>NC_087260.1:13568450-14254700 GCF_037042905.1 Lytechinus pictus
GTCGAGAACACAGTTGAGTCGAGAACAGCCACTTTATTCATTTTCATTCAAACCACCTATATGTAGCTGGTACAAAAATGTTGAAATGGCTGTTTTCGACTCGCCCTATGGCGGTCGTAGGGGAAAAGTGACTGAGGTATATGGAACAAAAGGAACAAAAAATCAAAGAGAATGCACATTTTCATTCTTTCAGTTGATTGTTATTCCAACTTTAGTATGCTTATCTGTTCCCTGTAAGATAAAGCCTAGTAAATGATCCTACAGCTTATTTCTATGATTGATTACATTGATTATTGTGTATGATCAAACATAGAAATCATCCTCATATCAGTTGCTATTAAAGCTTAATGCCATGGAGCACTGCTCTTGCAAAGGCAGTATTTCCAAACAGCCTTATTGAGCTGAATAGTAAGATACTTCTGTGCATTTGTTATTACCATTTCAAATTTGGGCTAGCATACAGTAATGGACTTTTTCATATCTCATCGCCCTTGTGCGAAAACACTTGGGTGTTATATTTCATGACATTGACATTGGACCGGACCTTCAGGAGTTATTGAACACCGACTTGTCAAAGGGTAGATTGAGATTATTAATCGGCTGGCATCAGGTGGCAGCAATCCGCCGATATCAGTCCTAGATCTCCGACATCTGGATTACATCTCGTGGGAATGCCTTCATTTAAAATAGATTGGGAGAGCACGTAATTCGTATCGGTGGGTGACCGTTGGTCAATGTACTTGGACTTCGAGCATGTTTGAGTTGAAGTGGCCTCAACAGAAGAGAGGATAGGGTTAAATTATGTAGAGTTGATTCTGTTTAATGTAGAATATACCACTATCTATGGTTAAAGATCTAGTGAGTATTTAGGGTTTGGCAAATAATTATTTGTTTTGTGTAAAATTCATTGCATGTACAACCGTTTATTGAAATGATGTGCCAGCATAATTCATTTTACATTGCATTATTAAAAAAAAAGGCAAAGATATTGATAACCAACTACTTAAAACTGCCATTCACTATACTGTGAATGTAAATCATCATATGTCATATATTTCAGTCAATAAGTTTCAAAGAAGTCTGACATTTATGGCCACTTATATATTTGCCATCATAATTCATTTTACATTGCTGTCTGTATATAAAACAAGAAAGACAAAGAAAATGATAACACCAACTACTTAAAACTGTCATTGACTATATATCATGCTTTTAATTCAGGCACATCAGTCCACTGATTTTAAAGCAGTCTGGCACTTACGGCCACTTAAGTATTTGTGTTCCCTCTTTTTTTTTAAATATTATTTTATGGATACCGGTACAAGAGAAAGCATGAATGGTACTTGGAGGTTCATATTGCAACATGTCACTCAATACCAAAATGATCAAATTGCTTTACTTTAATACTATAACATTGACCAGACCAAAAAAAAAATAACCAAACCCCCCCCCCAGACCCTAAATAGGGGGGAGGGACTACTTTTAACAACCGATTGCCTTAATCTGCAACATTGGATAAGCTTTTAGTGGGGAAATTCTGGGGGCGGGGTCTTTATTTTCCAGGGCTTTTTTTTAGCATTTCGGGACCCCCGTGTAATGTTTTCCCTGGTACTGACTATTGATTACTTTATATCTAGGTGATGGTGGAAACTTGTGGTCATCGCGAAGGAAGTCTAATAAAGATACCAGGCTGTATTGTGCCATTGTTGACCCATTTTTGCTGTTGTTATAGGATGTTGCAAGGGCTTCCTAGCATTGTTTCAGTCAGCAGGCTGTAAAGACATGCTACCTCATTCATGAAAAAATGAGACAAATGATTAGATATAAGAGATTGTGTTCTGCGCAGTGAAGGTTGACTGTGATTGGTTGGTTACTGAAAACAACCTTTGAATATGTAATAGATATGTAGTTCGATCGGTCTCCTGATTGGTCAAACTTCTGTATCATAACTAGACCTGTTCACCTGTTTTTTTCCGTGGTTGCAAGGATGTTGCAAGATTTTCCTTGCATTGTTTCATCGTGGGCAGAAGGACATGCAATCCCATTCATGAAAGAATGGGACAATCGGGATGATTGAGAGATTATGTTCTGCACAATGAAGGTTAATTGCCTGTGATTGATTTGATAGTGAAATCAATCTTTGAATATGTAATAGGTAAACTAAGATCTGCTACATCATTAGTCATACTTCTAAATCATACAGGATAATTCATTTGTTGATTTATATTTTCTGTTGTTTTTGGATGTTCCTTGCATTGTTTCTTCCTGGGCAGTTAAAGACATTATGCAATTTTCATTCATGAAAGAATGGGATGATCAGATTGATATGAGAGATGGTGTTCTGCACGATGAAGGTTGTCTGTGATTGGTTGGTTACTGAAAACGACCTTTGAATATGTAATAGGTATAGTTAGATCTGTCTCCTGATTGGTCAAACATCTGAATCATAACTGGACAATATCTTTGTTGACCTATTTTTGCTGTTTTAGGATGTTGCAAAATTTTCCTCGCATTGTTTCATTGTGAGGAATAGGACATTATGCAATCTCATTCATGAAAGAGTGGGACAATCGGGATGATATGAGGATAATTCATTTGTTGATTTATATTTTCCGTTGTTTTCGGATGTTATGAGGGTTTCCTTGCATTGTTTCTTCCTGGGCAGTTAAAGACATTATGCAATTTTCATTAATGAAAGAATGGGATGATCAGATTGATATGAGAGATGGTATTCTGCACGATGAAGGTTGTCTGTGATTGGTTGGTTACTGAAAACGACCTTTGAATATGTAATAGGTATAGTTAGATCTGTCTCCTGATTGGTCAAACATCTTTCTTTGTTGACCTATTTTTGCTGTTGTTTTAGGATGTTGCAAAATTTTCCTTTCATTGTTTCATCCTGGGCGGTAGGACATTATGCAATCTCATTCACAAAAAAATGGGACAATCGGCTTGGTGAATAAAGATTGTGTTAACTATACTGCAGGCATTGTCTCTGATTGGCTGGTCATAGAGAATACATTTGAATATGTAACAGATCTGCCATCTGATTGGTCAGACTTCTGAAGTATAGGAAGATAGGAGGATGGCTTCATAGTGCTGGGTTCAATATCTGAAATACCTTTTAAATCATGGTTTGTATTTATCTGTGAGTGTTTCCTTCTGACCCTATCAAACAGTATATCCAATAATACTGCGAGGCCATCGATACTAATGCACCTATCAGTCTTATGTACTCTCTTCCTCTCTCTCACTGCAAGGGAATAGATTCAGGTATGATTGGCATAACATGTTGTTTTAATTGACTTAATCAGATGATCACCATTGCAAGATGCAGTAATTGACAAATTACCTTGTTGGATCTTCCAATTAACGAGAAATTGCTGAATATCATTGGCTGTGTATCCAAGGGCTGCTTGACGACCTGATCGGTCGGCTCGGAGTGTGACTTGTTCCAGTTGGGCAAGAGTTCCTTATATTTAACATCTTTGAGTGTCATCTCATACACATATTTCTCGTCAAAAGTGCAATTCCTTTTTTCAAGGGTGACTGAAGAACCTTGCCGCTCATCGCTTGTTTCTTTCTCTCAGTTGAATACCCTGCCAACTACAAGGAAGATTGTGGATGAAAATATTATAAGCTGCGGAGGCTTCGAGAGATGACGGCCACTTGAACGGTTATATACGTGGATATCAAGCGTGACTTGTGCCATTCTGCAAAGCCACGTCCATTGAGAATACTGCATGACATGGAATACTCTATGCTGATTTCATTTGGAAAATATACACAAGCAAATTCAACATTCTTGCAGCTTGGGTGAAACTTGTGAGTGTTCAGTGGATCTTTGGATAAGGAATAACTCGGTGCGCTGTTTGATCAGCAAATGTAACGTAGTGATGATATTTTACCTCCATCTTGTGAAGTGTGGATGCGGTCGTCATGGAAATGGATTATGATGCAAACAGCATGGATGGGCAGAGCCCGTCGGATGATAGGTCAGAAATTGAGCTGGCCTTCGAGAGATGGGTGAGTATGCAAACTAACACCTCCGTCACATTTGCTCTCAGGCGAGTTGAAAACAGCCGTTTTATTCATTTTTATACAAACCACCTATATGTAGCTTGTACATAAAATGTTAAAACGGCAGTTTTCGATTCGCCGCACGGCCGCCGTAGAGCAAATATGACCAAGCTATTAACCACATTTATTTTGTATGTATCGTAACTTACAAAAATCACTTACACTTTCACAAATGACGTGTCTGAAATGCAGAATATGAAATGATGTGTGTGAGATGTTCGGATAAGAATTTTGTGAAAACCTATGCCTCATTATTTCATCTCATCAATTTATGTACAAAAATATAGATTTTCTCCCCTTTTTTTCTTGTGTTTTTGATGCGACAGTATATTCATCACAGCATTTTCTATTCTTGGGCCAAGTTGGGCCCTGACCTGGTTCCATGAAATATGTTTGATAACATGTTTGCGGTAATTAAATGTAATTTTCAGTATATTTTAATAGTTCTTGATTTGTGAAACAGTGTCCATATCCTGTACCTGGTATTTGTTGAGGTACACCAGTTTCGGTTGCAAAGATCCTAGTTTACTATTAAAAAAACTATTTAATCCATTTATGAAAGTATTGCAATGAACTGTTGTGTCTCTTCTAATAGATGTCCAAGCACAAAAATACACATTCTTTATTTAGATACGCATTTGAAGAGATGCTAATTACAGATAATTGATTGTCTATAACCAGTCTTTAATATTTGATCTCTAAGTCTAGACAGAGGACAATCTATATCTCTAATTGACATCTTTATCTGTCTCCAAATCGCAAGGATGAATGTTTAGAAACAGAAGGTTGCTAACTTGTATACTACTCAGAAGAATATAACACCATCGCTTCAGAAACAGAAGGGAGTAACACTTTGACTTCTGATATGGCACATTCCCATATAGGCTTTACATAAAAATCAGATAATAAAATATGAGAAAATCTTTGTGACATCACAAGTGATAGGATGATGAAAACATGTATGTAAATGTACACAATTTATGTTCTGCATTTACATAGTAAGCTAAAAGTAATGACACATAAAATCACTCACAAAAAAAAAGAGAGAGGGAGAGAGGGGGGGGGGGTATTTAGTGTAAAATCTATGTTAGTGGTGTAGTTGAAGTGCAAAGTTATGAATATGCATTACGTTTATTATGAAATCACATGGCTTTGTCATGTGGGATGGTCATTTACAATATCAAAAAATTACCAAATACCACATCATGAGAAAAATTCCAAATATTTGGGTCTACATTCATCTGATTTCAGACAAACTGATGGACTTCATGTATATTTTCATAAGGTTTAGTTTTAAAATTTTAATTAACAAGCACCCCCCAAAATTTTTTTTTTTACTATTGTTGATTTAAGACTCAAGGACAACCAAGCCCTCTTGTATTTCATGTTATTGAACCTGGAATTCATGTTATTGTTTGGAACACATTAAAACCCATTAGGAAAGAATGTGCTGTTCTAGACCTTCGCTAATGTTTTCCCATGTTTGATTTTGTTATATGTGTGTCATCGTTTTGTCAGTGGGATTTTTTGTGTGCTTTTTGTCTGTAGGACGCTAGGGAGTTTACACACCGGGATGCAGAACACTTTCAAGGACATAGAAAAGGTATTGATAATGACTGTCAAATGACAGTGAGCAGGTGGGGGTCTTTGTCGAGAATTGGTGAACCGTAACAGCAGTTTAATTTGTCTTAATTTCAGACCTGATGAAAAATTGCAAATGTGCCATTTGTACAGAGTCCAGGACGAAAGTGCTGTTTTGATTTGCCACTTTTCGACAAAGACTTCTTGGTTGCTCATTGTCATGAAGGGCATTTGACAATACATTTCCTATGTTCTTGAAAGCATTCGTACGTTACAACATTTCATGTAGAGATAGTGGTCTTTGTGAAGCATTTTGTGAATTTGAGTTCCAAAACTTGATAGAAAGCATTAATAGATCTTTGTAAAGCATTTTGAATTAATAAATAACTGTGTGGGCGAGGTGAGTTGAAATAAGACATAATTATCAAGCCACTCACGCTTGAGTGATCACCGCATATTTCCCTCTCCTTGACTATACCTGATGCACACTTGTTGGCCGACACCAAGCGGGAAGCGCGAGCTGCCTTCTAAATTGAGCGTCTTTTGTCGGCTTGGGAGGAGAGGGGGGATCGATGGGAGTCATTCCCTCTGTAGAGGAGGCTCCACTCATCTGTAAATACTGGGATGGCGATTCGAGAGGCGATGGAAATAAATTAAACCGTGCTTTCTCTCAGTCGACGTGCGGGTTGATCGGTGTAGGGGTGAATGTTGTGGATGTCGGAGAATCAAATGTTGGGTGGCTGCATCTGTTTGCTCTGTCTTCACTTATAAACATTAGGCAAAGAATCAACCAGTATTCCTGAATATGATTTTGACACTTGGTTTAGTGATAAATAAATAAAGCCTTAACAAATAAAGGAATAGAACAGTCTTGAAATAATCAGAGTAATTTTCAGCTTTGAAAAAAGGGAATGTAACTGGAATATTGTAATATTTTCTACCCTGTTTACAGTATATCTTTCAGCTCATTGGGACATTCTTATGTGAGTGTTTTATGCGCTACAATTTCATTTTTGATATTTTTAAAACAATTTTTTTCGCTTGGTTGTAATGTATTATAGAGGTATAATATTCTATTCTCATTTTGAACAAAAACTTGATGAAAAATTCAATGTTCTCCAGCTCAAATTTGCAATCAAATTAAATTTGTCAAGAAATTTTGAAAGTTAAATCTTTATCATATTTAATTTGGTCAACATTTTAATCAGCTTTTTAAAAGTCTGAACATCTCTTATTAACACCTGTGTCACATTTATATAAAAAAGTATAACTGGCTTTTTGTTTTGTTTTTCATGAACCAGATATCCATCTTATTCCTTGATATTTGATAAAAGACCAGGAAAAGAAGAGAAAATAATCCTTGAAATCTAACCTATTTGTATCAGCCCACTTCCATGACTTCTATCAGCTGATCGCGCCCATAACACTCCCCCTCCAAGTCCATTGTTCTATTGTTTCATGCCTTTGTAATTTCCTTATCTGAAATGATGATGTAGTTGAGGTATATTGTGTACACACACATGGCAGCAAAGCCTTGTGCATGGGTAATTGGACTTTGGAGCCTAAAATTGAGTTGAGGCCGACATTACATTGCATTTTCATCTGAAATCTTCTGACGAACATGCCCCCCAAAAAGTTTTCTTTTTTAAAATTGATTTTTCAAGTTCAGTCTAGTTTTGCAATATATTCTATTTTCTAATTCGGTTTTGAAGAATATAGTGAAAGCAAAAAGGATTGAAATGGTTGTCATATTATTAAAAAAGGATTGATGCAGCATTGTAAGTTTGCATTTGATTGATTACGGTATTTAAAATTGATTACTTGTTCTTTTATTCTTACAAAAAATTTGTGTGAGATTTCTTTGCTGTCTCCTCACAAAGACAAGGCAACCTGCAGGCTTTATCGTATTCCACTAAGCGTCATTGACTTTGTTCCCCCTACAGAAGTGCAAATCACTACACTGTAAAAAACGCTATTTAAGATTTTAAGCACGTTGTTTACGCCTGTCTCTCCAACAACTACTGTTTAAACTTTTTAAACAGCTGCTTAAACTTTTTAAACAGCTGTTTAAACTTTTTTAAACAAGTTGTTTAAAAAGTTTAAACAACCTTTTGTCAGAGTGACAGGCTTAAACAACGTGCTATTTTTTTTTTACTGTGTAAAACATAAATCAACATGATTCTCATGGTATTTGATAGTGAATTTGTTTAAGAGACAAGAATAGGGATACAGTTATTGTGATAGTATTTCTAGCATATTTATTTATTTTTCTTAACCCTCTCCCTCTGTTCCAGTGGTGTAGGGACTTTCCCGTCAAAAGCCCCCTTTCCCTTCTGGCAGATGAATAATTAAAGCCCAGGTCAAGTCTGTAAACTCAAGTGTTAAGAAATGCCTTGGAAGAGTGTTACACTTTCATGACTGGGGAATACAGATGACTTCATTCGTATTGTTCAAGTGAGAGGGATAGAATGTCTGTATCCAACAATATCTATTACATGTTAGAGCAGTGAAGCTACATTTCATGTAGGTCACTTTAAGAAATAATGTCATCTGTCATTGATCTTGTGAGTGACATTGAGATGAGGGATATATGGGAGGACATATATTACAAGGACATACAAATTGGAGGGGGGGGGGGTAGTGTGTCTCTCCCAGACTTTTTTGGAAAGGAAAACATTAATTTTTTCAAGTGATATTCGTTTTATCCTTTTCCCTGTATGGATAACTTTTTTTTCTGCTTGCCATTGCTTTTTTTTTTGGGGGGGGGGGGATGGGAAGTATGACAATTTTGTCTTACCACTTTACCCCCCCCCACCCCTCGAAAAAATCTTTTACAGGCTTGTATTGAGGTTTATATTCACCTGCTTATATATGGAAACAGTGGAATATGTAGTCTGTACACTCTCCCTTTGAAGAAAAAAAAAGAATACACTGGTTGGCCAAACTTCAAACATGAAATAACTTTTTAGGACACTTTTAAATAAAATAATTTCAGTTTGCTTGGTGTCCATAGTTAAAAATATATGATTTGTATAACAATATTACAACGATTCTGGTCTTATCTCTTTGTTTCCTTATTTAAAAATATTGTGACAAGGTACAATATTAGGGTTTCAAACTTTCTTATACAAGGATTTTACCAGCTCTCTCCATCTCCATCCCCATCGATATTTCTAGTATTTCCTCTGTGCATAAATTGGCCTTGTATGTGTTCTTCAGCTGTGATGTAGCTTACAAATGACACCTTCGCTATACATTCAGCCCAAAGTGAAGAAATGAAGTTAACCATTGGAAATTCCTGAACAAATTTGTGCTGCATGTTCACAGGTTATCCTGGTAGTCATTCATCAGTAGCCATGGCAACATAACAATGTAAACATCCATTGTGTTGGGGTTATGTTTTAGTAGCCTTGCCTCCAGCCATCTTGTATTGATTTGCGAGAGCTCATCTGGCGTGGGGGTATTTTCTATGCAAACATGGCGAGATGATACGATAGGGGGTGAGATACGCCTGGTTGGTGTGAGGTTGACCATGGCTTGAAAAAGGAGTTTGGTAGCTAGCTAGGTCTTGCTAATCAAATAAAATGTGTGGATGTGGGCAGATGCTGAATTGATAAACAATCCTGAAGATTGGCTGGATGAATCAAGCACCGGAGCTTGACAGCTTGGTGAGTGGTCATTCCGGACATGTCAGCGGTCAGAAAGAGTTTAAAGTACTTTTTGACAATGGAATCTTGACTTGCTTTACATTAAACATTCCTATGGGAGGCTGTAAGTTACCATTAATTGTTGTTTGTTCTAATATTTTTTATTGGAAGTATGAATATTCTAGGTAATTTAATAAAAATAAATATAAGATCAATTGATTGACATTATTGAAACTAATGTAAATCATATGTTTAAAACTCGAAAACAATAAAACAGGTTTAAACTTTAGGGGAAATGTAACAGAAAAATGACGGTCCCTTGTTACACACCATCTATTACAGCTTTTTTACAAGACTTCAAAACTAGAAGAGATTCACTCATAATCATAAGGTATCGACAAACGGGAGATCTAAATGTTTGCCATTTACTAGTAATTTTGACTAAATATCTTTTGGTAATGGTTACAATATAAATTGATTGGAATTTTTTAAAAGATCAAAGGAAAGATTATTTTTATAATACAATTTTGTTACTTTATTTCAAGAAAGTGACCTGTATAAACATATAAAATGGGAAAATTTAATTATCTTTCCCATTTGTTTAAACTCAATGATACAAAAATCACTACTTTCTGGTCTGAGATACAATACATAGTCCCATTTGTTTATAAACTTGTCGGGAGTTATCTAAAGTAGATATCAATGTGTTAATGTACAAATGTCCAAATATAATTGTACATTTGACTGTTTTACTCATGTTTGCAGTACATTATCATGTTCATGCTCATTCCTGTAATAAATTATATAAACCTGCTTTAGCAACCTTCTGTATAGAAGGACCACCTGTCTATAGTATTAAGGCCTATACTATAGTTGATTTTCTTTGTTTGATTTTACACATTGAAACATTCTTTCATGCACTTGTCCGTCATTATTACCTGCTCATAAAGGTCATCCTTTGATGGCTATCACAGATAGGTTTAACAGGTAATAAGAATTAAATAACTTAGGAAAATATTCTACTAAATACTAAATTCTACTAGATTATTTTTATAATCATGATCATAGAAATACTCTTTAATCCATTGTATCTCATAGTCGCCAGTTTGGATCATAATAATCCACATCGATCCCATAATACTCCGATTTCTCTGACATGGAAGTGTTGAGGATATAGGCTCAATGTCCGTTTGAGTCGAAGCTTAGTCAACATTAATGTAGATGACCTTTTCTCTGTCGTTGTAACTCAGATCAACACTGTTTAACAAAGATAAATCATGCAACATTGATTGGCCAGTATCGTTTCACACCTCTCTCATTTTAACACCCCTTTCTTGTTTTAACACCCTCGTCTTTTTACAACGCGGAAGTGTGCAGATTGAGACGTTTTCCGTGGAATGATTTATTGCTGACATCACCATCGTGTGATGTGGTTGAGCTTTTGATTAAGCTGTGGTGATTTAAAAGCACTCTTTTTTTTTTATTGGAGTTCATACTTGTATGATTGCTTTGCTGTTGTCGAGTGCTTTATAATTGCTTGACTGCCCCTCCTCATTTACAATTATTATATTTGGGGTGGATGGGGAGAGGGGCTTCATTCATATCTGTCTAATTTAAGAGTAGTTTGGCCTTTTACACAAAACTGAATTACATGTATGTACAAGTGTAGTATGATTGATTGCACATAGTGATTAAGGCAATTTGTCATAAAAATTTGCCATATTATCAATTGATATGCCACTTTCTTCTTTTTTTTTTGGTTTTTTTTTGGGGGCTAGTTTTGAATACTGTGTTCCTTTTTAAAGGCTGGGGCCCCATTACAGCCATTTCTAAAAAAAAACCTCATTAAGTTATGTTAAAAATACCAGCTTCCATGAAGTGATTTCTAGTTATTGTTTACTTGCAATTATGAAAATGTTATTGAATCATGCATTTGATTGGCAAAGAACAAATATTTAAAATCACTGATACTAGAAGCTTCATGAAATACTTGCCTGTTATGCTAAGAACAAAAAAAAAAATGAAAATGTCGAGAGTAGAATGTAGATGGACTTTGATGTAATATATATATTCAATGTATGCATTTATCATTTATGATGTGTTTGGGACCCCCTGCAGTTGGGTCATGAATATTCATATATTCTGCCTGTAGTTATGAATTGCCTGATATAGTATTAATAATATAGGTGAAGCACTCCATACTCCCTCATGTTTTATTCATGAGGGGCCTCTTCAAGCCAGGCTTCAATGAATATTTACTTTAGGCAAGGAGTATGATTATGAGTTGACCCTTGTAAACAGAAATAATCAAAATAATAAGTACATGTATATGGTCAGTAACAACTTATGCTTTTCTTCAGATGTACTTGTATATACCTTATAGAACTTGTTACTGTTATTGATTTTATTTCGTGAACAATCATACGTTTTTTGGGCCCCATTGGTTCTTTAAGAGAAAAATAAAGCAATAGCACATTGATATCATCATTACTATTTTTCACACACTATTTTAACAAGGTGAACATAAAAGTTCTGAGAAGTTGTTTCTGATAAAAGAAGCGGAAGACTTTTTCATCCCTTTATGAATTCAGCAATTTATTTCTGTCATTCATTTTCATCTGAAAAAAAAAAATCACTCTGTAAAAAGCTACTGTAAGTCAGCACTTTATTGTTTGTTTGTTATACATACATTTTGTCAGGATTTTCCAAATATTCCTCTTAGAAGGAATGAAACCGCAATAATTTTGCGGTGTTTAGGATCCAAACATCCGAACATCCCCTCTGATCGTTTACACGCACCCTCATAATCCATTTATTCAGGGCAGGGATGCGGCCCTAGACCATCTTGAATTCCAGAAGCGTGTGGCTTCCTTCCGCAGTCGGCAAATATATATATCTACTCCTGAATTAAACATGCAATGAATACTACAGGTTTGCAGGTATATGCTCCTGTGTGAGGTAATTGTGGTTTTTTTAATACGCCCGAGGTTGGATTCCCCTATTTAAATTCATGGCAGTTTACACTTGCCTAGCAAAGCTTGAGCCGATCTTATGCTTAGTTGCCCAAATGAAATTAGTCTTGTCCTATTTAATCCATCTCTACCTACCCTGGAAGAGATCATGTGAGACGGTTGTAGTTGATATTCCATTTTGTACTTCTTGATATGGGAATGGCTCGGCAGGGTTTTGTGTATAAATATATTCAGGTGCCACTTTTTAACACTACACTAGAAATTATGGTGTTTTTAAAAACATTTGGTGTTCTGAGTGGGCCACACTGTCAGGTGTAAAGATACACCTTAATTGATGAACGTACACCAAATTGTGTTCAATCAGCAATTAGAATGTTAGTTGGTGTTTAATTCACCATGAATTTCACTTTGGAATGATAGCACCATTGGTATTGAACTCAAACCATGAATTGTATACACTGGTGTTTGGTATGGTCCTCTATGATGATAATGGTCTTATTGACCAATCATAGCCATTTAAAGCTATTGCGAACTTTTCTCCCAGTGGTAGTACTGTAATTCATATTGCATCACACTGCAAAAACTCTGGTGTTGACTTAACACCAGCCCGGAATCTATATATGTCCACACCAGAGAAGTATTGAAACCACCAGTTTGGAATCAAACCGATGCTGTTTTAATACTAATTGGTGTTGTATAAACACCTATCTGGTGTTAGACTAAAATGATACTGGTGTTGTTTAACACTTCTCTGGTGTGGACATAGATAGATTCCAGGCTGGTGTTAAATCAACACCAGAGTTTTTGCAGTGCACAAATGAATTAATATCTCAAACGAGCTGTGAAACCAAGATTTGAAATCATTCCCAGAAACAATCACGTTTAAACCAATCCCCACAGTGACAATGACAAAAATGATAACTGAAGAGTTTGCTCAAAACCAGAGAATGAAAAAAGAAATCTTGATCAAATTCCATACTGCTTGTGTACAGGCTATGGGAGGAAATAGCATGCAGGATTGCTTGTCTAGTTATTTACTACTGAGCATTGATGACATAGCAACAAGGTCAATAGACGAGCAGGCTTGAGTACCATTAATTAAACCAACCAAAATACATTCCAATCATTCTTTAGTATATTACTAGTACATGGCATTATAATGGGAGAAATGTGTTGATATCAATTAAGTCATAAACATTTATGATTTATGAAATAGATGAATGAGGCTAGTTATACTAACACCTGTTGGGGGGAAATGCTGGTCCTAAACCTGGAGACACCTTGAGATTATTTTGAATTTTTTTTTGGTTAAACCTTTTTCTTTATATTCTATAGTATCTCCTGTTTGCATTTTCTTCCATTACATTCTGAATGCATTTGTATTTAATCAATCAGAGAACCTTTTAAAATGCATAATGCATATTTTGCATCATAACCTAATAGATGATCAATTTTGTCATAACAATTATAGTTACAGTCTTAATATGAAGTATTAAAGCATGTGTATGTGCTAAATAGAGATTGTTGCTGCTTGTATTAGATACATTTTCCCTGGTAATTTTGTGCTACCATTGAACGTTTTACAGTAAAAAAAAATTCTTTTCCAAGATTCTCAAACTTAATATTGAGTTGTTAAGTCAAAATCATGGAAGCCTGTTGCCAGAATTTCAAGTATGCAATAAAATGGAATTGAATATCACCAGCAAAGTGTATTACTTTCCAGAAATTAGATGTATTCCAAGAGTTATACACTTTCCTGGTCCATTGGGCAGGTAGAATATTATTATTTTTTTTATTATTTTCAGGGTTACTTATCACAACCTATTGCTTAAATATGCAACATAAAATAAGCTTTAACATTGCAGTGAATGTGGATTTTCTGGGGAACATTTTTATTTTTGAGGGCACTTTTGAGCACTTCGGGGGTGAAATTGCACTGAGCCCCCGTTTAATTTTTTTTCTGCTTTGGAGCGTCTGCCTTACCATAATCCCAAAATGATGTTCATGATGTTGGTCCCTTGACTCCCTGCCATTACCGTGATAGTTATTGCCCATCAAGCCATCTTTTATGTACACAATTAGACATGATTACCTGTTCGTTTGAATGTCAAGGTATGAGTCATGGCTGTTTGTTGATCTGTCTGTATATATGTCCATTTATCTGTCTGTGTTTGTGTTAAACATTTTCCATTTCCTATTCATCATCCACTCTTCTTCCTTTTTGATCTTGGTGTTCATCATGTTCCTTAATAGTAGTATCCCAATGTGATCTTCGCTCCCATTCTCTCTCTCCCCTCTCCTTTCCCTCCATATCTGTCTCTCCCTTTCTCCCTCTCTCCTTCCACTGTTCCTTCTACTCCTGTTTCTTCTTCTTCTCTTCTTTCCCCTTCTACAATTCCTGTTTTGATTTTCCTTTTCCACCAGCCCCCTCTCTTCCTCTTTCTTGCTGTCTGTCTCGTCTCTCTTTCTCTTATTTCTTTCCTCTCTCCTTTCACTGCTCCTCTGGCCTGTTCTTTCACCTTCTACAGTTCATGTTCCTGCTTCTCCTCTTCCACTTGCTCCCACTCTTCCTCTCTCTCTGCTTGTTTCTCTCTTTTATCTTTTGCCAAATTTACATTCTTACGTCATGTTTTTTTTTAGCTGAACCTTTGCTTAATTATTTCACATGAGTTTATCTAAGGTAGATTGTAACATAGTACATAAAGCTAACCTAATGTTCACACAATCTTGACTGTTGCTACATTTTTGACGGGGAGAGAGTGAGAAAACTTTGTTGGTCTATTTTGATTTGTGAAGTAGTTTCATCAATGTGAATCTTATTCATTCCCTTATTTTTTTTGAAATTTCAATTTTACATTTATCTCTACACCTCATAAAACTAACAAAGTGAACAATAAACTCTATGCATACAACTAAAAGGGATAAAAATGAATTAAGATTATAATATAATGAAATAAATAATACCATGGAGATGGATTTTCACCGACAAATCAACAAACCCTCTTTTTGCAATGTGAATAATTTCATAGATAATGCTTCCTAGTGATCATTTGCATTGACCACTGGGAAGCAATTTATTGACATACTCAATTGGCTTTGTGCGCTTGGCTGGGTTCAATTCATTTTCACTTGGTAATGATCTGAGTTTGATATAAGATGGAAGGACCTCTTGAGAAATGCTTTCTTGTGCAGGTCTTTAATAGGAAGTGTTTTGAGCTTAGTTTCTATAGATAAATGCTCATCGTGGTAACAACTTGAAAATGAATAATAGGCCTATGTGACCACGCAAGAGTCTGTTTGCATGAATAACACAATGTATCATATGATTCTAGAATAGATTGCTGAGAAATTAGCAAAAAAAAAAAGCATAGGATTCGAGTCAGATGTCAGGTATTTTTCCAAGCAATACACTGTCCCACATGTGCCTATCTGTGTTGGTGATCTGCAGCGTGACAAAATATCTCTAATTTACCTTAGATTTCAGGATTTTATTTATTTTATGCAACAGTAACAGATCTAGATCCTTAGTAAGCAAAAATGCAAACAAGTACAAATTGAATTTTGCACTCAGTTTCAAATATTCACTGCTATTTGTCAGTTCATAGACCAATCAACGATATGTAAAAATGTGGTTTCATTCTTTTCCAGAAAAATAGGTTTTAGGTGAAATATCTCTTTTAAGCATATTTATGACAATATTATGTGAGTAACATGGTTTACGTATATCTTTTTCAATTCTCCCACTAAACCATCTCCTGTAAGAATATATTATGCTTTTTATTTTCTATCGCTTTCTTCTCCTTTCAAGTTTAAAAAAATCATATTCATGTAATATCCAACTACACTTGCACACTGGAGTTTGCCAATGGGGATTTCATATTTACACGCTCCTTTGCGTATGCATTGAAAATGTCATGTTCGGCTCTATCCAAACGCCTCGGGGTGCAAGCAACATATTTATTATACATTTGCGTCTGCCAATATAAGTCTTCGTCTATTGGGTTGCATCATTTCATGAATGCTTATATGCTTGCCAGAATAACAAACATGTTATTAGTTTTTCTGCCAATAAATGCAACACAACATGCAGTGAGCAAAGATGCCAAGATTTAACTGGAATATTTTGTTATATTGGAAAAGTTGGAAGCTTTTTTTTGCATTGCATGTTATGAATGATACAAAATTAGTTCATGCCACATTATTGAAAATTTAGTTCTCAGCAAATGGGAAATCATTGTTTAAAAATGGTTTGCGCAGTAAAGAATAAAACCAAAATCAGAGCAAAAAATAGTAGAAATTCAGTTTTTTTGATAACTTTGATGTGTTCATCCATATCTCTATCATAAACCTGAATTAGATTTTCAAACAGTGTGTTTTAATGTTCTTTTGTGAAAGTGGGGTGCATTTTTTGTCAGTGGTAATTCATGCTAAATTCTAGTTTTATATTGGGGTAAACTTACAAATATGTTGGCCTCATGAATTACACAAACTTGACTAGTGTATTTCTTTTGAGCCTTCTATAGAGACTTCGTAACTTGGCAGAATGCATTATTAGCTTTGTTTTGATCTAGGATATACGTGTAAACTGTACTTGAGCCAACTTTTTTGTTGGGGTGGACAAGTCCACCCCAACAAAAAAGTTGATTTGAATAAAAAGAGAAAAATCCAACAAGCATAACACTGAAAATGTCATCAAAATCGGATGTGAAATAAGAAAGTTATGACATTTTAAAGTTTCGCTTAATTTCACAACACAGTTATATGCACATCCTGGCTGGTATGCAAACGAGGAGACTATGACCTCATCCACTCACTATTTCTCTTGTATTTTATTATATGAAATATGAAATATTCTCATTTTCTCCTCATTGTCAAGTATGTCAATGATTAATTCCTCCTGAACATGTGGAATTAGCATTGTTTAATATTATATGGTTCAGTCAAGTTGGTCCTAATTGTCAAATCTATAAAAATGAAATATTGTATAATTTAAACAATAAAAAACAAAAGAATAAGTGAGTGATGGACATCATCGACTGACTCATCTAGTTGTGCATATCACTGTTTTGTGAAAAATAAGCGAAACTTTAAAATGTCATAACTTTCTTATTTTACATCTGATTTTGATGAAATTTTCAGCACTGTGCTAGTGTGATTTTTACCTATTTATTCAAGTCAGCATTTTCCTGGGGTGGACTTGACCTTTAAAGACCAGCGCAGCTGAAAGCCAGATAATGATGCGATATTATACGGATTAGGCCACAGTAATTCTCCCTCATTACAAATTTAAATGGATGAATTGGTACTGGGAATGTACATACCAAAATATGAATGATAATAGGGATCTGTTAATTCTGTATTCAGTTTTTGAGATGTATGGAATATATTTGGAAAGCATTATTAGATGTTTTGTTCATTATTCACATCTTTTTGCCAAAGGCAAAATATGGCAAATGGATAATATCGTGGAGCTTATTAGGGAACGGATGCTGCCGAAATGATAAATTGGTCTGGTGGATACCTTTTGTTTGTATTTCCTATTTCTATATGTATGTTTCTCTCTTTTCTGCTTCTGCATTTTGTTGTCTCCGCATTTCTCACACTGTCTCTCTCTCTCAGTCTATCTGTCTTTTTCTCTGTATATTTGCCCCCCTTTGTCTGTCTATCTCTCTCCTCCTTGCTATTGGGTCCATACAGCTTGTTTAATCTGTCTCTGTTTCTGCCCCTATCACTATCTTGTGTCTCTCTTGGTCTTTCTCCCAGTGTGGTATCTTTGTCTCAATGTTATAGTCTCAGTCTCCACGTTTTAAACTTTGTCTCCATCGCTCTCTCTCTCTCTTTCTCTCTCTGTATTTCTGTCTATATCATCGCCTATGTCCATCTGAATTTCTCTGCATCTACTTCCCTGTTTCTATATTTTTCTGTTTCTTTTTATCTTTGATATTCTTTTCCTCTTCTCAATCTTGCTTCATCCATCTCGTCCTATATCTTAACTTCTCTCCCTCTCTCTCTCCATTTGAAACACTTTCCGATGGTTGACCAACTGCCCCTGGCAGTACAGACGCGGCGGATCCATTTTTCCCTGTATTATTTTTTAAGTCACATACTATATATTAGGCTGATAGAGCTGACGATGATATTGGCACAACTGCGAATGTGAATTATTGATGCGCGACAAGCAGCGCGGTGAATTCTTCCCCCTCCTTGATCATATTCTTGACAAAGATGTATTTTGGGATGCGGCAGAGTGTAGCAGTTAACCTTTAGATATCTAGTTTGGCGTCCTGTTCTTCTTTTGTTAGAGAGTTTTTCCTGATGATGAAAGCTGTTAAAATTATCTTTATACTTTACAGTGATGAGCAAGAAGGGAATCATATTAAACGTACTGGTAGATAGGTTTCAGTCTACCACTATTTTGTCATTTCTCATTTTACCTTTCTCTTCTCCTTCCCCTTCCCTCCCCCTTCCTCTTCCCTCTTCTTCTACTCTTTCTCCTCCTCCTTTTTCTCCTCCCCCACCACCTACTTTTCCTCCCCCTCTTACTACTCCTCCTCTTTCTACTTCTACTCCTCCTACTTCTCTTCCTCCCCCCTACTCCTTCCTTTCTCCTCTTACTCCTCCTTCCTCCTCCTTATCCCTCACTTTAGTATCCATAATTTTCAATTTTCAGGGCTCTCTGTATGATTACAGTTTCATTCTTCCTCCCATGTCTGTCAATGTAAGCGATCGATGCGTTAATTGGCTTTAAAGATCAATATCATAATAGTACATGCTTCGTATTGTAGTAACAGCATTTGTGGAGTTCCATTTACACTGGCCTACATGTATATGTTTGTATAACTGGATGCAGACCTGTGAAGGTGTTTAAAAGCTCTCAATGTGAATGATCAACCAACATATGCTCCTGTGGCTGTTCAGTTCCTCAATATAATTTCTCTGAAGGTGCAGAGGTTGCTATTACAAGCCCCCTTTTTTTTCTTTTCAGAATATTAGTGTCAGGTTGAGGATGAGAGATAGGTTTGGAATAAGTTTTTAGGTTGGATAGAAGTGCAGGTTTTCCACAGGAATAGAGCAGATTTCATGTCTCCGATTACTGTAGCTCAGTGTTACTATCAGTAATCGCACTTTAAACCCCCTGCGTGGGCAATCGTCACCAGAGCAGATATCATGGATTCAGTACTATAGCTCAATGCTACTAACTTGCAGTTAAACTTTCTGTGTGAATGGGGTCAAACGCTATCAGCTCAGCCGCATGCATAGTATGAACCCACATCCTTGAGCCATTTGTTATGTTCCTGGAGATATGTTTTGAATATCAACATTGATACTACAAGAGATGTAGGAAGGCAACTTGATGTGTCGCTTTGATAGTGAAAGGTCATTATTACATATATTCAACAACACTGCCAAATTCATGGTTGGTCAATGACAATACCGTGGTCAAATGATTATTGCGTAATCAAGATCCAGATATTTTTATTTTTAATCTCATGTGTTACTGACCATTTTCATTGAAATTAACAACAGTAAACCTCCGTTGGGTCATAATCCTTAACATTATAACTGGGCATTTTCATGTTACACGGCACAATTTTGCACACTTTTCATTATGTGTATGATAATCTCTAAAACAACAAATGATGGGAGTTTGCTTTTAAGCAAGCTCCCCTCATTTGTTGTTTCAAATATGATGAAATGTTGAAATTGCATATACAGTAATTATAGATTAATAGATTTTCATAAAGAAAAAAAAGGTGTGAAATCTATAATTTGTATATGAGATAGCTTGAAGTAAATGTAAAAAGAAAAAGTTTATTTTGACTAGAAAATAATATGGTTTCAAAGTGGGCTTGTACATGTATGTTTTACAAATTCAGTTGATTGATTTCATGAAATAAAGTTGTTTATCTCACTTCCAATATATTGTCTAGAGAAAAGGCGAATGCCGATGACACCAAAATTCCATCTACAAAACGGTGAAATCAAGATTGTGTATACTTTATGATTTTATGACAATCTTAGGGATAAGATAAGATCTTTTAATGGCTCTTATCTTGACCGTGAGTACCATGGGGAGAGTTGGATTGAGACATCTTGTTGGAGATCTGAGCAATAAATGCAGCGTCGGGTTGACAGTAATTGACGTAATTCACTGCCCGTGAGGACCATGGCAAGCTATATAATACCACGAGCCCTGCACGGATCCTCGAACTAATTCCTATTCTGTAGAGAGACACTTGAACTGAACTGCGTGACTTAAAAGTGCATATAGGATAAGAGCGATGTGGTTATATGACAACATTGATATCATTTTTTGGTTTTCTTCATGAATTTGTACTTTGGAGGTTTTTTTTTATAGATCTCGAGCAAAGGTTTTATTTCTTTCCTTTTGATTTTCATTTATTCATTTTTGTTTTATAATAAACTCAAAATTAAATTTGAATATATGGTCAGAAAGGCCTCCTATATACTTCATTTATTCAGAAAACAATCATTAATTCATTTTTGTATTCATGTATTATAACATTTATTCAATTTCTTTAAATTTGGTATTTAGAGGTCAGCAACACACAAGGATACAAAATTTGAAATCGTATTATCCAATTTCAGAAGGAATAAGGAAATTCAATCAAAAGAATTGTCTTGGATTTTGAGATAAAAAATGGCTGGTAATTGATATTGTGGAGAATTTGTTTTAAATTAGGTCTGTATCCTGTTGAGAGTGATATAAAACCTCCCTCTCTAGTCTCCTACATGCAGGGTTAGTGGTAACTCATATGCTCTAGTCTCTGATCAGCTTTCTCTTTCTCTCTTTAGAAATTAGAATTGTTCCTCTCCCACACTCACTTTTGCTCTGTCTGTGTGTTTGTCTTTGAGTCTGTCTGTCTGTCTGTCTATTTATTTTCTTTATCGCTCTTCCTGCCTCCTATGTTTATTCCTATCCCCCTTTCCTCCTCTCTGCACCCTTGCTCTCTTCTTTATTTGTGATATTGCCTTTCTGTTCATCTTTTTTTACCCCCAACCCGATTCTCTCGGTTTTTGTCTGTCTCTTTTCCCTCTCTGCCTCTCTCATTCTGTCTCTCTATCTGCCCTCAATCTATCTTTTCCCAAACTCTCACCTGTGTCTCACATTCTCTGCGTCTGTCTCTCTCTTATTCTCTCTCCCTGTCTCTCTCTTTTCTCCTCACTTTCCCCTCCCCCTCTCTTCCTCTCTCAAATTTCACCCCTATCTATTCCCAAACTTTCTTTGGTCCCCCCTTGCCCCTCCCCCATCCCCTTTATGTATCTCGCTCTTCCCTTCTCCCCGCCCCCTCCCTCGTCTCTCCCCCTCTCTCTTCCTCTCTCTCCGCCTCTCTCCCTTCCTCTTGAGTATGAGTATCTTTGGTCAGCCGTATTAATCACTTCCCCCTTCTCACGTTAAATGCGTTAGCCCACTCGGCCTCCCCTCCCAATCAGACACAGCTTTACGTGTAAACCCCCGCGTGTCGATGTCTTAAGTGCGTGACACTGTCTGCTCCGAGTGGGATGTTAATGTGAGATATATCAAACATTCGGGCTGCCCTGAATTTATCTACCTGGGTAAGTTTGAAAAGTCTTGTTTATGATTGCATTTTGGAGTGCTTTGTCGAGGAAAAGGTGTGAGGAACTGTCATGAAAATGCTATGGAACTACTGAGTATGGGTGGATGGAATGCTATTAGTTAATGAGTAGCAATCAATATGGGTGTAACGTAATAGGTGCATGAATATGACTATGCATACAGTGTAACTTTATGAAGCTGTCTGTGGTGGTTATATGTATATGTGGATGTGCATTCAGAGGCCATGTATTTACATGTATGTATGTCAGTGATGCATTTCTAGTATTGGATGTGTGAAGAAAAAAAAAAGACTGTTAATTACATATTTATAATCTGTATATTGTTTTACCTTCATACCTTTTAGCATCATACAATGATATAAATAACAATGGTGAGGATTTCAATCCATTTGATATTAATACAAAATATTATCCTCCAGTCCTATTGACGTGTTACTGGTAAAATTTATAAAAATAAAGATTTGTTTTGTACAGAGCTTTACCGTTGACCAAACATTTCCAACCTAACACAAAACTTGGCTTGGAACTACAAGAATAATGTTGATTTGATTGTTTTTTTTGTTTTAATTTGAATCACTGTCAAATACCAACAGAAATAAAATATATAATTCCATGACGCTTGTAATTGTAGCGATTGTTCGCCAAGACATCTGTAGACTTTCAAATATCAGACAGAGTCTTAAATACAACACTCACTGTAAGTTCATAAACCTATGTTGTCAGAGACATTTAACAACATACCTGCTATTAAAATGTTCCTATGAAGTATGAATATTCCCATTTGGGGGCGAAAAATTGCCTTAATTTAACCCATGAGTTCTTTCAAATAAAATATTTGTGTTGTATCGAATAGGAAATTTAAAAATAATTCTGTTTCTGGACATTTCTCAGTAATTTAATCCTCTTTCCTACCTGTCAGGGTTGTCAGGTATGCATTACTGCAATAACTGCCACACGAGCCAATATCAGGTCACAAAGTACTTTGTACTTGATCACTACTGCACAATATGAAGTGAAACACTATTCTTCATGATCCTTTAATTGATGATTTCCTCTTATTTCTCTCCCTTTTTCATCTGCAGTTGTATGACAAGATCAATACCAAGTCAAGTGAACAGCTTCCCAACAAGAGAAACCTACCCACTGATAGTGTCTTAAGAACCAGAGAGGTAGGTTTATATCATTTCATTTCTTGCAGCTTGTAGATAAGGATAGTTAATGGTAGTGTAGTAGGTTTCACGGTACACCATGTATCTTTCTTGGGCAAGTGTTGGTCCTAAAAAAAAATCTCGACGTTTCAACACAAGTGTGTTCTTGTCGTCTTCAGGAGAATGAGCAAATTTTGTATAAGCAGGCCTTATATACTCTGTCAAAGTGCCGTATGCGCGGTACCTTGCTGGGTACAGAGTATATAAGACCTGCTTTTACAAACTTGCAGCATCTTTCACACAGGAAGTCTGCAAGCGCCTTTTCATCGCTAATTTTCACATTTCGCATAGACAAAACAGTTGGAAATGCAGGAAAGCTGCTATGTGAAAGACACAGCGTGCCTTTGAATCTTGCTATAAAGGCCCTCTGCGTCTTGTGCAGAGTCTTTCTTGCATATTTGATTATTTTGTTTATAATGAGTGCGAGAATTAGTGATGAAAAGGCGCTTGCAGGATTCTTGCATGAAAGATGCAACTCTGATTTTTGGTTAGGTACCTTACATGTACTTCTGATACAAAAATATATCATATTCAGTGGAAAAGTTACACTAAGGTTCTTCATGCATTCAGTTCATATCATGGTAAGGACTGGCCACACCATTCACACGTTTGCCATAGGCACTCACCAAGAGGATGTGTGTTTTTAACAGCATTGCTTCGTAGTGTCTGCCAGCCGCAAATTAACACTAATTCTGCTATTTCCACGTTGAATCAGGCGAGCATGCAGGGATCGATAACCTTACTAACCCGCAGGAAGTCAGGGGTGTGTTTTGGAAGAAGATAGGCTTTAATCCAATTTAATTTTGGAACTGGTTTATTTTCCAGTAAGTTTACACAGTTGCCATGTATGGTCAAGACCATTGAAAAGAAAGATCTAATGGTTGCAAATAGGAGTGCTGTGCACTGTGTCAATAAAGTTCTGGTCAGATATTTAATATTCATTTATACTTGTAGGTGAGGAAGGATGTATAGTTAATGACCTTGTGTTGTGCATTTTTGTGGTTATGATCTTGATTAATTAGCCTGTTCAGCAGAGGCTCTTGGTGCTTTGGACCAAATACCCTTCTCAGATATTTTAATTATCTTATCAGAGGTGTAAGATACAGTGAACTTGGACTAATTATTTCAGAGATGACGTGCTGCGCTGCTCCTGCTAGCATTCTTTAAAACATTCTTATTATGCTCTCACACTTGGGCAACAGACAATCTGAGTCAAGTCATCGGCAGTTGAGAGGCCATCTTGACCGTTCTTGACCGACATACTGAGAACGGTGTTCTCTTTTTGTCAAGATGATGTGAATCCATGATCGTCATGGCCCGACTGGAGGTACCGGTGTCATGATACTGATGTCTGGATATACCCATGTCTCCTAGGGTCAGTTACAGTACATGTATGTATGGCTCTATTTCGGTTTACTTCATGATTGTGGCAGCATTTTGGTCCAAAACGGTCAAGATATAGCCACTTAACGATCAGGGTCCAACATGAACTGACTGTGACCATTGCCGTCGTGTGAGAGCACCATTAGTGAATAGTGAGGTCCTATTATTCATGTTCACCACTGTACTTGTACATGTATGTACTTTGGATTCTGATGCATGAGCAGTGAGCAGCATGTCTCGTCATCTTTGAACTACGAGGGTTATCCTTGATGAGTGTCCCTGTGAGTACTTGTGATGGTATCATGTTACATTTTCAATTGTTAATTTCTGAGAGTATTTTTGATTTTTTTTTTAAATATCTATCGTACATGTATGCATCAGTGTAAAAGCTTTACGACTGCTGTCATAGTGTGTTTTGTAGGCTTACTCTGTTGTAGGTTCATTCACACAAACCTGAAAATATCAAACTTAACAGTGGAGGAAATAACTCTGGAATGCAGCCAAAAGCTCTTGCTACAAAAAAGTATTGAAGCTCTGGTGGGATTGTACAAGTTTCTGCTTCAAAATCCGCTGAATTGGCAAACTTATGTAAATCCAGGATGTAGGAACGTAATAATTTTTTCAGTTACTTGGATGACCCAAAATGTCATGAAAATGATGAGATTCTCATCAGGGTCGGTGAATTCATAGACTTGTTAAATTTCCTTTGCGCCAGGGTGTTGTGAAAGAATTCGGAGTTAGTGTGAATGGGGGCCTTTTACACTGATGAACAGCAGTCAAGTATAATTCTTTATGTTTGTGACAAATGTGTAATGCCACGGTCTGATAGATCGTTCCCATTACATTGGTACATCCAGGCTATTACAGGGACCTCGTGTACAAGGTACTGTGCTAAACACCTCGATATGTCACAAGGGTACACAGATAGGTTTAGCACAAGGATTGGGAATCTCGAAAATTCTTTGGAAGCTTATTTTCCATGAGAAATGGTTGAAAATCATTCTAATGTTAATAAATTTTTGTTAAATGTCTCTTCGGCGTTGTTCTTTCTAGTAGTTTGAATTCAAGCAATCAAGATTTAAGAAAAAATGTAATATATACTCTGAGAAACAAATTTGTAGCATTGATCATTTGACTTTCAAAACATTGCATAATCATTCACACGTTTCATTTGAGGCACTTTTAAATACCCACAAAAACTTCAATAATTTTTTATGATTGATCAAATTTCATAAATAAAGGTCTGCTTCTAATAGGCCTTGCAGATTTGTGTATCAATACAGGAGATTACCCATTACACACCATGATTAGCTTACTAATTGAAGAATTGTTTTTTTTTTTATGATATGGTTAATATGACTTTGATACATGTACAAATTTTTGTCTCATGACACATGCTAATGAAAATGAGGAGTTAATATTTCTACTGTACTATCTTTGTATAATGTTTATGGAAATAGATAATGTTTCCTAGTCTTTAGTAATAGAATAGTATAGAATACATAGAGAGAGCTAGCAGGATTTATCGAGCATGATCTAATTACATCAGTAGCTTTAAGACCAGAAATGCTCACATAATCCAAATGGCACATTCATGTCTTGTGAACTTGGAATGATATACCTTTTGAGCTCTCTAATGTTGCATGCATGGTAGATATAAGTACACAAATAGAAAAACTCATACAAGTGTGGTGCATGTAATTGGTTGATAGTAGATTCTCGATCATTTAAGTTATCCATCTTATTTATTGTCTAATTTGTTTGTGTCGGTGCAAGAACACCCTTAGCCAAACATTTATTGCGCACTGCATCAGTGTAGAAACAGCCTTTTACACAGTGCACGTTTTTGTGGTATAAGGGCGTTCTTGCACTGACATGGCGTAAATAGCTACCAAAAATCACAAAGTAGGACATCTTTATTGTGTCAAAGGATGAGAAATCAAGACTGATGAGAAGATAAAAGTCTAAAAATCATATATTCTGTTAATGTTAGAAAAATCCGGCCGATATGATATTAGTAACTAATGGCAAACAATATCTTCAATAACTGAATATCAAGATTACATTAAAAATCGATAAGTGTGAATGACTTGGATTTTCCCCTTGCAGGGGTGTTTCATGAATGTAACACTATATGATGTTGAGGTTGTTTAGTCTGGATGAGAAGTTCAAGACATCTCAGAGGCCGTTCTCATTACGCTTTCTACTGGAAACCGATTCAGGAAACCACTTTGGAAGATCGCTTTGCTAGCGTTCCCACTTGATCACACGAAAGTGGGGTGACACATTTCGCGCGAAATTCGAAACCGCACCATAGGCATTCTACACCTGTCGTGTGGAGTAGCGCGCTCAAAATGTGCGAAGATCGCTTCCCGAAGAACGGTTGTGTCCTCACTTACGCTAAAACCAGTTTCACGAGGCAAAGCGATCTTAAAAACTACATCGCGAGGTGGTTTTCCAAACTGGTTTGGAAGATCGCTTCCAAGACCGCTTTGACCGTTCTCACTACGCGTTAAACTAGTTTCCAGTAAACTAGTTTTAGGAACGTAGTGAGAACAGCCTCATAGTCTCAGGTGGAGAAGGGATGAAGATACATAGTATGTATACATGACATTGGAGCTTTTGGTATAACTAGAGCCCCATCTCACAAAGAGTTGCAATTGATCTGATCAATCGCAACTATGGAAAGCCAGCAAAGTCTACATATAAAATGCATGTTTGTTCAAAAAAATGTCTAGATATGAATCCATAAATTCATTTATTTCTTGACAGTTTGGTGTGTTCTCCTTTGTTTACAAAGGACGTTTTGCAAATTTCCTGAATAAAAATTTTCCAGAGTTACGATTGATTTGATCAATCGTACATGTAACTCTTTGTAAGACGGTGCCCTGGACCCTACATTTCATCCGTGGCTCTGATGGAGTGTACATGTATGTACACAGTAAAAACGTATTTTAAAAGTTAAACAACACTGTTTACGATATGAATCTTACAGTAGTTAAAGGGGAATGAAACCTTTGGAATAAGTAGGCTTGTGTCGAAACAGAAAAATCAGAGAATAAGAACAAAGAAAGTTTGAGAAAAATCGGACAAATAATGAGAAAGTTATGAGCATTTGAATATTGCAATCACTAATGCTATGGAGATCCTCCCATTGGCAATGCGACAAGGATGTGTGATGTCACATGTGAACAACTTTCCCTTTGATGGACTATAAAATACCCTCTAAATGTCTCTTTCTGCTTTTTCTTGTGGTGATACAAACTCTTTGTCCATGATGTATTCTTTAAAAGTCTGTATTACATGCCCTCCTTTAGAAAGAACACATGATCTACTGATAGATGTGATAAAAGAGGCAATTTAAGTGATATATATTCTAAAGTAATGGGGACAGTTGTTCACAAGTGACATCACACATCGTTGTCGCATTGCCAATTTGAGGATCTCCATAGCATTAGTGATCACAATATTCAAATGCTCATAACTTTCTCATTATTTGTCAAATTTTTCTCAAACTTTCGTTGATCTGTTTCTTTGATTTTTCTGTTTTCACACAAGCTACATGTATCTTGTTCCAAAGGTTTCATTCTCCTTTAACAATCATGTTTAATTTATTGAGGATTGAATATTGAAAATTAGACCTTGTTGCCTTAGATTTTAAACACTTGTTCATCCACAGTAAATTTTGGGAAGCAAATTTGTTTTTCATAGAAAAATATATAGTGCATTATATGTTTTATGTTTACTGTGCAATTGCATCATGCTTTTATGGTGTTAAGAGAAAGCTATTTTTGTCCCAGACAGTTATGGATGATTTGCGTGTCAAATGAGATGACAAATTGGACCTATACTGATAGAGCTATGTGTCTATAGAGTCTGAATTCAACCTAACTTCAGTCAGAATGTGGGCCTAAGCGTTGTTGGAAAGAGATAGAGAATGAATGGAGTTAAACTCTAAAAACAAACTTCTGCTGTCAAAATGACTTGTGAAAGGGTATGCTAGGTTCAACTGCTATTTCATATTTGAATAATTTTCTTGTCATATATTTGAGTAGGAGATTCCTATCTGAATAGATGATGTAAAGAATCAGTGGAGTTCCACTCTGCAACAAATTAGTCAAAATGACTAGACTTTTTTAATAAGTCATCACTTGAGGTTGATTGTGAATTTATTTAACATTATAGTTGAGAGTAAGTTACCAAAATGATCTTTTGGGGATATTTCCAGCAAATGTTGTATAAAGAAATTATAAATTTTTATAATATATACAATTGGTGTCTTAAAGATTATTCTGTCTGGACACACCCCATCTAGCTTTATGACATTCTAATAAATTATGTTTCTTATATAAGAATATTAATTCTATTCTGTATGGTATTTACATGAAGATTGGCATCTTTATTGATGATATGAACTTTATTCTGTCTGATCACACCCTATGCGGCGGTATATTCTAAAAAGAATATGAATTTATTTTATAATTATATGGAATTAGATTGATATCTTTATTAAGATTGATTTTATTCTGTCTGAACGCACCCTGTCTGGCAGTATGGTATTTGATTGAATCTTCCTGTCAAACCACAGGGTATGTCCTCACTGGGAAATGAGTCACGTTAATTGAGTAAAGATTAAAGGACTAATGGGCTTTAGGAAATGCCATTCATTTTACTACTAAAGAGCTGAATGCGAATATACGCTAATTTTGCTTTGCTGAAGCTAATTGATTGATTGCATGTTTGCATCAAAATTGGTAAATTTCAAAACCAAATATTAATATGTACTCACCAGTGGTCATTGCATAATTAGCTTTGATACCAGTTGGGACTGTTTCATAAAAGACTTTCTACGATGGTAACTTTGCCATTATTGTAACTACCATGGTAACCTTGATTGTGATTGGCTGCTGAGTCCTGTTACCATGGTAGTTGTGAAAATGGTAGTGGAGAGTTTTAACTATATTATAGAACAGGTCCAAATTGATTCACTGTACTGCAAAATTGTGTTGTTTTCCATTAGAGAGATGAGATTTGTTTAATGAAAACATGTACCTTATTTTGCAATCATTTTGTTTTGTTCACTCATATATGGCATCATATTTTAATCAGTCACAATTTTGATTGTTTTTCAGCATTTTGTGGAAAAATGTTGTAGGCTGAGAACCGAAAGGGCGCTATTGCAGATCAAAGATGTTCCATAAGAAGCAAAAGGGCGCCTATTACTGTTGACTTCCCACAGCAATAACGCCCTTCTGGGTCTCAATGGAACATCTTTTAGCTCCAGTAACGCCCTTCTGGCTCTCAACTGACGATGTGTAAAGAATACAAAGCCACAAAAAGCAAACATGCAAATCTATGAAGAACATGTATTAAAAATGTATATATTGGAATTATGCATGAATTGCAAAATATTTCATCCTTACATCATCGAACTGCAACAACCATTTTTTATTGATTTTTCCTCCCTTTTCATTCAACATTGTATATGCCTCATTTCATGATTATGAACCATGATATTTATATTTTTTATGTATTTTGACTTTTGTACGTTCCATTTACCTTGCATTTTGTTCATATGCATATATCACTCAGAAATATAATTGTAGATATATAGAGCAGTAACTGTACAACCAATTCTATGGTAGTGCGTGGAACTTTCCTGAAGCCAACAAGACCTTTTCGTTCATGTTTAAGATATGTTATGGAATAAAAATATTTCATATCTTGATACAGCAACAAAAAAACTCAAATCTAACAAGCACAAGTGTCTAACATTGATTTTTTTTCTGAATAAATAAAATTTCATGATTATTTTGGAAACTTTCCTCATTGAGGCCTTTGAAACAGATTGGTACTTGACATTAGATCAAAACTGTACTTGCAGCAATGCAAGTTTAGCTATTTGTGTGAAGTAGGCCTACATGTATGCGTTATATGGCTATTTGATGAATTATACCGCCAAAACTGGTCTGTCCCCTTAACTCTCACAATTCTAAATGTGAAATTCATGAAAGTTTCATGCATGCAGTACTCTAGGATTGTACAGTTACTCAACACAGCATAGTGGCATGACATGGCGTAAATACCCCTCTCTCATAATACCCTCGTCATCATTTTAATCTAATCTCACTCTCACAACCACCATTAATAAACCATTCCATTTTTAACCAATGCATGCTTTAAAATCACAATGGAATGCTCCTGCCTTTTTAACCAAAAACACTGAGTAGTTACCCCAAGAAGGAGTAGATTATAATGTCCTACTCGTAATACTTGTTTCATTGAAATTAATTTGGCATTACTTTTAATTGCTCAGCAAAATGAAAAGTGGGAAAAGGCTAGAGTTTAGAAAGAAAATGTCATATTTTGGATAATCCTATAACTTGACATAACATTCTTTTGCCTTTGGAAATAATTTTCGGCTTCGGAAAGGGTGGCGCAGCCTCTGAAACACTCCTTTTCCTTTAGAAAGGATTCTTTATTAAAATCCCAAGAAACATTACCCTTGAGGAACGTTCCTCAAACCTTGACAAAACGTTCTTTTGACCTTGAGGAACGTTCCTTTTGAGCGTTTTTGATGGAGGGTTATGTGAACGCAACATGTCTTGCCCTATGCTACCATTGCAGAACGTACCTCTACAGTCTGTGCATGTCACTACCGAACAGGTCTTGGAGCTGTTCAGGCAACACAATCAAGACAGCCAAGACGCCTACGAACTACAGGCCATCCTCAGTGATCCCTACTTCAGGGTAAGTCTCTGCACTACACTCCTGGGTGGTGTTTTCACGAAGCTGTTCGTAAAGTTACGAGCGACTTTATGAACGACTGGTGATCCTTTCTTTTGCACTAAATCAACATTGATGGGCAATTCCATAAAATAATCAACCTTTTTGTATGTCCGACCCCCATTTTTCTCAAGTTGAACTTCACTTCATAAACTGACCAAGTCATGGTCGTTTGAGAGCATTACAGACTATCAAAAGAACAAAAAATCAGAGACAGAAAATTTCTTGAAGGTCCCACATATAGGGGGTCGGACCACATAATTTATGGAATTGCCCTGATGAAAATTTGGTGTATGTCATCTACCAAAATAAAGAATTACCAGTCTTTCGTAAAGTCGCTCATAATTTACGAACAGCTTTATGAAACACCAACCAGTTATCCTAGCAAGCCTACCTTTATAGTTATATCATTGTATAATAATAAGCTGGAATGTAATCTGAATGGATAGGTAATTGGGAAATTGCTTTTCAAGTTCCTTGGAGAGAAAGTACAGCCATCAGTCCTTTGGTTGCCTATCTACAAGCATTCAATGTACATGTACTCTTGATTCATAAACAGCCGGAAAGGGGGTGGGGGCTTGTCTTATTCAGACCCATTTGGCATCCGCATGCACAAAACAGATTTTTAAAAATACATAAAAACTGAGATATGTTACATTTAGATTGAGGACCCTCCCCCACTGTTCACCCCTCCCCCATGTATCTTTTTAACTTTGAGGAGACAAATGTGTGAATTCTACAGAAAGGGTACATGTAGCACATTTTAGAAGAAGAATGAAGAGTGTTATAAAGCATATTATGTCAAAAGATTTCATAAGATAACAATTTTTTTATGGATGCTTTTGAAAAAAATGATTTTAGATACATTTACAGTCGCAAAATGTCAAGAAGATCAAGGGTGGAGATACTTTCGTAAAAATTTCCCCTATGTCATACCCATCTAAGGTGCTTATTAGGACAGGATGACACTTGATAGATAATCTGGTAATTGATTATAAAATTGAAAGATAGCACTAGTTTATTGCCCCGGCTAACGTTTTGGTGACAGAATCTTGTCATCTTGAACTTTAAGAAGATCCCTAGAAAAATAATGAAAAAATAATAAAGGATATAAATGGAAAAATGGTGTAAATATATGTCCACGAATGTGAAAAAATATATATCTCCCTGGTACCCCAATGAACTTTTATTTTGTTTGCTCACAGATAATGAAACATATTGCCATTGTTCAAGATTATGTTAATGGTTTTATGTAAATATGATAAGTATTTGGTAAACATTCTGGCGATATACAATCATTTTGGGCCATAATTTGATTGCCATAGTATACACAGAGCTGCTTGGAAAAGAAATAGAATTTGGAAGGTATGATTTTAATATATGCAATTCATTAAATCCTCTGTCAGTCTTGTAGTCATATTTGAATATTTCAAACCAACAATAAAAATGGTTTCAAATGTCCTATTAAAATGCTGTATGACCACGCATAAAGCCAGGGTAATTATGCTACATTACTGTAGAGTGCTTATAGACTTGTGTGAAGTGCTTATAAAGCAAGGATAAGTATTGTTATTATTATTATTATTATATTTTGGCAAGAAAAAAATTACACGACACTGGAGATTACATCCCTTTAAGAACCAGCTCGCGGCTATGCTTCAGCCGCACATGCACTGTCAGTCATCGTGGTTTTAAACACTATCTCTCTTAATGAGAAAAGTCAAGTCAAAATGTCATGGAAAGCTTTAGGGAGGCTCATCGAGGTGTGTAGCCGAGAATGAAATACCCTTTATCTAGGTCACCATGGGAAGTATTGCACATGTCTGCTGCGTTATCTTGACATAGAGACTGTGCTACATTCTCCTAAACGGGGTTTTATATTCAATCAGTGCAACAAGGACTGTTTTGTATCGGGGCTAAGGGTAGCAATCTGCTAGAAAACCATATTAATCTATCTGAACCATTTTGAGGCAAGTATATATACAGTACATTGTGTAATGATATTTTTTTTCCAAAAATACTTGAAAGCCTTAACATGCTGTATTCAATAAAGAAATAGAATCTGCCAGTACCCATGCAGAATGTTTTGATACTGCATTAGTCTGAGTAGATGTCATTAATTTCAGTTATAATCATTAGGGTTATGCTGATTATCAAGACTTTATGCCAGTACCCTGCCTAAAAATGACACTCATTACCCTAGTTGTGCCTTTTCCCTTCATCTATTTTTGTGCTTTTTTTGTCTTGAAATATGATGATTGTTGACCAGGTTTTAAAAATCTAAGAATTAATTGGACTTTCTCTCATTCTAATTATTTGACCCCCTTATTCTGTCGACCCATGTTTCATGACTACTTGACCTTTTAACCTTTGAAGCCCCACAACTATGGAACAAACTTCCCCTTGACATTGGGAATTTAACAACTTTACATAATTTCAAGCTAAAATTAAAAACCTATTTATTCCAGTAGTATGTACAGCATTCGGGGAGCTCTTGCTGTGCAATAGAATGTATACAAATAGTTTCTGCGCTATATCAATGTATATTATTATATGCATTTATACAGCGCCATTGGTATTCTTGTGAGCACATAATCTCGATCCCTATTATTTTCCAATTACAGTGAAACCACAATTGTTATGCCTTTATCCCTGTTTTTTTCAAATGGGATGTTATCATTAGCAAAACCTCAAATGACCTCAATTGACTCAAACGTGTATGTGACTTTTTCGTACCATTAGGCACTGCTACAGGCCCATGACGTGGTAGCCCACGAGGTTTACAGCGACCACGCGATCAGGGTGACTCCGCCGCCTGTTATGCCCTACCTCAACGGAGACACTGAACTGATGCAACCGCCCAACGGCAACATGGACCAGACAGACGCAGTCACCAGGGTGCGACTCGTGCAGTTCCAGAAGAACTCGGAAGAACCCTTGGTAAGTGCCTTCTCCATTTGATTTTTGAAAGAAACGTTCAGACCCTGAAGGTGGGGATTTTCTGATTTAGCTTTGTATAAGAAAGGATAAACATTTCTAGGCATTAGTTTCTTCAAACCAATTGTTTATAGTCTCAGTAACACTGCTTCTGTGAAAAGTAGCAGCAAGAATGACTTGTCTGGAGTTTAGAAACAAGAAGTGCTAATAAGTTTCAGATCATTTATAAGATGCCTCTGCCTCTGCTAATAAGTTTCAGGTCATTTATAAGACTTAAAACAAAATGTTCCTTCCACGTGACATCCAATCAAAAAGAAGTGTAAGTGATAGTTGATACCTGTCATCTAGTTTGTTGCTTTCTATTTGTTAATGTTAACCCTTCAATGTTGTCTTTAAGTTTTTGTGGTAGTGATATTTTGAGCACTTGCTCTGATTTTTCTTCTGTCTTGACCTCACAGGGCATCACATTGAAGATGAACGAGGACAGACGATGCATCGTGGCTCGCATCATGCACGGTGGCATGATCCACCGCCAAGCCACTCTCCACGTCGGTGACGAGATCCGAGAGATCAACAATGTCTCTGTGGCCAACCAGACCGTCGATCAACTCCAGAAGATGCTGCGGGAACTCAAAGGCAGTATCACCTTCAAGATTGTACCAAGCTACAGGAGTGCACCCCAGCCTTGTGAGGTAGGTCCAGTCGGAAATGATTCATGATCATCTCCCATTCAGTCAACAAACTGTGCATCTGTACCTCCCTTAAATCTTCTCTTCTCTTTATATAGACTAGTATGGAAGGTTGTTTCAAATTCAAACTGTCTGGAAGTTTAGCCAGCAGTGTCCTTTTATAGCTTTGTTAAACATGAATCTTATTCAAGCTCATCTTCAGTTTTGCTAAAATACAGAATATTCATCTGAAAATGATTAATTGTATGGACTGGATGTGAAGATAGATGGCATGAGATTATCTTGCATTTTCTCCCGATTTTTCTAGAATTGAATCTACTTCTGAAGTTAAGTCTGTATCTTGAAGTCATCTTTAGCATACTCAATGGTTATCGACTTTCACTGATTCACGTAGTGTTAAACAAATGAAAGAATATTATGTGTTGAAGAAATTGTTTGGAAATGCGACTCTATATAAAGTTAAAGACAGAAAACTAAATATAATGTCAATATCCCAATTCCATTTATTTTCTCTGCATTGATGTCCTCCCTATGATTTTGTTTTTCAATATCCCACTATCCCCCTTATCTCAACATCTCCTCTCGCTGCCCCTCTCCTGCCCCCTACAGATCTACGTCCGAGCCCAGTTTGACTACGACCCAGGTCAGGACGACTTGATACCATGCCAACAAGCAGGTCTTAGTTTCCGTTGCGGGGATATCCTCCAAATCATCAGTAAAGACGATCATAATTGGTGGCAAGCCAGGAAAGAGGGTGAACCTCTTAACGGTACGGCTGGTCTCATTCCATCACCAGAGCTGCAAGAATGGTAGGTGTCAAGACAAATTGCATGTACATAGGTTTTCGAAGTATGCGTGGAAAGGGTTAACCAACAGACAAGATTGGGGTAGTTAGTATTTGCAGGGAAGGAGTCCTGAACAGTGCAGATAAAAAAGATGGTTTCTGTTTCTGTTGAAGTAGCTCCTTTAGGAACTCGGCAAAGCACCTGTATGCCACACTAATGCTAACTTAAAATAACAGAAATTACTCTCTGGTCTTTTTGGTCAAAGTAGAGATAATGGCTGAGCCGGGATTAAATTTACAACCTCACAGCCATGAGTCTAATGCCCTAACCACAAGACCACAGTGATTAAGTTTGCTATCCTCTTCCGTGACCGCCAACTGATCAACTGGGAGGACTGCTACCAAATTTTGCATTTGTATACATGATATTTTATGTAATAATATTGATATTGAAGTTGTTGATTGAATTTATGAAGTGTCGAATTAATCGCGAATAATTAAAAGACATGAAATATTAAAAAACAAACTTCAATCATATACTTATTATTTCTAACTACAGGAGAGTAGCATGTCTGGCAATAGAGAGAGCGAAGAAAGAGCAACAAGCGTCGTGTACGTGGTTCGGGAGAAGAAAGAAGCAGTACAGGGATAAATACCTAGCCAAACATAATGCAGGTTGGTACTCAACAAACTTTTATGAAACTTTGGAGGAGTCTGTAGATTCTTAGTGTTCACTTTACCAAAAGAAGATAAAGAGATAGATGTATTTACGATATGTGCAGTAAGTATCGGAGTAATAACTGATCAATTTTCTTTATTACACTTTAATTATAAAGCGAAACATGTTGATGACAGTTCCTTTAAACTGGACCCCAGGTTGACTTTAAATATAGAATGCTCTGCATTCAATCATCATTATGCTCATACAAATATGTGCACCAATATGATATTCTTGAAGCTAATTCTCAAACAGACTGAAATTTATTTGTAAATCTCAATTGCTCTTGTCCATGAGCTTATGGATATCTAAGTCGAGGATCATGCTCTGCATTATATGAAAAAAGCCAACAACCCTGCCTCCTATGTATATCTTGCTGAGTTGAATCCAAGAGGGCTGTTAAATGTTCCATTATAGTCCATGATAGATGAATGGGCCTGTTCTATCTAGGTATTTCAAGTTCCGTGGTTTGTCTGTGGGTACGTCCCAATACCTACTTGTGGTAAATACCTGAAATAATTTTGCTCTATTCTCATATTAAAGGTTGTAATGCTATAAAATTATCATGGCTTGAACAGTTGTGAATTGAGAATGTGAAATATGGGTGTCCGACGCGCAAAAAGGTTGATTATTCTACGGAAGTGCCCCTTAATTCCACGGATCAATGGTCTTATGACCAATGTCATTGTACTTGCCCGCTGCCTCTAGAGGTATTAACCTCTTTGCATTCGATCTTCTTTCATACAGTATTCGACCAATTAGATCTTGTCACATACGAGGAGGTGGTTAGGTTGCCTGCGTTCATGAGGAAAACGTTAGTTCTATTAGGAGCCCACGGCGTCGGCAGGAGACACATAAAGAACACACTCATCACAAGTCATCCCAATAAATATGCATATCCAATCCCACGTAAGTATACTCAAAATGTGTATTCATTTATTCAAACTGGGTTGTTAGTAAAAAGACGTCTTCAGTGACCACAGGGCTGAATTGCAGTTCTGTTATTTACAGAGCAAATTCATCAAATATATCTACATAAAGTAATTTTAGCTATATATCTACAATACATGTGATGAATTGTTCTTTCCATGGTTAAAGGGAAATTTGGTCTAGGTAAATAAATTCATTCTTAAGAAACCATTAAAATAATAAATAAATGATTTATGCAATAGCATAAAAAAATAGGAAAATAGAATGTTGATAGCTTGAAAGAAACCAGAATAGGAATTTAAGAAAATTCAAGCAGCCAAGATAAGATTTTTCCATGGTCGATGGGAAATTTGATCAGGGTAAATGAATTCATTCATATGAAAGCATTAACATATAAAAAGTGATTCCTTGCGAAAGCATAATAACATGGAAAATAGAATGTTGAAAGTTAGAAAGACATCAGATTAGAAATTCAACAAAGTAGAAGCGGCCAGGATAAGAAGATCATCCAGCCCCAAAAATAATCACCTTATTCAAATATTTTATATGCTTTGCCTTATTAGTTATTATCTTCAACGATTCCTGTAAATGCTTTCCAAAAGCTGTATTGCTTTATTGGCTTTCCTGATGTTTAAAAAAAAAGTCTACAGCAAAAAAAAAAATCAACTTTGCGTTATTATTCTCTTTCTTCTCCTTTTTCACTTAGACACAACGAGAAGGTGTAAATCGGACGAGGAAAACGGCAAAAACTACTTCTTCGTCTCGCATGAAGAGATGATGAACGACATTGCCAATAATAAGTATCTCGAATACGGCACGCATGAAGATGCTATGTATGGGACCAAGCTAGACACAATCAGGGAGATCCACAATAGAAGTCTGATTGCTATACTCGACGTAGAACCTCAGGTATGGGACTGCCAAGCCTGCTTAGCAAAAATTCATGTTTGTATTGCAAAAAAAATATTGGAAATCTCTCTTTAGGATTACAATATACAGTTTGCTTTTTTATATTTTATTTAATTTCAAGGATAATCTTTGACTTGTTTTCACTTGAGTAACAGTTTTAGGAAATATGATTGACGCTAATGTCAAAAGGGAAGGGATTTCTCAATTAGCACAAGTATTTGTGAATGCATTAAATTTGTACGCCATCCCAGTCTAAAAATGCTGTGCACATTGTCATAAAAATGAATTGTAATTTGTCACATATATATTTTTTGTTGCAAAAAATCCTAATAAATGATAATCATGACCAAATTGACATATATGTTCTTTGAACTAGAAATACTTTGTGATTGGTTATATTGGGGAAACCAGTTTTTTGTTCTTAACCCTCTCATCCCTTGTTTTGTTAGTTTTGAACAGTATTTCACCCCAGTCTTTTACAAACCTTTTTCATAGAAAATAAGACACTTAGAGCCTTGACTTTCAAACCAACATGAGAAATATAATATTCAATATACAGCCAAAGCGTTTTCATTGAAATATTTTCATTGTGTGAGGTAGAACATGAGTTTCATTATTTGTTTACAAGGTGTGCATCATAATAATATTCAGTTGTTGTATAGCGCATATGATGTACCATTTCATGTCTCTGTGCACTTCCAAACGGACTTGGATGTAATAACTCTCACTTCAAATAGCCCATCAAGCCTTTTACAGTGCTCAAGCATTTCTTATTTATTTATATATTTATTCATTTGGTTTTAGAACATGATACATAATTACAACATAATTTAGATGAAATTTAATAGTAACAAGAACATTCAACAAGGAAACTTTTATTAACCTATGATAATTTGCATAATTTCACGGAATAAATGATTGACTATATTTTGTCAACTTCTCTTGTATGCAGGCTCTGAAGGTTTTGAGATGTGCCGAGTTTGCACCATTTGTTGTTTTCATTGCTGCACCAACTCTCACAGGCATGAATGACGTACATGTAAGTAAACTCAATGAAGAAATACCAAGATTTAATTCAACGAACTGGTGCATGATTTGAATTAGAAGAAAGCTTAGCAAAGGCTTTGTTTTACTCTTTAAGATGAATTTATTCAGAAGCATTTTGCTTATCAAAACAGTTGTATTCTTGATCCTTATTTCTTGAATTAAAAAGTAAGGTAAATTATGTGTGAAACATTGTTTATACTTGGTTGAGAATGGAATTCTAAGAACTATAGTATAAACAATATTGATGATTTTCTTTTTGAAATATATTTTTGCAATTTGTTTGTGGCCTGATGGCAGTTGACCTTTAAAAAAAAAAAGGGTAGTATGCGATTACCTATACTGGGGTGGCATGATTGGAGTGTCCAGTAGAAAGGCATTCTCCTTGTTTGGCACCACAGCTAGTTTGGGTCTTATTAGGCAGGTGATTTACTTATGATAACATGCTCGATTGAATGAAGAAACGTCATACTGTTTAAATGTTCTATTCTGTATATCTTCTTTTCAGCTTATATCAATTAATATTGGTGAACATTGATTTGACTCTTAAGTATCTGATGATGAGTTTTCGGTCACAGATATCTTGGAAGTGCGCACAGATTTTTTTTTCTTCCTGAGTGATTTTTTTTTATCGGTATGACCAATACTAAATGCAACAGACTTCATTATTTATGATATTTTCACATTCTCATCATCTTATTCTAATTTCGATGTGGAGCGTCATGGCCCAGTGGATTAGTCTACGGACTTTGAAACAGGGTCGTGGGTTCAAATCCCAGCCATGGCGTAATTTCCTTCAGCAAGGAATTCATCCACAGTGTGCTGCACTCGACCCAGGTGAGGTAAATGGGTACCGGCAGGAAGTAATTCCTCAAAAAGCTGTGTGCACCTGAATAGGTAGCCTAGCTTAGCCGGGGTAATAATAATAATAACAGGGCCCGCTGGGAGAACAGTTTTCGGAACTGAAGTGGCTACCCTGGGTAAATATACCGTTATTATTATTAATTTTCGATTTTATTCTCTTTGCTATTACAGGATAGTAGCCTGGAAAGACTTGCCAAGGAATCCGAGCTCCTCCGCCAAGCCTACGGTCACTTCTTCGACCTGACCATCGTCAACAACGACATCGACGACACGATACGCACGCTGGAGAACGCCATGGAGGAGATATGCACCACGCCACAGTGGGTTCCGGTCAGCTGGGTCTACTAAGGTCAAAGGTCAATCTATCCATTTCCTGTTTTTTCGACGGGGTGGGCGTCGACCCGCTCGGATTGTTTTCAATTTCCACACATTTCTATGGTGTTTGTATCACCGGTATTCTTACTTCGCATTCACCGTTCAAGAGCCACTGGTCTGAACTCTGACTTCTGAATTCTCTAATTATCGTTGACTGTGACAAGGGATAATCATCCGGTTCCAGTAGGCAATGGGTTAACCTTTATGATTACTGAATCGTCTAATTATGGATTATGAGCATGGATCACACAGTTCCAGACAGCAGTGGGTTAATGTATATCCTAAAGTTGGCAGCCTTTTGCAATGAGTAGAGACCATGTATGGAAGGGCAGTCGACTGTGCAGGACTTCAAATCAAGTTTGTTCAGCTTTCACGGAAATCAAGAATGAGACTGCAATAGCCATGTTGGATTCATATCTGTTATACATATATGATTCATTTTAATATTAGCACTGTTCATTCTGTCATTGCTTTCAAGTTGTTAATGACCAGTGAACCGTGTAAAGATGATTGAATACCCTATACTCAGCATTGGAGATTGCCAGTCCCAGCGTGTTTATTGCTGGAATAATGTTTTAAGAATGCATCGAGCGTTGAGAGTTTGGAATTCGGTCTCTGCTGTCATGATGGATCCCTGATTGCATGTCCCATGATTATGATAATGACTACAATAATCTGATATTACATGTATGTAAAGTTTATAATAAGGGAGCGATGCCTCTGAGAGCTTTACAGATATGTACAGGTATATTATAACCCTGGACATCGGATCAAGATTTGCCCGGATGCAAAGTATGCCCTTTCTCCACTCCCTGGGGAAGCATTCCAACATGAGTTTCTTAACTCATTTGGAAAGCATTCTACATAGGCTTTCGCATCCTTGGGGATACCCATTGAACACCTGGGTGGACTGTGGGTATGTATGGATTGACGCCTTTACGTAACCCTCTCATTTCAAGGAGAGAGTCAGAACTGCCATCACAGCGCTTCATTCAACCATTTTGCATAGTGCACTCTTGGAGGCCGGAAAGCCATTTGATATTTTTTGGAACCTACTCTGTAATCATGTGTACATGATTAAAAGAAGAAAATTCAAGAAGCCTAAAGAATTGATAATATCTTTGGATTGTATGATCAATTAAATGAATCTTTTGAAACTTAAATGATATTTTCATCATATTACCAATATGTCATGTGTTTTATCTCCAATAAAAGCGACATGTTACATGTATGTCTTTGATCACACGTTTTGTGAGAAAATCATTGATATATGTATGGAGTTTGCTACCTTTGTTAGTATGAAGAGGAAATTGATGCGGTTGCTATAATAAGTGAAAGCTGTCACTTATGGTGAACAGTCAGACTGTTAACACTGCATGGTGTTTTATCTTGATTATCGCACATGCAATACAATAGCAACATGCAGACATTTGAAGCAATGCAGACATGCTTTTGATATTGAAAATCAAACTGCTTTGAAAATAAACATACGGCCATTTGTATAAGTTTCTTAACATTTTTCTTGTTGGGAATAAATCTACTTTGTGGTAGAGGCTACAAGGAAAAAAATGATAGTTAAGTGGAATACCTCACATGTTGGTAGCTTCACATCAGGATATCTTTTTTTCTGAGATTGATCATGAAAATTGGCATTTATTTTTAAATTGAAATGTAGGAATTAGCGTCACACAAAGAGGTTTCTGGGAAAAGTATGTTCCAAAATTTCAAGTATTGCCACTTGTATTTTTCTAAAAAAATTATGAGCATCCCCTTAGTTCTTTTGAGTGAGCATTTGTCATTTTCAACTGCCTTTGCAACTGACGAAATTAAAATCGCAAATTTCCTAAGGTTCACATGCCTTTCATATGATTACTCCAGATTTTTAACTCCTTAACAATGAATTGCATGGATTAAACTTGGTCCTATAACACAAAGGTTAGCAATTGATCGTACGTTTGATCTTTACGATCGATTGTACATTGTAGTTAATGCAATCCATCGTAAAGATATTCTTTTACGATTGATTGCTAAGATCTGTGTTACAGTCCCCTGATCACTCTGAGCTGTTCAGTTATTGTTTTAGTGGATCAGGCATGGAGTAGTGTGCATGCAGCGCCTTGTAACCAAAAGGAAAAGGCTCTATATCAAATGACTCTTGTTTTTATTGGACTTGAATGGAGAAAGAAGTATGCCATGTTACACTGCTTGCACACACAATATGTTACAGTTAAAATGTACTCCAAACAATTTTGCAGTCCAAAATGCCCATCTTTGCAACACTACTGCTGCCCTCCATGAATTCTCGCTGACTAACTTACGTATATTTCGATTCACAACTCAATGAGAATGAAGTGAAGTGCGGAGAAGACATTTCTGAGACTTAATTTTTCAATGCTACATTTACATGTATCTTTCTCATCTTCATATTTCCTTCTTTTACCAACAGACACTTTGTATATCTATTTAAAGTGTTGCAGATATTTTTTTCAGCATTATGATATAATTATTTTGTGAATCTTGTATGAAAATGAATATACCATCTTCTGTTTTTGTCTTTATGTTTCTTTGTATCTAAGCCAATGAATTTGTATGAGAAGAAATTTGTATATATGGACTTATGAGGAAATATGCTTTATAGCTGTAAAGGCAAAGTGTAACGATGGAGGGCGTAGGATACGGCGCAGACTTCCAAATAATCTGTAAAATTAATTTGCAGCTATATAATTGAATGCGTAACTAATTTAGTTTTTGCATTCCCCCCTATAGATTTCAAGGTGTAATCTAATTCATTGAGATTTTTGAAACTCTTCAAGCCTCCCTCAAATCATGGATTGTGAGCCAATGTCGCACATGCACTGAAGTGATTCATCTTTAGTAGTATTTATAGATAACTTATATAATATTACCTTAGCTTTATTTTGTTTGGTGATCTTTTGATCCAAAGCACAGTATTCTACGAGTTTGTGAGGAAACCAGAGATCGATAGGTTCAATTTTATTGGGATGTATCGCCCAATGTGGTCGTTGATTAGTACATCATGGTAGATAAATACAAACTACTACCACCACTTCTTCATACTTCTTAATTGTCCTTTTCCCCTTCTTCATCTGTCATTTTTATCAATCATCTTTTCCTTTTTTTGTTTGGAATGAATTGTAGTACTTTGATTAGAGAGTCTTTCATTTCAAATAGACCCCCTCTCTATCTCAGTCTTTCTCCCTCTGTTAGATTTTCTTTGCCTCTCCCTCCCTCTTTCTCCCCCCCCCCCTCTTTCTTTCTCTTTGATGAGTTTATCTTTCATATTTTATATGCTAAGTGAAAAACTTTAGGAGGGGGAATCTAAGCAGTTTTTTAGGCAAGAATATGTATTACCATAGGACCAAACCCTTGCCATTGATTCTGTTTGCTTGTAGACATTTGACCTTGCGATGCCCTTCACCCCATATGTCAGTCATACTTTCGGCAATCCACCCTTACCATCCTTAAACTACAAAACGGGAAAGTCATTTGCTGATTCGACCTGGACCACAATCTTGTGCAAAAAATAAATTGCCGTTGCTATGACATTTCCCTCCTGTGTTTTCTATTTGTTTTACTTTTTTTTTTTCGTTCCACTTACCAAATATTGTTCCTCCTTCAATAATTTGAATTGATATTTTGTTGTATGAAAGACGTTGTTGTTAGGATTTCAATCATAATTTCTTATCATGTTTGTGTTAACCGTACTGTCGTAATTGCACACATTGTTCTCCCCGCCCCCTTCCTCTCACCTGTCAAACCGTTTTGAATGAAATAGGACTTGAAATCAAAATCCAGTCTTTCAAACCACTAGATGGTCTGTTGCACAATGCAATAAGAAAAGGTTTCACATACTTTTCATTTGGAATTCGATGAAAAATGAACAGAATAAGAAAGTTTTCATGGAATTCGGGAATGATGGTTTCCAAAGTTCTTGAAGAATATATATAAGTCAGCATTTCAACTTCTTGTTGTAACTCCGTGGGATCGTATTTCATGTTTAAACTAATAATGCAATCTGTAAATATCATTTGTTAATAGCATTTGCATGTTGCAATTTAGTATTGTAAATTACTCTTGTAAATTACAATTTTAAATTATGATATGCCTCCCCCTTTCGGACATTGAAAATCGCGAAGGATAACATTGGAATTGAATAACGTGATACTGATTGCCATTGATGATGTATTGTGAGTGATGATAACATCTAAAACAAATACATTGAAAGCCATAGTTGATTTCATGGTATGAAAATGAAGAAGGGTTTCAGGTTTGCCTTTTTTCACTTTTGAATAACGTAGTTGTTTTAAAACCAATATTGAATGTTGAAAGCTGGTAAACCATGGCCCCATTTCATAAAAAGTTGCTATGAAGTGATTGCAACTCTTGCTGGAATATCACCTTTCATTGGAAGAGCCAATCAAAAAGAATTTTCACTGCTGCCATGATAGTTGACATTCCAGCAAGACTTCATAATCATATCATACCAACTTTTTATGAAATGGGGTCCAGGTCTTGTAATTCTTCACACCTCTTGCTAATACCATTTTACAGTGCCGGTAGCAGAAAAGAAATCATTGATAATTCAAAATATGCATTACTTTCTGCAAACCTGTGTAAAAAAGATTACATTCAATTGTTAATATAAAGCCCATCTGTTGATCATTACCGCCCCCCCCCCCACGCCCAATTCGATTTGAAATCTGGGGAGCATTTCATGGAACAAAAAGTCATTGATTTTCACTAACTATTTGTTATAAGCTACTGAAATCCTTGCATCTGATTGGCTCAGAGCAAAGTAGTCATTAAATTATCACTGACTTTTTGTTTCGTGAAAATGCTCCCCTGGGGACCCACCAGTTTCTCGCCATCTGAGAATGTATTTTTGAAATTTGGGGAAAATGTTTATATCAATTTACAAAGTTTGGTGAATTTTATATTATTCAAGACCTGCTATTTCTCTGAGACTAAGTACATGAATCTGTTCATTTTAAAGCTCATATTTTCAGCATTTAGTAAAGACTTATGACTGTAATAATTTACACTAATTTTATTCAGTTATGAATAAATGTGATGTCTTAATTCGGAATTTACACAAAGAAAGATAAGAAAATTCTTTTAAATGGGCTATTTTGTGCTTTATATTTTTGATGTATTTATCTTTAAATATTGTAAAATTGTGTAATCTGTCTGTGCTTGCTTGGTCAAAAAAACCACTTGTTCTAATTTCTAAATGGGTGAACTCCATTCAGGATTACTCTTTTGGTCCATGTTTCATTTGGTCTAATGACCGCTTTGGCTAATTATCACTTGGTCTTACTACTGTTTGGTCCAATTACCATGCTATATTTGCCAAACTTAAAATTAGGATATTAGGATAAATAATCCTTGCCAAACAAAATATGAGGACTCCTGGTTCTTAGGCCTAAATGAAGTTTAGACCAGATCATTGTAGACCATTTGGTGTTTGACTATGTGGAAATTAGACCAAGTAGCTAGAGACCAAGTGGGACCAATCATGCCTCAAATTGCACTAACATTTGTTTAGATTATTTTCCCTATTGGCTCAGCACATTTTTTTTCAATGTCCGAGTATTACATGTATGTATGGAATGTTCTTGGTTTTAGAGAGAACGACATTGTGCACTACACTTTATGGGTAGGGGGCGATGAGTTGAGGAGTGAAATAATAGAAAATTGTACATGAAAATAAAAATGCATTTAACTTTCCTATGACATAATGTTATTGTAAATGTTATTCATATTATATCTGAAAAAAAATAATAAAAGATACTACAACATGGCCGTTTTGGCATGTTTGCTTCATAATTATGTATTAAATAACATGTGAGTGACTGAAAGTGATGTAGTTTCTTGTCTTTATTGAAGCTGTATTTCTTAGGGTAAATTGCCAATTCGTCCACTGCCAACTCGTCCACTCACATGGTCTACCTTCATTTAGTCTAATGCCATTCCATCCATCGACATTTTGTCTAACCACCATTTGGTCCAATAACCACTTGGTCCAATCATCACTTTGTCTAATCACCATTTTGTCTATTACCATTTCGTCTTATAACCAGTTGGTCTAATATCCATTTTCTTTTCATTCATTTTGCACGATTAACACTTCAGTTTAATTAGACCAAATGGTACATGGACTAAATGGCTATTGGACCAACTTGTTATTAGACGGAAAGGCATTAGACTGAAGGAAAGTAGACGATGTGGTGAGTAGACGAACCAATGGTAGACCAAATGATAGTAGATGAGTTGGCAATTGGATGAATTGGCATTAGACGAATTAGAGATGAACATTTCCTAGCACGAGGAAGGATCACAGAACACCGCAGAGTGGAGCCTGAACTTTATGAGAGGTGATTCATGACCTTTACCTATCTCGATGCATGTAAATATGCACCTCGGAATAAACTACCAGATTGATGGTGCATAACAAATGCTATGTTTTTTTTTATTAATCTTAAATATTAAAGAAAACATGCAGTTGTGAGAAATTACATGAAGCATGATTGCATTCAAAATGAGTATGAATTTGAAGGAAAAAAATAGTGTGTATGATATATTACATAAGAGTATTCACAATACTTTGATAAATGTGTATTAATTTGATATCTAATGGGCATGTGGGCTCTGTGATTATTATCAATTGATTCCCATTCGCAAGGAGATGAAAATACAACAAAAATTAATGCATCTATTGTAAAATATATTGATTAAAAGGTAAAAGAAAGTTGCAGCAAACAGAGCGAGACTATAGGCGCCGCTTTTCCGACGGCGACGGCGGCGTCAACATCAAATCTTAACCTAAGGTTAAGTTTTTGAAATGACATCATAACTTAGAAAGTATATGGACCTAGTTCATGAAACTTGGACATAAGGTTAATCAAGTATTACTGAACATTCTTCCTGAGTTTCAGGTCACATGACTAAGGTCAAAGGTCATTTAGGGTCAATGAACTTAGACCATGTTGGGAGAATTATTTTCAAAATCTTAACAGAAGGTTACATTTTTGAAATGACATAACTTAAAATTATATGGACCTAGTTCATGAAACTTGGGCATGAGGTAAATCAAGTATTAGTGAACATCCTGCTCGAGTTTCAGGTCACATTTTCAAGGTCAAAGGTCATTTAGGGTCAATGAACTTTGGTCAAGTTGGGGGTATTTGTTGAATTACTATCATAACTTTGAAAATTTATGGATCTAGTTCATGAAACTTGGACATTAGGTTAATCAAGTACCACTGAATATCCTGTGCGAGTTTCAGGTCACATGACCATGGTCAATGGTCATTTATGGTCAATGAACTTTGGCCGTGTTGGGGGTCTTTGTTAAATTACCATCCTAACTCTGAAGGTTTATGGATCTAGTTCATAAAACTTAGACATAAGAGTAATCGAGTATCACTGAACATCCTGTACGAGTTTCAGGTCACATGACCATGGTCAAAGGTCATTTAAGGTCAATGAACTTTGGCCGTGTTGGGGGTATTTGTTGAATTACCATCCTAACTATGAAGTTTATGGATCTATTTCATAAAACTTGGGATATAAGAATAATCAAGTATCACTAAACATCCCCTGTGAGTTTCAGGTCACAAAACCAAGGTCAAAGGTCAGTTAAGGTCAATAAACTTAGGCCATGTTGGGGTAATTGTTGAATTGCCATCATAACTTTGAAAGTTTATGGATAGAGTGAATGAAATGTGGACATGGGTGTAGTTAACCGTTCAAATGTCATCTATGGTCAATGAATGTGGTATTATGTCATTATATGAATGGTGTTTCTGTGAATGATTATTTTATAGTAGTTTTCAAAGTTTGCACTGCTGCTATATTAAATCGCGTAATGCAGGCGAGACTGCCAGAGGCGTTCCACTTGTTTCATGAGAAAGTCTTTAAAATCGAGGTTAAATTCCACAATATTATCATAGATCTAGTTCTGGTACCTTGAAATAAACTTATCATTGCAAAATCATGGAATCTTAAATGAAAACCAATAATTCTGATGATCACTATTAAACCCATAAAAGGCATATGTGGGACACTGTATAAATATTGTTTAGAAAAAATACCTGACATTTTATGGAATTCTGTGCTTATTTTGCTAATTTTTCAGCCTTACACATTTTTTTCCAGAGCCACTTGGCACACCTTTTTTTTAATTTATGCATACAAACACTTGGGTGAACATTTCATTTGATTCTGCTCGGGCTCATTTTGAGATTGTTACCACAACTGGTATTTATTTTTGATGAAATGAAAATTAAAATCAGACCTCTCTATGCGCTTCCAAAGGACTTGGATATTATTTTCCCGGCAGTAGCTCAAGCAGCCTTCCAGCGCTCAGTGCATTTCAAGGAATACATTCCTGCCAGGTACCCATTCACCTCACCTGGGTTGAGTGCAGCACAATGTGGATAAATTTCTTGCTGAAGGAAACTACGCCATGGCTGGGATTTGAACCCACGACCCTCTGTTTCAAAGTCCGGAGACTAATCCACTGGGCCACAACGCTCCCCCGGGGGGGGGGGGGTTAGAGGAGATAGAGAGATGGTGATGGGGGGGGGGGGGAGTAGAAAAGAGAGGGAAGGGAAGATGGTAAGAAGTTAGAGCAATTATAGAGGAAAATAAAATACGGATCAACGCAATTGCGTAGAGGTTTTAAGGAGATGGATAAAAAGAGGGATAAAGGTGAAAGGATGGCGAGAGATTATATACAAACTTCTTTGATCTTGAGATCTACACATAAGGGCCTACTACATGCATTCAAGTTTACAGCAGCTAGCTTTATTAATGAAAATGAATATTTCGGACACCCTCTCAACATATGAATATGGTCGGGTGATCGACCTCATCAGCATCACCCCCTCCATTGCAATCAACGTCGTCATCGTGTACAAGGATATTCGGCAGAAGAAGGGGCATCTTGCCAACATAGTCATCACCACTTCCATCATCATAGCCGTCCTCATTATCATGTTCGTCATCATCACCACCATCACCATCTTCATCATCATCATTGTCATCACCACAGTCTATCTACATTATCATCATCATAATCATGATGATCATCATCATCACCATCATCATTAAAATCATAATCTTCATCATATCATCTTCATCACAATAATCAACAAGATCATCATCACCACCACAAACAACTAACACCACCACCACTACCTCCACCACCAAAATCACCACCACCACCACCACTACCATCACCACCATTACCACCACCACCATCACTACCATCACCACTACCACCACCGCCACTACCACCGCCACCAATACCATCACCACCACTACAATCAACACCACTACCACCACCACTATCACCACCATTACCACCACCACTACCACCACCACCACTTCCATCACCACCACTACCACCACCACTACTACCATCACTACCACCACCACGACTAACAATACCAACAACAACAATCACCACGACTACCACCACCACTACCACTAACACCATTACCATCACCACCACTACTACCACCATCAATTAATGAGCAAGTGTCTTTGGATAAGTAGTTTAGGTACAACCAACAAAGCAATATTTTATTGATTTATATCTCAAATGGATGTTTTGTTTTGGAAATTACTTGATACAATAATAACAATAATGATCGTAATAATAATGATAATGATGATAATGATGATCATATTAATAATAATAATGATAATCTTTAACATTTTGATCTCCTATATTCCTATTTAAACACTTGTAATAGTAGTAGGCTGTTTCTTACCGGAATTCACAGGCCTTATTATTGGTATGCAAAGGATGTCGATGGTTTTATGTATGTTTCTTTCAAAAATCTATCACGAATAGATCCATATGAAAATACATTTTCGCATTCAAATTTAATGGATAATTATGCTGCTACATCTGAAGCTACATGTATATATTTTCTTGATGAATAATGATAGCTAAACATCATACGATCAAAAGATAGTGCGGTGAAGTTTTACAAAGGTATTGATTTACATCTGTATTACTAATATACGCACAGACATGTCGACGTCAATTACATTTCGGCCACATTGCATTTTTCGGGGTTGAATAATTATAAGCAGTCATAAATTCTCATTGAAATTGAATTGATAGTTTTATTCATATGCCAATATACGCGACAATGGACGGATATATTTTATGAGGCAAAATAATTTGCAATCAATATTGTGAGGCACCTGTTTCGAATATTGGTATCCGAATATTGTCCATCTAGATTTTATTTGAATAGGATAAAATAATATAACCTTATTTTAGGTTTCTGTTCAGTGACAATTTATATCCAGGCGGAGATGAAAGGGACAAACGCCCTTTTTTCTGCAATACCCACTAATCATACATGGATTTATTCATATAGCTACTCAGTAAATTTTAAGAAAATTGTTTCAATTTTCGGATTCGCTCCTTGCGCCTCCTCTAATTACAAACCACTGATGCACCAATATCTGATAAATATTTTTTAGTGAAGTTATAATACATGTGCGGATCTATCACCGGATGAAATTGATCAAACGATTTTTACTTTTCGCAGTACCATACCCTTATGGGAACCCTGATGAATATTACGAATATCTTTCTTATTCCTCGATCGCGTTGGCTTACAAGTTGTGTTTCTCTTCCCGCCTTCTTCGAAGAGGGGTAAAAGGCAGATGGTCAGCGTCCTCCAGTCCCGCCATAGCAACCACCCGGATGTATACACCAGGCTCGTGGCCCCATTGCCCTCAAAGTGCCCAAGAAGATTCACGCCGTTACCCCTCTTGAGGTCGTAGGAGTAAATTTTTCCGTCAAAGACGGTTGATGCGACGTAGAGTCGCTGATCTGTATATCAGAAAACATGTTGATTAATGATAGATTTCGTCATTTCATATGTCGTATAGTGTGACAGTCAGCCGAAGAACTTGAAAATCATGATAATTTTTTGTTTTCTTTATGTATTGAAATATATATTCAGATATTCACAATTCATTGTCGTGCTCAAATAAATTACATTGGCATAAAAAAATCAAATAATCTTATGATAATAACTTAACTTGGTTCCGAAAGAATTTAATCAAACTTTACAAGAGCACTGCGCGAATGCCACTTCGTCAAAATTAATGGACAATAATTTTTTTATTCAATTGAATTAATTTTCTATTAAAAACATGCAAAATCAAGAATATACAAACATTACAAAGTATAGAAATGACGTATCATACTTTAAAATAAAGGCAAAATATTTCGTTTTATATATACATATTACATAAATTGGATGCCCATGGAAGCAGTATGCTTGTAAGGTTGGGTCACCCAGAAAATATATGACTCAGTAAATGATAGAATACATAATATACAGTTATATGGAATACTAAATGGATTAAACTTCTATCAACGATAATGATATATTACATATTTATACGATACTTTATAACTAAAAGCCCGACCCATCCACCCACCCACCCACCCACCATGTTAAGAGCAGTTATGTAAGTATATTAATAAGCTTTGAGGAGTTGCCTTTTTAACTGTTGTTTAAATGAAGATAATAAAGAGGAGTTTCTAACATCCATTGGTAAAGAATGCCAAATGTCTGGACCTGTGTGGCGAATAGATTTATATGCTGTGGTTGTGATTGGATTTGCTAAATGAAAATTGAGTAAATTTCTTGTGTCGTAGGAATGAATGTCAAGATTTAGTGTGAACATGGACTGAAAATAGTTGGGTAACATATTCTGTGTTAGTTTATACATGAATATCCCGATTTGTAGTTTATTGATATCTTGAATTTTTAAAAGACCAATATTTTGAAATATAGGATTTGTGTGTGCTAGATAATGAGATTCTGTGCATAGTCTAATAGCTTTTTTTTTTAGTAATAATATCGAGTCTAGGTGTGTTTTGTTTCCAGTTCCACAAGCGATGTTGCCATATGATAAATATGATAAAATAAATGATTTATTTAAAAGTAGTAAAACATTTTGCGGAAGCCAGTCTCTTATTTTATAAAGAATTATGATAATGCGAAATGCAAGAATCGATATATTATTCATGTGGTTATTCCAATTCAGATTTTCATCGAAGGTAATGCTAAAAAACTTGACATGTTCTTTCCTTTCTATGACTGTATTAATGTTGATATTAGGGCATAAAGTGATTTTCTTGTCTTTGGAGTGAAATACAATGAAATTTGTTTTGTTGATGTTAAGAACAATTTTATTTGATTTAAACCAGTTAACAAGCTTTGGGAATTCGTGGTTGAATGGCTGGCTTTAATAATCTTTATTAAGCACATGTCAATTATCAAGAGATTGGTTCAATCACAGAGAGGCTATAGCCCCTCACATCAATTTGTTTCATAATCCAAACATACGATTATTATTAGTGAAGCTATATAGCCTGTGTAAAAATATTGTTCATTGTGCAAAGCCCCTGCAACATTTGATCCGTTTCTTTTGGAACCCAGTTTACAAAAAAAAAATAATGTTCAGGCCCCGGTAACACAAAAGTTAACAATTAATCGCTAAATGAAAGGCATATCAATGTCATCGTTGCATGTGCATTTGGCTCAATAAACTGGCAACGAACCAATTAGAATTGTTCTTTCAATGTAGCGCACATTACATGATTATCTTCTGAAGGGATTATGGCCAGGCTTTTGTTATCTTTCATTTTTAATATCAATATTGTTTTTATACATATTTTTCATGTTATTATCATTATTTCTATTGTTTTTATTGTCTATGATTATGTTTGTTTGTTAAGCGCCTTTGACAATTGACGTACGACCTGTTTACGACCACCTGCAACAGTTTTTTTCTTGTTGTTGCACGATCGATCCCTTGGTGTCTTGCGAGCACTCGCAGTCGTTGTAGACGATCGCACAAACTCGAGGTGGTCGGAGGTGATCGTGACTGGTCGCATCTGAACTTTGAACATGTTCAAAATCCAAACGCGATCAAATACGATTGATTCACTCGCAACAGGTCGTACCATCGGTCGGGCGATCATCGTGTGAGTGTTGTTAAACGTTGTACGACTTGGTGCGAGAGGTGGCACAACTAAGTATAGTCGCATTTAGTCGACTGGAGGTCGTACACCACTTGCACATGTGCTGGAGACCTACAGAGACCAGTGTTGCGACTGGGTGCGATAATATAAGACTGTTGCAAGACCGATCGAAATTACGGCTTACAACATTCCACTACCGTTGCTTTCGCATGTATGCGACCGTTCAGCCCCTTTCACAATTGACGTCCGACCAGTTTACGACCGCCTGCAACAGTTTTTTCTTGGTGTTGCACGATCGATCTCTTGGTGTCTTGCGAGCACTCGCAGTCGTTGTAGACGGTCGCACGAACTCGAGGTGGTCGTGACTGGTCACATCTGAACTTTGAACATGTTCAAAATCCGAACGCGATCAAATACGATCGATTCACTCGCATCAGGCCGTACCCGGGGTCGTACCATCGGTCGGGCGATCATCGTGCGAGTGTTGTTCAACGTTGTACGACTTGGTGCGAGAGGTGGCACAACTAAGTAGTCGCATTTACTTGACTGGAGGTCGTACAACACTTGCACATGTGCAAGCGACCTACATGTACAGAGACCTGTATTGCGACTGGTTGCGATGATAATATGGGCCATAAAACTGTTGCAAGACCGATCGCAACGGCTTACAACATTGCACTACCGTTTCATTCGCATGTATGCGACCGTTCCACTCGCAATCCCTCGTGCAACACTCGCATGTGATCGCACGAGCACAATAAGAGTATATGCGACTTACTCGTGCAACGGGGTTTACTGGTTGTTTTGTTGTACGACAGCTGTTGCAACTGTGATAGCCTCTGTGCGATCTTATGAGATGACTAGCGATTGATGCCTGTTGCAGCCTGTTGCGCGACCAAAAGGTCGCAAATGGTCGTACGTCAATTGTGAAAGGGGCTTTAATTACTCTTTTTTTGGGGGGTTGAGCATTGCTCCTTTGGCTATTTGAGAGGTTTATTTTGTCTTCTGTGTATTCTTCCATTTTATTTTTGACAAATGGACGGACCCCCAGAAGGGGAGATAATTATGAACAAACAAAATAATAAATTTTCAAACCTCATTTTCATTGCAATCTTAACAAACTCCACGCTAAATGCCCATCATTCTCTTACAATGTTCAATACACCCCCTAAAAAAAAAAAAAAAAAAAAAAACACCCAAAGCGCCTACGTCGTAAGCGAGGGAGCGAACCGACAGTATTTTCTACCCCGTTTTCCCCTAACAAAAACCACCCTCTACGTACAACCGTATATTCATACCCCTATACTTTATTTACCTTGGTCTATAGTAAATCCACTGATAAGAGGTAACTCCATTTCCGTGAGAACTGTATATCCACTGCCTTCCATGTTTGAACGAAAAATTTTGCATCTGCTTATGAAGTACATGAATCTGGACAAGAGTGAAATTTAATTTCGTGCCACGCATATATAACAATATAAAAATATAACATTGACTGGAATCAATGATTATGATAATAATGGTATAGTTTTGGTGCTACTGATGGTAATTGTTATAAAAGTGATAAGAAAAAAAATTGTATTACTACTGCTACTACATGTACTTCTACTTGTATTACTACTACTACTACTACTACTACTACTACTACTACTACTACTACTACTACTAGTACTACTACTACTAGTACTACTACTAATGATATTGATAATAATATGCATTTATATAGCGCCATCTATCTAGAGATATTCTCATCTCTGTTACAACAACAACTACTACTACTACTACTACTACTACTACTACTACTACTACTACTACTACTATTACTACTACTACTATATACTACTACTTTTATAACAACCATAATAATTGCAATTATTATGGTGATAACTATTGAATAATAATTCTGATAATGGTAACATTATTTATGATGAAGATAATGATAGTTACACGAAGGATAATGCAATAATAATTGTAATAAGAAAACATAAATTTTAATAGTAATCACACTAACTTCCAGACTGTTCTCCCTGCGGTCCCTATACTTAAAAGAGCGCTTTACCACTACTGTATACTACGTAAAAGAGCGCTTTACCACTACTGTATACTACTTTAAAAGAGCGCTTTACCACTACTGAATACTACTTAAAAGAGCGCTTTACCACTACTGAATACTACTTATAAGAGCGCTTTACCCTATATGGTAAGGCTTTTAAACCAGCTATGATGTAACATAGTTTCAAATGATCCGATTCTTTTACCAGTTTTATTATTTATGATCACTTATCTTTCACTTATGTCCTTATATGTATAGCAGGGATATAATTATAACATTCAAGCTTTTTGCCTTATTTTTTATTTCTGCTTTAATTTGTCAAACTATGTTTTCATATTGAGATTCGGTCTATAATGTTTTAAAAATGTAAATACTTTAATTTATTACTGAAACAAGCAGCATGATACACATGTAGAAACACAATCTCTGTACCGTCCATGATTCATCTAGTGTTGAAATTGCATTATAAATTTTACTGATAAAAAGTGACTTGCAAATGATCTTGACCCTTATGCAATAATAATTCTATTTCTAAAAAATAATTCATATTTAACATGTCTTTTTGAAATGTTAAGATAAATGTTATGAGTTTCCATGATTGCCAGATTACAAATCACAATTAAAAATTTTACATTTTACATATCAGTTTTCTGAATACTCAGTTTGCAATATATATTGTGTAAAATTATATCTTCTTGTTATTCTCCCTCAACTTACTTTTCTTCTTTTTCGTCTTCTCCTCTTCCTTTTCTTCTTCTTTATCTTCTTCTTCTCCTCCTCCTTCTTTGTTCTAATCATGCGTGCGCTCTACATTACCCTTATATTGTAAATATGGTTTGATCATTATGCTGTAGTGTGTTATGTGTTGCATTCAATTTGTGATATACGTGTACTATTTAATTTTGTAAATAATACCACTGTTATGAAACTGCGCACCTTTTAATATATTGTATATCAATGTGCAATTCAGTCTTTGTAACTACGATGCATGATTTAACAAATACAAAAAAAAATACAATACCACCTGTCGTACTTATAGGGAGCTCAACCAAATGAGGAAGAGTGTTAATAACTTTGGATTGAACCAGCATGCTGTAAATTCATTGATAATGAATAAATAGCTTTAACCATGTTAACAGTTGATTTTATGCTCGAATCTCTCTTTCACTTAAATGGAATGACCAAGTCAACTTACTCTCTTTCTTCGTCTATCACAAACATCCGGATAGGAAAGAATGGTAATTTGACAGATTTGAGTTCAGCGTAAGGTTCAGAAGATGATTGGAGATACTGTAGCTTTATCCACTGTAGGTTTAAACCCTTAACGAAGTAGAGGATACGCTCTTTCGAATAAATCACAATTTGATCGAGATCTAATGAAAAGGGGGTTGAATGAAATATATTATTCTTCGTGTTATATAGAGAATCCAAATCCGAGTGCGTTCCGCCGGACTCGACAGAATATGAAAGGGGTCTGTGAATTTTGCTTCTGTGTAAAGACATCTCAGAGCATCAACACTTCCGATTCAACACAAAGAAAAATTCAGACTTATGCTGAATAAATTTAGGTTCCTATACTCAGCATGCTCAGGGGTCGCGGTACGGTGGGAAGGGGATGGTGGGCGGCGGTTGATCATGCCAAAAATCTCAAGCGGATGGCAATTTTTACGTTTTTGTGTACACGTTTATTGCAAAAAAAGTATCCTATCCCTGTTCCGCGGCCCCTGATACACACACACACTCATGGATGAGATTTGCGGCCCGGTGAGATCAGTCTTAAAGGGATGGTCCGGGCTGAAAATATTTATATCTTAATACATAAAGTAGAATTCACTGAGCAAATGCCGAAAATTTCATCAAAATCGGAAAACAAATAATAAAGTCATTGAAGTTGAAAGTTTAGCAATATTTTGTGAAAACAGTCGTCATGAATATTCATTAGGTGGGCTGATGATGTCACATCCACACTTTCCGTTTTCTTATGTTATTACATAAAATCATATTATTTTCATTATTTCATACTTGTCTGAATAATATGTCTCCCTTATAATGAAATAAGTTGCAGCAATAAAATCTAATGCACTAAATCAGTTGTCAATCCAATTTGTCTAGTTCTTGGAGGAAAAAAATTGAATACACCTAATGTCATATAATAAAATACAAAAGAACAAGTGAGGATGTGACATCATCAGCCCACCGAATGAATATTCATGACGACTGTTTTCACAAAATATTGCTCAACTTTAAAATTCAATAACTTTGTTATTTGTTATCCGATTTTGATGAAATTTTTGGCATTTTGCTTAGTGAATTCTACTCTATTTATTAAATTATAAATACTTTCAGCCCGGACCATCCCTTTAAGAGTCTGCGACTACAACTATCAATGCTACAATACTACTACTATCATTGATGGTGATGATGGGAGTGATAGTATTTACTATATACCGAATAAATTGTAATAAATATATTATTGTTATCGTTAATGATAGAACATTTTTGGAATCGTGTATTTCAGAGGTGTAAGTAAACAAAATGCATAAATAATATCTATCAATATTTACTTATTATTAAATATATCTCGGTATCAAATATACATACACTTCAAATTCCCAAAGACAATTCTAGAGTCGTTGTATCCGACGGCAACCCTTATCTCGTAGAACTCGTATTCTAATATGTTCGAGAAATAAATTGTGTCGCCAATACTGTCGTAAGCAAGGTATTCAATTGTGACGTTGTCAAAAGAGTAGAGACTCGAGAAGGATATGTCTGTCACATTGGCGAATATAACTCGTTTCTGATCCACAGTATTGATAAGGATCTGGACGAGGTAATCTGTAATTAAAAAAAATTATTAAAAGAAGTCAACGGAAAATCGATTTAATTTCAACTTTTTAATGTCACTTCAAATAAAATAACCATACACATTACATCATTGTGAATATTGTAATCATTATATACATACGTCAGGGGCCAACAAATAAATTTGAAAGTGGAGGGGGGCTGTGACGAAGTAGCGGGAGCACCCAGCCCTTTGTTCCGCGGCCCCTGTAAGTAAATTAGGTAAAATGACATTAAAGCAAGAAATCTGGAGTTTTGGTTGTCTGTACAGCTATCTCTATAAGATAAATTTATAACAAGTGGAATGCCTCTGGCCGTCTCACCTGCATCACGCGATTCAATATAGCAGCAGTGCTGATTTTGAAAACTACTATAACTCGCACAAGATGTTCAGTGATACTTGGTTACTCTTATTTCCACGTTTTATGAACTAGACCAATACACTTATAGAGATATGATGGCAATTCAACAAATACCCCCAACGTGGCCAAAGTTCTTTGACCTTACATGACCTTTGACCTTGATCATGTGACCTGAAACTCGCACAGGATGTTCAGTGATACTTGATTACTATTATGTCCAAGTTTTATGAACTAGACCAACACACTTTCAAATTTATGGCTGTAATTCAACAAATACCCCAATTTGGCCAAAGTTCATTGACCCTAAATGACCTTTTACCTTGATCATGTGACCTGAAACTTGCACAGGATGTTCAGTAATACTTGATTACTATTATGTCCAAGTTTCATGAATCAGATCCATAAACTTTCAAAGTTATGATGGTAATTCAACAGATACCCCCAATTCGGCCAAAGTTCATTGACCCTAAATGACCTTTGACCTTGGTCATGTGACGTGAAACTCATGCAGGATGTTCAGTGATACTTGATTAACCTTATGTATAAGTTTTATGAACTAGGTCCATATATTTTCTAAGTTATGATGACATTTCAAAAACTTAACCTTAGGTTAAGATTTTGATGTAGATTCCCCCAACATGGTCTAAGTTCATTGACCCTAAATGACCTTTGACCTTGGTCATGTGACATGAAACTCAGGCAGGATGTTCAGTAATACTTGATTAACCTTATGGCCAAGTTTCATGAACTAGGTCCATATACTTTCTAAGTTATGCTGTCATTTCAAAAACTTAACCTAAGGTTAAGATTTGGTGTTGACGCCGCCGTCGCCGTCGCCGTCGCCGCCGCCGTCGCCGCCGCCGCCGCCGCCGCCGCCGCCGCCGTCGGAAAAGCGGCGCCTATAGTCTCACTCTGCTATGCAGGTGAGACAAAAACGATCTGGATTGATATACAACTTGGCTTAATACAAAGGATGACCACCCCAAATAATATGAATTACGGTACAATCTCAAAAAACAATGATGGAATATCTAATTGATTTTTTGCTTCTATTGTATAAAGTAATTGATTTAGAGAAAAATAATTAATTCTGCTTCTGGAACCATATTGATCCATAACCACATATTAAATTATGTTAACATAAGTTCTATGGAAATGTTCCAAAATCTGATAGTGTTTAATATGACGTTACATGTACACGTACTATGTCATAAATAACACTTTTTTTACCCCAAAAGAGGGGCAAATATGCCCCCAACTCTGCCTGGTACTTGTCATGTTTGTTACCACAAAACTGAAGGGAGTGTCGGTAATATACACAAAAGACAAAACAGGACAACGACAGGCACAATTAAAATGCTTTAAAAAAGATACATACAAGTCCACCAACAAATGTCATCGGGTACCTTTTCATCCCTGTTCATACGGCCATCTAATGCACACGACCAACTAGTACACACGACCAACTAGTGCCTGGTTCAGATATGTTGCGGTTAAACTCGGCAACAAAACTTAGCGTCATTTTGGAGAGTTGAAAAGAAAGAAATTTACGTTTTGCGCAAAGGCATCAATAATCGGAATCCAAATACATGTATATATATTTTTGTGTGTGTGGGGGGGGGGGGGGGTGTTACAACCGATGATGTCGCACCAACGCATAATGTCACAGATTGCGACATCATGCCAAGAGCGTCCAACGCATAATGTCACAGTCAACGCATAATGTCGTAGCTTTTCTACTAACGCATAACGTCGCAAGTCTTAACGCATAATGTCGCAGCGGTATTCGCTTCAGGACTCGAGTTGAATATAAGACATGAAATATGTTTTCACTGATTAATTTGTGCAAGCTCTGTCATATGAATGTTTTTAATAGCGTGTTTCGTGGGGCAGGTGCGGATGCAGGGGAGGGGGCCAGTATCGAATTCATTGTCAGGAGAAGGGGGTGGACTTTAATGTGTGGACTAATGAAACGCAAGTATACGCATATTACTATTCATCTGTGCACATCGTTATACATGCATTTCTACTTATTTGCAGGAGAGTAAAATCATGTAGCTGAAAATTAAATACAAATTTAGTTACATTTCATTGTTGTTCATGACATTTTAATAAAGAAATCATATTTCGTATTGTTACTCGAAATGTGCCATCTATATACATGTATTAAACATTTAGCACGCGATTCGCGCTCGCATATCTTATACTGCCAAAAACTGCTCAGAATGTTCATTACTTTGGTCTAAATGCATCAAATATCCAAAAGGTTGAGTTCGCGCTTCGCGGTATCATTATATATTTAGCCAATGTGAGATATATTATCTGCAACTTGATTACTGAATAAAATACCGCTGCGACATTATGCATTAAGACTTGCGACGTTATGCCAAAATCATCCAACGCATAATGTCACAATCAACGCATAATGTCGCAACATTATGCGTCGCTGCGACATTATCGGTTGTAACAGGGGGTAGGTGCGTGTGTTAAAAAATATCTGATGATACAATCACCTGGATCTTTTTAAACCGTTAACTTTATTGATCCACGGCTTTTTGCATCCATGCGCGATAAAAAAGATTGCCCGATACTGAGAAATTCAATAGTCGACTCCTATCCATTGACAGTGGTACGCAATAAAGACGTGCTTGTTGCTGAGTTTTGTTGCTGAACCGTGTTGTAAACATTTGTCGCAACATCTATGAACAAGGTAACACTCTATTCTATGAGTGATACTCACCACACGTTCTTCCGTCATAGCCAAGCACGCACCGACAACGATGCGATCCTACGTGATCTTCCATGCAGGTTCCTCCGTTCATACACGGGTTCTTATAACACGCATTGCCTATGGGCATAATAGACAATAGGGAACTTTCGCTCTGCGACGCACGACAGATTCAAGAACACAGTGAATGTATTGAAAATGTCCATAAAATGACAAGAACAGCTGGGAGGTCTTTGTCGAAAATTGGTGCATCAGGAGAGCAGTTTCGTCCTAAAGACCCCCTCCCACCTAACCGATTTGCCTAAAATATGCCTTGCGATGGCTGGCGAAAAGCATTTTTTAAGAAATCGCTTTCAATGGTAACTGATAGTAAATCATATTTACCCTTCGTGTTTGGGTTCGTACATCTTCTGAACTAACAGCTGCAATCATTCAAATTCGCGCGGAAATTTTGAACATGTTTAAAATTTCCCGACGAAATGAGAAATCGTTGGTCATCTGTTTGAATTCGCATCTCTTATTTAGTCTGTGGTAATCGTTGGTTTATCGTTCGTGTTTTATTGTTGCGCATAGTCCCTCATCGTGCTTTTGCCAAAGTGGACCGATCTCGAAATAACCCGTAACGAAGCAACACGATGACACAACGAACAAGATTGCCCGATCTATTCCCTCGTCTTCGTTTCTAATCGCACGCCATATCAAACCATTGCTCACTGTTCGTTCGTCTTATTGGGTTATATTAACCCTTCGATCGCCTTCGGCCGCAATTTTCTCAAAGAGGTGAACCGAAAATTGATATCCTTCGCATGTCATATTTATCCTTCGCTTACCGTTTGTTGATAACATTTGACAATAGTTACTGATCGCATGATTTGACTGACATTTTATTTGAATTCGTTGAATTCGCGTGCATTTCGTTCATTTTCCCACTCGTCACCCTTCGTCCGCCTACATTCGGTCAGGTGTGAGGGGGCTTTAAGTTTCGGAGCTGACGAAAAATGGCAAATGTCGTTTGTCCAGTGTCGAGGTCGAAACTGCTGTTTTGATTCACCAATTTTCGACAAAGACTTCTAGTTTTTTTCATGAAGGGCATTGACAATACATTTTCTATGTTCTTGAATTCGTCGTGCGTCGTGTGAGAAACTTCCTATTTACAAATTTAGATGCTGATAGTTTTCTATATATCATTCGTAGTCATATGACTAAAATATTGTGCAAATAAGATATAATACAAATCTTAATAATGCGAATCTTTAAAATATACTGAAATGAAAGAATACCGATATGTATTTAATACCAAAGTTTCCATTAAATGAGGTTTATGAAAACATGTTCAGAAATTTTTTAAGCCTTTATGTATTCAATTCATCACTTATGTTTATGAAATATGTCCTTCTTTCTTTGTAAATGAGTCTGAAATTCTGAAATAGTTTGCCCACATCTCTAGTTAGTTTGTTGGCCACGCCTACTGATGTGGATGGTATACAGATCAGTGGCCACACCCGGTCGCGAGGTACGCGAAATTATTTTTCCCACAGTAGTTCCGGACCCCAATATGAATATTCTTGACTTGCGTCTTCGGAATAAGAGTAAGCATGCGTGTGGACTTAAATTCCGAACTTTATGTTTACTTATACGTTAAACCAACAATGAGATAAAATGATTGCCCTAGCCTACGCTAGCCATAGCCTAGCCTAACATTTTGTCTTGTCATTAATGGCAATTTGCTAAGTGTTTGAAGGACAAGTCCACCCCAACGAAAAATTGATTTGAATAAAAGAGAAAAATCCAACAAGCATAACACTAAAAATTTCATCAAACTTGAATGTAAAATAAGAAAGATATGACATATTTAAGTTTCGCTTAATTTCACAAAACAGTTATATGCACATACTGGTCTTTATGCAAATGAGGGGAGTGATGACATCACTCACTCACTATTTCTTTTGTATCTTATTGTCAAGAAGAAGGAAGGAATCTTTTTTTATCGAAATATGTTGCTGTTTAATAACTTCCGTAAGCTGTCTACATATATAAAATAGTTTTTTTTTTCAAATTTAAGAAAGGCATGCTAGATTCATATATAATAATGAAATTATGGACGTACTTGTATGGCAATTTACACGATAGCTGGTGTTCACCAATGAACCACTGGATATCATTGGAATACTCCTGACAACCATTCCATCTGGATATAAAGCCAAAGGGCACGTGGTTTCTTTATGGCAGAAGCAGTCGACGAGTATCCCTTAACGTTGGGGAGAGAAAAGATCTTTAAAATCTTGAAATCACATATTTTAACGATGATTATGATGGTTTTCATATCCATAATGTAGATCGTAATGCTAAACTTTAATTTTAATTGACCTCGTAATTGAAATTTAACAATTGGTAGGGTAGGGTGTATGTGTGTGTGTGTGTGAGATAATGTGAGAGAGGGTGTGGACGCGAGGGTTTACGTGTTTGTGAGGGTGTATGAGGGTGTGTGTGTGTGTGTGAGATAATGTGAGAGAGGATGTGGACGCGAGGGTTTACGTGTTTGTGAGGGTGTATGTGTGTGTGAGAGTGAATGTGTGCGTGTTTGTGGTTATAGGAGTGTATAGTTGTGGGCGAGGTGATGGATGCATTATTACTGCTTAAATGTGCACCTGTTCTTTATTATGTGTGTGAAGTGCGTGTGCGAGGTCGTAAGTGTGTGTGTGTGTAAGTTTGTAGTTACCTACTTCCGGGGACATTTTCTTTCATTTTTTCCTTTCAACTGGGGACGTCCCCAGTCCAAATAAACATGCAAATCAAATCCTCATTTCATTTCAAACCCTTTCATATTTCGATCTCAAAGCCACTGCCCCTTCCTCTCATCGTTCTCCTAACATGAAGATTTCCTCCCATTACCGCCTCCGTAATATGCTTTATCTTGGAAAACACGTTCTATCACAACAAAATATAGATTTCGAGTCCGTTCACAGCTTTGCTTTACAACACTAGAGCGGGGCGTGCATGTTTTATTGGGTTTGGAATGTGCACATTGTTATGTGAAATTTAAGTTTTGTCCTATTTTGTGTATAATTTTTCCCAGCTGGCTTGCATGCCTCCTTTTTACCCGGTAATGGATTTTCTATATATTTTTTTTCTCTCTCTTTTTTACTCAACATTTAAAAACTGTATGGTTTTGTCTTATTATCATGCAACTTTTGCCCTTGTTTGCAGAGGTTATATCACAGATTAATTTATTTTATATTATGTCGAGCTTCTCTACAATGACACTTTTAATATTGGGACAGGTGTGACTGCTCCATTTTGATAATTCAAAAGATTGATTTCTTTTATCTATAAAATCCTACATGATAACCTTAAGTGATTAGAGCTGATGTAAGATTGGATATAAAAAGGCTGCCTTTTTATTTTTTATTTTTATTTATTTTATTTCCTCTTTTTTGTTTTGTTTTGGTTAATGATATAATATTTTGTAAATGATTTGATTGCTTGTGATTGTTTGTGATTTGTTTTGATTTGTTCAATAAAAACATATTAAAAAATATAGATTTCGAAAAAAAAAATCACAAAAACATAAACCGTCAACGCAACATCTTTATAAGTAATAATCATGTTCATACAAATCTATGACTGTAGGTTACTGTAAGAAGATGAAATAAAATCCACAATATTTCCAAGACAAAATTTTGAAAAGGGGAAATGAATCTAAGACCGTCACTTTGTCTGTTTGTGCAATATTGAGTTGAATTTAATTTATTATCAAATCTCAATGTCAGATACATTGAAGCTTCGACATAATTATTTCTTGAAACTGAATTCATTTCGTGGTTAATGTAAATTCATATTTACAGTGTAATTAAATCATGGATTTTTTTTCTTAATTACATGATAACTTTAATTATATTTTGGTCTTCAAACAATCTGTTACCAATTTGCTTGACATTAATCACCCCACCACGGAGAATAAGACACCCCACCCTCCCCCCTCATGAAAGTACTAAAGCGAATACGGCCATTGCCTTTCTCCTTTGATTTCAGATAATCGTAACGCCTTTATATTGCTTTCGATAAGAAATATACAATGTTAATAAATCGTTAAGGGTAATGTACGCCTACTAAATATCCACAAATGTGAATTGATGGTAAGCTAAATATAAATAAATCAAGACAGATTAACGTTATGAATTACCTTGTTGGAGTATGGGTTCAACGGCAAAAAGCACAGCCAGAAACTAGAATTGAAAGATTGAAAAAAAAGTTATTATTGATATTATTTTCAATACATAATTTCATCATCCAACTATTTCTTCATTTTCAGCTATAGCACTGAAAAAATTGCTGCTGCTACTCATACTACTTGTGTCGTGGTCTAGTGGTTATGACTCTCGACTTTCAGTCTAAGAGACATGGGTTCGAATCCCAGCCATGGGGTGTTTTCCTTCAGCAAGAAATTTACCTGCATTGTGCAGCAATCAACCCTGATGAGATGAGTGAATACCGGCAGGAAATAATCCTTAGCAAAAGCTGTGAGAACAGGAATCGGTTGTCGAGCTTCGCCGAAGTAATATAAGAGCACTTTGAGCACCTGACAAATTGGATATACGCGCTATACAAATACTCCATATTATTATTATTAAAATTAATTTTCATTATTATTATTACAACATCAACATCAACAAAAAATTACTACTACTGCATACTGCTGCTGCTGCTGCATCCGCTACTACTTCTACTTCTACTACTTCTTGTACTACTACTACTACTACTACTACTACTACTACTACTACTACTACTACTACTACTACTGCTACTACTACTACCATTTCTGCTACTACTACTACTTCTTCTTCTACTACTGCTGCTTCTGCTACTTCTACTACTTCTACTTCTTCCGCTTTTTTTTGTCCTTATACCCCTTATATTTCTGCTGCTCCTGCTGCTACTTCTACAAATATTTGTTTAAAACGTTTCTTACCAACTTGAACAGCATGATGATGCATTAAGCTAATTTGCAGATGATTCCGTTTCAGAACGATCCGTGAGATGACGAGATATTGTTAAATTCTTTTGGACCTTTCACATGTTTAAGAACGTATTTGTAACCGACTTATATTGGCGCTCAACACTGCCCAACGAAAAACAGATAAAAGGATCAACATTTTCCCTTTTTAAAAACGCGTTTCTTTCGGTAATTATTGCTTGGCCTTATTCCCGAGTAATTATTTTCTCTTGGTGTCACTCTTCCAAAATGTCAATATCTTATTGCTCTTGCTGCCGATCTACATTTCTGACGAACAAGCACGCAAATTAGTCATAACGATCACCGTTGAAGATGGAATAATATATCTTACCGGATACGAGTTACCCCATAAAAAGTTATGGTGATTTTTAATTTGTCTATTTTACTTACTTAACCTAAATACAAAATGAAAACACAGGTTTTTTAAGAGAGTAACAATGTAAAAATGAGAAAAAAAATGTCGAGTAATTTGACTGGCTAACTGAATATAGCTGTGCTAAAACTGTTCATGCGCCAGTAAAATCTTGACCTGGGTTCCGCAACACGACGGTTAGCGATTATTCGCTGAATGAAACGGCCTAGATGGTCGTCTGATGCGCATTTGCTTAGTAGATTGACGAGGAACCAATCAGAATTGTTCTTTCATATTAGCGATTAATCCTTAATCTTTGTGTTACGGTTTTTATGCCAATGTAATTTTATTTTATTTGAGCATGACAATAAATTTTGAATATCTGAATATCTAAACAAACATCCATAATTTCTGAACCAGGAGGAGTTTTAAAGATCTTTTTACGTGAGCGTGTAGGTAATTTTATAAGGTAATAAAATAATAATAATAGCCATATTTCTAACGAGTACATATCCACTCCAAGGAATGCTCAGGGCGCCTGACAATACAAATTCAACATAATAAACAAGTAAGTTAGAAAAATATTAAATCATACATTGATAATAATAACACTAAATTTCATAAGGAGAGGGGGTCTATTAGAGTACATGTATTATTAGACGTTATAAGAAATAAGATAGGTTTTCAAGTTTATATGGAATGACTGAAGAGAGGATGAGATTTGAACTGTGTGGGGGAAGTGCACAGCAAAAACTGCGGTGTTAACCGGTGTACATAGAGGACCACACCAGTTATTTTACACCGGTGTTAAATTGACAGTGCTAGTTTAGCACCTATAGGTGTTATTGCAACACCTTTGGTTGTTACATGTACACTCTTTGGTGTAATATTCAATCTCTAGGGTGTAAATTAACACCCGCTGGTGTCAGTTTTAACACCACAGTTTTTACAGTGTGAGTTCCATAGACGGGGCGCAGCAGCAAAGAATGCTCTGTCACCCCATGTCCTCTTTGTTCTGGGTTCTTTTAGTTTGATGGAATTAGACCGGTACGAGTAGTAGAAGAGGGATGAATGAGAGAGGAAATATAAGAAGGAGCAATGTTATGAAGTGAACGGTATGTTAGAAGCAATATTCAGTGCGTTGTTCTACGGGAGGCCAGTGAAGGTTCCTAAGTAGTTGGTTAGTGGGGGTCGAACGTACAGATTTTGTGACGAGTCGGGCAGCCATGTTTTTAATTTTTACGTAATATGCGAAATTGATCATTCGGAAGGCAAAAAATGGGGGAGTTGTCAAGATAAGAGGTTACAAAAGCATGTACTAGCTGTTCAGTCGTTTTGGGGGTTAGGTAATTTCATATTGCTCGGGTGTTCCGGAGATTGTAAATTAGCAGACTTAACAATATTAGAGATGTGAAAATCAAGGGTCATGGAAATTAAAAATGACACCAAGATTTCTTGCCTTTTTAGAAGGAACAATATGAGCTGAGCCGACCTGTATGTAACTGTATGTGCCCGTATTGAATGATTATTTTGGTGTGCGCGCCTTTTGGATAGTGTCACTCTGAAGCCATGTGCGAAGTTTCATGAAGAAAATGTAGGCAGAAGTAACAAAAATCGTCCATGAAACAAACCCTGTTTCAATTCTGTTCAAATTTTGATTTCCTCTCTCATAGACACTGTGTACACTATGGATGTACGTGTTAAAGAGAAGTAATCCCTTAGTGGAACTTTTTTTTTTCAAAACTGTCTTTAGCTTGATCATTTGGCAGTACTGTTTATCAACCTATGGGCGGAATTCTGTGCAAAATTAAACTGATTTGCTCAGGTATGGATGAGTGATCACGCATCAAATGGGGAAAATGGCATTTTCAAAGTCACAGATTCATTATGAGGGGTTATATTTAATAATGGGGGCAAATTCTGTGTCAAATGTAACTTAATTGTTTTTTTTTACCATCCATTATTTTATCAACACACATTAAAAAAAAATTAATTTATGGATTTATTGTTTACTTTAGTCAGCCCACCTGTTCGCTTTGAAGCACCCGTATAAAGCGCCCTATAAATGTTATTATTATTATTCGCAGTGTGGAACAATGTGTAATCATCACACTGTTAAATTTGAGACACATTTTCAAGCAGTACTCTATTTGAGCACACGGTAAACCTTACAATGTAGAGATGTCCATAGTGTGGGCTTCACCCTGTTAGAGGGAAACATCACCCTGACGATACATGTATTGTAAAAGTAAAAGTTTGAAGAAAATCCATCAGGGCTCACAGGCCTAATTCATTTCCCATAGACTCGTGTGTTAAAGTGGCACTTAAAATAAATTCATAAAAAATAAGGAGGAAATTCGAGGGTTGAATGTTTACTACCAGTGGATAGGATAAATGTCTGACATTCCATATCTGACCAGAAAAGGGTACCTCGACCGGCTCATTTTAAAAATAAATCAGTATTTATGACGACTACACCTGCCGGGACCAAATTCATCACTTGAGAGAGTAAAATGACCCTAATTCTTCCGCCAGTAAAAATATAGTTCCATAATGGTGATATATCTTTCCAATTTGGAAAAAGTAAGTTCAGTAGGTACCCTCCCTAGAATCAGTGTTAGATTGTCAGTCATATTCATTCATTTTTTTCAATCAGCAATATCAAATTTAAAAATTGAGCAATGGGTTGGCTCGAATGAATATCTATGGCCTGCCAGTTGTGATTAGACCCCTGCGACCATCATACATTTAAAAGTTAGTATCTTTTTTTTAATTGTGACGTTATTATGCGAGCAGCATCCCCATATACCGTGCAGTAAGAAATGAATGAAATGTAATTTTCTAAAAACAAAATAAAAAAAATGGTTTTATTGTACCTTCATTATACCAACAAACATATAATTTCACATCCGCTCCTGAAAGAAACAAAAGTTTACTCATCATGAACCATTAAAAAATTGAAATTTGTACATTTAGTATTATATGACATCATTGGATAGCTTCTGCGGGTATAACGTGACATATCGGAAACCAAAAATTTTATTATTAACATTCAATGAATTTTCCTCAAAGGGTTACATGATCATATTGCCTATAATTTTGATTTTCTAGATTTTAACCCTTTATGCCTAAACTTCCGAGAACAGAAATGGTTCAGAAATACTAATCCTTATCGTTTATTGGCAGATTGTACAAGTCTATTCATTCGTTTCCCACGTTAAATTTTATAGCTCAACCGAGTTTTTTGTTTTTCCTTGCCCATCAAAACCCGACGAACGCTTCACCAAAAATCGGATTCAATGTTAGTTCTCCATAAAAATATTTTGTTACCAAAGATAATTGCTCGGGAACACAATATTTATCGCCATATAAAAGTTTCCTTCATGAAGTAGGCTGGTGATAAACACAATTTCAAAACCCGACGAACGCTTCACCAAAAATCGGATTCAATGTTAGTTCTCCATAAAAATATTTTGTTACCAAACATAGTTGCTCGGGAACACAATATTTATCGCCATATAAAAGTTTCCTTCATGAAGTAGGCTGGTGATAAACACAATTTCAAAACCCGACGAACGCTTCACCAAAAATCGGATTCAATGTTAGTTCTCCATAAAAATATTTTGTTACCAAAGATAATTGCTCGGGAACACAATATTTATCGCCATATAAAAGTTTCCTTCATGAAGTAGGCTGGTGATAGACACAATTTTAAAAGATAGGCCTGTACCCGGTTCATAGCCTTATTTGACTGACACAAAAATGTAGAGCGAGACGCTAATTGCAAGTCATAATAAGACGTCTTCCTGTCTGGATAGGAAAGGAGGGGCGGTAGCTTTGGGGTCGAAAAATGAAAGGGTTTGAAATGAAATGAGGAATTGACTTGCATGTTCATCTGGACCGGGGACCTCACCGATTGTAGGACGTCCTCGGTTGGTAACAGGTAAGAAAATGTCCCCCGGAAGTAGGTTACTACAAACCTAAAAACTAAACACACAGGTTCCATGAGCCTAATTACAACAGGAGGGCTAAAGATATTCATTCGACTCAACCCATTCAATATTTTTTCAATTTGATATTGCTGATTGACAAAAGTGTATGAATATAATTGAAAATATAACACTGACTCTAGAAATGGTAACTACTGAACTTCCTTTGCCCAATTTGGGAAGAAATAAAATGACTTTGGAACTATTTTTACTGGCGGAAGAATTAGGGCTATTTTACTGTTTCAGTTGATAAATTGGATCCCATCATAGTTATCTTCATAAATGGTGATTTGTTTTTAAAATGAGCTGGCTACGATACCCTTCTCTGGTCAGATATGGAATATCAGATATATATCCTATCCAATGGTAGTAAACATTCAACCCTTTAATTTGACGTGTATTTTTTATGAATTTGTCAAAAGTGCCATTTTAACACGCAAGTCTATGGGGAATGTTTTACGCGCGTGACACCCACACACACACCCATACGCCCTCGCGCAGCACACTTTAGTATTAAAGGGATGTAGGCTGAAAATATTCATATCTAAATAAATATAGTAAAATTCACAAAACAAAATGCTAAAGATTTCATCGAAATCGGATAACAAATAATGAAATTATTGGATTTTAAAGTTTATCAATATTTTGGGAAAACAGTTATATGCACATCGTCATGAATATTCATAAGATGGGCTGATGATGTCATATCCCCACTTTCCTTTTTCTTATGATATTACATGAAATCATTATTGTTTCATTTTTTCATATATGTGTAAATGATGTGTCTCCATTATGATGAAATAAGATGCGGCAATAAATAATTAATGCACTTAACCAGTTGTCAATCCAATTGTATTAGTTCTTGGTAGAAATTTTTTTAATAAACCTTATTTCATATAATAGAATACAAAAGAACAAGTGGGGATATGACATCATCAGCCCACCTAATGAATATTCATAAAGACATACCTAGAACTGTTTTACCGGATTAATGCAAATCTTTAAAATTCTACAACTTCGTTTGTTATCCGATTTTGATCAAATTTTCAGCATTTTACTCTATTTATTGAGAAATAAATATCTTCAGCCTGGACCATCCCTTTAATGCACATAACACCTCGCCCACAACCATACTCGCCCATACCCGCACACACGCACAGCATCACCCTTACATAGACACCCACCCGCACATTAGCGCACACACACGTACACACACATTCTTCCCCACACACCTACATCTCATACTGTTATGAGGTAGATTATTCTCTCCTAGATCATGAAGACCTCTTTTCACCCTTTATCACATACTCGAATGAAATGAACATCATAAACGCAATTATAGCACTTTGATTTTATTAATTACTCCAACGACATGTGCAAAGTATATATTTAAGGATTTGAGAGCGTGATGGAGTTGTGTGGGTTAAATAGCAAAACGAGCACAATTAAGATTTTTGAATGAAACATATTAAAAATACATGTATGTTACCCTATAAATAACATCACATCATTGTTTCCATTACTGGTATCATCATTATTATTAGTTTTTTTTTAAGATGAGTTTGTATGCATAGTAACTATGATCATTATTTCAAAATGGAGTAATTATTTCCCCAAAGGTGATGATTCCACGGGCCAATCCGGGCAACAGTTTGATGTCTGTAACGAAAATAAAAGAGAAAATAGAATGAATAAAGATACTAGTATATACATGTATGCGACGAATATTTATTCATCAACTATAAAAAAGAGGCACTGGTTTACTTCAATTACACCTTTACCTTTTATAATGTAGAAATATTTAATAATGATGATAATAATAATAGTTATAATAATAATTGCTGGATTTATCGCATACATTCGTAATTCCGAAGCTTCGTTATTCCGAAGGTTCGTTATTCCGAAGGTTCGTTATTCCGAAGGTTTGGACTTTCCGAAGGTTCGTAATTCTGAAGGTTCTTTAGTCCGAAAACGAAATGAGGTTCGTAATTCCGAAGATGCGTTAGTCCGAAAATGAAATGATTAACGAACCTTTGGAACAACGAATCTTATTTCGTTTTCGGATTATCGAACCTTCGGAATAACGAACCTTCGGAATAACGCCACAAATGTTCGGATTAACGAACTCTTTTACGTTTTCGGAGTTCCGGGCATCGAGGTATAGGCAATTCACGTGGTTCGGAATTACGACCCTTCGGAATAAAGATAGACGGGTTAATATATGGTTTGACCCGGAACAAATTGCAACAAATGATTTTTCAACGGTTTTTTGTACTATTTTACCTCAGGAATAACATACTAAAAATCTACCAAAATCCGCATATGGGAAAGTAGTTATTTTTAAGATGGCGTCCAAGATGGCCGCCATTCACTGAAAATTAATATAACTCACTCATTATCCACCCTAGAATCCTATTTGGGTTCATATTCCATGGTGCAGTGGATAAACGAATTTATTGATACAAGTTAGAGTGAATATAGCAGTCCTGGGTACCAGGAAAATCCAAGATGGCGCCCAAAATGGCTGCAGGATGCTAAAAATCAAAAATTCATCTATTTCTTTCTTAAGTGGCTTTAATTAGGTTTTTATTCAATGGTTTTGATGGTAAAGTTGTACATCGGTACAAGTTACAAGGACAGACAGTGGTCTGGTGTGTCCAAAAATCCAAGATGGCTTCCATAAATTGAGTTTAAAATGGCTGTTAATACTTAAAATGGACATAGCTCATATCCACCTGCGAGATGTGATTTCGGTGTCTAGACCATGGTTTCAATTGTCAAATAGTACATTTGGACAAGTTACAGGGACAGTCAGTGGTCCAGTATGTTAAAAAATCCAAGATGGCTTCCAAAAATGAAGTAAAAAAGTGTTGTTTCTACTTAAAAAAAACCCCATAGTTTGTTCAATATCCGGGAATATGATTTTTGTACCTATACCGTGGTTAAATGGATCAAATAATAAATTGGGATACATGTAAGTTACAAGGACGATGGGTTGTCAAGTATATCCAAAAGTCCACAGTGGCTTAAAATAGAATAAATTAGCCGCTGGTATTTACAAATGGACGTAACTCATGTACTATCCGTCAAGGGTATGTGATTTTTGATGTCTTAACCATGATTTTAAAAGTCAGAATATTAGTTACAAGGACAGTCAGTGGTCCAGTATGTCGAAATTCCAAGATGGCTTCCAAAGAATCGGAGTCTAAAGTGACTGATGTTACTTTGAAAATTGACATAGGTCATTTAAAATCCACCAAGGAGATATGATTTCGGTGTCCACACTATGGTTTCATGGTTGGAATAATACGTCTGGACTGGTTACATGATTATGCAATTGTCTAGTTTGCCTAAAAATTCAAGAGGGTTTAAAAAAAAAGGCAATTAGAATGACTCATATCACTCAATAATGGTCAGAGTTCTACAATATCTATCTGTAAGAAATAATATTGGTGTCTAAATTTTGGTATGAAGGGCCAAATAATACATTCGGACAAGAAACAAGGATGGTTAGTATTCCATGTTGTCAAAAATAATCCATGGCGAATTCAAAAATTTCATCAAAATGGGTGCTGTTACCAACTCATGAAACAATATGATAATTTATCCCCATGCAATTTAAGTGTAGGCACCAAGATTATTTCGAACAGGTGGATATTGTATGAACTATGTCAATTATTAAGTAACAGCAGTCACTTTAAAACTCAATTTTTAAAGCAAAATTGGAATTAAGGCAAAATGGATAACTGCATATCATGGTGACCAGTCCCAAAGTATTTTTGAACCTTGAAACCCTAGTGTAGATACTAAAATAATATCCCCAATGTATTTGTAATGATCTGCATCCACTTTTAAGTAACAGCAATCATTTAAGACCCCCATTTTTTTAAGCCAACTTCAATTTTCGAACATACCTGACACCCGACTGTCCTTTCAACTTAACCCAATGGATTACTTGACCCTTTAAACTCTAGTGTAGACAGTAAAATTATACCTCCGAGGTGTATTTCTTATAAACTATGTATAATTTTAAGTAACAACAGTCAATTTACACCCCATTTTTGAAGTCATCTTGGATTTTTAACATACAAAAAACTGACTGGTCTTGTAACTTACCCTAGTGTATTACTTGACCCTTTACACCATGGTTTAGACATCAAACTCATATTCCCCAGACAGATATTGAACAAACTATTATAAGTAACATCAGACATTTTTTTACTCCATTTTTGGAAGCCATCTTGGAATTTTGAACATACTAGATCACTGACTGTCATTGTAACTTGTCCTAATATATAATTTAACCCTAAAAACATAGTTTAGACACCGTAATCAAATCTCACAGGAGGATATAAAATGAGCTATGCCACTTTTAAGTATCAGCAATCATTTTAGAATCAATTTTTGGAAGCCATATTGGATTTTTGGTCATACCAGACCACTGACCGTCTTAAAACTTGTCCTAAGGTATTATTTTGACCCTTGCAACCAGTGGTTTAGACACCAAAATCGCATCTCCCAGGCCGATATGAAATAAGCTATGTCCGCTTTAAGTAACAGCAGTCAATTTAGAATCAATTTTGGGAAACCAACTTAGATTTTATTGACAAACCAGGCCACTGACTGTCCTTGTAAATTGCTCTAATGTATTATTTTGACCCTTCAAACCAATGGTTTAGATACAAAATCACATCTCCCAGGCCGATATGAAATGAGCAATGTCTGCCTTAAAAATAAGCAGCCTATTTTTAAGATCAATTTTTGGAAGCAATCTACGATTTTTGGACATATCAGATCACTGACTGTCATTGTAACTTATCCTAATGTATTATTTGACACTTAAAACCAGTGGTTTAGACATTAAAGTCACATCTCCCAGGCCAAAATGAAATGAGTTATGTCCGCTTTAAGTAATAGCAGCCATTTCAGAAACAATTTTTGGAACCCATCGCAGATTTTTGGACATACCAGACCACTGACTTTCCTTGTAACTTGTCCCAATGTGTTATTTGACCCATTTAACCATGGTATATATATAGACACAAAAATCATGTTTCTGGATATTGAACAAACTATGTCGGTTTTTTTAAGTAGCAACAGCAAATTTAGACTTCAGTTTTGGTAGCCATTTTGAATATTTTAACATACTGGACCAATGACTGTCTTTTTAACTTGTCCCAATGTCTTGTTTGACCATTGAAAACATGGTATAGACACCAAAATTATTAAGTCCCAGGCGGATAGGAAATGAACTATGTTCATTTTGATTATCAACAGCCATTTTAAACTCCATTTTTGAAAGCCATCTTGGATTTTTGGACACACCAGACCACTGGCTGTACTTCTAACTTGTTCCAATGAACTACTTCACCCTTAACACCATTGAATAAAAATTTAAAGCCACTTAGATGAATTGTGGATTTTCAGTCTACGGCAGCCATTTTGGGCGCCATCTTGGATTTGCCAGGTACACTAGAGGGCTTATAATTCACTTTAGCCGGTAATAACACTTTGTTTACCCCTAGACCATGGATTATGAACCGAAATATGATTCTATGGTGGATAATGAGTCAGTTGTATCCATTTTTAGTCAATGGCGGCCATCTTGGACGTCATCTTAAAAATAACCACTTTCCCGTATGCGGATTTTGGTAGATTTTTAGTATGTTATTACTGAGGTCAAATAGTACAAAAAACCGTTGAAAAATCATTTGTTGCAATTTGTTCCGGGTAAGGGTATTTTTGGTCGTAAATTGACCCGTCTAAGAACCTTCGGAAGTACGAAGTGTAACCGGATTTATAAGGCGCATTTTGCCTGAGGATACAGAGCAATGCATATTACCCCGGCTTTAGCTCGAGCTAAGTGCATTCAAGGAACTAATCCTGCCGGGTATCCATTCACCTCACCTGGGTCGAGTGTAGCACAGTGTGGATATTTTTTTGGCGGTAGGAAAACACGCCATGGCTAGGACTCGAACCCACGACCCTCTGAAAGATGAGAGTCAAAGCCACTAGACCGCGACATGCGCGCATTATTTCATGAGAAATGATGACTTACTTACCATGCTTACGGAAATAAGTAACACAATATTGCCGACAATAACCTCTTTCCGAAGCATTTAATTTCTGAATAGTGTAGTACATCATTAAGGTTAAATGCTTCAACGATTTAAAGAAAATGATTACTTATCATGATAGTTTTGATCTTCATTATCATGATGACAACTTGCCCCGGGGACCTCGACACGTCTTAAGACAGTGTCGAGGTCCTGAATGCTACCACTCATTATCACCGGAGTACAAAACTTCGCGATGTTTGGCATTAGAAAACCGATGATCATAATGAATTAAAAATCTAACGAGTAATATCAATCTTACCTAAACAAACTGTTCCTAAATCAGCTTACCTTTGAAATAAGAATAATGAATATAATTCCATGAAATCCTTCAAAAGAGCATCAATTTTCGGACTTTTGTTCCAATCGCGAGATCGCCATGTTTGAAGAACGTGAAAAAAAGTTTCTGCGCATGCGCATATGAATATTTATAAGATGACATCACTGTCTTTACAACACAGTTTAATGAATATGCATGTAAGTCAAAACTTTCGGCAAGTCGCCTCGATTCAATTAAATCGTTATTTATACCATATTTATAGGCATATAATTCAATACCATATTTTCATTTTCATTTAAAAAAAAAATCTGTATTTATGAAAAAATAATTTATTTCATAGATATTTTTATTTTGTTGCATTCTGTGTTTCTATAATATTTTTTTTTTTAATTTTGTAATTTGTTATATCTCTTTCTCCTTTTCATCTTTTTTTATGCTTTGTTTATGGGGGGGGGGGGGGAAAGCATGACTGTGTTCTCTTGGTGTGTGTGTGTGTTTTTTATATAACTTCCTGAACAAAATAAAATTTATCAACAGTATGATTGTGTTTTATAATTATATTAAGAGATTTCTAGATCATGTAGAAATTTTTAGTCTGTATTATGATTATTCCCTTTGTGATTACGAAATATTAAAGAAATATTTACAGATTCTAATTTTACATTTAGAATTTTAATTTACGATTTTCTTAAATACGAATTCTGATTTTATTAATTTTATACATCTTTTTCACTTGTTATAACAACGAGGAAGGATTGAATATGATTTTAAAACGAAAGGAAATACTTAAAAACAACGTTGCCTCCTTTAAAAAGAAATATCAAGATATTGTAAAGAACAATTATAATAAAAAAAAAAAGAATCTGCCGCTTTGATAATCTCTAATTACCATTTGTTGTTTAATTCACCTCATGGCAGTAGCATAGGTTTTTTTAGTCACCCGCCTCCCCCCCCCCCTCTAAAGAAAATTAATACAAAACGACCTCCAATTTTATGTTAAAGACCTTTTTTTTTTTTTTGCTTGTCAAATTCAAATTAAAAACATGGAACTCACTGCCGGATCCAGGGGGAGGCCAAAGCCGGCTTGTGCTCCCCCCTTCCCTTGAGAAGCAAAATGAAAATTTGTGATGTAAAAAATGGTGTTAAAACCGAACTGTGCCCCCTCCCCTTTGAAAGTGAAGATCTTTTTTTTTTCTTGTCATTTTTTTTCGGGGCCGAATTATTTTTTTTTTTTTTGGCGAGTCAATTTTTTCAGGGACGAAATTTTCTTAATTTTTGGTTGAAAAACTTTTCTTCTTTTTTTTGCTCGTCAAAGTTTTCATTGGAAAAAATGTGCCCGCCCCCCTTGAAAATCATGGTTCCGCCACTAATTGAACTCATTTATACGAAGCGCTTACACTGTCAAAAATAATTTTAACAACGCTGTTTATTGTGTGAATTGCGCAGTATATAGTTCAAACATTTTAAACAAGTGTTTAAAGTCTTAAAAATCATGCTTTAATTATTGATTATTCAATATTTGAATTTAATTACTGATTATCAAATATTTGAATTTAAACTGCGTTGTTTAAGAATTTAAACACTTGTTTAAACTGTTTACACAATTGTGTGATTCATGTCGTAAACAGCGTTTTTTTTTCAATCATTTTTAACAGTGTACTTGAATGATTAGAAACTTAAATGACATGCAAAATATCAAATTAATGGCGCAAAATAGGCGAAAGGAGATTGATGACATATGAACTTCCATCTAGTAATATTGTACTTTCTTTTTTTCACATATATATTGTACGGCACAATTTTCATAACTGCCCCCTTTTAAATGCTCAGGATAAGGCCGTCCGCGGCCCTAAATAAATAAGTAAAGAGCTGAAAAGCGAAAGAAGTAGCCTTTGTGGGTAATTGACAGCATTGTTTTTATAAAGTTTACCGCCCTTACCTAAGGATCGGGAAAGTTGGTATTCAATTTAAAGAAAAAATATTACTTTGACATAGAATCTTAATACTAGTTCCGTTCCCAAATATTATTTTTTTAAACTTGATGCCGCCACGAAACACACTAGCATTAAGCCGAGATGGAAAAACGGGGTAGTATAAAAAGGTAAATAAAGGAGAAAAACAATATTATGAGAAAATGAGAAAGAAAATCCCGCAAAGCTATCTTTTTCGCCATTGCTTTCCCCTTCGCTCTCACCGTGTATACTGTCCTGGGGGGGGGGGGGGGCGTTAGGATGGGGAAGGCCACCCCACCACCTCCTTGCGACGCACTTGTTATAGAAAAAATTGAAAAGGTGCATGATAAAGCCCTAACTTTTATTGGGATGTTATGACAAAATCTATCACAAAATTGGATTTCTGCATCAATTCTTCAGTGGTACAGTAGTAGAAGTATATAGATAAGCAAGTAAAAACAATTAAGATAAAGAACGAGACGTCTTTAGAAAAAAAAAACGCCTCTTGGATGCCAAGAAAACAATCAGACAAGCAAGATTCGCGGCGACTTTATGCGTCCTATATATAATGAGCAATTCAATTCTTTGTGATTATAGGCCTATACTTATCCTGCAGAGATTTATATACTCGATGATTGAATCTTACAGAATGCAAAAAAGATGAAAGATAACATAGTAATCTATAAACAAACATGAATTTTAATCATATTTCATGATTCCATAATCTCCGTTCAAAAATATTACAAATTAATATTGATATAGGCATCAAGTGAAAATGGTTGTTGGATGATAATGAGATTTGCATATATTTTCATTTTATTTATTTATTTTAAATTCTCATTAAAACGTACAACATACAATTCAAATTGAAAGAAGGATGCATGCACAGTATACAAAATAAACAAAATGTAAAACATAACAAGAGAGAAAGAAAAAAATCAAAATATATGGGAGCCAGCATTGTATGATGTCTTTAAAAAAAATTCACATCACGGAGTCCTCTAGATTCTAGGCTAAGTCAGCACAGGCCTTTCAGAGGCAGGGTTCCAGAAAATAGGCATCAATATCTTAAAGAGGTGATTTGCTGATCACTCAATAATTTTGATCAACGAATATATTCACTAGCGTACCTAATGGGGGGGGGGGCAGACTGCCCCCCTGACGAGTCACAACTCATGCAAGGGACGTACCCCTGCCCCCCCCCCCCGACGAATCACAACTGATCCCAACCAGCCACAAATGGCCCTCTCTTTTGAACTTGTAGACCTTTTTTTTTGTTATTTGCTAGTCATTTTTTTCTGGTACGAAATCCTTTATTTGTGGTTGAAGACCATTTCTTTTTTTTTTTGCTTGTCAATTTTTTGGGCGGACGAATTTGCCCCGCCCCCCTCGAAAATCATGGGTACACCACTGAAAATATTCCTTTAATATATGAGTATTCATTTATTTCTTCGCTTGTTTATTTACCTATATCTGTAGAGTTTCCAATAGTAATAATAAAAAAAAATTGTATGACACCATGAGTACAATCTATCGAAAACAAAGAAGAAACAAAGAAAAAAAAAGAGGATAAAGACAAGAAGAAAATTAGAGACAAAAAAATAAAAGAAGAAAAATGACGAAGAATAAAAAAAAAAAAACGAGAAAAAAGCAAAAGGCAAAAGAATAAAAAAGGGAAGAAAGAAAAAGAAAACCGACCCCAAAAAATGAAAAGAAGGTAAGGGAAAAGCATAAGAATAAAAAAAAAAGGAAAGGGAAAATAAACTAGAACAGAAGAAAAGAAAAAAAATGAAGGAGAAAGAAAGAAAAATAATAATTCATACGAAAATATGTTTATTTCTTTCAAAAAACAAACAAACAAACCCGTATCTTGACTGGTTACCAGGCAAAAGGGAGCAAGAATTTACGGAACTAGACTCATGAATATTCATAACAATCTTTCTCCGACGCATCGAATGGTAGCCTTTTGTCGGGAACGTTTGTTGTATTTTCTATATGGACTTTAGTGGTATTGGCAGGATCTGATGAAAATACGAACATACTAAAATCGCGTATTCAATTATTATTTTATTTTTTAAGTATTTTTTCTCTTTTATTGTTTGTTTTTTATTTTTTCGCCGTTTTGTGATAAAAATAAATTTATCTCGTTGCCTCGTCAAAAGGCTATATCGATCCTCCATTGCTTCCTGTACAAACGACTTCTAATACACACCGAAAAAAATTCCCTCCGTTTTTGCCTAGTTTTGGGGCATTATTTCATAGTTTTGATAATCGTGTATATTGCGGCTTAAGTTGTGAGTATGTATAGATTTCCTTAATTACAATTTTGTCCAATCTTATTCCTTTTCCTGTGATTCCCGATGCTCATCTGATTTCATCTGGTGAGCCGGGGTGAATCACAACGCAGCCCGAACACAGTACGTGTTCGGGCTGCCGCAGTAAGATGACAACATACAAATAACAAAAACACTAACAGAGTAATATGTTCATATCCCAAAATCTTCTTCATTGCCTGCACCACCATGCAAACCTTCAAAGAACGAAAATAATGAAACTATCGATATGATGATGTTGGTGATGATTAAAAATGATTATAAAAATAATAACAATGCCAACAATGAGAGTAGCAATGGTAGAAGCAATGCTATTGATAGTACTATCAACAACAGATGATGAACATATTGGTGAAAATACCAACAATATTGATGATGATTATAATGATCAAGTTTTATCATAAGTAAGTAATCATAATGTTATGATCATGACAATATGCATGTGTGGATTTCTGTCAGCGTTTCTGTCCGAATAGAGCATTGCCTCGGATTTTCGGTTACACTTCGTAATTCCGAAGGTACTCTATTCCGAAGGTTCGTAATTCCGAAACACGCAAATTGCCTATACCTCGATGTTCGTTAATCCGAAAACGTAAAAGGGTTCGGTAATCCGAACATTTGTGGCGTTATTCCGAAGGTTCGATAATCCGAAAACGAAATGAGAATCGATGTTCTGAAGGTTCGTTAATCCGAAAACGAAATAAGGTTCGTTGTTCCGAAGGTTCGTTAATCCGAAAACGAAATAAGGTTCGTTGTTCCGAAGGTTCGTTAGTCCGAAAACGAAATAAAGTTCGTTAATCATTTCGTTTTCGGACTAACGAACCTTCGGAATTACGAACCTCATTTTGTTTTCGGATTAACGAACCTTCGGAATTACGAACCTCACTTCGTTTTTGGACTAACGAACCTTCGGAATTACGAACCTTCGGAAATACGAACCTTCGGAAATACGAACCTTCGGAATATCCGAACCTTCGGAATAACGAAGCTTCGGAATTACGAATGTATGCGGGATTTTTTAAGAATGTTTTTATTTCCACGGAGAGTGGTGACATAACATACGCACACAAAAAATGAAAACAGCTATGAACAAGAAAGCTTTCACCATCATAAGCTACTGAAATCTGTCCGTCTGCTAGGGTTTAAGAGCAAGCTTGTCGGTGAAAATCACTCTCAGTATGTTTCGCAAAGATATAATGGGAGCGTCACATCAGAACGTTTTACTGCTAACGTATATGACAAGCCGTTTTATCAATACAAGAATTTCATTTTGTTTACGAAATAACTAATTCTCCATGTAACCAATTATATGTTTTGAATTGAATTAAATTTGAATTGAATTGAATATGTTGTCTTGTATAAGAAAATGCATTTCTTGGTAACAAGAACGAAATGCCAGTTATCAATGGGGTTTAACATGTTTAAGGAGAAAACGACTGGCCACACACAAAGTACTATGTAGGTACAGGTATGTATGTAGGCCTAAACGCATGGGTGTTTGGTTAAAAATATATTAAATTAGATGGTAATTTCGTTTGTAAACCTCAGAAATGTGCAGTCGTGCATAGATAGACACTCTTAAAATAACGAGGTTTTATTCTGTATATAGTATCCTTTAAATGCTTGGAATTTGCAAACGTGTACACTCTTAAAAATGTTGGGCAACAAACTGTCCACATACAAAATTGGTAAAAAAAATTCCAATCCTGGGTAGCTTTCAACCAATAATGTGTGCTTTGGGTGAAAACTACACAGTATTGGTTGAATACTACCTAGAGTTGGATAATATTTTAACCCATTGTTGTGTGGACAGTATGTTGCCCAACATTTAAGAATGTACGCATTATGCAGGAGTGTCCACATTCACAAGGGAAATTGGAATTTTGAATCGCGATTCCATTAATTTTTCACGCACAGCGAAAAACTGCGATGTACATCGCAAAAACGCTGGAACATACATTATAAGAATTGACCCCATTCAAAGAGCTCGATCGCTTCTTGTACAATAATACATGTGCATCGTGGGATTTAAAAAAATCGGAGTTTTAGATCGCAAGATGATTCATATACGCATCGTACAGCAAATATCGCCTTTATTCCAGAAAAATTACAATTATTTGAATCGTAATCGGGATAGCGGGAGTTCTCGATTTTTTATTCTGTCCACACGCGCAAAAAAACGAAAAAATATATATTTTTCAATCGCGATTCAAATATCGATTGCCAAATTCCATATTGTGCCGTGTGTGTGTGTAAACATCCCTCCTATATGCTTTTTCACACGTTCACACTTTCATTATTATCATCGGATATACTTACTCTCGACACGATGCATGATCAATATTCTGAAGTCAATACGTACCAAAGTCGCTGTTCAAAGGTGTCTTTAGTCTCTTCCGTGTCTTCACAAACGAAAAGACAAACGGAGTCCCATATGTTATTTAAGAATTGTCCCATTGGATGATCAGAATTGGATGATTAAACTTTCATCCCCCCAAATAAAATACATGTAAATGAATATTAAAGAAATAAAGAGCATAGCTACCTACCATTAGCGGTGTTATCATTTTCCCTCAGGGTCCAGGCGTATCGTATCAGGAGCATATATGCAGCGTAGTGTGCGCTAGAGACCATGGGGACCATGTTGACCAAGAAGCCTTGCCCCCGTTCGCTGGAGACCATGTTGACCAAGAAGCCTTGCTCCCGTTCGCTGGAGACCATGTTGACCAAGAAGCCTTGCTCCCGTTCGCTGGAGACCATGTTGACCAAGAAGCCTTGCTCCCGTTCGCTGGAGACCATGTTGACCAAGAAGCCTTGCCCCCGTGCGCCGGAGACCATGAAGACCATGTTGACCAAGCAGCATCGCCCCCGTGCGCTGGAGACCATGTTGACCAAGAAGCCTTGCCCCCGTGCAATGGAGACCATGAAGACCATGTTGACCAAGCAGCATCGCCCCCGTTCGCTGGATACCATGTTGACCAAGAAGCCTTGTCTCCGTGCGCTGGAGACCATGTTGACCAAGAAGCCTTGCCCCCGTGCGATGGAGACCATGAAGACCATGTTGACCAAGCAGCATCGCCCCCGTTCGCTGGAGACCATGTTGACCAAGAAGCCTTGTCCCCGTGCGCTGGAGACCATGTTGACCAAGAAGCCTCGCCCCCGTTCGCTGGAGACCACGAAGACCATGTTGCACAAGGAGCCTCGCCCTCGTTCGCTGGAGACCATGTTGACCAAGCATCATCGCCTACGTGCGCTGGAGACCACGAAGACCATGTTGACCAAGAAGCCTCGCCCCCGTGCGCTGGAGACCATGTTGACCTAGAAGCCTCGCCCCCGTTCGCTGGAGACCACGAAGACCATGTTGCACAATGAGCCTCGCCCTCGTTCGCTGGAGACCATGTTGACCAAGCAGCATCGCCCCCGTGCGCTGGAGACCATGTTGACCAAGAAGCCTCGCCCCCGTTCGCTGGAGACCACGAAGACCATGTTGCCCAAGGAGCCTCGCCCTCGTTCGCTGGAGACCATGTTGACCAAGCAGCATCGCCCCCGTGCGCTGGAGACCATGTTGACCAAGCAGCCACTCCCCCGTGCCCTTAAAAAAATCCCGGATTCAAAATGCTTGAGAATCTTCTTCATAAAATTTGTTATCGACATGTATAACACCCATCAGGGATCAGGGCACGTGATTTGACACCACGATATAATTGGGGCAAGACTGGTTCCCTTCATGGCGGGGACTTGTTACGCTCTCCAGGAGTTTGATTTATTCATAACAAACGAGTAAATAAAGTTCCTACTTTCATGAGCGATACAATTCACATTTTAGAGACTTTATAGAACGTAATACAAGGTATGGTAGAATATGGCAGGGAATTAGTTCTTTTTCATGTTAATGGCACCCCCTTTTAAAATATAACAAGTAGGAATGTATTGACCGGGGACGAGATTTTCGGAGTGAAACCTAGAATTTGGAGCTCTTTATTACTAACTTCCAAATAAATGTACCCCTACAACATCTTTGAATTCCCCAATAGAATACTAAAAATGCAGAAAGGATGCAAAAGAATATGACCCGGAAAAGCTGCCCAGTATAATATTGTAGAGAATAGAGTTAGAGTCAAATACATGTGACTCTAAGCAGAGGCGTTTATCTTTTGAGACAGAGGGCGATCGCTCCCATTATCATTATTTTTTTATGGGGGGGGGGGGGGAAGCAAGCATATATAGATTTGCCCCTCCCAATAATTTTGATAACTTGAAAAATTTATGATATGCAATGTAAATGTATGTTAGAAAAGGCATCGGAGAGCATTATAAAACTTGACATAATCAAACAGCATATAAAGTCAATTTTCGGCGTGCTTCATGCGCAAAATTCTTCATTATAAAGTGGCAATTTTTAAAAAATATCTTCCACCTACCCCACCCGAAATGTGGATCGACACTTCTTGCTCTAAAGTACACTTCTAACTCTAAACTGTATAACTTTAAATAACTTTAACGTCGGTCAGGGGGAATATAGCGACCGAGCCATTTCCTCAACAACAAAAAACATATATTCTAAAGAATGACAAAAATTAACAGCGCTTTCGGAAAAATAGCATAAATTTAAAACTTATATTTCACGGCATTAGTATTGTTATATTTATGATGGGTAATATAGGGGGGGGGGGGGTGGGTTAATTTGATAAACCAGGGCATTGTAATGCGGGGGACCAATTATAACTAGCTATGCCTTCTACGCTTTTTAGAGAACATATAATTATAGGACCTACATCTATTTTCTCTCTTTTTTCACTAGAACCGCACCTGTTATGGTCATGACATTGTATATTGAAATCAAAAGATTGACAAGAAATTCGCAAGAAATAACAACGTTTTGAACTACACATGGTTCAGCATGATAAACGACACACCCACGAAAAGTACTGTCATGACTGTACAGCTGATTATTAAAAAGAAAAAACGACTCTGTGATCTCGGAGACCATCAATTTCTCCACTCAGAGGTATTCAAGAAATAATCCTATAATACATACTCGATTTTACTTTCACAATTCCCATATAGCACTAATTAGAAGGATCTCTTAGCCGAAAGAAAACAAAAGTTAATCCCTCGTATACGCCCTTTTTGGCGTTCGTGTTACTCCTAGGGCCTACTATGCAGTATTCTTAAATCCCATACGAATATTAAGTTTATATGCTTACAAATTTCATGTGAATCACTATGCGAATGACTTCCTAATTCCTCAGAATTGTGAGATGCCACTTGATTGAAATGCAGGGCGATTGCAACCACGAGGCACAAGATGAAAACTGCGCTGGTCTTCATGGCTGGGTATCGGTGTGATCGGGGCCAAATCTTCTGACGATATGGTACAAAATGACAAAACAGAAACGGAATGAAATTAGTTATTTTTTCCAGTAAAGCTATGGTTACACCTGTTGTGTTTGTAAGACTGTGCTAACAGTCAACGTCGAGGGCTCAATCCCCTTTATGTACACATGATCACAATATGATCGGACATCTTGGAATAGATTAAATCATCTCAACTTCTAAATTCATTGTATCTAGTTTTATGTCTCTGAGTTCCTAAATACTACATCTGGCGACGAGAATGGCTGGAATAGGTCTTGTAGCACCTAACCCATTCCTAGCAACCCCAGGAGAACCTCCTGTGCCTTGGTCACGATGGATTTTGAGCTTCAAAACGTATTTGACTGCAAGCGGGTTGGACACAGCGGAGATACCCGACCTCCGCCGCCGCGCAATCCTGATCCTCTGTTTGGGCGCAGAGGGGCAGCGGATCTTCGGACAGCTGGAAGTGTCTACTACCGGTACGTACGATAAAGCTGTTGATGAACTTGAGAAATATTTTGGGCCAAAAACAAGTGTGATGATTGAACGATATCGTTTCCGACAGAGAGTACAAGGTCATGGGGAGCCTGTAAAACAATATGTGGCAGCCATAACCGAACTGGCATCCAAGTGCAAGTTTGGCACCTTAAACGATGAACTGGTTAGAGATCAACTAATCGAAAAGACGTCTATTCCCCGTATTAGAGAACGTCTGTTAATGGAGGATGACGGTCTGACACTTAAGAAGGCGCTCGATCTAGTGATCCAGATCGAAGCCGCAATGCTGGACGCCAAGCTCCTCAAACAACACGATGTGACTGTGAGTGCCAGTACAGGACATAGTCATACTGCACATCAGGCAACTCCAGTACAGAACATCAAACGACCATATCATAACAAAGCCCGCTCTAACCATGCTAACTTGAAGTCGTGTTCGAACTGCGGACGGACACACCCTCCGAAAGCGTGTCCAGCGTTTGGAAAACGTTGCAATTCGTGCTCGAAGATGAACCATTTCTCTAGCGTATGCAGATCTACCAAGAAAAGTGCATCTTCAGTTCGACACGTTGATGAACCAATAGAGGGCGACATAGCAAGCAGCGTGTTCACACTCTCAGACCGGATTTCTTCAGCAAATTCAGGTCAGTTTAAAGAATGTGAAGTGCAGATTGCTGGTACTAACCTCTCTTTGATGATTGATATGGGGGCCAAAGTGTCAATTCTTAGTGATAAACTGTATCATCGACATTTCTCACATTGTTGCCTGTCATCGACATCGAGCAAGCTCATAGCATATGGTGAACCACCTACACTGATTTCCGTTCTGGGCACGGTTGAGCTTCCTGTCGGGTACAAGGATGTACATCTCGACAGCTTTACGTTCTACATAGCGAAGGGCGAGAGCCTTATGGGAGTCAATCTGTTCGACGCCCTAGGATTTCAGATGAACGACCACACTGGTGAACGCATTCGGCTCATAGACAATGCGTATAGAGAACGCTATGCTGCACTTTTCAACGAGTTTGGTAAATGCAAAGGATATTGCCATGCACCAAGGGTGGATTCCTCAGTCCCACCTACTGCACAGAGTCTCCGTCGACTTCCGTTAGCTGTCAGGGATGAAGTCTCAAAGGAACTTCATAGGCTTGAATCCGATGGCATCATCGAGCGCATCGATTCATCCCCGTGGGTGTCTAATCTGGTCATCGCACGCCGTAAGAATGGAGAATTTTAGACTTTGTGTAGATTTGAGGGCAGTCAACAAGGCAATCATTCCGGATAAGTATCCACTTCCTACTATGAATGAACTTTCAGCTTCATTCCACGGAGCTAAAGTTTTCTCTAAACTAGACATGAGACGGAGCTATCTCCAGGTTCCGCTAGCAGAGCAGAGCCGCCATCTCACTGCATTCAACACACACATAGGCATGTTTCAGTATCGCCGTATGCCCTATGGACTGAATTCAGCACCTAGCGCATTCCAGAAAATCGTTTCTTCAGTTCTAGCTGGAATCGAGGGCACGTTGAATCTCCTTGATGATGTGGTAGTCTTCGGAGAGGACAAGGCTCAGCATGATCAACGATTAGCAGAAGTCATGACGCGCCTCGCCAAGCATAACTTGACGCTCAACGAGGCCAAGTGCACGTTCGCTGCCTCGGACATTGATTTTCTGGGATATCATGTCACTGCAAGTGGTCTGACGCCTACACTCGACAACGTTGCAGCTATCCGATCACTCCCAGCCCCAACGAATGTGAAGGAGCTAGCCTCATTCTTGGGAACAACGAACTTCTACCGCAAATTCGTGCCACAATACGCAGAAATCGCAGAACCTCTGCAGAAGCTTCTCCGGAAGGACGCGCTTTGGGAATGGCACAACGCACAAGAGACCGCATTCAACACGCTCAAAGGAAGAATCGCAGAGCCACCAGTTCTCGCTCACTTCACTCCAAGCGCTGAAATGTACGTGACTACAGACGCGTCAGCGTTCGCTATCGGAGCAGTGTTATTGCAAACGATCGACGGCAGTGTACGTCCGGTCGCATTCGCATCTCGAGCGTTGTCGGACACAGAGCGAAAGTATTCTACAGGAGAACGCGAAGCTCTCGCATGCATCTATGCCTGCGAACACTGGCATATGTACCTCTACGGTCGCAAGTTCACACTTCGTACTGACCATCAAGCCTTAACAACCTTGTTGAGCACTTCAGGATCTGGACACCGCCCACTCCGCATCTACAGATGGTCAGATCGACTGCACCAATATGATTTCAAGGTCGAATATCTCGCGGGTTCACGCAACCGAGTAGCAGATATGCTTAGCCGTACACCGAACACGAATAGCAATCGCGATAGCCATGCAAGAAGCGACATCGAAGACGACGTCGAAGACTACGTTCTTATGGTGATCTCTCACGTGACCGCAAAGCTTGTGACGCGTGAGCAGCTGAAAACAGAGTCAGCCGCAGATGCAACTCTACAGAAGGTCTGTCATTATCTCCAAACAGCATGGCCTAGAGAGATTTCCGAAGACCTCGTTCCATATCATCGTGTTCGCAATGAGCTAGCTATCTTCGACGACACGTGTATCGCCCGTGGCACACGAGCGGTAATCCCGAAATTGCTTCAACATCGTGTGTTACAAACCGCACATGAAAGTCATCCAGGTGTGGTGAAGATGAAGCAACGATGTCGCGAAGCAATCTGGTGGCCAGCGATCGATCGACGCGTAGAAGATCTCGTCAGATCTTGTGAAGCGTGTACTCTCAGCGAGAAAACTCAACCGCGGCCAGCACCACTGCAGCCGACCCCATGGCCGAAGAAGCCATGGCAGCAACTTCAAGTCGACATCTTTGGGGAAGTCCAAGCCGCTCCTCTAAGTCAGCGATTTTTGTTAGTTGTACACGACCTCCATAGCAAGTGGCCTGAGATAGCAGCAACAAGCTCAGTCACTACGACATCAGTCATTAGCATCTTCGAGAAGATGTTTACCAAGTGGGGTCTTCCAGAATCTATCACCACGGACAATGTACCACAGTTCACGTCTGAACAGTTCGAAGAATTCCTAGCCGTTAATGGAATTCAACATCGCCTCACAACTCGCTACAACCCTCAAAGCAATGGCGGCGTAGAGCGTTTCAACCGGGTAATCAAGGAGAGTTTGAAAGCGAATCTCGCAGATGGAATGACCTTCGATAAGGCCATCCAGACCCTACTACGCACGTATCGCTCAACACCTCATTCGCTAACCGGAAAAACTCCAGCAGAGTTGATGTTGGGACGGAACCTCCGTATGCCATTCAACATCCTGAAACCACCGGTTTCAGAGCCTGCAAGCACACAGGCTGAAGCGAGAGGAAACAGCAAAGCATGAAAGCGTACACTGACAAACGCAGACGAGCAATCACACCGAAATTCGCTATCGGTGACTGGGTTCGTGTAAAGCGTCCAAATCGCAAGCACAAGCTAGCTTCGGGGGTATCGAAACCCAAACAGATCGTGAAGAAGCTCGGCTCGAATGCATTTGTACTAGATGACGGAACGCGATGGAACACCAGACGCCTTATCGCGAGCAAGCCAGGCAACATGAATGAAAGCGATTGGGAAGACACCTTTCCATTCCCTACAAGCACTGAAGATCAAGAGCAACAGCGAGCAGAACCGCGAACTGTTCGTCGTTCTCAGCGTCTAAGGAGACGACCTGGATATCTACGAGATTACAGATCTTAAATCCTTAGAGCCGACAAGTATTGAGCATAGAAATTAAAAAACTGGAACGTTTAAGTTTTGGACTCATATGAAACAATTGCTCAATATAGGTTAATAAAATACCCAAACCGAATTCTCCCGAATGGATTCGGGCCCATTCTGCCCGAATGTGCATGGCCTGATTCGGATGGATTCGGTGGTTTCGGAACCTATTCGTCTCTGATTCGGGGAGCTCCCCGAGTGGGTCCGGAATAGGTCTGGATTCGGCGCAGAATCGCCAAGAATTGACCCGAATCATTTTTGGCCAACCCGAATAAAGCTTATGGTGGCGAAATCGCATCAGCATAGAGGAAAACGTGATGGAAAACAGAGAGAGAGAGAGAGAGAGAGAATACAAAGATAATAACAAGTGTCAAAATACCTCGATCTGTATTCAATAATTCAATAATTATTCAATAATTATTCTCTTGAAATCCAATTTTCGACGTAATACGTCTTCTACAGAGATACAGTGTTTGACTGTTTAAAAGTCTGTGCGTCCTTGCCAATATCTTAGCTTTGTTTATAGCTCTCAAAATGAACCCGAACCCCTTAACATTGCAGTGTATTCTGGTCCAAAAACCTAAACTTCACGTAAAGGGATGAGGGGAGAACAAAAACATGAACTTGAAATAAATATCAAAGACTATCATCTCTCACCCGACTTCAAGAGGGGACGAAGAAGCTCAGAGGTTGCAGACTCTACACAGACAGTATAACGCAGCACTATCGCAGACCAAATGCAATGATCAGACTCGAGAAGATGTATGCATCTATATACTGTGTGGATGACCAGGGCCCTGGGAACTATTTCTTTGACCGGGGGTACTGAAGTAGGCCTAAACTCGGGGGCGGATCCAGCTTTCGCCACTAAAGGAGGGGCAGTGGCGTACCTAGGATTTTCCACAGGGGGGGGGGCAAAACCGTCCGCCAAAAAAAATTTACAAGCAAAAAAAAAAAAGGTCTTCAAGCTCGTCAGGGGGGCAATAGAGGTCTTCAAACTCGTCAGGGGGACAAAAAGGTCTTTCAAACTCGTCAGGGGGGGGGGCAGGGATACATCTTTTGCATGGGTTGTGGCTTGTCAGGTACGCTAGTGGGGAGGGCGCAAAAAAAATTCACCCGTATTTTCCCCGATAGGCCACTCAAAGATGACTTTTGATTGTTTCTTCGTAACCGTCACTTCTTGCTTTATTCTTATAAAACATAGTAATCCTATAAGTCATATAATAGTGCAAGCGCGAAGCGCGAGCTATTTTTTGTGGAAAGTTCATGTATCTTGTCCTGAAAACCGAACATTCTGGGCAATATTTGTGATCCTAAACAAAATCCTATATAACTGATCGAAAAGGGACCTGTGGAGGACTGTTTGTGGTTAGCCATAAAGCAATATATATTCAATAATCAACTATAGCGAGTTCGAAGCGCGAGCTGAAAGTTTTTGACATTCCAACATAAAAAAATTGAAATTCTAAGCATATTTTGTAATCATGGGCAGGATAGTTATATAACTAAACAATGCGAGCGCGAAGCGTGGGCGGAAAAACAGATTTAGACATAAAAAACGGGCCACTCTATTCATTTTTTTTTTTGCCTCCAATTAGAGGATTTATTTACACCATTGCAACATAACACATCATAAAAATGAACATACATGAAATGACATGACATTTTAAAGAATTATATCGATACAAAACAATTACATAATTATGCAATCATCCAAAAGTCTTACATGAGTTATAACATATTGAATACATGAGTGAAAACCAAAGATTTACTGAGTTTCATACGTATTCGGTAATTTCTCTGGGTAAATAAACATATCTTTTACTGTGCCGAGCTTTCATTTCTACTCTACTTTCTATTTCTCTTAAGAATATAAATTTCAGATTATCTCTCTTTTCTTTTCCGGATATGTTTCTTGAAACAATGACTTTGTAAATGCACCAAAGTGCAATGGTCAGAAGTTAAACCAAATTTTCGTCTACTTCATGTTTAAACAAAATTTTGTAATTGATTTCTAAATCTTTATGAAATAATTTTTTAGTCAGTTCTTTCAAATATTGAAAAAATGATTGATTCAAATCACAAGAAATGAAAGCGTGTTGGATATCTTCCTCCATTCCATAATGCGAACATAGGTTATCATTCACTAAACCCCATTTGTGAAGGTTTCTTCTTACAGGTAATAGGTTATAAAGAAGTTTAAAATTAAATTCGCGTAACTTGCACTCTTGAACTTGATTTAGATTACGTTTAAAAATAACTTCCCAATCGAAACGAGTTCCTATATTATTTTCCCAGTAAATACAACACGTATTGGTGTGCATGTAATCGGGACAAAGCAGTTTATATAAGAAGTTGCTGCTACATTCATTGATATGTTTTTCTTTATCTCCAATGATCAAAAGTGGTATTTGTAAATGTGGGTCACTCTATTCATGTTATGTAAATCATAATCTTAAGTGTGACGCCAGTGGAAACGTTTGTATGCAATGTAAATGCATTCCTATACGTCTGGATGAGCTATCAAGGGATTTGAAGAAGATCCAAAGTGTAATTAAAGCTTTGTCAGACTTCCCAAATGATGATCACCCTTTATCCTCTAAGTCTTCTTTGTCTGCTTAGCCCCAGACACAAAAGGATAATGCACCGGGTTTACAACCTACTCCACCTGGGACAACTCGTGCCCCATCTATGCGCCCTCGTTTGGATGGGACCTCTCAATTTCAACAGGTCGATCGTCAGCAGTCGACGAAGGTGTATACCCCACCACCGAGCCAGAAACGGACAGACGTCCCTCGCTACCAGACGGTCCCAGCTCTTCTTCAGCCCCAGACCCAGTACCAACGCCCTCCACCATCCCTCCAACAAGTTACTCGTCAGCAGTCGGTCAATCGTCAACAGACGCCTACTCCATCATTGGTCCAGCAACGCTCTGACGTACCTCGCTACCAGATGGCTTCATCTCATCCACAGCCCCAGTACCAACGTCCTCCCCTACCCCAACGCCCCCTCCCACCTAAACGCCCCCTCCAACCTAGGCAAACTTTCCTTCCCACAAGTCAGCGATACCAGTTTTCTCCAATGTACACATCAGCTGATCCACAGCCCCGAACGGCCTACCCTATGGAAAATTACCCTTACTATCAATCAATGAACATGAGTGAAATGCCATCATATGCATCTGTTCTTCGTGCCCCAGACTTCGCCAAAGCCTTTGATAGCGTGTCACACGCACATTTAGAGTTCAAGCTCAAACGCTGTGGTATTAAGGGCTCAAACTTGAAATGGATAATGAATTTTTTGAAATTGCGAACACAACGCGTGGTATTAAATGGAGAATATTCAAAATGGATTGACGTGAAATCAGGTGTGCCTCAAGGGACAATCCTTGGCCCAATACTTTTTCTATGTTTTATATGTGACATACCCGATGGAATTGTTTCTGAAATGAAACTCTATGCTGATGATTGTATCTTATACAGACCAGTAAATTCTATACAAGATTGTGTAATTCTGCAAAATGATCTTGACACGTTGAAGAAATGGTCAAATAAATGGTTTCTTGATTTTAATGTGTCAAAATGTAAAATAATGAAAATGTCCCGAAAAGTTTCAAAAATAGACTATGCATATAAAATGGATGGAAACGACTTAACCATAACTAAGTCTGAAAGGTATTTAGGCATTTTAATTAATGACACATTAAATTGGAAAGATCATTGTGAAGAAACATATACTAAATGCAATAAAATTATCGGTATCGTGAAAAGGAACTTTATGAACTGTCAAAGATAAGTTTTTAAGACCCTTTACGAGTCACTCATTCGACCATGCTTAGAGTATTGCTGTATAACATGAGACCCGTATCGGGCAACCTATATTAAATTACTCGAGCGTATACAGAATAGATACGTGAGAATGATGTGCCGGGATTGGCAAACAAGTTACAACGTACTTTTACAAAATTTGAATATGCCAACTTTGGAAGCAAGACGAAAGTACCATAGACTTGTTATGTTCTATAAGCTCACTAATAATTTAGTTCATGTTAATGTAATGATTAAAATAGCCCACAGGATAGGTAGGAACGATCATGATAAGAAAGTAATCACGCCCTTTGCAAAAACAGATTACTTCCAAAACTCTTTTTATGTTAGAACCTCCAAAGATTGGAACATGCTCCCGAGTAATGTAATAAATAGCACATCTATCTCGACTTTTAAAAACTTACTCAAGGCTCACCTTCTTATATAATTTCTATATTACTAAATAATTCCACTTTTCCTATCTATAATAATACCTCACAGCTAATTTATTATCGTTCTTGTCATATTATGTATAATTTTGAACTACACCACAACTCATAAAGATTTGTCATCAATTTCATTTATTATATTTTGCTATATTATGTTATCTTATCCATGTTTTATTATTTTGTTCTTATATCACGTTTTAAATCTTTTTTAAACGTTACATAAATCTATTAATGTTATCTATGTCCTTTTCTATATGGTAATTTACTTTGTTTTATTTTTCCGATTGTTAAACTTATGTTTTTATCTTGATGCTATTTTATATTATTGGGATCCAAACTTGTACGGGTTTTTCAAACCTTTTTTTGTATCCCTTGACATGTTTTACTTTGTATGTTTTACTTGTCTAAATAAATACAAATACAAAATGAAAAGAATGGGTAATTGGGTATCCTCAATCAATCATGTGAGCGCGAAGCGCAAGCAGAAAGTTTTAGTCTGAAACTGGATATTTTAAGCATGTTTGAAATAAAGAACAAGCTGTGTATCTCAATAAACATGTGTGCGTGTGTTTAAAATTCATACCTGGTATCTGGGCATTCTAGATATATTTTTTTATCATGAAAATCAATTGTGATCGCGAAGCGCGAGCTGAAAATATTTGATATTCCTATCTGAAAAGGGCTAATTTAAGCACTAATTCAAGCACTAGCTGTGTAGGAAAACCGTGAAGTGGCTATTATGGATCGCTCTCAATAAACGATGTGAGCGCGAAGCGCAAGGTGATATTTTTATTTCGACCAAGGACCTGGACATTCTAAGGACGTATTGTCATCATATGAAAATGATGACTTTCTTCAATTCCTCTTCCTAAGCGCGAGATATTCCATTCTGAAAAAAAGGACAATTTAATTATTGGGAATTTATGAAAATTTTATTTTGTATTTATTAATCTAATAAGCCTAATGACAGCTCAAAATTTGTTGGTAATTCCTGAAAACTGGATATTGTAAGCAGTTTTGTAATTATGAATAGGATGCAATGGTTAATATATATTTTAACAAGTTAATGAGAGCGCAAATCGCAATGTCATGAAAAGGGGATTATAAGAAGTTTGTTTTAGAATTTCTTATTATTATTATAGAGGAAATTATTGAGGTATATACATTACTCACCAATCAAAATGGGAGCGCGCAGCGCTGGCTGATAGGTTTTGACAATCAAACCTGAAAATTAAAGGATATTTTAACTGAGAACTTTATGGAATACACGAAGAGAATAGATACCTGAAAAATCAAATAGCGCGAGCGCGCAGCGCGAGCTTAAAATCTTAATGAGACAATAAAACGGACATTTTACAGAGTACTTACAAAAGTCAATTTATAAATCAAACAAAATAATTAAAGCTCGATGTCGGAGCTGAAATGTGTGTTGTATAGTTACTTCAAAACTTGATATTTTAAGCTCCATATCAGCCTATTGAGGAAGAATCTCATGTAAGCCTATCTCATCAAACATGCAATGCAAACGCAAAGCGCTAGCGAAAACTTTATATAGTGACATGAAAGTTTTTTTTAATTTTATTTTCCAAGTCGTCCCCTCAACTCATTTTATTCACTCTTCTTCATCCTCTTATTTTCTCCTCTCCTTTCCCCCTTTTTTAAATGCCTCCCCTTTTTTGCTCCGCCAATAGGGAGTCCCGGGCCCGTTGGGCCCCCAGGACCCGCCTTTGTAAATTTGACAAGCAAAATAAGGTTTCACTACAAATTGAAGGTCGTTTTGGTGCCAAAAAGGGGGTTTCAACACAATATGTTGGTCATTTTCCATATTCCACCCATGTGACGCTTCAACCAGAATTCCAGGGGGTGCTGCCTATGGAAAATAATACACGCAGCATCCCCTGGCAAAATCTTGGGGGTGCTTCAGCACCCCTAGCACCCCCGCTTCCCAGGTCCATGTGGATTACAGACAAAACTACATGCTCTGTTGAAGTATCTCCATGTTAGATCAAGAGTAAGTTCCACTCGATGAAAAAAACAATAAAAACAGCAACAACAACAACATAAGTTCCGTCTTATGACGAATATGGTAATAGCTGCTCAATTTGTACCATTTCGGTAGCTTGCAAACAATAGCTTATAACAGTAGCTTATATCAGTAGCTTACAACATGCAGATTTACCAATCGTTTTGAAAACATATGGTAAACAAGGTAAAGGGAATGTATCATATACTACCGGAAGAGTTTTGCTTATCATATCCTCTCTTGAAGCAGTTCAACGTCGATTCACACGCTTCTGCTTTCCTTATAATCAAGCAAATTCACTCTCTTGTGATGGAAAATTACAGAGCTTAGAACTCCCACCAATCCACCATCGTATAACAGACTGGTCTACCTATCTACCGCCTTTGTTATAAAATCGTTGTTTAGGCATTACGACATACCTGCTCACATCTTACCCAGGCCAAGAACTCGGAACTCTCACAAGTTACTCTTCATCCATGAAATATTTGCACGATGTAAAGCCTTGAAATTTTCTTGTTTCTTTTCTTTCCCCAGATTCTGGGAATCTATCCCTTCAGAGATCAGATATCTTTGCCTTGGTGAATATGTCACTCCTACATGGACACTTATTCTCCATGCTTCCATGTGCCCTTTATTATGCATTTTGTTAATTACTGTTATGCAATTATTTGCTCTTGTACTGTTCATAATGTTTGTTCCTATTATGCTAGTTTATTAACTGTATTCAACATGTTCAAGGTAGTAGAATTTGCATTTTTGTATGTCATGCTTCATCTCTCTATTGCCCCTCTTTCATTTCATTCTACCTAAGTTCTCTAAACTCTTTCATGTCTTTGTCCCTCCTCCTCCCCTCCTCTTCTTCTTCTTTATCTTCTTCTTCTCTCTCTCCCTCCCCACCTCTCTCTCCCTCTCTCTCTGAATATTGCATACATGTATCTGACAATTATTTTGATACTATATTTTTACTCAAGTTCGACTATAATGCATATGCTCTGATATCATTCTCACAATCTATGCAACTTCACCTCCTCAGTCTTTACTATCTGATAATAGCATAACGTTGTTTATTTAAATACATAAACATTTCATATTGACTGGATATTATAGTTGCACATGGAAACAGACACTGTATTATTAAGTTCTTTGTTGTAATACGTAATGCATCTAAACTTATATTGCCGTTTTATACCGATTTTATTTGTGTATATTTGTAAACCCCGACTAGTGAGGAGAGCTTCATAACAGAAACTAGTTTTTCTTTTAGTCATCCTCTGGTACTAGTCGGTGGTAATTTCTTCCTCTTGTACATATTCTTGTTGTCTTTTGCCTGGAAATAAAATGAATAAATAAATAAAATAAATAATCGAAGGATCATAGTACTTTTTCTATCGACCCCAGGGCAAATGAACTTGCCTGTATGTAGCTATTCTTTCAACGGTCTTGACTGAAACGTGGTAAAACGTCAGACTGATTTTCGTCTGTTTATCTGACGGTCAATCGGGTCGGGGTCAGCCTAGCCTATAATCTAGGCGGAAGCTGCAGTACGCAAGCGATACGTCTGATTTGGCAAAGACTACGCATATTGTGGCTGCGTTGCGTAGTCTTCGCCGAGATTATAGGCTAGGGGTCGCACGGGCCTAATCACAACTGGCAGGCTATTCATTCGAGCCAACCCATTGCTTAATTTTTAAATTTGATTTTTCTTATTGACAAAAAATGAATGAATATGACAGACAATCTAACACTGATTCAAGGGAGGGTACCTACTGAACTTACTTTTTCCAACCCTCGAATTTCCTCCTTATTTTTTATGAATTCTTTTTAAGTGCCACTTTAACACACGAGTCTATGGCAAATGAATTAGGCCTGTGAGCCCTATAAAAGACTATAGGCCTATTACAGGGGGAATTCCCTAGTGGATGAAATACCAGCCCAAACTCTTCAGTAGCAAATTATTTTCACTAGTATGCAGTGGCGTACCTAGGATTTTCCAGGATTTTTGTCAGGGGGGGGGGGGGGCAAAAAGGTCTTTCAAGCTCGTCAGGAGGGGCAGGGATACATGCATGGGTGGTGGCTTTGCATGGGTGGTGGCTCGTCAGGGGGGCAGACTGCCCCTCTGCCCCCCGTAGGTACGCTAGTGCTAGTATGCATGTTTCAATCATCAAGAGGTCCAAAAACTGAACTTAATGGTTATGTGAAAGGCTACACAGGGGGTTTATCAGGTATTAAATTGTGATTAGTACATCATCTGTGTTTGTCTGGGCCTGGCAGAGTGAACTGAAACAGACCTAGCTAGGTTTTTGCTTTTTGGCTACTTTTTTTTTTTCCTTAGATCAAAATTCAAAGTTATCAGTTATAATTGTCGGGGATTGCGTCTTGGGCAGAGTACTGCTGACAAAAGCCGTCGTTATGTCATTGAACATCTTTTCAATGAAGATGTAGATATTATATGTCTTCAAGAAACGTGGCTAGCTAAGCAAGATTTAAATAGAATTAACACTCTCCATCCTTCATATCATGGCATTGGGGAATCTACCACAGATCTTAGTAATGGTTTTGTCCAAGGTCGAATACCTGGAGGAGTTGCTATCCTTTGGAATACTAGATATGAACACCTAATAAGTGAAATCAGATTTAATACTGATTGGGCTGTAGGTATTGAAATTGCTACAGATGATAAAAAATTTGTTATTATTAATGTGTACACCCCTTTTGAAAGTCTAGATAATGAAAGTCTTTTTCTTGAGAAATTAGGCTAAATTTCTTCTGCTGTGGCAGAGTTGGATACCACAAGTGTTTTTATAGTTGGTGATTGGAATGCGGACATCTCTGATCATGGTTCGCTTTTTGCAAATCACTTGAAGGCGTTTTGTAATGATAATAATTATGTTTTATCAAGTCTTGAATTTTTACCAGGTGGAAGTTATACATATGTTAGTGAATCTTGGCATACTACTTCTTGGTTGGATCATTGTATTTGTACAGCAGATGCTCATGACTCCATCGAGGATATTAAGATAGAATACAAATTTGCTACCGCAGATCATATTCCAATTAGTATATCAATTCATTTGGGGCACTTGCCTGGTCACATGAAGGCTGGTTCGAATAATATTAGAAAAGGGAAGATAGATTGGGTGAGGATTAATGATAGTCTCAAAGATGAATATTGCCGCCGAACTGAGTTAGGGTTTAATAAAATAAATTTGGTGTCTGATGCCTTTTCTTGTAATGATCCTAATTGTACAACTAGTGGTCACATAGGTGACTTGTGTAATTTGTATAACAGTATTGTAAATGTTTTATGTGATGCAAGTGATTGTTTGTATAAGTTTAAAAGGGTCCAGGGACATTCAAAGCCTGGCTGGAATGAACATGTTGCACAGCTTCACTCACAGGCTCGAGAAGCTCTTTTGCGTTGGATAGAGGATGGCAAAATTAAGAATGGCCCTCTCTTTGAGTTGAAAAATAAGGCGAATGCGCGATTTAAATATGCTTTACGTTTTGTTAAAAATAATGAAAACACTATGCGTGCGGATTCAATTGCTAGTAAACTGCAGAATAAGAGTTATAATGATTTTTGGAAAGAAATCAGGTACATGAATAATAGTAAATCACCCTCACCTACAAACATTGAAGGTGTCACAGGAGATAATGAAATATGTGAACTATGGAGAAAGCACTATAAGGATCTGCTAAACTGTGTTAGAAGTGAAAAGTTTTTAGTTAACAATGCTTCTTTTCATGATGATATGATTGTTTCCCCGGAAAAAATTGTAAAAGCCATTACGAAGCTTGATGGCAATAAGTCATGCGGGTTAGACGGTATAACTGCAGAGCATTTAAAGTATGCTAACTCCAAATTAGGTCCTTTACTTGCTGTATGCTTTTCTGGTTTTTTAATTCATGGAATACTACCCGATAGTATGCTATCTGTTATTTTGGTCCCTGTGTTGAAGGACAAAGCGGGCCGAATTGCTAGCAAAGATAACTATAGACCAATTGCGTTAGCGAGTGTAATTTCTAAAGTCTTGGAGAAGATAATTCTGTTTAGGTTAGAAAAATATATTTCAATATGTGATAATCAATTTGGCTTTAGAGCGAAACATGGAACTGATATGTGTATTTTTGTTCTAAAAGAGATCATTGCGAGCTATCAAAAGAGAAATTCCTCAGTGTTTTTATGTTTTCTTGATGCCTCCAAAGCATTTGATAGAGTCAATCATGGAAAACTCTTCCAAAAAATGTATGATAGGGGGATACCAAGTTATTTGATCAGGATATTAATATATTGGTATGGTAACCAAACTATGATGATTAGATGGGGTAGCTGCCTATCCGACTCGTTTACTGTTGTTAATGGTGTTCGACAAGGAGGTATATTGTCTCCATACCTTTTTAACTTGTACATGGATGACTTATCTGTGAAATTGAATGATTGTAGTACTGGCTGTTTAGTTGGTTGTACCAAGATTAATCACTTGATGTATGCTGACGATCTTGTAATTTTTAGTCCGTCAACTGCCGGGCTGCAGAGTTTGTTAAATGTTTGCACTCAGTTTGGTATGGATAATGATGTCAAATTTAATGCGAAAAAAAGTCATGCTATGTTTGTTACTTGTAAAGATCATAATAGATTAGTGTTTCCAGATTTCTATCTGTGTGGCTCCAAACTTGAAGTTTGTAAGGAGACCCGATATCTTGGTCATTTTTTCACAGAGGACCTATGTGATGATAGAGATATTTATAGACAGTGTCGCAAACTTTATGCACAAGGAAACACACTGTGCAGGAAGTTCCATATGTGCTCCCATGGAGTAAAGATTGCATTATTTCGAGCATATTGTACACCGTTGTATACTGCACATTTATGGTGCAGATATAAAAAGAGCAGTTTAAGGAAACTTATGGTAGCCTATAACGATGCTATGAGAATGCTTCTTCAGTTACCTAGGCACTCTAGTGCTAGTAGAATGTTCGCTGACGCTCATGTACCTTCATGTCAAGCCGTTCTTAGAAACCTAACTTTTAAGTTTATTGAGAGAATTGACATTTCTGAAAATGCTATTGTAAATATATTGGTTAACCCCTTACAGAGCTGTACGAGGTACACCTCGGAACTGTGGAAGCGTTGGTATGACAATTTGTTAGCAGAGTCATAAGTAATTAGTGGTCTACTAATATTAGTCTGTATCTTTGTCTTTTTCGAGACAAGTTACTCATTTTGCCATATGTAAATATTTCCATTGTACTGTTGTACTATTCACTTACTGCTTAACCACTTGTTTTAGGTATTCATTGTTTGTTCCTAGTTATTAGTGTGATTTGTTTTACTCCTTTTTGACTGTTTATACTTTATTTGTTCTTTGTTTATTCCAGTATTATCTTTGTATGTTTGTCTTGATGTATATTACATGTATGTTATTTGTTGATATGGACCTCTGCATATGCAGCTGTGTCTGGATTAAAGCCTTGAATTGAATTGAATTGAATTGTATTGTTATATATAAGAAGAATTTTAAGAGTAATTACATTCATTTATTTAGTTATTTCCTCTTTAAGGATATTTTGGAATGATTAAGATTGTTCCAGAAGGCTCCACAGTACAGCTGTGTTACACATGAGTAATCTTTGAATAATCTTTGTTATCTCTGGTATGTCCCAAGAGAGACAATAGAGACTGCTAAACACTAGAGATTGCTTTACAATAGTCTTGTATTGGTAGTGGAAATAAACAATAGGCTTAGCTATTTTGTTAACACTGTTGATTTCACTCAGGTCATTCAAGAATGTTTTAGAAATGTAGAATGCTCCAGAAAGAAGGAGAATGTTCTAAATAATAGTATATACTAGAAGTCTCTAGAATAGTTGAAATGTGTATATATAAACTGCAGTTTCTTCAAGGACTTCATCATATCAGATCAGATCACTTCATCATCATCAGATCAGAACTCAGAGTTTCACGCCAGACTTTATGTCAGAGCAGAGTTTATTTCCACCTGGAATATTTATCTTCTGTGGAATTATTTGCCCGCCATCAATGAACTGTTTGCAGTTATTTTGAGAGAGGAATTCTCAGTTCTCATCGAGATCATCAACATCAACCACCTGTTTAATGAACGATTTTCAACCCATGGATTGCTGAATTTGACTGTTAATCATCATCAACATCGTCTTCACAGACATTTCAACTCGTTACAGTGACTCTTGTTATTCATCGTGCTTCATCACTCAGTTTCATCATCGCCATCATTGTGGACTTTTATCTGGATACTATCATTTGGATTATTATCGCAATCTCAAGAGACGCAAGACCATTCTCAATTTATGATTTGTAAATGTATAATTAATTTCCTGTAATAAAAAAAGGAAATTCAACTTTAACACTAAAAAATGTTTCATTGTTATTTGTGCACAGTATCGTAACAGTATACCGAGGCTAGGCTGTGACCTGTTGTCTAACGTTAACTCTGCGGTTCATGTTTTCGTGTGTTTTTGTATACCATTACCAACGAGCACTGCTGTATTCGTGTATAGCACCCACTACAGGATACTAAACACTAGAACTGCAATCGTTTCAGAACGATGTGCATGCATTGACGCCTGTGATTTAATAGAGGGCAATAAACAGAAGGATATAGAGAGAAAACTCTAGATGATATACATTCTGAAAATATTGGAGGGCGCTATTTCTTAAAGGAATGGTCACTGATGCGTAACACACAATTGGATTATGTGAAATGATACAATTGGCAAACCCTGAAAATATGAGACCAAATGATTGAAAAAAAAAGAAGTTATGGCCATTTTAAATTTCTTTAGTTTGCAAAAAGAGGGCGCTATTTCTAAATGTAATGGTCACTGATGCGTAAAAAGCATATGGATCATGAAGGATGATATTATTAGCCAGTCCTGAAAATATAAGAGCGAAATGAATGATAACAACAAAGTTATTGTCATTTAACTATTTGTTGACTTTGCAATAGAGGGCGCTATTTCTAAAGATAATGGTCACTGATGCGTAACAAACAAGTGAATTATGTAGAACTCAATTCAAGTCAAGTTCAATTTATTAAAAAACCAGACATATTATGAGTACAAATCAATGATCAGATGGTACAAAAGAATACATGATACAATATGAACGGTTTTCTAGGACCCCGAAGAAGCACAGCTTGTGAGTGGGACCCTATACCTCTAAATGAGATGTAGATCTAAATGTATAAAATGACAAAGGAGAATACATAGTAAACATATATATCGACTACAAATATGTACAAAATGCTACATTAAACAAGTGTCAGCATAAACACAAACATACTCACACATACACACACACGCAAACACACATGACTAGGGTGGCCAACTACGAGATACATGTAAAACATAATAGACTCTATGGAAGAAAAAAACTTTCTAATTTAACTATAAAGATAATAGATTGTCAAAGAGGTATTTTTTACATTGCACTTTAAACCGATAAAGAGTTGTACAGTTCCTAATATCAGAAGGTAACCTGTTCCACTCCTTGATACAGGTTGTTATGAAAGAATTTAAGGATACATTAGTTCTTACATAAGGTCGGTGGATAAAGTTATGTTGACGTGTATTGTAATTGTGTATCTGAGAGTTAAGGGGAAATAAGTCTTTTGGTTGGCAAATTTGGGGGCAAAAATGAAGATTAAACATGAAAATCAGACAATTAAATGCAACTCACTCGTCAAAAGGGAGCGATTTTAGCTGAAGGAATAAAGGTTTACTAGGGTGTCTGAAAGTCGAATTGGTGATGAGCCTTATGATTTTCTTTTGTAAAACTTTTAGTTTGTCAATGTAAGTATTAAAAGTATTACCCCATGCAACATTGCAGTAAGTCAGATAGGGAAGCACAGTGCTGGTGTATAAGATTCTTAGAATATACCCAGGTAAAACACACCTTAACCTACATATAACACCTACACCTCGAGAAACCTTTGTACACACTGATTCTAAATGGGGTTTCCAAGTCAAATGCTCATCAATAATTACTCCTAGAAATTGAATATGCTCACTACGAGCAACATTGTGGCCCCCAACATCAAGAATATTGACAACGTCTGGAATAATTTTGCCTCGTGATCGAAAAATAATACATTTAGTTTTCTTAACATTTAGCAAAAGTTTATTACAATAGAACCATGCAAGTAACTTTTTAATTTCTACATTTGCAACTGAAATAAGAGTAGCAACATTTCTATTAGACAATAGTAAACTTGTGTCATCAGCAAACAGAGAATACAAAAACACATTTGATGAGTTAATGATATCATTGACATAGATTAAAAATAACAAAGGACCAAGTACTGAACCCTGGGGCACACCATAATGAATATTACCAGATTGCGATTTCACACCATCAACCATGACATATTGTGTACGATCTTGTAAATAGCTTTGGAACCAAGCCAATGCTACTCCGCGTACTCCATAGTGCTCAAGTTTACTAAGAAGGATGACATGGTCAATCGTGTCAAACGCCTTGGACAAATCAAGGAAAATTTCAAGGCAAAAATTACCATCATCAAATGATTTCATAATAGTATTTAATAAATTGAAAACACCCATGCCAGTAGAGAAGTGTTTTCGGAAACCATGTTGCTGAGGGATCAAAATGTTTCTTTCCAACAAAAACGCGTTCAATCGCTTGTAAACAATCTTCTCCAAGAGCTTAGAAAATATTGGCAAAAGAGCTATATGTCTGTAATTAACAATATTCTTCTTGTCATCTTTTTTGAAAACAGGAACAACCTTAGCCACTTTTAACTTCGATGGGACTATCCCATGTGACAAAGAATTATTAAAAATAACACACAATGGTTCAACAAAATAATGAATACATTCCTTAACAACCCTAGGGGCAATATCATCAGAACCGCTTGACTTTGATGACTTAAGTGATGAAACAAAATTAATGATTTCAGTAACAGAAGTTGGTTCAAGAAACAGAGAAGTATTATCAATGTTTGGCTTTAAATACTCATGAAAATACTGTGGTACTGTCGGAATTTCTCTACTTATTTTCGCAGGCAATCCAATGAAATATTTGTTAAAACATTCAGCCTTATGCTTACTAGACAATAAAGATGAGCCTTCATGGAACATCTCTGATGGGATCAAATGCTTCTTACCCCTGCCCAATAATTCATTGATGTGTGACCAAGTTTTCTTAATATCTCCCTTAACACTTTGAAATAGGTGGTCATAAAATACCTGTTTTGCTAAGCGAAGTGTCCTAACAAGAACATTTTTATATCTAACATATTTTGTTTTATTTGAATAATTTGGCGTTTTGACATATTTGGAATATAGATTATGTTTGCGATTGATTGATTTTAATAAACCACTAGTAACTCAAGGTTTCTTGCTTTTCTTCTTACTTATCACTTTGACGAGAGGGAAACATTGATCATACAAATCAGTGAATATACGAATAAAATATTCATAGGACTCATTAGGATTATCTAGCAGGTACAGATCCTGCCAATCAGTTTGCAGTAGATTTTGTTGAAAGGTCAAAATCCTTTGGTCTGTGATTAATCGTTTAAATGAGGCTTGGTTGTTTGATCTGTCATCAACAAAATCACCCTTATTAACACAAAAAATTGGCAAATGATCTGATATATCTGAGCACAAGATACCAGCATCGAAATCATTATGGATACAGTTGGTGAAAATATTGTCTATCAGAGTTGCTGCATTTTGTGAGATTCGAGTGGGGTTTGATATAAGAGAAAATAAACAAAAAGAATTCATCAAGTCAGCAAATTCTTTGACCTTAGCATCAGAATTATAATTTAGCAGATTAAGGTTAAAATCACCAATAATATAGATATCCTTATTTTCTCTGTTAAGAGTCTGAAGCTGCAATTCAAGGTTTTCACAAAAGGATGTACTATCGTTATTTGGTAATCTGTATACACAACCAATCACTGACTTTTTATTACTCAAAGACAATTCAACAAAAATAGATTCATAATGTGGATGTGCACCAGATAAATCATCTGTGTTTGTATTGTTATATATAAGAAGAATTTTAAGAGTAATTACATTCATTTATTTAGTTATTTCCTCTTTAAGGATATTTTGGAATGATTAAGATTGTTCCAGAAGGATCCACAGTACAGCTGTGTTACACATGAGTAATCTTTGAATAATCTTTGTTATCTCTGGTATGTCCCAAGAGAGACAATAGAGACTGCTAAACACTAGAGATTGCTTTACAATAGTCTTGTATTGGTAGTGGAAATAAACAAGAGGCTTAGCTATTTTGTTAACACTGTTGATTTCACTCAGGTCATTCAAGAATGTTTTAGAAATGTAGAATGCTCCAGAAAGAAGGAGAATGTTCTATATAATAGTGAATACTAGAAGTCTCTAGAATAGTTGAAATGTGTATATATAAACTGCAGTTTCTTCAAGGACTTCATCATATCAGATCAGATCACTTCATCACATCAGATCAGAACTCAGAGTTTCACGCCAGACTTTATGTCAGAGCAGAGTTTATTTCCACCTGGAATATTTATCTTCTGTGGAATTATTTGCCCGCCATCAATGAACTGTTTGCAGTTATTTTGAGAGAGGAATTCTCAGTTCTCATCGAGATCATCAACATCAACCACCTGTTTAATGACCGCTTTTCAACCCATGGATTGCTGAATTTGACTGTTAATCATCATCAACATCGTCTTCACAGACATTTCAACTCGTTACAGTGACTTTTATCTGGATACTTTCATTTGGATTATTATCGCAATCTCAAGAGACGCAAAACCATTCTCAATTTATGATTTGTAAATGTATAATTAATTTCCTGTAATAAAAAAAGGAAATTCAACTTTAACACTAAAAAATATTTCATTGTTATTTGTTGCAGTATCGTAACAGTATACCGAGGCTAGGCTGTGACCTGTTGTCAAACGTTAACTTAGTCTCTGCGGTTCATGTTTTCGTGTGTTTTTGTATACCATTACCAACGAGCACTGCTGTATTCGTGTATAGCACCCACTACAGGGTACTAAACACTAGAACTGCAATCGTTTCAGAACGATGTGCATGCATTGACGCCTGTGATTTAATAGAGGGCAAGAAACAGAAGGATATAGAGAGAAAACTCTAGATGATATACATTCTGAAAATATTGGAGGGCGCTATTTCTTAAAGGAATGGTCACTGATGCGTAACACACAGTTGGATTATGTGAAATGATACAATTGGCAAACCCTGAAAATATGAGACCAAATGATTGAAAAAAAAAGAAGTTATGGCCATTTTAAATTTCTTTAGTTTGCAAAAAGAGGGCGCTATTTCTAAATGTAATGGTCACTGATGCGTAAAAAGCATATGGATCATGAAGAATGATATTATTAGCCAGCCCTGAAAATATAAGAGCGAAATGAATGATAACAAAGTTATTGTCATTTAACTATTTGTTGACTTTGCAATAGAGGGCGCTATTTCGAAAGATAATGGTCACTGATGCGTAACAAACAAGTGAATTATGTAGAATGTTACCAGAAGCAAACCCTGAAAAAAGGAGACCGAAATGAATGATAACAAATTTATTGCCATTTTCCATTTTGAGACTTTTCAATAGAGGGCGCTATTTATTAAGGTAGTGATCACTGATGCGTGAAAACCATTTGAAATATGAAGGACGATACTAAAGGCAAACCCTGAAAATATGAGACCTAAATGATTGGAAACAAAAAAGTTATGGCCATTTTACTTTTTTCGACTTTTCACTAGAGGGCGCTTTTTCTAAAGATAATGGTCACTGAACGAACCAGTGAATTATGAAGGATGTTACTGTAGGCAAACCCTGTAAATATTAGACCAAAAGGAATGAAAACAAGGAAATTATGGCCATTTTACTATTTTGAATTTTTCAATAGAGGGCGCTATTTTTAAAGTTAATAGCCACTGATGCGTAAAAAACCAAGGATTAGAAAACATATTACCATTAGCAAACTCTGAAAATATTAGACTAAAATAAATGAAAACAAGTAAATTATGGCTCTTTTACTTTTGCACTTATTAATATAGGGCTCTATATATTCAGGTAATGGTCACTGATGCGTATAACTACGTTTGTATTTTGAGGGATGATACCTCAAGCAAACCCTGAAAATATGCGACAAAAGTGATTGAAAACTAGGAAGATATGGCCATTTTACTATTTTCAACTTTTCAATAGAGGGCGCCATTTCTTAAAGGTAATGTTCACTGATGCGTAAAAAACATAAGAGATTATGAGTTTTTATACAATAGACATACCCTGAAAAAAGGAGACCAAAATGAATGAAATCAAGGAATTTATGGCCATTTTAATATTTCTTTAGTTTGCAATAGAGGGCGCTATTTCTCAATGTAATTGTCACTGATGCGGAAAAAAATTTGTTGAATTGTGTAGGATGATACCATTAGTAAACCATTGAAAAATGAGACCCAAATGGATTCAAAAGAAGAGGTTATGGCAATTTTACATTTTGCAACTTTTCAATAGAGGGCGCTATTTCTAAAGGTAATGGTCACTGATTCGTAAAAAACTGATGAATTAGAAAACATGTTACCATTAGTAAACCCTCAAAATATTAGACCCAAATAAATGAAATCAAGGAAATTATGGCCATTTTACTATTTTGCAATTTTCAATTGAGGGCGCTTTTTATTAAGGAAATGGTTACTGATGCGTTAAAAACGTATGAATTATGAAGGATGATATCCTGATCAAATGAAACGTTAAAAATATGAGACCAAAATGATTGAAAACAAGAAAGTTATGGTCATTTTACTATTTTCGATTTTCAATAGAGGGCGCTATTTCTTAAAGGTAATAGTCACTGATGCGTGAAAAACTTATAGATTATGTGGAATGATACAATAAGCATACCCTGAAAATATGAGACCGAAATGAATGAAAACAAGGAACTTATGGCCATTTTCATATTTCTTTAGTTTGCAATAGAGGGCGCTATTTCTAAATGTAATGGTCACTGATGCGGAAAAAATTTGTTGAATTGTGTAGGATGATACCATTAGTAAACCCTCAAAATATTAGACCCAAATAAATGAAATCAAGGAAATTATGGCCATTTTACTATTTTGCACTTTTCAATAGAGGGTGCTATTTATCAAGGTAATGGTTACTGATGCGTTAAAAGACGAATGAATTATGAGGGATGATATCCTGATCAAACCCTGAAAATATGAGACCAAAATGACTGAAAACAAGAAAGTTATGGTCATTGTACTATTTTCGATTTTCAATAGAGGGCGCTATTTCTTAAAGGTAATAGTCACTGATGCGTGAAAAACTTATAGATTATGTGGAATGATACAATAAGCATACCCTGAAAATATGAGACCGAAATGAATGAAAACAAGGAACTTATGGCCATTTTCATATTTCTTTAGTTTGCAATAGAGGGCGCTATTTCTAAATGTAATGGTCACTGATGCGGAAAAAATTTGTTGAATTGTGTAGGATGATACCATTAGTAAACCATTAAAAAATGAGACCAAAATGGATTCAAACGAGGCAATTATGGCAATTTTACATTTAGCATCTTTTCAATAGAGGGCGTTATTTCTAAAGGTAATGGTCACTGATTCGCAAAAAACTGATGAATTAGAAAACATGTTACCATTAGCAAACCCTGAAAATATTAGACCAAAATGAATGAAAAACATAGAAATTATGGCCATTTTACTATTTTGCACTTTTCAATAGAGGGTGCTATTTATCAAGTTAATGGTTACTGATGCGTTAAAAGACAAATGAATTATGAGGGATGATATCCTGATCAAACCCTGAAAATATGAGACCAAAATGACTGAAAACAAGAAAGTTATGATCATTGTACTATTTTCGATTTTCAATAGAGGGCGCTATTTCTTAAAGGTAATAGTCACTGATGCGTGAAAAACTTATAGATTATGTGGAATGATACAATAAGCATACCCTGAAAATATGAGACCGAAATGAATGAAAACAAGGAACTTATGGCCATTTTCATATTTCTTTAGTTTGCAATAGAGGGCGCTATTTCTAAATGTAATGGTCACTGATGCGGAAAAAATTTGTTGAATTGTGTAGGATGATACCATTAGTAAACCATTAAAAAATGAGACCAAAATGGATTCAAACGAGGCAATTATGGCAATTTTACATTTAGCATCTTTTCAATAGAGGGCGTTATTTCTAAAGGTAATGGTCACTGATTCGCAAAAAACTGATGAATTAGAAAACATGTTACCATTAGCAAACCCTGAAAATATTAGACCAAAATGAATGAAAAACATAGAAATTATGGCCATTTTACTATTTTGCACTTTTCAATAGAGGGTGCTATTTATCAAGTTAATGGTTACTGATGCGTTAAAAGACAAATGAATTATGAGGGATGATATCCTGATCAAACCCTGAAAATATGAGACCAAAATGACTGAAAACAAGAAAGTTATGGTCATTGTACTATTTTCGATTTTCAATAGAGGGCGCTATTTCTTAAAGGTAATAGTCACTGATGCGTGAAAAACTTATAGATTATGTGGAATGATACAATAAGCATACCCTGAAAATATGAGACCGAAATGAATGAAAACAAAGAACTTATGGCCATTTTCATATTTCTTTAGTTTGCAATAGAGGGCGCTATTTCTAAATGTAATGGTCACTGATGCGGAAAAAATTTGTTGAATTGTGTAGGATGATACCATTAGTAAACCATTAAAAAATGAGACCAAAATGGATTCAAACGAGGCAGTTATGGCAATTTTACATTTAGCATCTTTTCAATAGAGGGCGTTATTTCTAAAGGTAATGGTCACTGATTCGCAAAAAACTGATGAATTAGAAAACATGTTACCATTAGCAAACCCTGAAAATATTAGACCAAAATGAATGAAAAACATAGAAATTATGGCCATTTTACTATTTTGCACTTTTCAATAGAGGGTGCTATTTATCAAGGTAATGGTTACTGATGCGTTAAAAGACAAATGAATTATGAGGGATGATATCCTGATCAAACCCTGAAAATATGAGACCAAAATGACTGAAAACAAGAAAGTTATGGTCATTGTACTATTTTCGATTTTCAATAGAGGGCGCTATTTCTTAAAGGTAATAGTCACTGATGCGTGAAAAACTTATAGATTATGTGGAATGATACAATAAGCATACCCTGAAAATATGAGACCGAAATGAATGAAAACAAGGAACTTATGGCCATTTTCATATTTCTTTAGTTTGCAATAGAGGGCGCTATTTCTAAATGTAATGGCCACTGATGCGTAAAAAGAATATGGTTTATGACGGATGATGTCATAAGCCAGCCCTGAAAATATAAGACCGAAATGAATGATAACAACAAAGTTATTGTCATTTTACTATTTGTTGACTTTGCAATAGAGGGCGCTATTTGTAAATTTAAAAGTCACTGATGCGTAAAAATTTGTTGAATAATGGAAGATGATACCATTAGTAAACCATGAAAATATGAGACGGAAATGAGTAAAAACAAGGAAGTTACGGCCATTTTACGATTTTCCTAATTTGCATTTCAATAAATATGAACATTTTGAACGTAGACTATCTTCGATTCGAATTTAGGGCAAGAAGACGGCATTTTGAAGGGCAAGTCGTATTTCTTCATGAAAGAACAACTCTTAAACAATCTACTGCAATTTGTTAGAAGTCTGTAGCATGCAGGATGCGGGAGTTAGGACGAGATTAGGAATGGTATGCAAAATGGCGCCTTGATGGTCATGCATGAGTGATTTTGGAAAATGAAATAGGAGGTGCACAACTAGGGGTGCTGGACAACATGTCTACCAAGTTTGGAGGGATTTGGATGAGGGACGTGGCCTGGGCAGAGTTCACAAACTCTATGTGTTAAGTGAATGGGGTTTTTGGCAGAAGACGAAGAAGAAGAAGATTGCGGAATAGGAATACGGAACAACAACAGTGCATTGTCGCCATTGATGGCGTCAATGCAATTAGATAGGCCTTGATCTATTGCAATTGTGAAATTGGTTCATGGGGAAGGGATGGAGAACAGAGAACTTTAGAGTTTGACTGAATAGTGGTGGGTTCAAGAGGGAGGGGGGGGGGTAGAGAAAAGCATGGTAAGTATGTCTGGGGGATGGCTGAGAATGAGTGCTACTACTATCTTGTTTTAACTTTTACTCATTTCTTGCCAGACTAGCCCCCATTCCTTTAGAATACATGCCATCTACCCCCCCCCTCTCTCCATCTCTCTCTCTTACACCCCTTGTCATAGGGAGATCTGAATGTATAGTATGCTTGTATGTTAATTCTCATTTCTTTTTATTGTTATCTCATTTAACTCCTCTGAATCTGGTATGTATAATTGTGGGCAGTAATTGCATCCAGTGTGCACACTATGCATATCTACAATTCTGCATTATAGGATGTTGGGCCCTACATTGCATCCATTGTTGAGCTACATACAGGCAGGTAGGATGTGTGTAAATCCATAGGGCACTAGACATATAGGAGTAACATTAAAATTTGTCATTACATAACACATATGTATATTTCATGCATTTCTTTGTGATAAAGTGAGTGTACAGATGTTAAGGAAAAGCCAGAAAGGTAAATTAAAAAGAAACCTTCATGTGCCAAATAATAAAGGTCGCACGGGCCTAATCACAACTGGCAGGCAAAAGATATTCATTCGAGCCAAACCATTGCTCAATTTTTAAATATGATTTTTGCTGATTGACAAAAATGAATGAATATGACAGACAATCTAACACTGATTCTAGGGAGGGTACCTACTGAACTTACTTTTTCCATATTGGAAAGATATTTCACCACCATGGAACTATATTTTTACTGGCGGAAGAATTAGGGTCATTTTACTCTCTCAAGTGATGAATTTGGTCCCGTCAGGTATAGTCTTCGTAAATGCTGATTTATTTTTTAAAAATGAGCCGGTCGAGGTACCCTTTTCTGGTCAGATATGGAATGTCAGACATTTATCCTATCCACTGGTAGTAAACATTCAACCCTCGAATTTCCTCCTTATTTTTTATGAATTCTTTTTAAGTGCCACTTTAACGCACGAGTCTATGGGAAATGAATTAGGCCTGTGAGCCCTAGGGTCGGCCATGCCACTAATCCGTCTCTGTAGTCTAGTGGTTAAGGCAACGGCGCGCCGCGGCGTTATAAGATAGGGCCCGGGTTCGATTCCCGGCAGAGACATGTTTTCGGGCTCACCTATGTTTCCAAAGGGTAGATAGCTGTGCTATGTAAAATTATCTTTTCTTGATCAGTGGCATGAGTACAGTTCAGAATAATGTACAGTTTCGAGCAAAACGGCATTAAATCTTCAAATCCAGTTCTCACTGTCACGATTTGCGCCACTATCTTGACTATTGAAATGGTGTTAATAGGGGACAAATTGTAGTGATCTTGTCAGATCGTGTTAGATCATATCAAATCAGTTGTCATGGTAGTGAAAATCGTATTGATCGTAGAAAATTTTTCGAATGGTTCAAAATCTTCGCGATCAGTAACCATGCATATCTAAAATATTAGAAAGAATTGTTTACAAAAGATTGGATTCCTTTTTGTCATTTAATAAGATTATTACACCAGCCCAGTTTGGATTCAGAAAAAAAATTCTCTACCGATTTCGCAATAACCAAATTGCTGGACAAAGTTGTAATCTCACTTTCAGAAAAAAAATCACACAATTGCTTTATTTATGGACCTAAGTAAAGCTTTCTATACCATTGACCATGGTTTTTACTTAATAAGTTGTATAATTACGGGATAAGGGGCATTGCTTGGTCATGGATTAAGAGTTATCTTTCCAATAGGCAACAATACGTTTTTATCAATGATGTTAAATCTCCTTTATCGTTTATCAATTGCAGCGTCCCGCAGGGTCTATTCTGGGACCTTTGTTATTTTTAATATACATTAATGATATAGTAAATTCATCTTCCATTCTTTCTTTCATCTTATTCGCCGATGATACTAATATTTTGTTATCTCACAAGAACTTACCAGAATTAATAAATATAATGAATTTAGAATTAAATAAAGTTTCATCATGGTTTAAATGTAATAAGTTATCTCTTAACATAAGTAAAACTCATATTATGCATTTTCAATCATCTCACAGAAATGAAAATTTTACACAAGATATAAAAATTGATAATGTGCCTTTAGATAAAAAAGAATACGTAAAATTCCTTGGTATCACAATAGACAAGCATTTATCATGGACTCCGCATATAAGCAACGTGTCTTCCTCTGTAGATAAAGGAATTGGAATACTATGTAGACTAAAACAAATCTTACCAGAGAAATCTCTTGTTATGATATATAATACATTGATTTTACCATATATTCACTACTGTAACCTCATTTGGGGGAATAGCTGCAAAACAAGGCTTAATCATATACTTTTATTGCAAAAGAAAGCGGTTAGAATTTGTTCAAAATCTGCATATCTTTCACATACAGACCCTCTTTTTTATCGTCTGAAAATATTTAAGATAAATGATATTAATACTTTACAAATAGCACTGTTTATGTATAGATATAATTACGACATGCTTCCTCCGGTATTCACGGATTTATTTTCATATAATAACAATTTACACTCATATCCAACAAGAACAAGCAATAATATTCACTTAAACAATCCCAGGACACTATTTGCACATAAAACACTAAGACATCATGGACCTGATATTTGGAATGCATTGCCAGATTCACTCAAGCTGACAAGATCATTTTATTCCTTTAAACGAACTATAAAAGAAATGCAATTAAACCAATACCTAACAAATTAAAAAAAGAAAATCATTACCATTGTTATCATTATTTTAATTAGACATTGACTTTTATCTAGAACATGTATAAATTAAAATAAAACAACAAAACGTGTTATTTTCTAAAATTCCATGCTAAGGACCAAGCATCTCTCCCCCCCAGTCCCTCATGCACCTGCACGTTTAATGACAATAGATATTAATTATTTTGGCTATATTCCAGGGTTGTAACGTTTTCAAGCTTTGCTTTTGTGACGACCCTTGCAACCATCCTATTTATTGTGTAACAGAAAATACCACTTAATGATTTTCATTTATGTAAGATATGTTTGATGATTTATATACAAAACAATTATTCATTATCTTGATGTCAAGTTTCAGATATGTATTTTCTTGTCCAGAATTTTGTTATGAAAAATGTTGCAAAAAACAATAAATGAAATGAAATGAAAAACCAGTCGTTGCGTTCGTATAGGACCGCACGACTGTAGAGACAAGATATGAGAAAGGCAGCACTCATCTGCTCATGTACCGCATGTCTTCATTTATCATTTCACTAGGGACGTTGGAGAAATGATTCTAGCAGTTACCTCTTAGCTGTATTCTTATAAACAAGATAATTGTATCTCATAAGCCCTCAATAAATCATTCAAGACGCGAAGCGCGAGGTAAATTTTTGGGAAATTTCACGTATTTTGTCCTGAAAACTAAACATTCTGCCATGCTTTTGATCATGAACAAGTTGAGTATTTTAAGGACAAGTTCACCCTAACAAAAAGTTGATTTGAATAAAAAGAGAAAAATCCAACAAGCATAGCACTGAAAATTTCATCAAAATCGGATGTGAAATAAGAAGGTTATGACATTTTAAAGTTTCGCTTAATTTCACAAAACAGTTATATGCACATCCTGGCTGGTATGCAAATGAGGGAACTGATGACATCACTCACTCAACTATTTCTTTTTGTATTTTATTATAATTATGAAATATGAAATATTGTAATTTTCTCCTCATTGTCAAGTGATACAACGATTGATTCCCCCCTGAACATGTGGAATTAGCATTGTTTAATACTATATGGTTCAGTCAAGTAGGTCCTTATTGTCAAATCTATAAAAAAATGAAATATTGTATAATTCAAACAATTAAAAACAAAAGAAATAGTGAGTGATGGACATCATCGACTGACCAGGGACATGAGAGGGAGACTCACCTAGTTGTGCATATCACTGTTTTTTTTTTAAACTAAACTTTAATATGTTATAACTTTCTTATTTTATATCCGATTTTGATGAAATTTTCAGCATTATGCTAGTTTGATTTTTCTCTATTTATTCAAATCAACACTTTCCTGTGGTGGACTTGACCTTTAAAATACTAAATACAATATGATATACAATGCAGCCTAACTAAGGGATATCGTTTCATGCTTAATGTGTTAATTGAAACTGCCCACTGAGCCCACTCAATCTCTTACAAACTTTGGAGATCTGAAAACAAAAATCAAGGCCCGTACTCTCACCCTGCGTTTTGTGTTTTTAATGGTACAAGACAACAGACCTGTATGTCCAGGGCTCCAGGCATCTTAAAAGTAACTAATAAAGCATTTATCTAGTGTCTATCCCCCTATTGTTGAGAAGATCTTCCGCAAATTAGTACAAGTGGCTCAAATGATTCACCGAGTATTGAAGGGACACAGTTCGAGAATGGACAATGAATATTGACAAAGAGCGAAGAATAATAAAGAGAGCTACAGAAAAATCACGCGTGCACGTTAAAGTATAGTGTGGCCCCCTCTGTGAGATCTTTGTATCAGAACCACAGTGACTGGATCAGCAGATCAGAGATGGATAATAAATCGCAAATGTTTTCGGTAGGAAGTCTGCGGAAGATAGTAAGTGGGTATGTTGTGCAAGTTTCTGCCTGGTCTGGTATATGTGAAGCCATGAAGATGGAAAAAGCCATCACGGACAAGCAACAGACGACATGGACTAAACGAAGCAATTTGGTCGAATTTGGACGGTTCTAATTTCGTTTAGACCTTTTCTTCTTTTGTTTTGATGGACTCCAGCAACTTACATGACCATGACTTATTAAGTATCGCTGCACGCATCCGAAATATAAACATAGCTTAGCCGTATACAAGGTTCATGTTTAAATGTTCTTTTACTGACAGATGAATATGTGTGATAATGTTTCAGATGATATCGAAACGAAGCAGATTTCAAGCTCACATGAGGAAACTGCTACAGTGACATAATCCGACGACTATATATACAGTATATATACTTTATATGTGATAATTTCTGCCATCGCATGACCATCTAATCGGCGGATACTCTTATTACCATCAAATCTCAAATTGTTTCTATCGGGCGGATTGGATTCGGCTGTAAACCTTTTGCCAACTCTGGATAAGAGAAACATTTCTTTCAAAAGAGACAATTTTGATATATTAGTTTGCCATCAGTTAATGTGGAATGGTAGTATAATTTTACGAGTGCGTGTAACGTGGGCAATAAATCCTCGAAAGTTCATACGTATAGCATCAAGTAAGTATATTTCGCTTTGTTCTCGTTCATAATGATTATCATTCGAAATTTTACTCCCCGACACAAAGTGGTAATTCAATTTATGTGCCGAGTTAAAACTGAATGCATATTCTCATGAGTTGCCCCACAGCCTATTGTTTTTCTCTTAGGTTTAATCCTAAATGCCCAAATTCTGAAATAAAGTTTAATTTAAATTGTGGTCTAAACTTGAGGTTTATCTATAGGGCCTACGGATGACCAAGAGTGGCATAAATCTCTAACAGTAGAGGTTTAATGTATAAGCTCATTTGACTCTCAAATCATTCTTAATTGATTGAGAAGGATAAATAAGATACTTGTCTTCATTATCAAAGACTTAGGAAAGAGCTTAGTAAACATAAGAAATATACAGTGTAAACCAATTTTTCACATTTTTGGCTTCCCATAATTTTAGCAGAGAGTTAGACTTAGACCATGTAGACTATGATATAAATTAAACTCAACTTCAGAAAACGGGCCAAATTCATTTGAATCTTAAACAGATGTCCAAGCTAAAAAACAAGACATGTTTTAAGCCTGAATATCCATAACTTTGACTCTCGAACCTCAAAGGTTAATGTCTAATTTTCTAATTTGTACTTGAATCTCGTTAATCTCTAAGTTTATGACAAGAACTGCTAAGTATGGATAGTTAGCTTATCTCTAAGATCGATCTAACAGTGTCCGATTTTACCAATCATCTAGTGATCTAGTGGTTTTGACTCTCGTCTTTCAATCTGAGGGACGTGGGTTCGATCCCAACCATGATGTGTTTTCCTTCAGCAAGAATTTTACTCCACGTTGTGCTGCGCTCAACCCAGGTGATGTGAATGGGTACCTAATAGGAAGAAATTCCTCGAATGCTTTCGAGAGCGCCTATATGGTCAGCGCAGCTAAAGCCGGGGTAATAATAACAGCCTTTTGTATACTCAGACAACAGTCGCTTTATAAATCCAGATATTTTTTTATCATTATTATTCCCCGTTAATTTGTCTGAATTTGTTTGCAACATGTTTTAATCGCTCTAGTTGGTTCCGTTTTAGAAGTGGCAGAAAGTTAAGTTATTGGTGACCATGGGGGAACCTGTCGCATTGAGTCACTTATCATGACTGCATAAAGGATATCACCTTTTCAAGAAACCGAGATATTCACCCTTCATTTACTTGAAGATTGATCCAAACGAACCCTTAAGAATATATTTTTTTCTTTGCAGAACTTCTAAGGCCTCATTTTAAACAAGAAAATGTACTTCACCATTTTTCCCGAATTGTATATCTGCAGAAGACATACTTAAATTCGAGTTGATTGTCTGTCTCTATCAAACAATTTAATTTATTTATCGTTAGACAACCTGATTTGGCATAAAACCGCATCCGCCAGAGTCTCCATATATAGCCAGTGGTTTAAGTTAAGTCGTTTTAGAAGTATACTCCGAGCATTCATCTAATTTACGCCATTGTATCAAGTGGCTTGAGAGCATAAAGAAATCCTCTCCGGAAGTGTCACATTTATTGATTTTAGAAGGCTTTCCCTTCTGAAGGTGTTAAAAATCGAACAGATTTTCTTGTCGCAAATCTATATGAATTGATGTCTGTAAGCATTTTAATGGCGAACCATTTTGAGCTTAGCATTAGACTGAATGCGCGAAGGCGCAGCTATGAGGGAAACACTACGGGACTTCAAGTCCTGTGTCGACATTTTGATGATTGTGTTGCGTCTTACATGAGTTCTGATTCATCCGATCAACCACAACTATGGAAGGCCAGCAACGTCAACATCTAAAGTGCTATTTTTTAAAAGATACTTTCTAGATAAGATGTATATTCATACCTCATCGTTCTCTTGGAGATTCAGTTAGATTATCTTTGTTTATTGGCATGTTCAGATGATTGAGCAAATTTCCTGAAGAATAAAACAATGGTATATATGGATGGATTTCCATACAGTAGAGATTGATTGGATCAATCGTTACTCTTTGTAAGACGGGCCACAGACTTGCACTCTTTAAAGGATTGGTCAAAGTCACCAATCTGTTGGTGAATAATTATGTGTCTTAACGATAAAATGATCAATATCAACCAAAATTCTTATAGATTCAAACCAATAATTTAGTTGGTTTTGACAATTTTTATCGGTCGGACACAGTTATATTCACCCAGACATTGGTTGTTTTTGACAAATCCTTTAGGCATGTAACTTGTCCTGAGAGAAATCGCCGGTGTTTAGCTGCAGATAATACTAGTTTGGTATTTTTTTTGTAAACTTGCTTTGAGTATTGCAGCTATTTATGAAAGATATCTCCTGTTTAATACAGATATGTCTTTTTACAAAAAAATGTTTTAACGTGTTTAGATTTTGAATGACGCTAGTCCCCCATATTAATAGGCCTATCGCTGATGTGGTTTACGGTACACCATGTGAAGTGTTGTAGAAACAGTGGATAGGAGAAGAGAAGAAATGGATAGGCGAGAAAGTGGAGATTTGAGAGTAGAGTATTCTTTCTTGAAAGTAGTCCTGAAAAGGACTGTAAACCAGGAAAGATTGATGAGTTGAGAACAGCTTGAGTAGTAGAGCTAGTGAGGAGATGCTGGCTTGAGTCGGCGAGTAGAGATGATGAGTAGTAGAGAGACTCGACGTTTCGGGCAGGTTGACTGTCCGTCTTCAGGAGTGAGTGTTCGCTTGGTTGGTTGGTGTTGGAGTTTAGTTGGCGCTCTTCAATCTGGTAGATTATCTGCGCCAGGTCGTTTCCATGTTGCTTAATTCCCGCTTCAATGTCCTCGGCCGGCGTTAGACTAGTCTGACCTGTCATATAGCGAGGTGCAATATAATTAAGATTAGTTACCTCCACCATTAAATTGTGCATTTTTGTACTTCATAGTATGCAAACTTTTATAAGAAGCTATGTCGAAACACAATTTTAGTAGTCTATAAGAATTAACATCACTAAATATAATCCTCAGAACAAAAGGAAGCGAGAGGGAGAGATGAAGAGAGATCAGTGGAATATTCTTATTCGAATCTCTTTGTTTTTTTCACATAATTCAGGATTACTTTATAATCTGCATTTCTTCCCAATAATGTTGCTAGGTCTGATATTGGCGTATTTAATTTCAGGCTTCTTTGCATAGTTCTTCTTTCTCTTTCATATTTATTACAATGTAGTAAAAAATGTTCTATTGTCTCAGGAACCTGACAATGTGAACATAGACCATTTTCATGTTGATTACATTTATACTGATAATAATTCAATTTACATTTTCCAAGTCTTAGCCGGTGAATCATAGTCTCTTCAAATCGAATGAGACCTTGATAACTAATTGTTTCTGCCACGTTGGGTTGGATGCTAAATAAATGTCTTCCTTTAGATGAGGATGCCCATTGAGCCTGCCAGATTTCTTTATAAATCAAAGACATGTGGTTTTTCCATTCCTCTTTGATATATGGAATGTGTAATTCAACTTCTTCTTTTGATGCTCCTTTTTTTGCTAATTGGTCTGCCACTTCGTTCCCGTGAATACCGCAATGGGATGGTATCCATTCAAAGTTGACATAAATATCTGATGATTGTAAAACTTTGATTTTATATAAGATATCAACAATAAGATTGTTTTGAATTCGATTGCTTTCGAGTGCTTGAAGAGCTGACAATGAATCTGTAAAAATTACGATGGACATTCCTTTGTTATCTCCTAGCCAATCAAGTGCCATTACAATTGCTGTTAATTCGGCTCTCATTATACTTACAGAATTTAATCTATAGTATTTTTTAATGTCCAGTTCTGGTATATAAAAAGCAGAGCCGGTTCTCTTGTCTTCTTGTTTTGATCCATCAGTGTAGATCTTTAAGTAACCTTTCCATCTTGTATGTGTCCTTTCTAAGACACAGTTTTTCATATCTTGTACTAAGTCACGTTGTTTGTTGATAACATTATGGATATAGTAAGATATATTTGGTATTTCATATGACCAAAAAGGTTCTCGTAATATTCTTTGGCTTAGTTGTTCAATTTGGATCTCTACATTTGGCTTACATGCTCTAACTAAAAAGGGACCACGACCTGATTTCCAAGTAAATTGATCAATATACCAGGAAGGTTCAATAATTTCTAAAGTAGGATGATGAGTATCTCTATTCGTTAAAAGATAAAACATGTATTTATCAACATACAGTTCTCTTCTTAGTTGTAAAGGTCGTTCACCACATTCAACCTGCAGTGCTTCAAGGGCAGGGTTATATACTGCACCAGTTATTATTTTCAGTGACTGATATTGGACTGAATCTAATTCTTGTTTTAGTGAAAGGCTAGCCGAATCGTATAACTCACATCCGTAGTCTAATATGGATCTAATAAGACCTTTGTATATAATATAAAGAATCTTTTATTATTTCCCCAACTCGTTCCTGCTATACACCGTAACAAATTGATTCTTTTTGAACATTTGAGTTTTATATAATCTATGTGCTTTTTCCAGGTGAGTTTCACATCAAACCAAATGCCCAGAAACTTATATTCTTTGTATTGTGGTATAGATTTATCTTTAATCTCAATATTTACCTCTATTTGCTGCCTATTGGTAAAAATCATAACAGCAGACTTTTGAGGAGATATAATCATACTCCAGGTTGAGCACCATTGTTCAATCTCTTTTAAAGCTTTCTGAATTTTCTTTTGTAGAAAGTCAAGATTTCTGCCTGAACACCATATGGCAATATCATCGGCATACATAGAGATTTTTACAGATTTTTCTTTCAGTTTTAGATCATTCAACATTAAATTGAACAAAATTGGACTAATCACACTACCTTGGGGCGTTCCATTTTCCAGAACAAACTGTGAAGATAACTGACCATCAACTTTTACCTTGCAATATCGATCTTGTAAAAATGAATTAATCCACTGTAACATTTTTCCTTTTATACCAGCTTGATGACATTTAAATACTATTCCCTTTCTCCATAAAAGGTCATATGCTTTTTCAAGGTCAATGAAAATAACTAGAACATACTCTTTGTTAGCTAATCCTTTCTGTATATCTGTTTCTAATCTAAGGAGCTGATCTAAAGAACTTCTATTTTTTCTAAATCCAGCCTGTGTTGGTGTCAGGATACTGCATCGCTCCATGAACCATACGAGTCTATTTTTAACCATTCTTTCCATCAGTTTGGAGAGAGTTGATGTCAAGGAAATGGGTCGATATGAAGAAGGGTTCGTTGGATCTTTACCTGGTTTAAGTACAGGGATCTGGGTAGAATAATGCCAATCTGTGGGTAGAATTGAGGAATTCCAAATACTGTTTATTAAAACTAATATGAACTGAAGAGCTATTTTTGGTAGGTGTTGTATCATAATTGACTTGATACCATCTGTACCTGCTGCAGAATTTTTCATATCCTTAACAGCGCTTGTTAATTCATTATATGTGAATTCATCATTAAGAGGTGTTTCAGAGGAGTAGCTTTCTTCGATCGTATTTCGTATCAAATTTTCAAATGAATTTCTTCTAATAATCTCGTCATTGTCTAATCGATTGTCGATCGTTTTAAAAGCCTTAGCAATCAATTCTGCCTTTTCTTGAGCATTAGCTATTGGTGTATTGTTTCCTGTTAATAAATTGGGAAATATATGTTTGGAGACAGAACCATTTCGTAGTCCTTTCACCATATCCCATACTTTGCCTAAGTTGGATGTTCTCCTCAAAGACTGACAGTAGTTTAACCAGTATTCCTTTTGTGTTCGTCTCTTTATTTTTTGAGCATATGCTTTCTTTTTCCTGTACATTTCCAAGTCATCCTTTCTAAAATGTCTATTTAATCGATTTCTATATTTATTTCTTTCTTTGATTGCTTCTTGGTATTCTAGTGTCCACCAAGGTACTGGGTTTTTTGCTTTTCGATTTCTGCCTGCTTTGCGAAGGGTTTCTTCTGCCACTTCGTTAATAATCTGCAAAATCAAATTGTACTTATCTTGGATATTCAGATCATGTGAAAAATGTAATATCTTTATTTTACTAAATTTATGCTTCAATCTTTCCCGATATATTTCCCAGTTTACGTGCTTGAAGGACCAATTCTTTTCATGAGGATTGATGTTATCATCTACAAATTCTATTTCGTGCAGTGAGCACTTGATAACATTGTGATCGCTCCCGAAATTTCCTAGCACGTTCCATTTTAGTTTGCTGGCGATTTCCTTCGAAGCAATTGTTAAGTCTAGGCAAGACCTTGTCCCTGTATGGATGTCCGTCCACCGTCACCCTACCAAGCCCTCCCACCCAACACAGCAGTTCGCTTGGCGTGCGGCGGTACTTATGGCGTTCGTGCGGACGTGGGGGAAAGCGCTGGGCCGGCGGTCACGGCGGGCTGACGTCGTAGGTGGCGCTCTGTGCGTGGGTCGGCGGTTTTTGGCGGGAAACGAGTTGGCGTGGTATGCGGACGCGGTGTGTAGACGGCGGGGTGAGTTACGGTGGCGGTGTGTGTGTCGGCGGCGTGGTAAGTACATCAGTGGTGGCGTTCCGTGCGTGTTGGTCGGCGGACTCGTCGGGTAAGCTTCGGCGGGATTGAGTGGGTGGCCTGGTGTACTGATGAGGTGTTGGGTCGTCGGCGGAGGTTGTAGCGAGGTGTCGGTGTCGGTGGCGTGTGCGTCGGCGAAGTTGCTGGTTGAGTTGGTGATTCGATCAGACTGCTGTGTTGGGTGGGAGGGCTTGGTAGGGTGACGGTGGACGGCGAGTTGCTTGTGGAGTTGGTTGTGGATTGGTTAGAAGTTGGGTGGTGACGTAGGATTGGGTGCCAGATGGTGTTGATGTGGAGCCCAGGGTCTTGAGGCACGGTGTTGTGTTGATGTATCTCAATGGCTTCTCTGACCCTTCTGGTGTTCCAGTGCCGGATGTTGGTGATTAGGTGGCTCTTGTCCCAGTCTATGCTGTGGTTTTCCTGTTGTGCGTGTTTGACGATGGCAGATCGGTCCCAGTCGCTGCGTCGGTGGTGGGTCTTGTGTTCCTTGAGTCTGGTGTCGAAGTCTCGGCCGGTTTCTCCAATGTAGACTTTGCCACAGTCACAGGGGACCGATCTGCCATCGTCAAACACGCACAACAGGAAAACCACGTCATATGCGAGAAGCATTCTTACACAGCGAATGGTAAAACTTCAATGAAATGTCATTTTCTCAGAAAATTGAAAATGGTTTTTAACTGTACCTTTACCTTTTGTATATGAATAGACAAATCATTTCACATCCGATCATGAAATGAAAACAAAAATGAGTCATCAAGAACCATTAAAAAATGAAATTCATGCATTTGATATCACATAACATATGGGGCAGCTGCTCGTTTATATGACGTCACAAATCCAAAACTTGAAATATTAATAACTTTCTTAATCGTTAACGGATTTCCCTCAAACCTTCACCAATATTTTTAATCATTTCTTCTGCTATTTTTGCAACAAACTTTTCTTCAGGGTGAACTTCCCCTTTAGGAATATACAGGGGCACGTAAAATGCACCCTTAGAAGATTATCAGTACCGAGTCTCCGACGTTTTAATGCTTAGCTTAAATCCATATCTATACCGTTATATTCGTCACCAAATATAACGGGTCAAGCATTATCCCTTGTTTTGAAGCTTACTGCATGCAGATTACTACTTCGACGGCTTAAAGCGTTGTCTAACCCCTCGCTTGGATCCCGTTATAAACGGTTCAGAATATAACGGACACCTTTAATCCGGTGCCTCAAGGAAACCCACCTCTATACAGAACACACACACTAACAATGGGAAGCCACATGGAATGTCCAAAAGAAACCATGATAATGAAAGACATTCAATCAGAAAAGAGAGAAGGGATTGATAATGAGGGAAGAAAGAGGGGGAAGGGGAAGTAAGATGTTTTCAAGAAACCACTTGAGGGAAGTAAAAGTGAAGGAACGGAATGGAATGAAGGTTTGTATTTTAGAATGTTTGTATAATAATTATTTGCGGTGTGTCATGATAAAATCAATGTCATCATCTTATATATACGAATTATCATATCAAGGACATTAAGACACAAACATATATTTTGCACAATGCCAGTGCCTTTTCCATTGGAACCCTATCGGAATAATTTTTTTAATTTTACCGCCCTAAATAGATATCTTCAACTTACATTCTATTTTACATGACATGGTTTGAATTATGCATGCATTGAATGAATTAAGAAACATTCAGTGCAAGGTTACGCGCCTATGAAAAAAAAATAATAAAGCAAGCTGGATAAATGCGTTCAATTTATCAATTATAAAACGAATAACCTCCAAAACATGAATAACACAATGTCTGAATGTCAACTCACTAAATATGGCTTCATTTACCCTGCTTTCGAATACTAAAGAAGATAGATGGGTGTCATGAAGAAGTTTAAAGGAGAGGTTCGACAAAGAATAGATACCACTCTGTTATGTGCCGGGCGCCTTTATGGTTGTATGTGCCGTCTATGGAGTTTTACCACTCAAGCATGGCGCAACGATTATTAACCTATCAAAATTATGACGGAGCAAAAGAAGAAGTCATTTCAATACGCGATGTACATGTATAGGTCTTTCTAAAGCCACCCCTCTGAAATGCGTCCCATTTTAGAACCTTAAGCCTTGCTTGGCAGCAACTCGTCCAACTTCTATGTCTTCATGAGATCTTAACTCCTCAGCAGTTGGAGGTGATTGGAATAAAGTTGTTGTGGGTGTGGTGCGTGGAGTCCTGGCGTTCAATGAGCTTTTTGGACCGGATTTCAGAGGATTATTGCAACCGTTTCTACAACTGGCAGAAATACAAAAAATACGAAACGGGTGTTATTCTGAGGAGAAGAGTCTGTGAATCGTAGATGAAGGGATTCTTACTGTCCGTGTCAAATGATTAGAGTAATTTAAATCTAATCATTCGTCTTGATTGGAGTATGAAAAACGAGGCCTCCTTGAAGGTTTTTTGACAAACAAAGCACTGTGCTCTCCAAGAATCAGTTTAACCCTGTTGCTTAGAACTGAGAGAGTTATCTGAAGAACTGGCAACTCTGAATTATTGAGGCTATGTATAAACTTATTCATTTCGTATTTGCTATCTATATAGGCCTCAACGACATCAGACTGTTTCCCAGTGACGTCTACCGATTCATTCTCATTTGATGTAGAGACCTGCTATTTGTTTGTCATTACTTCTCGCGAGCCATCTTGGAATTCAGTGATCTTCTTTAGTTGACAAAGCTGTATTTAGAAGACACTGGGTATTCCAGTGGGTGCTTCATAAAGTTGTTCGTAAGTTAAGGGCAACTTAAGAACGACTGCATGGTGAACCTTTTTACGCGCTAAATAATCACAAACGAACATTTAATAATGAATATCGCAAGAAATGATCACCAGTCGTTCTTTAAGTCACTCTTAACTTTCGAACAGCTTTATGAAACAGCCCCAGGTCTCCTTTGAAAATCAAGTTGTGTCAGGTGCAGTCATGCCAGCAGAGAAAGAGTTCCTTTATCAAGTGCTTTGCCGATTAGGCCTATAAGTAGAGCATAAAGAGGATCATCTATTCGATAATTTTTTTTTCAAAATAAATTCTACTTTTATAGTTCCTTTATCCGATTGGGCTATCAAGGAGAATATATACCAAACTTATTTGACGAAGATGCTAATCTGGTACCTTCTTACTGTGTGAGAATATTACTCCCAAGGGGGCGGCGCAATTCTTTGAAGTTGACTGAAAGTATAGTGGTATACGTTCGTCCAAAGTAAACTTTTGTTGGAATATTGGAGACAATAACGTTCGGGATCGCAACCAAAACTTGTGGATCCGGTGGAACTCTCCTATTCGGGTATGAACGGTTGAAAAGCATTTATTTCTTTTATTTGGCTTTATAGTTTCTCATGGATGATATCTACATGTATCTCACAAATGACTTTGAAGAGAAGATGGAAATAGAGTGAGAGACATCATGGAAACATTGCTTGGGGACACCTTGCACCGATATCGCTGAATATAATTTATGGATAGATATATTTTTAGTGTACAATATCGCTTGGAGCTTTCGAAGAACCTACATTATAGGCCAGAAGAAACAATCTCTTATTGACGCAGGCTAAATTGGAAGTGTATTAGCCGAGCCTGTACAAGAGATTAATCTTTCTATCACTGCTTTGTAAGTATTGATTTCTTTATATCTATTTCATCAGGTACATGATTTTTATGCTGTTTTCTATTCTGCTAGCTTGATATCGTTAAACAAGATATCCACTTGATGGGGGACAGGGTTAGTAAAAAATGATATAAAACGTAGAGAAAGAAGTTGATCAAATTTTGAATTTGTAAATTTAGAATAGGGTTCCGTTACTGTATTCATTTTAACCGTAAAAGACCATGAGAACGTTTTATTCCACACTACCGAAAAAAAATTACCCGGTAAAAATTGTCCAAGGCATTGATATGTTACAAAATGACTCAAGGCGACAGATTCTTGTCGAAATTTGACGAATAGTGTACAAACTTTAAGTAAGTATTCCATACTTATTTTTCTAGAAGTTTAGGAACAGTGTTAAACTTTTATAGACTACCGTCACGTAGGAATTCAATCTTCATGTTTGGTCTACAGCCATACACCAGAAGCAAACGAGATTTATATCGTCTAAAAAATGCACCACTGTTAGTTAAAATTGCATAAAAATAATTTTCTATGACGACATTAAAAAAAAAAATCGATAACACATTCATAACATATTTTCAAGAGAGTTTGACAATAACTGAATATATTTTTAGAATTTATCAGTGATCAGTGTCGCCTCTCGTGCTAAATCACTACATTGTTTTTCAATCTACGTTGGCAATCGATTTCATTCTGAAATATATCTGTTTTTGTTTGTCCTATCAAACAGAACATATCTAATCAATACATTCCTCTCTCTGCAATACACCTCGCACTGTGATAATGATCGTGAATACACAAGCGCCAAATCATGGAATAAAACAAATTCATCGTGAAAAAAGAGCGGGAATGTAGAATAGAAAAGAAAAAATTTCAACGACGTTGACTGTAACTTGTGAATCGTGCATGAGCCTGTAACTTGGCAAAGCCAATATCACAAAGGAATCGCAATGATCAGATTATGAAAAATTATAAACTATTAACTGCGGAAGAGTTTTGTGACGTTGCTAAAAGCGTTGTAAGTGTTACGTGGGATGTTAACTTTCCTGGATCGGGCATTCCAGAAAAACAGCATTGTGGCAAAGAATTTGAAACCTTAATGATTTGAAAAGCCACTTTCCTTTACATCTCAATAAGAAAATCGATTCATGGTTTCGATTGGCACTGAATCACAGAAGTCAACAGCATTTCTACCTTGTCCTCGTTATTGCCTTGGCTGTAATTAGTTATCGCAATGTCGAACAATGATTCGAGAATGGGGTCTATATATATGCAGGTATCTATCTATCCCTTATATCTATCTATCTGAGTGTCTTCTCCATGTTTAAAGGTTGATTAAAACATCCATCCACTCATCTCTGTTTTTTCTTTTCTCCTCTTTTTCGTTGGCCTATTACGAAAATTTAGGTTACTAGATGACAACAGTTACTATAAATGCAAAAAATATAATTATACTGCTGTTCTTATACTAAGTTAATTCAAGGCAGCATATATTCACTGTAATCGTAAAGAGAATGAAACAGGGACGGATCCTTTAAAACAATCATTAAGCAGATTATTTTTAAACATAATGTTTTTTTGTTTTGTTTTGTAATATTGCATAACAATGAAAACCCAAAAAATGAATAATGCTTGTTTTATGAGACTGCAGCTAAAACAACTTAGGCTTTACCCTTTTAACCCCTGCATGGTCTAGACATAATTCTTTGAAGTTTGATGTTCGTTACTAATTCCTTGAGCCACAATTAATCTTTATTGATTTCTTTTGAGTACATCAATCCCTTTCATGCTCTAGAAAATAATAACAACTCTCTGCCACACGCGTTACAGGGTTAAGATTTAACTCTTTTATTTCATTTTTCTTTTGTGTTGTGAATCTTCTTCAATAGTTCTCGAATCTCCTTTTGTGCGGTACAGAGACATGGCTTTGGGCCATTTGTTGGGGATTGTTCCGGTCGGCCTAAACGTCGATATCTAGGTTCTCCTTTAAAAAAATTGAAAGAAATCAGGTGATTTGATTGATATATATCACCATATTCCTATCATGAAATGACGGCTCGTTATGAGAAAATTTTTGGAACGACCTGATATTTCAAAATTAGAATGTCTCGTTTGGCGAAGCATATTGATTAAGTAAAAAACGTCGTTGAATAAAAGCATTTGGGTGAAATCTACATAATGTTTTATCTAAACTTGGTTTAATTCTGAGGTCTGATTATGGATAATGGAAATAAGTACTTGCTTCTCATAATATATGGTTATTGTTTTTCCTGACACTTTTTATTTTCAAGATTGAATTATTATATCTGTCATTCCCGTATTTCGTTTTTGTTTGAGGAAATTTGTAATTGATTATTTTTTGTCTTTCTTTTTCAATTTTATACCTGTTAATAAGTGTGGATGTATGTGGGTCCTTCATTCCTGATTTTTAAACCGAAGTATGGGTATGCTATTGGCATTTCAGAACGAAATATGTTAATATATTTCACTGTTTACTTTGAATAATAAATGCTGTATGATATGGTCTTAATTCACCATGTCCACAGACATGAACAAAATTCAAAGGAAAAGCATTTTGCATCATGCTTATATCTGTAACAATATAAGATAAAATCATGCATTTATCTATATGAAGTATTTTATTGCCATTTCAGTAACCAATATTGTTTATTCTCGGGGGTTTTATCGGGAATAAATTATAACAATATAATGTAGTGACTTCGAATTCTGAAGAAAATGAAGTCAATACGAACGTAGAAGATTGCAATGTATTCAAATGAAAAATGAGACGAAATGACAATATGTTATAAAAAAAAAAGCTTATCTGACGAAATCGTTTTAAATGAAATGGGATAACAAAATATTGGATATGAACAATGGGTATGAGGCAACGTGCATGGTTTAGACCAAATGGGAATTCACTGCCCTAGCAAGATCCATCTATATACCTGGAATCAATATAATAGCGCATGCTAATCATACACATACACCGTTATATTTATGAAGCATGCCCCTAAAAAGTAAATCGATACACATTACGTAATATAACGGTAATAGAGTGTTTTACTCTTCTAATTTACACCTTCTTGATCACAAAGAAACTCCACTTGTTCTTGTAAACAAGAACGACAGTCATTCTAAATACAAGTAATTATATTCGCTAATTGTAGAGGAGTCAAGCTTTGATGATATACGCTTTCTCAATAATCATCTGCATAAATTTAATTTTGGCTCCAAATTTAGCTTAGAAACACTGGAGTGATTATAAAACATCAAACAAACCAAAATCAATTCACCACCACCTCGCTAACATTCCCTATGGCATACGTGAACATTGATGAGTAGTCTGCCAAGAAATTGATTCAGATTTAACACAGACAACGGCAAAAAGAATCATCTAAACAGTCAAAATTATATACTCTCAGTGGATGTCTTTCTTTGTTTTTAATGCAACGTACAATTTTATTTAGTAATATTTTGGTGTCAGCTGTATTCGGAAGAAAATTCGATGTTTGTAACAACGTGTTGCGGGGGCGGATCCAGGATTTTTTCGAAGGGGGGGGGGCACATTTTCCCTAGGAAAAAATTGACAAGCAAAAAAAAAAGTTTTGATAAAAAATTAGGGGGGTTTCGTCCACGAAAAGAAATTGCCAAGTAAATAAAAAAGGGACTTCACTTTCAAAGAGGGGGGGGGGGGCACACTTCTGTTTTACCGGCATTTTTACATTTCAAATTTTAATTGTGGCTCTCAGAGGGGGGGGGGGGCATGAGCCGGCTGTGCCCCCCTGACGTGTTGGAAGATTAAGAAAAGGAAAAAATGATAGTTGCTTCCCTCATCTTCAGTGTGAATATTGTAATGATAATAAAAAAAAAGGCAAAAGTAACGGAGAAAGAGTAGAAGGTGTTAAAGGGGAATCCAGCCTTGGCCATAGAATGTTGTGTTGGTAAGGAGAAAAATAAATTAAACAAAATGGTGGAAGTTTGAAAGAAATCGGACAAGCAATAAGAAAGTTATAGCTGCTTTAAAATTGAGATCACTAATACTATGTAGATTTCAAATTGGCAACTGGGTAAGTAAATTATGACAAGGGGCAAGGACAACTTTCCCATAGGCCATGTACTTTATTATCAGGGATTTGTGGTTTTCTCCTAAGTACCCATTCCCCTGGGGCAGTAATCTAATTATAACCCAGGTAGTATATTGCTTTATGTCCTCATGAAAGAAAATTATAATTTGAAATAAAACTTTTGGAAAAAATGACATTTTAGCCATAATATGTATTGGAGTACATGGAAGAGTAGTCCTTGCCTTACATCACTATGACATCCCATGTGCGGCCAATTTGAAGTGTCCATGGGTATAGTGATTACCGATATTTACAACTTTTGAAAATTCATAACTTTCTTGTTGTTTGTCCAATATTGTTCAAACTTTCACCTGTCAACTTGTCTGATTTTTCTTTTCCTTATAAAAACACGTTTTCATTTGGGTTGGATTCCCCTTTAACTTAGTGACTAAAGAAGAACATAAGGAAAACAAAACAAGAGATATTAAAAAAAAGAGAAGGAGAAGAAAAGTACAAGAAGCTTAACGATAATTTCGGTCACTACTTGTATGACAGAAACAATTTTATATTAAACTTTAAAAATGTAACCTCGTATCTTTTCCCACTAATGAAAACATCCCTGTTGAAACATATTCCTCAGAATCTATTCTTCAAATAAGGAAGTGCCGTAATACACCTGTGCATGTATGTTGACACTCGAAAACCAGACCAAAATCTTTTATTTACTGAAAGCCCTAGAATGACAGTTTGGGTATTGTTCGACCCCCTTGTCACAAACAAATGCTAAAATCTCCCCCCCTCTTTCCCCGTGAAGGGGGCACTCTTGTACCTCATAAACACCCCTCACAATGCCACTGTTTGCACCCATCAGATACCGCGACGCATTTGAATGACAGGTAAAGGACAGCAGAATATTCTTTTTACTATCATGAGTATACTTACGTCAGAAAAGGGGGAAGGTGGGGGGGGGGGGGGGTTCTGAACTGAAGACTTTGTGTTTGATTTTCCAAGAAAATTTATTTTAAGCCAAACGTGTAAAATGACACTTGTGTAAAAGGCTTCACTTGATACTTTACGTTCATTCATCTGCATGGGATGAAATAAAACACCGTAAAAAGATGGTGAATTATCTTTATTTTGGAGACCACTTCATCACGAAGGTGCTAATATACATATGATTACACTCGACCCGAAAAATAGATCGCCTTATCAAGCTCATATTAGAACGTTACAAAGAATGTAACTAAGTAAAATGACAGCTCATTAATTATCGTTTGTTGTTTAGAATCAAAGAACAATCAGTATGAAATTTACCTGCAAAACGCAGGTCCCGATACACGAAATTTCCGAACTCTATAAAACGAAAAACCGACAACGAATTTGACCAGGAAACTTGAATATTATTCACCGTGTGCATGCTTGTAGATATGCATGGTGTTTAAATAATTAATGGCGGCACTTTGACTGATCAAGTGTTCATGATGAAGCCACTGAAGCTTGCAGAAAGGTGATAAAAAGGTGAGGGATGTTGAATGAAAACACCAATAAAAATCAATCACACTTAATAGAGCATATAACAGATCTTATCTCAACTTTTTTTAATCATTGTAATATCTAATTTTCTTTTGGGATTAGCCGCGACAGAAGTGACATTGATGGCGTTGTATGGGAAGACGTGATCGCTTTTGTCATGATTGCGGCTATTCGCAGTTCAATTTGTCATGAGTTTAAAGAGCTCCTTCCAATACAACGATTCAGGGTGGAAGTATATATAGATATATTAGCGATAATTTATCTTTTCAAAACTTTGATGAGATTGGATTGATTGATTTTCATTTAAATATGAATTGATATTTTGCATGTACATTGAAATTAGAATTTATACTGAAATGTTGCAAAAAATATATACTTAGAGTTTTGAAACAAAGTAACTAAAATAATATTGCAAAAGAGTTTAATTATGAGTGCATTTCAATGTTAACAAATACCTGCATCGGTAGAAATATGAATTCTAATTGAAATATAACAAAGAAAACTTGACCGTTATCATTTTGCCGAGAGGGTTGAAAGAGCAGATATAATTATAAAATATTTGCAAAATGATATATAAATCAAAAGCTAACCAATAACACTATTATAACACGACGTGCACAGCAAAAACTGTGGTGTTAACCGGTGTACATAGAGGACCACACCAGTTATTTTACACCGATGTTAAATTGGTGGTGTTAGTTTTACACCTATAGGTGTTATTACAACACCTTTGGTTGTTACATTTACACTCTTTGGTGTTATGTTCAATCTCTAGGGTGTAATTTTAACACCTCGGGGTGTGGTCCTCTATTAACACCAACTGGTGTCAGTTTTAACACCGCAGTTTTTACAGTGTGGGAAACCATCAAGCCAAAATCACCCCATCCTTTTTCACCGTGTAGTCAAGTTAGATTAACTTGGCAATTAATTAATTGGGAAGGGACTTTCTGAAATATCATAGTTTTCATAAGCTATGATATGTTATCCTTTCTTTATTCATTTCCACAAAGTCATTATTCAATCTTTTTCAATGTTAAAAAAGAAAAGTCCCTTTTCAAAATCCATATCGAGTCTAAGAACTTTGTGAACGAGCGCCGCCGTGCGAAACTTGCTCTTTCCCTGAAGTTTTTCATTATAAAGGTTTGTCTCCCTCTGTCGATGGTTATTTGCAGAACACTTCATCATTCAATGTGATGGTTCAAATGACTATGCATGGATATAATACACATAATAAATAATAGCTGTGCACTAATTGGGATATGTTGATATATTGAAGGGGTGAGACGACCTTAGGCTCATGTGCAGAAATCCCAGGGGGTACAGGGGGCCGTGTCCCCCCTACCAAAAATAGTAGGGGGACACAATATCAAATGTCTCCCTACTATTTTTGGTCTTCTATATGATTGAGAGAAATACATCTTTCACAATCGAAATAATACACGTATTTTGATCTTACATTTTAGGTGAGAACCCTTTTTTTCTTTTTTTTTGCTTGTCAATTTTGTTTGGGTTAAATTGACCTCAAATTTTACGTGACAACCTTTTTTATTCGTTTCTTCTTTTTTTTGCTTGTCAAATTGTCCAGCCCCTGGTCCCCCCCTACGTTTGGAAACAGATTTCCGCCCATGTCATGACATTTGGTGACGTTAATAATCTTTAAAATACGATGTGGGGAATATAATGACATTGATCTAATATTATGTATTTATTATGATAAAAAATCTTTGCTTTGGAATATGTGTTTGATATAATCCTATTAACCCACTGATCGCTGATCAACCGATGTTTAATCGTTGAACATTGTGTAGGAAATATCCTTCCAACTACCAACAAAAGACGTCTGTTTAAATTACGTTTGAACCGTTTTAGTATTCAAAAGTATTAGTTTCGGAATGCTGAACGCAGCGAATTAAAAAGTGGGCTAATCCACTGCGAAGGTCTATCATATGGATTGGTGATCAGCTGAAGAATTGTTCAGATGAAAAGTATTTTACCAACAAAAATGATGAGAGGGTTTTATGATGAGTATTTTGGGCAGTGATGTATGCATTGTTTGCGAGCGTATCCTATAGTATCACGCCAAACAAAGTAATATTATATTATCTCAATCATTTCTTAACGTGAATCGGCGGAAATGATGCAAAAACATTCGAATCACTATACTCATTATAACTTTAAACATTTTGTTTTCTTGATGAATTAACGATAGCGATAATAATGCTAAGATCTCTAAAGCGCCTTATCTATTACGATACAAAGAGCAACATTAAATTCTTAATTATTCTTTTATACTAATATGCAACATAAACTAAAGTATGAAGCTTTATAGCGTAGATAACATTATACATAAGACAATTAAAACAATGAAAATATTCGTTCATTAGGAAAATTTGTAAGAACGTTTTGATATCAACAGTGTTGATAGAAGGGGAAACGGGGCATGTTATGTTTTTTTCTTTCATTCTAGTGATGTTTTAAAATATTCCAAAATGATGCATTACTTGATTACGAATAATGAATCTGCATTTGTGTTGTAATTGATTTGTTCAATATTTGTCTTTTTTTTTTCGTTTCCCGAATCATTTTTTGTTTTGTAATAGTATTTATTAAAATCATTCAGTTCAAAATCTTACAAGTAATAGTATATCAACAAAACACTGTTCACAAAGTCAGATAATTATTCATAATACAACAAATTGTACAAAAAAATACAGGATATAACATTCAAATCATCTAGAACAAAGTAAATACTTAGTCTGTAGAAAAATAAAAAAAAATACAGATATAACAAAAAAATAATTTATAGCGACGCAATTGAACTGAATGAGTATTAGAAGTAAACACCCTCCCATCCCAACTGCCCCCCCCCATTTCAATATTATCATGGCTAATGATCGTATTCATGAACCAATCTTCTGTCACTTTTGAGCAGTTTGATATTTCTTGCCGGGCTAGATGTTAACCCACCCCCCCCCATTTGAAATATTACCAACCCCTACCCCTAATTTCCTCTGTATATTCTATCTTATATCGAATAAATTGCAATCGAGGCTTTCTTTGATCCATTATTAAAACATATAATTGAGAAAAGAAACATGTCTAGCACAAAACCTTACAAGTGTTCCATTGTGTGACAAACATAATTTGTTGTACAGGTTTGTGCTTGTAATCAAATTGTTCTATTGATGTCCCAAATTAAGAAACGCCTCTTTTGTTCATCCTTCCCGCCAGGGGAAACAGGTTTTCATTTCTCTTTTTTGAAATGTCATTTTCTTGATAAATTACTTGTCAGTTTATTTTCGATTTTGCGCGACCTTCGTTACCCTGGCGTGCTTTCTGTAATGTTTATCATTACAAACAATATTACAATTCGCCTCAACAAGCTGTTTTAAGTGCTTCACACGTGCCCCATCCCATTACCCCTCGAGGGTGCAAGGTGAACCCTTCAAACTAATGGGCATCGAGTGGAAATGATTGACTCTCGGCTATATCGAACGGATTAAAACGATAAGGGGTAATGAATAAGATTGGGATGGGGAAAACAGGGGGGTAAGAGCTGCACCACCGCCCATGCACGACTGCTCCCGGTCGGTAGGGGGTGTCTTTTTAATAACATCACCGCAATCCTACCCATTATTATACCCTCTAAGGAAGCGACTCATCTCTGCAAAATATTCAATACAAAGTTATTTTTGTATTTGTATATCAGCCTGACATGTATGATGTGTGACATCCAAATGGAATGGGAGGTGTTATGAGCTCTCTTTGGCTCGCTCCTGAAAGGTTTCATCAGATATGATCGTGGATTAGAACTTGGATGATTGGGACTCCTTGTTCTTTAAATGGACACTCATCACTTGACAGTGTCTAAAAAGGTATTCCGTGCCAGAAAATCTGAAGGCTTTGGAAAGGAAAACAAGAAACACATTTATTCCTATTGTTCCAGTTTGTGCTCCACGCATAGGACAATGCTTGCTTGATATAGCCTGTATCTACAAGACGACGTTTGGAAACTGCGAGTACATGCTTTGGACATCGCGCATTTTGTATGTTTTCCTAGAGATTTAATTTCACAAACTTTAAGGGACAGGGGAAAGGCCAAAGGAAGTTTTAGTTCGACAAAGGAAGTTTAGATCCTGACTTCGACGTCATTGTAGCCAACCTACCATTATTCAACAAGGTTACACAAATTATCTGGAAAATAAAATTTCACTTAGCGTACTTCCATAACTGTTGGTCACTTTCAGACACGCTGTTTCTTATTTCCATTTTATTTTCTTCAATTACATTGTGCTAACATTTAGACTGAGGATAATACAAGTGTTTACATCAGCACCAAATGTTGAAAAGGATATATATATATCTGCGAAATAGAACGATGAAATCTGAGTGACGTTCAACTTATAACATATTGCAAAGTTTCTAGCAGAGTCATGGCGTTCCTAGCTCCGCCTAAAATAGAAATGCCTGCGATCGACTGGTAAGTGGATTTTGCGTTTTCAGAAGTGTGGATTTCTAGGATTGTGTCTGAATGTTTTCTACACATTTCTGAAATTCAAGAATAAATACATTTGACGCGGATTCAAAGAGGGATGAAATCCTCACAAATTGTTGGAAAAATATTGACCTGAACCGGTTACAAAGACGGTCAATCCCATATGAAGTACTGGTACTGTGTCTGAATGTTTTCTACACATTTCTGAAATTCAAGAATAAATATATCTGACGCGGATTCAAAGAGGGATGAAATCCTCAAGAAATATTGAAAAAAATATTGACCTGAACCTGTTACAAAGAAGGTCAATCCCATATGAAGTATTGCTACTGCTCCTACCGTGATTCCCCTCCTCTAAAAATTGAAATGATAACCAACTTGTGAAAAAATGGAGGAATGACAACCTTTTCTAAATGTCGCATTTACCAACTTTAAAATGGTTCCACCCAACACTTAAAATGCAGAATTCAGCTTTATGCAAGATTGCATATTAAATTTGGAAAAGATTGTCACTCCTCCAATCTTTCAAATATTCATTTAACATTTTAATTTTTGGAGTGTTCTTTCTTCAATTTCTCCGCCACTCCAAATATCTTAGGAACTACTCAATGAAATTACTTTTAAAAAATGGACTGAAAAATTGCTGTATCTAACAATCTTGGCCAGTATTGCATTCTAATAAAATTATGTAAAACTGTAAAACATTCACAACTTAGCTTTTGGGCTGCTGTGCAGTGTTGTTTCTAATAAAACCATGATTGATTTGAATTTAATTTTGATAAGTACGACCAGGGAGCCTAGTGCAACCCCCCCAAAAAAAGAAGAAGTTATTTTCAAGATGATAATCCTCACATGTCTGTGTGTAAAACATTTCTTGCTTTATTTGACAATCTTTTTTTTTCGGGATATTCATATCTGCACTTTAAAAACACAAACAGCGAAAAGGGTGGACAATGGCAGAGGAGTGACAAAGTTTTCCACCCTTATAAAACACTTTTACTCCTCGGCCCCTTTCAAAGGGTGATTCACCCATTTTCACCATTTCATTCTATAGAATGTAGCTGTAATATGTAAATGAAAACTCACAATCTGTTTAAATTTTTTTTTCATACTTCATTCTATCATTCAAGGAATATTGATGCTAATTTATTCATTTATTAAAAAACGAATCACAATGACCACATTTTTGTAAAATTTTCATATGAAAGCATGTCAAATATCCTTAACAAAATGTTGTTCTTGACAATTTTAATTCGAAGGTCGGATATAACGGGCGTAGCCAAATTAAGGGGAAGTTCAGCCTGATGAAAAGTTTGTTGTAAAAATGCCAGAAAAAATAACAAAACATATTGGTGAAGGTTGAGAAAAATCCATAAAATCAAATATTAAAAAGTTTTAAGTTTAGATTTGTGACGTCATATACGAGCAGCTGCCTTATGTATGTGTCACGTGCTATAAAATGCATGAAATCCAATTTTTAACGGTTCATGAAGACTAAAATATTTGTTCTTTCAGGAGCGGATGTGAAATGATTTTCTAACAAATACACATTTTTGGAGAAAATTACATTTCATATATATTTTTCATGATTGGTTGGGTAGGTCTATAAGAGCTGAATTTTCTTCTGCACACATCAACATGATCAAGAGTTTAAATAAATCTGCCCCATGACACTTTAGCCTACTACGTTACTGTAGATTTCTTGAGGCCTTTTTTTCGGATAATCAATCTGCTATAATGCCAAAATGTCATCTTCCGTCAATTCGAGTAGTCACCGTCATTCGGCATGTTCAGATTGTGCACAAGGCCAGTAAGTCAAGGCAAGGCCAATGCTGGGCCAGAATGTCAAAGCAAAGGGTCACAGGCCAAGCTACAAAGCGCCAAGTCTGATGCCAAGGACTAGGCAAAGGCGACATAATTGTCTTCGAGCCCGGCCGACCTCGGCCTCGAGACCGACGTCGAAGATCATAACACCACATATGGTATGTTCCCACAAAATATTGTTACCTTTTGATTTATGGAATTTTTCGTGGTCTAGAGGACCTACATGAGGCCATGGTCAAAGGACTCAATGTCAAAGACTATACATATTGGTCCAATTACAAGGCAAGGGTCACATTATTGCTGACAACACTGGACCTATGGTAGCGTATTAGTAAGTCCACATTCATGACATTGGGTGGGAGTATGAGTGCTAAGTTCACCTAAGCTTCTGTATTCATGGTATTCGAGTAGTTCCCTGTGTTAAATCTAGATGCATTTCGATGTCTCAGATGGACTTTGATGATTATTCGTGATGGATCTTAGCTGTTTGAGAACATGGTCACCAAAGATATATAAACATATAAAAGCTACACTGTAATACATCCATGTTTTGTTTTAAACACATTTTAAAGCAGTGTCTTCATGGCTATCGATGTCTTAAACATTTATTTTTCTTTGATGTATGATGGAAAGTAATGCTGATTTTTGTACCACGCTGGGAAACCGTAGAGTCGGGTGACTTAGACCGCTTGTGGATGTCGCGTTTTAAGTACATTTCTTTCCTCTTGATAATGTGACAATAATAACATGAGAACATAATTATGTTCAACATTAACCTTTGGTATAAGCACCCCCGCAACTTGACCATAACACCTGCGAACCTCGACATATCCGTATCATTTTCTTGTCAAGGGACACCATTGCGCCAGCCATTACTTCGCGTTAATGTAAAAATGTTTCTGAGGCCACCATTCAAAAGGATGATATTCATTAACTATTTTCTTAATCTCTGGTTACATTATGCAGCCCTAGATGTCCTTGCTGACATAATGGCAATCTTTGGTGTTCTATAATAAACCTGGAGCTTCGACAAAACGGATGTGTGTTTAGTGCATGAATGTCCCCATCGATTCCCGCCCAGACATGCTCATATTAATGACATGGTCTTTTTTCTGCTAGTCCTCCTGAATGACTGCTGCATTCATAGCGATCTCAAAGAAACGATTGAAATTATGAGAATGGTTATTGGATATGTCGAAATGTCTGCTGCCAACCCCTTCGTGATGGCTAACCAATTAAATGAATTTTAAAGACGTGCTTGCATTGTCCTCTCTTAATCCCTCATGGATGCTAAAGAAGGAACCCGCCTTTTGTGAAGAATTGATTTCACGATCTCGGTAGCTCGAGTATTGATCATATTGTAATCGGTAAGTTTTGAATATGGTTTGAAACGCGAACGAATGTTGGAGGATCGATTGTTACACAAAATAAATTTGGAATGACTTGTAGCCCAGTCCCCCTCGTGGATTTGGATATCACTGATGTAGCCCTGGTATCAATCATGCAAATGATCCCTGTAACAGTACTGTCTGATCAGTGGTTACACTCGTGGTAACATATTTCTCAAAAGCCCATTCGATAAAGGAGCAAATGGAAGTCGAAGTGGTCGGCAATGTATAGAGATAAAAGAAGAACAACAACATCATCAACAACAACAGCAGCAACAACAACAACAAAACACTTCTCTTTGGTTGGCCTATATTGTTTTCTGTCATTATCCTGTAATCAGGCAATGCCTCAATCTTATATAACCAGACCAACTTTATATCTTCATTACTTCTGGCTCGTCTCTTTGTTTTGTCTTGTCTTTGCTTCTTCACTATTCTTGCCTTCTGAGACCAATAATTTAAACTTTTATCTTTGACGAAACTAGCTCTAGATGGGTACATTATGCATGTTATGACAATAACTGCTACTTCGGGCAAGACAAACAAATGAAAATACGTCAAATTGAGTCTAACTGCACGAATTTGGCTAAGGATTCTGTATATAACACTAAAGAAAGTTGTCAGTTAGGTCCCGTTATTATGAAACTTAGCAATTGATTGTGAGATTGATTTTTATGATTGATTGCATTGGTAATTGTGTATAAAAATCGATAAATCTCTCCCATGATTAATCACTGTGCTTTATGTACGGGGTCTGGGAACTCTTTATTGTCATTGTGGGACTGGGTAACTTCTGTTCTAACAGGCATATGCCATTTTGTCACATATGTCACTTGAAAGGTGCGTTGAATTATTCATGCCATTAAGTGGGAAAATACAATGAAGTGGATTTTGAAAAAGAAACACAATAATTCTTTTCTGACTTTAAAACGCTGGCGAACATTTTGGCCTTGTAGTAATTGAAAACAGATGTAATTATCGGATTAAGTCTTGCTCAAGAACTAAACATGCTAAAAGGGGTGTTAAAATATTCATGCCATTTAGTAAGAAAAAATTGAACATACTGGACTTTGAGAAAAACACCTTAATTCTTTCCTGACTTTTAAATGGTGGAAGACATTCTGACCTTGTAATCATTGAAGACAGAAATAATTATAGGATCAAATCTTAGATGGGTCGTATCGGACCGGGATGAGATTGATTAGAATCCTCTAATCATACTTCGATTTGTGACGTATACTTCAACAGTCTTTAGAGTACACATCAAAGAGTTCCGCATCCCGTCTTTGTTGCTGAAGACATGGATAGGTCGTCACATCAACGAGTTTGAGACCTAATCGACAGCGAAAAAAGTCCACCATCTCTACGGGACATGTCGCTGTCAGGTTCAGTCGGTCGGGAGCCAGCTTTGGAAGTATGACTGTGGTCGGTCTGAATTTTCAAGTGTTTTCTTCAAAAGCACACATGGAACTGCTGAGTTGTTGACCATAGATGACGAAGAGGTTCATTTTGTTGGACACCTTAGTTCAGTTAGCACCCTATAATTATTACAGAAGTGCCTTTCAACGATATACTTGAATTTCATCGGAGATATTACGTTTGTCAGGCTTATAGACATAGAGACTATAAGTCTTGATGATGATGTTAGCTTATCATCAAATAATGTTTACCGCTGGGTAGCGAGCTAAGACAAGGACCCTTTCCTCCAACAACAAACCATGGATATCATTCAAAATATTACTTTCTTCGGGTAATGACTTGGTAATCGTGACATTTTGCATCATTATATGAATATAGTCATTATGGAAGTATTAAACTTTTATACCATAACTGTTAAATTCTTCCTTGGAGAAGAACTGTGAGTACAGTACAAAATTATGAACAGTGAACAGTTACGAGCTTAGCATTTTCTCGTCTTTTTGGATTATAAAGATGGAATCTTTTCTTGCCAAGAGAGTGGACTCTTATTTGTAAGTAGTCATTAGAATGTTTAATGTCACAATAATTTAAATATCAACTTGTGATTAGTTAAGGACCTCATGAAAGCAGGCATTACTGATGATAGGGGGAAGGGTTAGACGAATATGAATTATTTATTTTCTGTAAGTAAGAATTAAGGTCTTTAGCTTATAATATGGCCTTCATGAATTAATTGAAATTAACGAGTAATTTGAGATTTTACGGGCACATTCAGATAAAGATTTTATTTTCAACCGAACATAAATAATAACAAATATTCCTTTCATACATTCGTAACAATAACATTGTCATTATAATTATATTCAATAAACTCAATGATAACTAACATAAAAAGATATTTACATGATATGGTACATTTTATCGACAAATTATAAAACATAATTTAGATAGAAAAAAGTATCTGTGGAAATGGGAGATTCACTCAAAAGCATATAGCTTGTATAATTTGAACCTCTCTAAGCACATGTATTGACATGAAAATTATTTCTGAATGGAACCCATTAATAGATATAAGTGATTCGGCGGCCTTTTCAGATAGATGTAAATTAAACACATTACTATAACTTCATTAATAAATCAATAATATTTTTCTAATTAAAAACCCATAAAAATATATTTCAGGTGGTGATTCTTTGTATTAAAAAGTGGCATGCATGATGTTCCTTGGCACCCAACTGAAATAAACCGAAACATCTTCATTTTATTCCAAGTCAAAACATTTTTTGGATTTCAAGTGACTAGCTTTCAGAATGATCAAAATACATGGATGACAACAATACCAGTAGATTACAGTTTCAGTAAACTATTTGACCAGTTTACAAAAGTTAACAAAGATAAGTTTACAGTGGCAAATGAGACTCCATCCAGAAGTCAATTGGCCCATTTCGTCACACCAATGAGAAATCATTTCCTCCTCTTTTATTTTTAACTCGATGGACAAAAAGGACGCATTTATTTCTTTCTGTAAACTGCCCCCAAACCTGGTCGCACGATCGTGTGAAATTTACAAAAGCACTTGTTTAGCATGTAAGGGCACTCTTCTTTCTTCATTCGCTCTCTCAAGAGTTGTCAATTGATGATGGGGGTTAACTAGTAGAAAGGGGATATTCAAATTGATTGCACTCGTTCGGTCGCAAGAGTGGAAGAGGGGAGGGCAAATATTGGAGATAAAAGGCAAGCTGCTTTACGGCTTCAACTCAAGATCATCAACAAGCAACATATAATGAAGAGGACCTCCTTTCTGTTATTGGTAACCAATCTTGGAGATGGGAATTCAATAAACTTAATTCTTGCTTCATCTTAAAAAGAATTAATTGTAATGCAAATGACAGAATAATGGATCATAAATATTTATTACTCTGCCAGCTTATTTTCTGTTATATTACATTCCTATTTTAGTTTACTTTTTTTCGTTTAATTAGTTTATATGGATTCCTTCATATCCTTTCTTTCCTATTACCCCAACCTCTTCCGCGATTTTTATTTTCAAATGACGTTTTTCTACCCCCATTCCGTTTTTGTTTGACTGACATTTTGATGGAATTCATTTCGTACTTGTGGTGAAGGAAATCACCTTTGTGTCATATCCATCACCCCCCTCGCTCTCTCTCACTACCACTACTAAATGCCCCTTACATTTTCTTTAATTCTTATCTGGGGTTACGGGGAGCTCATGTACTTAAACAAATCAAGCCTGTGTATCATCAAACATCCCACTTCACCCCCTCACCTTTCCCCTTCCAACCCCTTCTCACAAACAACTTCAGTGGAGTTACATGTTTGTACTTTCACACATAAGTCAATAAAAGAACAATAATGACGAGAACGCATATTTATTTTGAGGTGAATCTACTTATTTACTTTGTAGGAGATGTAAAGAGCTAGAAAGTGCCTGTCTTATGGAGGCACTGGGAGCACATCCGTGTCTTCCTACATATCAAAGCCTAGTCCTGTTGGCTCGTTCCATAAACATAGGTGTACGGAGTAAACCCGGACGTACGAGATCGTCTGCTTGTGCATGACACCCAAAACGTGTATTATGGGTGGCGCCGCTGCACAGTTTTTGTACACTGCTGTTGCACTATCTTCTACAATCTTAGGTAGACGAGGCTCTTCTTGTTCTGTGAATGTTCAATTGATAAGAGAATATAGTGATAATTGGTTGATAGCTTCGTTGGCAATGAGTTGTAGTCGTGGACATGTTAGCAGATGCCATTTCATTGTCGACAATGAATGAAGTCATACAAGTAAGTGCATTTCTATGTAAGTCATTGCGTTCAAGTAGGCCTAAAAAGGCAAAAGGACGAAAATTAACATAATTTGTTTGTCAATTTTACGTATGAATCCCAGCATTGCTGAGATCACAGAACAGAAGGGTCCATTTCGATTTAAAAGATAACGATTATCATTAAGATTAGAAGGGTCGATTTGTTGTTGTTGTTGTAATATATATTCTTCAGTTCAGAAACTGAAACAGTATACAATTTTCTGTGAAACAAAATTACTTTTGAATATAGACGTTGCGACGTGAATTTCCTTAATACGTTTATTGTTTATATAATATTCATTAACTGACATTATCTATATGATTTTCAATGAAAGTATCCTTTATCTATTTCTTTTTTTATCTCATCTATTGTCATCTGTTTATCTGTTCTATTATTTTATCATACTTTTATATCATTTACAATTTTTGTCCTAAAATGTTTGATATAACTAAATGATATATGCGCAGCAGCTTCTCCATTATAGTATGCCAAATTTTTAGATGGGTTCATGCAACATGTACGATCACTCCTAGGCAAATCATAAACGAAGTTACTGTGAATACGTCACCACGTCATATGAATATGCTGTTAGTCGTGAATTTGTAATTTTTTATAACGCTTTGTCAAAGATTTATGTTATGACCCGGCCCAGAACTTTGGTATATTGACGTTGTTGAATAAAATTTAGAGTTGATAATCAAACACAAGTTTTAAAAAGGACATTGGTTTCACCGATGAATGAGACACCGGGGGTTGTCGTTATTAAACTCATACTTTTCGTAGAACGTTTATGCCTCCGATCGAAGGATGTTCTTTTTGTAGATGACTTGTTTACATTCGCACCTGGCATAATCGTGAATACAGTTTCCCCCATCCCCGAATTGAACTGAACTAAATATCAGTATTGGAACGTGCACAAAACACCATAGTTCATTTCCAAAGAGTATTGAATTTTATTACCAGGTACAATAGATATCTCCCCCCTGTGCGTTGATGACTCGGCTTTGAGAGGTGCTGGAGTTCAAACATAGAGTTGGGGTTGAACTTTAAGAAGTAGCCCTTTTTTCACAGAGAGACTTATCTTCTTGTTTTCAGCTGTGTTCCGCTATAAGATTTGGATGCATTTATGGGTTGCATTTTGAGCCTTTGATAGCGCGTCTATTCCTGCAATGTTTCGTAACCATGGTAACACAAAAAATAAAAACAATTGGTAAAAATACCTAATTACCAACCCTACCTGAAAGGCAAGCAAGCCTTCCTAAAAGAGGATGTGTTTCTATGGGGGGGGGGGGGGGGGTACCTGCCAATGTCCAATTTTGGCAATGGGTATTCAAAGGTCCGATTAAGTTGGGTCAATAGTACCCCTGTATGGGTTCGTATTGAATACGTTTTTTTTTCAATAGTATTAAATAGAACTATATAAAAAGTTACATTAATAGTTACTTTGCCATCTTTTGGTAACTTCTACGGACTCTTTACTGCCTTAGTGGCAATTAGATGCTGGCAATTCAACCATGCCAGATACAGAATTAGATGTCGAAATTGACCCATCATAATACCATGTTCATTCAATGGAGCCCAGAGCAAATTATTTCTCTTTCCAGGCTCTAATAATGGCATGGCGGATAACCTTTATGATGTTTTACTCACTTTATTCAAGATAATTCATTGTCATGTATGAAAATACAAAAAAAGGAAGATTGTTTGCGGGCTTATAAAAAGTGAGTACAACAGTATACATTGACATTCATATTATAGATTAATGTACATGCCTATACCTTCTCCTTCAAATTGACCATCTTTGCGTGGGGATATCACCTTTTGAAGACGAAAAAGATTGGTTATGGTTCTATGGGTGATGCACTCGTAAAGGCCAACCCCAAGGCTTACAACCACCATCATGACCATGATAATGAGTAACGAGTCTTACAAAAGATCCCCTTACTCTGGGGGTGATAACGTGTTCCACATCAGTGCCATAATCATTGTATTATGAGATTCGAAGATCTTTATCTCCTTAATTATCGACGAGATGGAATAAAAGATAGGTGATATAAAAAAATGAAATGAAAAGGAAAATCGATTAAAGTTGGTGTACCGCCTGTAAACAAGCTGATTTACAAAAGATGATCACAGTGAGAGAGGAAGGGTGTTCCTAGATACAAGGGCGGGGGGATATTATCAGTTACTAGTAGCTCATAGAACTTGTTATCATCAACATGTACATGTATGTTGACTTTGTGGCAGGTCTTGATCACAGGGGCATTCCCGCGCCTCCTTCAGCACCCCCCCCTGTTCAATTAAAGAGTGAACCACTTCAGGATGTAAAAATTGATATTGCTCGTCTAAAAATAAAGTAGGAATCGCCCCCTTTTAAGTGACTTCTTTCTCTCTTTGTCAAGATTTTTTTGTTACAAAAGGGTGTTGAAAGATTTTTAAAGATTTTGTATCCCCCTTATTTTTTCTGAAATCATGTATCCGTCCCTGGGTTGAGTATAGCATGAGGTGTATGTGCAAATTCTGCTGATTATTTATCAATTTTTTTTCTCCTTGTTTAGTAAGATAACTAGACTGTTTTCGTACACAGTATTTAGTTGTAAGATTATGGCAAGGGGGGGGGGGGGGTATATGCTCAGCACTGCTTAACCTAACCCATCAGCTATAAAAAAATATATTGAACAAAGACTCCTACTAAATGCATGTGAGGCCATTGTCTTACTTATGCTATATATACCTGTACCTATATTTGGAAAGTGAAACCATTGGCAGAAACAGAAACAGAAAATCAATCCATCGATTTTTAGCGCTATTCTTCCTCAAAATTCGCCTTGGGGTGTGTTGGTAAAATTCAGTTTATTCAGTGGGCTTATTATTTGTTGTCGTCTGAATGAGTTAAATCAATTAGCAATAAAAATATATATAATGTATAGTCACTGACGTTGGGAAAGACAAACCTAATTCGCATAATTTCATATCAATCTTTTATTATTGGGAGTAGCTGAAATGAGAAATTAGGTTGATTTTAGAGTATATCATGAGTATACAGAAAACAGTATTTTCAAGTTATCCGTTTAGGCATGATAAAGACATATATGCTTACCCCTTTCAATCACAATTCTTGTCATTATCATAATCTGTCAAGTTCAAATGCAACCTCCAATTTCTCAATTGGTTTATTTTTGGGGGTTTATGGAACATTCTTTTCTCGCAATTTTCCCACCATTGTCAGTTGAATGAATGAATATCTTCACTTGTACTTTATTTTAAAAAGCACAAACGATCGAAATCACGTCAAACGCTTGTAGTAAAAGGAAATTACACAAATATTTCTTTGAATTGTAATTAGCATTATATAGCTGAGTTTCAATGATATTTATCTACTTCCTGAGTTATATGTTTCACATGCCTTGAAGCGTGACATGTACCATTTTGAAAATTGCCCCGATTGATCGAAGGAACAGACAATTGGCTTTCGTTTGTTATGGTCTATTGTTCTTAGAAGGTCATAGTAATTACATTAAAATAGGTTTACGCGGCCATCATCGTGAGCAAAGTTCACACAAAAGACAATTTTCGTTTTATCCTTTCTTCAAGTATTCTATATTGTTCGAGGAAGCACCAACCAAACAATAAACATAGAAATAACATCAATACGACAGTAATTTTTAAACATTTCCTGTCTGATTTCTCAATTTGAATTCGTGAATGCAGCTGGCCCCATTTAATTATTAGTATGTCGATGTTTGAAGTTCGAAGTTTGCAGATTTGACACGAAGACAATCCCATGTGAACATAGCTTCCTTCATGTTATTTTCATCATGTGTATGATAGACCTCACCTTGCTCGTTGGTGCGATCATTTTGTTTGATGCCCAAGAAGCGTTTCAAACACCAATTTGGGAGTTCATTTTGTGCAAACTTCATCGGAAGAAGACAAAGGAGTGATGATTTATGTTTAGATTATTTTCAATTGTTATCGGCAGTTTAAGAGGTGAAACAGTCAAGTCGGAAGGCAGGGAGAATGTTCCATTTGTGATAATGAGTAGTTTGAACATTCATCAAATATCCCTGGCGTTCTTTTTTCTATGTCTGAACGGTTGAATACAAACTTGTGATACCTCACATTTTTAGACTGACATTCATCATGCACTATGTGTCACCACTAGTTTGTGAAAACTTTGCTGTTGGTTATGCATTTCTACTTTAAGCGTAACCCGTGAAAGATTTGCGATATGAATATCAGTCGAAAGGTAGAAAGAAATTAATTTTGTGAGTATGTATTTTCAACCTTAATGAATATTGAAATATTTTTTTATTTTATCTTATCGTATCTTATTATTATCTTATTATTTTGAGGGTATTTCGAACATTCTGTTTATACAGCATGTACAGTAAAATCGGTGGATCACGCCTGTGTTAAATAAATGCCATCTTGCTAGAAGTTTAGTATAACGTATCAAATACGACCCTTCGCACGATACAGAGTAGAAATAAGAGGACATTTAACAGGTTTCATAACATGGCTTAAAAACCTCCCTGGCGACGACGCGACGCTGAAGTGATGAGGAATGGATGTTGACTGGTATTTGAATGGGCGCCGGATGGATGAACCTGGACCCCGCGGGCCTGAATATGTTAATCAAAAGGGGTATTTTCTCCTGTACCCCTGTATGTGGATGAAGGTTGAGTTTTTGTGTGTGCATCGCGATCGGCTTCTTGGGAAGAAGTGGGTCAAGTAAGCTTGCCACGTCATCCTTGCCAACATCATCCTCATCATCGGTGGATGCAGTTCTCAATCTTTACGCCCTTATCTCGTTCATTCTTGATGCTGCCGTTATAGGTGACGATGTGAGAGAGATGCTAAATTGCGAAGGTTTCGGTGATGCATTCCTTGCAGTGAAAGATGATGTTGTTGTTGTGATCTGCTGGGAATGATTTTTGGCAACTGGTGTATTGGAGATGAATTATTGGTATCACTTTCAGACGTTGGAATGCGTGAGGATCTCTCTTTGTTTCTGTTTTTGATTACACAACAGGTGCGTCCGCATCTTGAATGTTGCGCGACGATGAATACTTCGTATTGATTCTGAAGAGCGAAACAATTTGATCATAAAACAGTACGAGCTTTGTTGGAAGAGTTATTGTTGAATTATAGTTTCAGTTCAATTTGGTTTTCCCAGATATTTAGCAGAATGGTTTAGATAAAGTGAGCTTCGTGGCCTGTGCGATCATCAAAGATGAGTTTTAAATAAGCCTGATACGTCTCGACAGGAAAAAAATATCATGATTATCGGATATCAAAGCGAAAGCGGAACACATACATTTCAGACTGTAGATGGCCGAATAATTTGGATCATTTCAATTGAATGCTTTGAATGATTATGTATAATGTTTGCTCTCGTGCCGAGGTAATATGGTGAATGACAACTGAAACCACAGATCTGCCATTCGATCCTTCGATCTCAATTGAAAATAAAATTCATTTACTCAACATTATAATCACCAAACCACATGAGGGGAAACCCGTTTGTAGTAACTGGGATATTCCATCCAACCCGCACGAATCAGGAAGAACGAGGAGCGTCAAATAAATTTGAAGTTTACAGTCTTTCTCAATTCAGCCACTGGCTGCGATGAAATGATAATAAAACCTTCAATTCAATTAATTGGTCATGCGTCAATTAGGAGAAACAAATTTGACTTGCTACTGGTAGAAGAGCGTTAATTATCAGACGATAAAGGCCCGCCCATTCGATGCGTTCAGACTTTTCGGTGAATTATAATACGTGATTCATTCTTCGATTGCACGCGCTTTGGAATATTGTGTACTCAGCGATGAAAATCAATCGGCGTTATGAAAGCAAACATGAAACACTAATGGAGCCGAAAGCATACAGACTTTCTTTATGAGACCATGCTCCCAGCAGAGAGATGGGGGAAATATGAGTCAGCCGAGTTCTTCTGTGGCCATTATACAGATTGCCTTGGATCAGAATAATTACCCCATCAGCGTCATGGATATAGATAATTGTCGTCATGATGATCATAACAATACTGGAAACATTTTGTAGAATATGTATGTCTTCTTTTCTTACTGACATGACTGAGAAATCAAGGACGATATTTCAATCTAGGAAGAAATTATCGAAATTGTGCCAAGCTGATGATTAGACGGTGAAAGTGGCATTCTTCTTTGGAATCATTGTTCTTCATCGATGGTGAAATTTCTTTTGTCAACGCGTGGACCTATTGTCAAAACTGTTTCCATGGTATTCAACAGTTATTAGTTCGTAGACGTCAGTGGCGTTTTTACATCTTCCATACGTACCTACCATAACTACATTCTTATGCCACGCCGGTCAACATTAACATCGTCGGCTCCAGATGAACTCATCTACTATTATTACAATTGTGAACTATTGCATATTTTGGGATTAAAGTAATATTAGCATCTCGGTGTGTTTTCACACGAAATGGAACCACTGCTTATATAGATGTTACACTGGGTTTAATTACCTGCAACGATTTTGGACAAGACTGATACTATGGAAAATTACCAAACGTGGTAATGAATAGATGATTATTTTTTTAATAAAAAGTGGCCAAGACTCTGCATGATATTAAGATGATTGGTGAAAATATGCATACTTAGCTTTGCTAAGAGTACGATGGTGTCTTATAGCTTTGCTACGAGTACGATGGTGTCTTATTACTGCAGAATTTATTTCTTTTGCCCAAGAGTGGTCGAATTAGTTTCGGATTAATGATACTTTGTTTGGGCTGAGGTGATCGCATGAACGAAAAGCAACACCGATTATGGTTACAACCGTGAAATAGAAATCTGGATGTACGAGATTCAGTTTCAACTTTGAACACCTCGACCACCTTGTTTGTGAAAACAAAGTGGAAAGACACATCGGAAACTAGTTTCCAAAAGACACTAGTGAAACGATCAGGCTGCGAGGAGATGTGGAAATACTGTATAGTTTTTTAGTTACGAATCGAACGATCTTGATCACTGTTGACGAAAGGAGGGTTAGTTTCTATCGTCTCAGCTCTGGAAGATCAAACGAATGCACATTTGGACAATGCAGCAGAACTGTGACTGTGCTTCTTTTTATGTTAGTAAAATGCAGATGAAACACAATATCTTTAGGTCATAATCTTGGATATCTCGAGATAAAACTATTTTGGAATATAGCTCTTGGAGAATCAAGCTGTACTTTTCTTACCATAGAGATCAAGCCTTCGTGTGAGATAAACATCGACCCGATGTAAAACTATCCCCTTTGTAACATTACAATAAAATCATTGTTTTTGTGCAATGTTTAGCATTTACGACTAATATTGATCTTCGAGTGCTCTGACCTGCATGAGGTTAACATAATCGTCAGGATGGTGCAGACTTCCTGTTCATGCTGGATGACCATTGATAGCCATACGTCATCTTGAATCAATGGGCGCCTGAAGTGTACCCTATTGTGAATCCACACCCCACGGATCGATTGATGAGTAGTCCATCTATCTAGCCGCGGGCTATTATTACCATCACCATCAGCGAGTGAAGTAAGAACTCAATAATAACCAATGACTCAACGGTCGTTGTCTCAAACGCAAACCAAAACAAGCATTCCACTTAAACTTGAGGAGGGAGGGAAGCGCTTTAGCGAGAATCTTTTTGTATTCGCAGAGGGTAACCTTAGCTGATGAGATGCGAGAAAGGCCATTCAGGACGTGTCGCCGTCTTGCAAGGCGTTGTTCTCTATTATAGTTTGTAGAACTGTTGGGTGAAAGAGTACTTTCAAATCGGTCAACCATCTAATAGGATAACGTCTTTGAGTATTGATTAAGAAGCCGCCGCATAACATTCACTTGTTTTCTCTACATAGTTTTGAATAAAGCAATTGAAGCGTTGCAAGAACAGTGCCGGCTACATGTGCTTTCGCCTGACGTTATGTTTCTCCTGGGAGCAATCTAGACATGAACTCTTTGGACATACTAGGATACCAATATTTTGCGCACCTGTGTCAGGAGTATCAGCAGACATTCATCAGGATATATACTTGGAGATTCATTATAGGACCTTCAATACCAAAAAACCCAATAGTTTGCACGGCATCTAGACTAATATAATTCGTTTCGGATCAATGTCTGTGGTGCATATGGCTTCTACATGAGTAACATGAACATTGTGAAGGAGTAACACATTCTTTAAACAAAAGGTTCAAGAATCATGAAGGAATTGCCAAAGATTGCAAAGTGCACTCAAGACTACATACCCACATGGTGTGGAGTTTGACATTTTAGAGTAAAGATCACAGGACAGCAGTAACTTACTAAGTGCATTGATTCTTTTCCATTTGGATCTGAGGACATATTTAATCAGCACCAGGACTTCGGAATATTCCACCAAAGACCAAGACTATCTTGGTTCCTTTGAACATTCGTTTTCCAAGATGCCATCGAGGTCAAGACGACTCGAAGAGGAAAAGAGAAGACAGCTTCTCTATGATTACCTTTCATGCTGTAGGAGTGGTTTCTACTCCGTACAACATGCTCAAGATCATCAGTACGTATTAAATTGTATTCATCATTTAAATATTGGAGTTACTATTTAACAACATAGTTTCATCATTATATATTACACGAGCTTTTAACGCACAGGGATAAAACAATTACACTCTCTGAGATAAAGTGCGGAGTTCTCTTGAACATGTGGGTGGTAGGTTACTAATGGGTTGTGCCTGAAATATGAGAATGTATATAAAATATGTCTACATCTTCAAAAGATAATCGCGCAACTATTACTTTTGGCAGTGAACAAACAAAAGTTACCAATCTGCTATTTCATCAGATTCAATATTCACAAAATTTATTTCTTTCCATCACAAATACACATTAAATACAAATACGAATCACATATAATTACAGATCAAGTACCTGTACAATATCATAATTATGAATTAACAAAAGCTTGGGTATAGGACTCTTTGGGAAAAAAATCCTACCTCAAACTTAGATAACAATAACAAAACTCTATTAGTTTGCTATAAGCATTAAGGGGACGAGGTGTTATTTTTCAATCAATTAATACGTATACGACCTCTTTGCGTTGGCCACCATGGCTTTGTTGAAATAATAGATATTGCTTTTCAATAGAAATTTGATTTTTTATATCATTCATTGTCTAGTACACAGATGTCGATGGATTATCCCACACTATGGCCATAAAATATGCAATATGTATTCTGAATTCATATACATGTCCGTGCTTAATTGTGGTTTACAGATGAGGGGCCCGTTTCATAAAGGACTTGGTACTGTTGTAACTTTGCCATTATGGCAACTACCATGGAAACCTTGATTAAGATTGGCTGCTGAGCCCTGTTATCATGGCAGTTGCCATAATGGCAAAGTTACAACAGTTGCAGGTCCTTGATGAAACGGGCCCCAGACTTGGTATAAAGCAGCACTTAGAGAATAAGTTTAATTTGTAACAAATTTATCTTATTTTTAATTTATTAATGAAAAGCAGATGATTACATACAATACAAGAATAAATAATGGGAAATCCCTTCTCAAGCATGGAATAGACATAAAAATTACAGGATATAATCTTGGCCTGTAGCTTCTCTGATATCACATTACTGACTTTGTAAAGTAAGTACTCAAAGAGCTACTAGTATTGGGCATAACAATAATTACATAAGCGAGAAAGGTCGCTAGATGCCAAATTTGAATTTTAATGGCTGAAAGAATTCCAAATTTAAATTCTTACGGCCCGAATGAATAATGAAAACTGAAATGACCATTACATATTTTTAATATTATGATACTCGAGTATAATAAGCTTTATATGGCTTTAAATTTTTATAATTCAGTGTATAGCATAGGGATGATAGCCTATACTAGATGCTGTATTAGACTTGAGGTAAATTGTTTTGCCCAACAAAACATTTCCATGTAATGTGATGTTTATTCGAGTGAAAATATGTATTAAAAAAATTACAGCTCTAAAGCGATTACCACCCAAGACTTGAACATATTTTCTACGTTATCATAATTATATAGTCGGATCGATCCTTCCTCAGAATATTATTGCATTTTTTACAATCATAATTGCAACGCCACGCCGCCTGTTTATGAGAAAGATGCAAGTTTGTGCGACAATCAACAATGCTCATTTTCAGATTTGTCTCCGGCTATTGAAACTAAACTTTTTTGTAAGATAATAGCGAAAAGTAACTTTCCAATAAAGAAATGCATGTTGCACCGTGAAGTGTCTTGCATGTGCATGGTCCCTACTTGGCCAACCCTGAGCAACAAATTCACCGATTCTGTAGGGTTGTCTGGGCCCCGTTGCATAAAATATCGTAACTTTGCCATCCAATGGTAATTACTTTGGTAACCCTGATCAACAGCCAATCAGAATCAAGGATTCCATGCAAGTTACCATTGGATGGCAAAGTTACCATAGTGGTAACTTTTATGCAACAGGGAGCTGCTGAACTGGTTGCAGAGTGCTCAGGCAAGGGATGGAAGATATGTTGCTTGACTTGCTTCCCCTTTGAGGTTGGCTGTCGTTGGTTTGTAGCACAGTCATTGCCAAGGTGGTTCCAGGAGTTAGTAGGGTTTCTCAAATAGAGAGAAGAAGCATGCTTGTATAGGACTGCTTCTTAGGCAGCAGAGAAGAGTTCTACTTGGATTTGGACCAAGTTTGTCCAAAGGAAGAGGGTAACCATAGCAGTTAAGCATTTCCCCTGTTAACAGAGGAGGTGGTGCTTTGCACTGCTGGCCCACCACCAAGAGGAAGTATTGTTCTTATCGGGCTGAAACTCCAAGTGACCGCGGTGAAAGAACAACAGTACTGTTGATTCCTCTGGTAGTGCACGAGGCTATACCTTCTCATGTCTGTTTCACCTAAGGTCGAAGACCCTACAACTGTCATTAGAATCTCCTTAGATTCTATTGATCTGAATTCATCAAGCCGTTAGAGGATTAACAAGTACAATGGAAAGGGGCGTCTTTAATTCTAAGTTTGCAAAGCTCTTGTATTAGAATTATCGACTAAATCTTTATCCTCATTTCATTCGGTCGAACTTGGTTGGCAAACTGCATGGCGTGGAAATAAAGGTAGAAAAGAAGATTAAAGAGACGGTTGATCTAACTCGTCTCTCCCGGGATGGTCCTTATATAACAGCCTTTTAGAGAGTGTAGGCCTTCATGGTCACGGACCTGTGGTTTTTAAGAATTCCCACTGATACAGTTGAAGTGCTTTTGAAGTATAAACGGTCAAAGTCAAGCTCCTTGAAAGTGTGAAGTCAGATTTTACAGATGAGAAGGTTTCAGAACATAATGGTGTTGGTGTTGACAAAACATGAGACCTAAAGACGGTAAGGTTTCTAACTTAAATCCGATTTGAGATCTGTAGGAGATTTGACGCTCCGAGTTCGGGGGGAAGCAGATCCCTAACACGATTCTTTAGGATTAACATTTGGAGTTCCACCATTGCAATTGGACATGTCGGTGATTTGAGAGTTCTTGATTCTTGAAGAATAAGAGAGTATCATCATGGATTTATTTTGCTGCATTAGCTGGTATCTGAACATCTCGGAATTAATATGGGATCTTTGGCACAAACATGGGCGCAGACGATGATGCAGAGTTAAGGATTTCAACTGGAAGTGAGTCCACGGTCTCTCCAAATATTTTAGACGGATTTTCGTATCGATGCTTAGAATTTACAGTTGCGTGTATTTGGACTGTTTTATATAAAGCACCGTATTTAACCCTAAAAGGACTGGGAGTATGATGCCCCCCCCTCAACGCTTCGCGCGATATTTCCGAAAGGCAATGAAATAACTTTTAATAATTTTTACGATTTTTTAAAAAGAAAATTTGAAGTGAAATTTTGTGTTTTATATGCAAATAATGTTTTTCACGAATAAATTTGCATATTTTATTCATAATAAATAAAAATAATAATTTTCAGATTTGTTGATACTGGCTAGTAGTTTATGTGGTAAAGAATGTGCGTGCCAAATGTCGGCGCGATCGCGCGAACGACGGCCGAGATCAGAAGGGGGGGGGGGGAGGCATCATGCCCCCCAGTCCTCAATACATCTCAAATAGGGTTAAACGGAATTATGTTTCCCTGTTTCATATTCAAGATGCTATTAATATTGTTTATGAGGTTACTCCCTAAGTTTTTCCTTGTAAAAAATTGTTTTTCAAACCAGCGCCCTCTCTTTAAAAATTGTTCCCAGGCTCCTGACTGCAAGGTTGTAAATACAGATTAATTTCGTGCAAAAGGATGTTTTATTCTATTTGTAGAGATTCGAAATCGAAATCGCAATCGTTTGTAACTCTTAGGTACCCTTTTTTGTAAAAAGACAGCGTCTAGGTGTCCTTTAAATCAATCATATAATTGTGATAAAATGTACAGTAAATGTAAATCTATGGCAAAAAATTAGATGCAATCAATAATTATAAATTTATATCATATCTAATGTGATGATCTTTGGACAATTCGTTGGTTATGATCATCAGAATATTTCATCATTATTTGGTTGCATAAACATGATAAAAGGAATGATTTTATTGGTTACTCCGTGTTGAAATTTAACTCGGTTGAAGAGAGAGGGGGGGGGGGGAAGTACACCCAAAGAGCAGGAATGAGAACAGACGTCGGGACGGCGCATAGGGCCAGAATCGTCTTTGGCCAGAATCTGTCAAAACCTATACGCATAAGATTGCACATTTTCACTAAAATACACCAAATAAAAGGCGTGGGTGAGCACCATTATCATTCTATTTTTGCAAAGTGCATGCAGAAAATGCCCTGTGATCAGCTCGGTCGCCTTGATCGCTCGTTGCATGTCGTGGGCGTGTTATTATTCTCGTTTCCAGTAATGACCCAAATTATTATGTCCACGCCAGGTTCGGGATTCGAAACAAAAATAATTTTCCCGCGCCCTGTCACCTACACTGCCCAACTTTGGCAAAAGGAAGCAAGTGACACATCAGTCAAATTTGAGTTATTGTTGTTTCTGAAACACCCTCTGTATGTTGCACGTTCAAAGCAAAATTTGGGTAAGAAATGATGATCGTTCTTTGGAAAGATCTTGAAGAAAATATGCTGTTAAATTGCATTGACGCCTATGTAAATGACGAACACACATTGCTCATTTACAACAAATGATACTTTTGTAGCTTCCTTTTGCCAAAGTACGGCAATACTAGTCCTTCAGTCTTGCTTGAGAAGGTGTAAACCTGCGTCATTCATTTTCTACCTTTTTTACAATCAGATTTTCAAAACAATTATTATGTAAGTCAAACATTTTTCGTTCAATGTTTTACTATCATGAATATCCTACACGCTATTGCATACGTCTGTTCTATTATACAATAATGTAATATCCGTGTTTGTAGATACGTCTGCATGACCAGATGACGTTAGTATATTGATCAATTTACATTTACACTGCACCATCTGTCAAGAAATTGACGAGAGAAATTAGTCTAGTTCCCTCTACGGCAGAAAATTAGTATTTTCTTGAATTGTCACGTTGACGATGTCAGAAATGACCGTTAATTCGGAACAAAAGAAAAGGGATAAACATGATATTCATTGCATGTAGGAGAGGAAAAAAGAGCGTAATGTAGAAATTAATGAATGGAGGCAGTGGCGTAATGAGCCAAAAATTTTGAAGGGGCTAGATGTATGGCTTATCGCGTTAAATCTATAAAAAGTTGCAAGCGAGCAAAAATTTCGAAACTTTTACTACAAAATTCAATTTTTTGTGATAGATTTTGACATAATATTCAGAAAATGGTATCATACTTCAGCCTTCTCTCTTTCTTTTATTTCCATCCCTCTTTATTTTTTCTTGGTCCTGATGTTTTTTGTTTGTTTTTTTTTTTGGGAGGGGGGGGGGGAGGGGGCAATTGCCCCCCCGCCCTTATCTGTACGCCACTGAACGAAGGAATTTATTGTCGATGGGGAGAAGGGAATTTTGAACGTGTGTAATTATGAACTTTGGGGACAACTTATTTTTTTAACTTGTGCGCGTTATGTAGGGGATTTCTCTCTCGCCCTCTCTTTTAATTTTTTTTTAGCAATGTTTAGGTAGGACTATAGTCTTCCCCTCTTGGTTTTTATTCTTCATTTTTTTACGATTAACACGACTGTCTCCCAGTTTCCATTATTCTGAATTCGGAAGAATCCACCGATCAGCCTCTTTGCTTTGACCAATCAGATACTCTTCTACCTTACTTATTTGACCAATCAAATCGTGCTTAATTACCATTTCTTTGAAACAAATGTCGAGAACCACGAACATGTTTAATGGCAACATCAACCGAAGGAAATGTCATCGATTTTGTATTGTGCTGCAATAAGAACCGAAGGGTATAATGTCAAGATTCTCTGAAACTTACGTAGCGTCTCTAATGTGTGGTGAAACCTGACCAAAATCAATAAAATCTGTGTGAGGTAGATGGATACAAATATAATATATTGTCTGATGTTTACTTAGTTTTGTCTCGGATTTGGATTAGACGGTTTCAAAGAGTGCTCTTATCAACTTACGAACTTCAAGCAGTTTTTATTTCCTTTTCAAGTACTCGAGTTTGCTGGAAATTTGTGGCATTTATAGTGTGCATCCATGGCCCAAAATCATTACGATTATTGAGCATTAAAAGCTCTGGACGGCATCTATCCATCCAATTGTGTCATCCATGTTTATTTTTCGTATGATAAACTAGTTGCGAAAATTATTTCAAAATAAAAATACCGTGAAGCAACACTGTCGTATTCTTTTCGGAAATGCCACCACAATCCTCTCCAAAAACTTCAAGGTATGGCGGTATTTGTGATTATTCGTTTGTTGTTTTGTTTTCCATTTTTTTCTTTCTTTATGATAACATAAGTACTTTGTTCAAGCCCGTCACTCTATCTACAAGTTGTTTAACCTTTACACAGCAATGCTTAGATTGTTTAAACTGTTTTAAACAACGTGTTTAAAACTGTAAAGAACTTGTTTTACACTTATACACAATATTCTTTACAGTGTCAGGCTTAAAAACAAATTATGCTAAAAGTTTAAACAGCGTTCTTACAGTGTATGTAACGTTGTATGTTGTTAAAATTAAGCAGTGTTGTCTTTGAGGACTGTCACGAATGGACATTTTTTTTATTGAAATTTTATTTATTGATTGAATAGTAGATGGTTTTTATTTTTTATAAATTGACTGTAACTATTATAGATTAGGGTAGTTCCTTAATAAGATTCAGGTGATGGTTGATTTCATTATTTCATAATAATTGTGTTTGTTACATTTGTTTGCTACTTACATGTAGTTTAGGCGAAAGTATAATTAACGAATAATTTTAATGATTGTGTAAAATTAGACAAATATGCATATTTTGTCACTTTCATCATTGACCTAGCTAAGTATACAGGTACGTGTTTTCGTCGTTAATTTCAAGGTACTATCAAGAACATTTTACTAGGCTAGATTAAATCAGTCGGTAAAAATCAAAAGTTGAACTTGTACCGTACACTGTAAAAAAGCCCTGATTTTACAGAAAAAAAAAAAATTGCAGAAAGCAATAACAGAATCATTCTGTGAATTCATAGAACATGAATTTTTCTGCAATTTAACAGAACAGGTCTGTTTAAAAAGGGGAAAAGGGTGTTTTATTAAAGGAAATTTGTAAGGTTCCATACACCAAATACCAATTTCCTGTAAGATTACGCAATCTGGTAAGATTACAGGTGTTCTCGAGACTCTGCTGCAGGAACTTCTTTTATTTTAAGGATAGATTTTCTAACAGTGTACGGTAAACAAACATAAAAAACAAACAAACAAACAAAAACACAATTTTAAAGAGGATTATTAATCAGCTTTAAGACCACAGTCCTGCCATTTTCCAATGTTTGCTTAGTACTTAGGGATCATCAATCTCCCGTCTCCAACTTAAAATCTATTATTCATTTACACCTCAGTTGTTTCGACCAACTTAAAATGCAAAAAGATCGATTTTCTTGAGTATCATTGGTCCTCATATTATGCTCATTAGAGTTAATTCCTTTGTCATACCATGTATGACTTCAGAGTATTAAAGCATGGATGTTGAAAAGAAGGGAGAACGAGAGGGGCGATGGTTGGTCGACCGGAACACGCGAGATGGGGGATGGGTATGGTTTTAATAGGATTAACAAGAAGTATGGATCGAACCTATAGCAGTGGAGGAGGTTTAACAGTCAAGAATCAATAAGATGTGGATCTCCGCTCGGGGTTAGATTTCCAAGGTTATTTCAGCACCTTACACATGCACAGTGTGAAACATAAGATCGTGCAAGGCCGGGCAAGCCATGCATACTTATCGTCATATCGAACAACACGTGTACGAAATTCTAACTGGCAGGGGTTGTCATGGGAGTTACTGAAGCCCGGGAAACTCTTATAGAGATTCGTTACCCCTGGGACCGAGCTTTTCCACTTTTCCTGCCGAGTGAAACAGACATCGTCACGCTCCAATTCCGGCCATTGATCTCAGTTTCAATAAAAACGATTTTTACCCCAAATCCTACAAACCCAAATCCTCATCCCTTAATTCCCCTGTTTCGATACAAGAATACTGAGAAGTTATCGGTGAAAGCTGGCAACAATAGTCCGACCTTATTATTTTTATTGGGTTGTACCAACCGCCATTGTTATGGTTCTGCACAACCCCCATGCCAAGCAGAAGGTACTTCAAGATTTTATCGATGGACAACTCATTGAGCCACCGTGTTAAAGATCCAGCGATTCTGAACTTCGAAGGGGATAATGAAGGAAACTTCCCAAGGGAAATTAATAAAAGAGGAAGGAATAACAATACAAAGAGGAGAAAGGAGATAACTGCATCCTTTTTGTCGATATTTATATTAACTTTTTCTCGGAGGATGCAGGTGCCGCAGTTGCAAAGTTACTGTTTCGAAGATTATGCAGTTATTATTCCTCGACCACTGCACATCATAAGATTGGTCTAAAATCGGTTTCTCTCTTGGAATTTGTCTTGTTGACTCTTTCAACAAATTCCAAGTGATTTTTCAGGTGTATTCGACAGGCTTTGTGTTTGATCGTTTATCTTCAGAGACGTGTTCGTAGTAGTAGTTCCGTGAACCTTGATAATAATTATCTTAAAATGTTAGATGCAAAAGCCACGATGATGGATACGCGATTCTACAACGGCTGCCTCTGGTTTTTTTCTCTCTCAAAGATGTTTGGTTATTGGAATGACGAATTATATCGACAATGAAGTTTTTGGGTGTACCAGATATATCTTCCACCGAAAGCAAAGGCAGCATGTTTTGCCGAGCGCCGCCGAAAAGTGAATTGATTCAGTAAGCGTTTACAATCGAAGACTATTTTTTGTTTACCCATTAACGTCAACATAATTAAGCTCTCATAACCATTAATAATATTACCGATAAACCTATCCCAATTAAGAGAAGATAACGGTTTCCAGTTTACGAATGACTGACGATTGTGACGAACGATTGGAAAATACAACGAAAGTGGCAAAATAACTGACTGAAAAATATAGCAGAAACAATCGCAAGGTTGAAAAAAAGCAAACATTTTGACTGAAAATGTATTGGGTGAGGTTTAAGCTTTCTTATGAACGACTACATTTAATTTTACACGACTTTTCACAAGGAATTTGCATTGCACCTGCTCTGACTTTCACTTTATGGCCTTGTCTGACTTTTTCTTGGCCGTCTCCACTTTTTTTTCTTCTCGACATTCCCTGTGAAAAAGGTGTTCTTAAAAAGGCGATGATATTACAAAATGAATTGATGTGAGACAACAGCGTTTCCTCATGATAAAAAAACCCCACAAACAAACGCCTTTACAACAAACTGCTGATGATTAAACTATATTTCATTTTTTTTAATGTTTCCCGCTTTTTCTGCAGGATGCCGATAATTCATGAAATAAATTGATGTGACACAATGATTTTCCTCCTCATCGAAATACTAATTTTACATCAAAATGATGATAATCATATTTTTAAAAGTTTTATTGTTTTCCCCGTTGTCTTGCAGCTTATATATTGAGGCAACAGTGGATGAAAAATGAGACCGTGATTTTCCATAATTATAAAACTACAAATTTTATACCAAAATGCTGATAATCATGCTAAATTGTTTTATGTTTCTTCTTTTTCTTTCAGGATGCCGATAGATCCGGCTTCACCCCAGTTCGGCATGTCATCCCCATCGGGGTCCAGTGTATCTAGTAAGTAGTGTTATATTTATTTGAACTTGGTTCACTTCTATTCACTTCAGTCCAATTTGGTTAAGTTCGTTTTAATTCTATTCATTTCACTTTAATTAGATTCAGTTCAGTGCAGTTGTATAAAATGAAATAAAATCATAAGATAAAATAAAATTATATAAAAAGAATAAAATTGAATAGAATAAAACAAAATTAGATTAAATGAGATGAAATTTCATTACATAAATTAAATAAAATTCAATTATATTGAATTGAATTGAATTCAATCAAATTAAATTAAATTAAATCATATTGAACTGGAATTTAATGGAATGAATGAAATTTAATAGAATTAAAATAAATCAAAATAAATTACATTAAAATAAATCGATTGAATTGAATTAAATTACATTAAATTAAATCAATGGAATTGAATTAAGCTTAGTTAAATTCACTTCCATAAATTTTAATTCAGATCAATTGAATTGAATTCAGTTTTATTCAGTTTTGTTCTATTCAATTAAATTGAATTCACTTCATCTTTAGTGAATTCATTGTAATTAGATTCGATTTAGTTTATTTATATAGACTCGTTAATGCACTTCAGTTCGATTTAGTGTAATACAAAATAATTTAGTTCAAATTTGAATCGGGTCTCTTTCAGTTCAATTATTTTTTTCTGCAGTAAAGTTTTCTTATACTAGAATCAAAGAAAGCTGATGCTGGTCTAGTGTTCAAATTGTCTCTGTGCAAATATGCGCTTTTTAAGTGTTTGATTCTATCATGATTATCTGTTTACTTTGGTCATTGTTATTAATCCGTAGAGCAGTGGCGTAATGAGCCAACATTTTGAGGGGGCCACCTAAGTATTTGGGGCAATAAAAAGAAACTGCGAGCGAGCGAAGTGACCGAGGAAAAGTTTGACCTTTAGATTAAAAAAAATATAATTTTGTTATAGATTTTTACAATCACCCTTTTTCGTCTCCTTTTCTTTATCTTTCTCCGATTTTTTTTGGTCGTGAATGTTTTTTTTTTGGTCCATGGCCCTCAAGCCCTCCCCAATCTGTACGTCAGTGCCGTAGAGCAATAATTAAGCCGATTTTAGCTTGTTCACTTCGATTCAAATTAATTAGTTATATTTACTATTTACTGTGTTACAATATTTAGTCATCAAAAATTAAACGAAATTAGACAACCTTCATTTCCTTTATATATCTTTCAGGTGATGAATCCAATGATGGAGACTTGACGAAGGATCCTTACGGAATCACACTCCACTTCGTCACCGATCCGGGAGAGAGCATCAAGTTACGGAAACTCATCCACCCTCTCGTGAAACACTTCGACCATTCCTTCAAGATGTTCAACATCGCGGAACGCAGCAGACCCAACGGGCAGTTCAACAAGGCCAATGGCGGCGCCAGAGACATTTTCCCGGCACTGTCCGTCATGTTGTTCCTGCACATCGACGAGGACGTTGACGATAGGAGGATATCCTCAGCGCAGGAATACCTTGCAAGGAAACCTTGGAAGTACCATCACAACTCACGGGTTCCGGGGAAGTTGTACCTCTGTGAACCCAACTTTCAGAACTTCTACACCACCGAACAGGACATGCCACTGTGGGCGGTGCGGCAAGTCCACTACGGCAAAGAACATCTCAGGTTTATGCTCTACGCGAGTCGGGAGAACTGGGAGGACATGATCCGGTTCTACACCTTAGTGCTAAATCGAAAAGTAGAATACCAAAAAGAGGACTTCTGTTACTTTGTAACGCACACAAGAGATTCTTCGGACATCCAGTTCGCGCTCAAGCGGATCCCTGAGGACTATTCGGTCAGACCGCTTTATACGTCGTTCCTGCAGTTCAAAGTGCGCGAGATTGGTGAGCTGGTGCCATTGCTTCCGAACTCGTGCTCGCCGATCAGTCCCCAGAGGTGGCAGACCACAGACCCCGACGGCAATGTGACCTTGATCCTGGTGACCAAGAAGGTTGGGACAAATAACAATAGCGCCCTCACCCCCAGAAGACAGTCTGTGGACGTCCTGCAGCAATTGATTGCCCCAAAGCCATTGAAACCTAAGGCCAAACAAGCCTTGCAGACTGTCCTAGACGAAGAAGAGGAAGACTCACAGTAGCCTAAAACATCCGCCAAACATCAAAGCCTATATAATAAAGTATGAATGGAATGTTATATGATTCAATAAAATGGAAATGTTTAAGTGCTAAAGACATCCTCTCATAGAGTTTGGTGCTTACTTGATGAAACGCTGATTTGCAAATAGGACTGTCATAAAATCTTCAGGAACATTACTTGGGTCCGATAAGTGCATGTGGCATGGAAATTATCCAAGCAAATGTCTTGATATAAGTAATCTTTTTTTTCTTATCCAAATTAAATATCCACTTGAATGTACTCACAAAACGTGGTTCATTGTATAATTTACGAGCAATAATGACTTTAAAAAACCATTTCCAGTAACATTTTAATTATGTATTTAAAGTAACATGATTTATTTTCATGTGAAATATACATGTAATCTGCATGCATGGGTGTCTATACTGCATGATAACTTACACTTTCTTTTATCTCGTGTTTGTCTAATGGGGGCATTTGATGTTTTGTGAATAATTTCGCATGCTTGTATTGATTCTGGTTGAATAGTATACATGTCGTTTCTGCTCTAATGCATGCCACTTGCCACTTTCTTGTTGTAAATCATCGATCCGGTTTGAACAAAGGGGAGAGCAGAAAAGTGCAGTACACCCTTAATGGATTATTCAAATTGGATTATGTCCGACCCAAAAATATGGGGGGGGGGAAACAAGATTGACAATTTGTTGTTTTAAAAGTACCAGCATTTAGATGAATGTCCTACTTGCTTTATACATCATCATTTCGTCACAAAACCAAATCATTAAAGAAATTTGGAGTCAAGCAAAAGGATATTTGACGAAACATAACTGGAGATACCAAATGAAGGCATATACATGAACAGCAACAACAATAGGCCTGTTCACCATACAATGGGAAATGATCGGGGAATGACAAATTGAAAGTTGTATTTTCCAGTTTTTTAAATGTTATTTTCGAGTAGTAAATCGATCGATGATGCCCGATAAGTTTAGTTTACTTCAAAATGGTTCGCATATAAAATAAGAAAATGACGAAATCAGGAAAACTGATGAAGTGAAAACCTTTGAATGATCAAGAACCTCACAATATTTCAAGTCACCATTTGCCTTGTAGAGTATTGCAAATGTTGCAAGAGTGATAGTTGTAAAACCAAGGTAGACCGAAAACATGGTTAAGAAGAACAAAATGAGCATGTCCTGTTTATTATATCTTTACAATGCTGGTCAGTTTATGTTGTGTGTGAAAACAATCTTACATTTTCCTGAGTTAGTCATGCATGTTTTCATATTCATAGAGGTATGTTTTAATATCTGATTAACGTGATGATGAACCAGGGGAGCATTTCAAGTCCCATTTTATCCGACAGTTACCATAGTAACAGTGGCTCTCAGCCAATCAGAATCAAGGAAAGATGTCAGATCTGACAACTTGTGGAACAAAATTGTTGATGAAACGCTCCCCAGGGCTCTGTTACACACAACTGCAAATTTTCAAACAACGATTATGATTGGTCGATAGTGGATGGTATGAACAGCATGCTAATGCAACAATGATCTTGATTGGCCAATGTCATTTTAGGATTGATCACAGACATTGGTGTAACATGGCCCAGATCTCGTTCAGAGAAGCCAAAAAGTAAAGTCATATGCTTTGAATTTACAAACGGAGATGTTTTTGTACGTATTTGATAATAAACGTATTATAACGAATATACTTGCAAATTGTTCCTATCTATTCTGCAGTGGTTTTATTTGTAGTTTGATATCATTTACCAAGCTCTAGTTTCGGTATAAGCAGGTCCTTATGATTATGCAATGAGTAAGCTGATGACGATCCCCACTTATTTTGTTTTGTTTTATAATATGGAATTATACATATTCAAATTTCGTCCTCCAAGAATGAAAATACTTGGATTGACAACTGATTTAATGCATTAGATATTCATTACTGCACCTTGTTCCACTACAAGGGAGACATAATTTATAACATATAAAACAATATTATTTCATGTAATAGCATGATAAAAAAGAAAGTAAAGATATGACATCATCAGCCCATTTCATGAATATTCGTGAGGACGTGTATATAGCTATATTTTCACAAAATATCGCCACACTTTAAGATTCAATTATCATTTTGATTAAATTCTGCTAGGTGATTTTTTAAATGTATTTTCAGTCCGGAGGACCATCTTGCCATCGATTATAGACGATTGTGTTTTTTTTTATTGGTTTCAAACCTTAGGCCTATCATGCATGGATCACAAACGACATGAACGATTCACTGGTTTGGATTATTATTACGATTGTTTTTGATTAATTTCACTTCAGTAACATAGGCAGATAGGTCTGTTCCTGAAGTTAAAAGAAAAGCCGAGGAAAAATTAAGAAAAAGAAAGATTAAGACAGAGACACGAAAATGATAAGAGAGATAATAAGAGAGCGAAATATTTTTTTGTGTATTTTGATAACGAATGTATACAAGTCTAAATATTATTCAACATAATCTGCAAACAATTTTGGTTGTTGTTGCTGAATTACGTAGCTAGGAGCTTGACTCTAATAGAGGTCTAGAAAGGAAAGGGGAGAGAAAACCAGACTGCAGTGCAATGAAAGAGAGGGAGAGAGAGAAGAACAGAAAGAGTGGAGAGACAGAGAGAGGGAGGGAGAGTGGGAGTGATATAGGGGGGGGGGGGGGGGGCAAGGGAGGAAATCTCTCCCCAAAGGTAGGGGGACCAGGGGCAGGAAAATTTGACAAGCAAAAAAAAAAGGTTATCAGGGGAGGCTGAAGGCAGGGAGGGAGGGGTACCCAACATGATCTAGATCCCTGAATGCCATGCCTACCAGAAATGAATTTCATGAACATAATATATTAGGGGAGGGGGCCTCGAATAAGAAAACCTAATAAGCTTTAATACAAGAAGTGTGATCCCCTCCACTGATCTGAGTGCAGTCTTTCAATGTTACAGCTCGGTATTCCAAAAGGTGGTTAATCCAAAAACGAATTAAAGTCCATTATTAAAAAATGTTGTTCATCCGGCCGAAAACGAGTTCGTTATTCTAAAGGTTTGATAAAAAAGTGCCATCGACTTGGCGAGATCTTGCAATGTCGACAAAATAACCTTATTATGTCGACAAGTCGACTTATAAAAAGTTATACGTCGACATGGCGAGATACGTTATCTCGCCAATTCGCCTTATTATAGAAAGTTATATGTCGACATGGCGAGATACGGTATCTTGCCAAGTTGACATATAAAACGTTATATGTCAACATAGCAAGATATTTTATCTTGCCAAGTCGACTTATAAAACATTATATGTCGACATGGCAAGATATGAAGTGTCCAAGGCCCGGCAAGAGTCCAAATATCTCGCCAAGTTGACATATAACTTTTTATAAGTCAACTTGGCAAGATAACGTATCTCACCATGTCGACATATAACCTTTTATAAGTCGACTTGGCGAGATAACGTATCTCGTCATGTCGACATAATTATAACTTCTTATAAGTCGACTTGGCGAGATAACGTATCTCGCCATGTCGACATAATAAGGTTATTATGTCGACATGACAAGATAAAGTATCTCTCCAAGTCGTCAAGTCGATGGCACTTTAAAGGCTCCGTAAAAAAAGAAGAAAAATCGTGATAGTTATTTTTGCTCACAGTTTTACTGAACCATATTTTATGTTCCGAAGATCGATCTATCGTTTGGAATAACGGAGCTTATGTAATCGTCAGATGAACGAATATTCGATGGATGCCACAGTATTCTGATAAACGAACCCTTTTCATTTTCGGAAAATAAACATCTGATTGACTTATTCAATATGCGTGTTTCGTTCTTTACATTGTTACTGCTCGTACAGGCATATAAATTGGGCGGGGAGCTCGGAGCACTTGCCTCCCAAAATTTCCATGAGAAATAAAAAAAAAAAAAAGGAAAGTGTAAAAAATGGTGGAATATGGTAAAATTAATCACAATTTACTTTGTTGAAAATATTGTTTATTTATTTTTTTTACCACTCGTGGAATGGAACACCCTATCAACAATACTGTTTTTCGTAGGGGTCCATAATATATGCCCGTGTTCGCGACTAAGTTGTAGAAATGTAGCCCATGATACGACCATGTTGCCGTCTCAAATATTTTGATCATTACTTTACACCACTGCGGAATGCCTCCTGCTATGCAAAGTGTGGGGGCGCTGCAACGAACATTACACAGCTTGTTACCCCATTTATTGCAACGCCCATCCACCTCTGTACCACATTCAGTGATTGATTGATCATTGATATCTATTACTCAGGGGCCGCGGAAGCGGGGGGGGGGGTTGCTGGGGGCTTCAGCCCCCCACTTTTTTCAAAAACCTTGTACAAAAACGTAAAAATTATCATATATGATTGTGATTTTTTTGCATGGTCAGTCCCCCACTTTTAGCTCAGCCCCCCCCCCCCCCACTTTGAAAACCCCTGTTATTCTGACTATTACATTTTTCTTAGTTCTCGGCTTCGTTATCAGTGTAAGGAAATATGAACATTCAATACCAATTTCTGCTTATCCAATACCAGGTATGTGTGTGGCTTATCCAGTACTGGGTGCCTCATTTCACTTCAGAGAGACCTACCCCTTTATCTTTCGATCCCAAGCCACCAGCAAGGCCATGAAGGCGGGAAGTAAAATAAGTAACAACAGGCAGAGTTTGACTAATGTTTCAGGAATTGAAAATGAAAGATCGCCATCTACGACAATGTGATGTTTACCTTTTTTTTTTTGCTCCGCTGCGATCGCGAGCTTGACGTCTGGCAGACTGTCAAGTCTATTCATAAATTAATGGGGATGTGTACCGGTACGGTATGGTCCTTGTGTACATAATATACCGAAATAGCTTGCATTCATCAACATCATATCATCACGTCGCATACGGTAGTACCGGCCGTGTAAACACGAGTTATCATCGAGATCGAAAGCAAAACCCGCGGCGCCGCATTACATATACAGCCATCGCCAGGCAAAGCCACCGGCCCAGCAGCCGCAGCCCCACAACACAAGTCACAACTTCACAAGGTCTCGTCTTGTTGTAGCTTGGCATAGTTCCAGACTCACGGTTAAAATTGATATCTCCAAATATTGAAATAAGATGGGTGTCTCTCGCTATGTTATCATCGGTGTCCTTATTTTAGGAGCTCTTTCTGGCTACCTCTTCCACCCTCCTGTTCCGAAGGGCCTCGCAGAACCATGGAAATACCGTCTGGTTCTTGGTGTGGCGAAAATTACACGAGTTTTGGTAAGAAAAAAAAAAACTCGTATTTACTGACACTGTTTATGATGACAAGATCAGAAGATGTTCGTGATGTTTGTAAATATTCAATATTGGTGTCAATGACATTTGATGACACTGTCTTGTGTATGTTGGCTGCTGGGCTAATGTGGTGTGCAGGTATTTATCGTTGCGCAATTAATAATCATGGCTAATCAGCTAATGAAGTATCACTGCCAATTTATGCTACATGTAGGACGCTGATGGTATTTGATACATCATGATCTTGTGATGTAAAGATGGGAGTCTAATCACAATTAACTCCACCATCTCCATTAAACATTAGTAAATGATGGTGGTATTAATTGTGATATTGTAGGAAATGATGATGTTCTTCTTCTGGAAACAGTAGGCCTACAGTCCACCGTCTGGTGTATTGTACTGGTGGTGACAATAATGATGATTGGTGTATTTGCTGATGATTGATGATGGTGATGATGATTGGTGATGACAAATAATGATGATGATGATGATAATTGATGAATATGATAATGATTAATGGTAATAATGATGATGCTGATGATGGTGATGATCGGAATGACGATGAAGATAATTATGATGATGATGTTAACATTGGCATTGGTGATGTATAAAGAAAAGATGACAAAATCGATGGTGTCAAAATTGTGATGATGACATTGTGATCGATATTGATGAAGATGATAGTGATATGTCAATGATGATGTTGATGATAATGATAATGTGATTAGTAGGATGTCTGATCATCATCATCATCACCATCACCATCATCACCATCATCATCATCATTATCATCATTATCATCGTCATCATCACCACCATCATCACCACCATCATCATCATCATCATCGTCATCACCACCATCATCATCATCATCACCACCATCATCATCATCATCACCATCATCACCATCATCACCATCATCATTATCATCACCATCATCATCATCATCACCATCATCACCATCATCATCATCATTATCATCATTATCATCATCATCGTCATCATCACCACCATCATCATCACCACCATCATCATCATCATTATCATCATCACCATCATCATCATCATCATCATCATCATCATCATCACGATCACCATCATCATCATCATCATCATAATCGTCATCATCACCACCATCATCATCACCATCATCATCATTATCATCATCACAATCATCATCACGATCACCATCATCATCATCATTATTATAATTAATAATTTAAGATATTATTGTTACTTTTATTGAGGATGATGTACTGTACATGTAGACTCTTGTTTTCATCATTTATTGTTACAGATGCACATGGTCATTATTTTGGTTTATCAAACTAATGTGCAGTACATGTACTATTATTCCTTGTTGTGTTTCTGATTCTTCTTGTCCTCTTCTTTGGCCTTTTCACCTTCCTATTCCATTACTTTGATTACTATCATCGTCATTAATATCCTTATTCTGTTATCAGTAATACATGTACAATTTTTTTATTTTCCAGGCTTTTGTCAAGTACCGGATTGCGAGCAGAAACCAGACATTTATGGATACATACCGGGGGATGTACAGAAAACACAGACCAAAGGAGCTCATCCCGGGGTCGAACATAGGGTCAAAGGTGATGAACTTTGATGGGGTCAGAGTTCGTGTGTACGAGCCGATTGAGAGAAAGGAGGAGGCTACCCCAGCCATGGTTTTCATGCATGGTGGCGGTTTGGCGTTAGCCAATATTGGTAAGTATTTGAAGTTTCTTATGAAGTGATTGTGACCTACATGTGGACTAAGTCAATAAAATGTAATCTAGGCCTAATATATGGTTATGGTATAAACAACAATGATGAGAATGTATAACAACAATATAATTGCATTTTATTTAAGTATTTGCAAGCCATGTGCATTTAGTAAAATAATAACTTTTTCACAGTTAAATATCAAATTAGAATACGTGTATGATCTATATTTGCCTAGAATCAGAAAAGTAATATCATATTCAATGTTTTCAGTAATAAACCTATTTGTTTTTGTATAGTCAAATTATCATTATTAGAAACTGATTAAAAGTAGCTTATTATTACAATTAATGGTACCGGTACATCATCTCTGTTCTATAGTCTCTAATAGTGCAAAATGTTATTTTTTCAAACAAGTAGAGAGGCTACATTAAAATATAACAAAATATGTTTTGAAATATATGATTGATTGATTAATCTAGAAGTTAAGTAATTTCTTGTTAGATTTTTCATGTTGAATATTTACTGCCATAATTATCATTAAAAAAAATTATTTTCTTTTATTCTCTCACCTCACCAATAGATGTGTATGATCGTCTTACTCGGCAGATGGCGGAGAAGTTAGACATTGTCTTGGTGTCAGTTGAGTAAGTTGAAATAATGAATGATATACTTAATCTGAGATAGTCAAAGGGATTATCATTCGATGTCCCATATTGTACAACGCCTACTTACATGTAGCTTGTTGTACGCGAGCAAATGGGAGACTGAATGTCAAACATTCGTACCGTTGCACACAGGATGTACCATCCAAAATGTACCGTCCAAAATATACTGTCCAAAATGTACCGTTGCACGCCTTTAGGAGGTGACGTCACAATACGATTTAATTCATTGCGCTTTAATACATGTAGTAAAAATGAAGGTGCAATACACTCATACATGTAGCCTGCTGGCTATAAAAATGCGCAATGCTTCCCAAGATCATGTGCGCTTGTGGGATTTTGTTTTTCGCTTTCAATATTTTTCTTTTCTTTTCATAGATTACTGCAGGAAAAACTCTTTAAAAAATATTTTCGCTAGATTCCGAGGCGTTTTACAACACAAATAGCGAATATTCCTATTCGTGCTATGGTGCGGCTACACCTCATTGAATAGAGCATCTTTCTTTCACCTCGTGAAATCTCGCACCATCGCACTCATGCCTATTCGCTATTTGTATATTCTGAAGTTTGGTTAGCCATATGAGTCTACAGTAAACTCTGATAGGAAACTGAAAATATTAGAACTTTGTTAACAATACATTTTATGTGTTTACTATGTCATTTCCTAGTGTTCAATGATTAAAAAGAATTGTTTCAGTTTTCATTCTGAGACATTTACTAACATTCGGTTGGAGTGCCAAATATGCTGATAACCAAGTCTCTACTGTTCGAGATAGAGTGTACATGTATTTGGCTGCCCATATACATGTACAGACTGCGGCTTTAGACCAGAGTTACATGTATATGTAACTTCGAATTAACCAGAGTTCGGAATACAGGCCTGTGAGTCTAAAGCTGTGTTCGAATGATAAAAAAAAAGTAATAAATTCTTGAGAATGATTTGGCCAATGTTCAGTTAAATGTCAAGTCATACAGTAAGTCATAAGATTGGCAGGGAGTAATAAAATGTAATAATTTGTAACATAATTTGCTCTCAGTCAGAGCAGTGTTATATTATATTGGTGTCGTTGTTCTGCATTCTGACATAAAACCTGCTTTATTTTTACTACTTCATACATAGACTGGATGTGATTGACGTTACCTGGTAAGCTTGCCATTGGCTAACCAGGTAGCAGCAAGCATGTATAAATGTAGAGTAATGTTTGTAAACTCAGGGATTTTCCATGTTTACATTGAATAGGTTTATAGCGATACAATGATTGCTAGGTTCCCCCCAAAAAAAGAAACATTCATAAATCTGGATATCTTTTTACACTGTAAAACAGGCCTATTGTATATTGCCTACATGTAGTGATATTTTTTAGGGGCAGTGAACCATCAGTTGACCCCCTTTGAGTATTTGTTTGTGCCATCATTTCACAAAGTATCCCTGTGAGGTCAAAATATATAAAATTAAAACTTCATGTTCAGGAATTAAGAAGTGTTCAGAAGTACATTATATATACAGTGCGTATAAAAAAAAACGGGACAGATTTGAAAAGTCTATAAAATTTTAGTTTCAAATTATTATGTCTATATTTTGGTGTTAATCGGTGCTCTAAGGTCTTGTCTTTCAAATGCTATTAAAAAAATTTAGTTTTGTTCATGCTTGAGCGAACACGGGACGTTTTTGTTGGGGGTTCAAAAAGAGGCTTGCGCCAGAATTGCAGAATATGAGTAATATGATGATCGGACTTCTTGCTAATTAGCAGACTTCCTCTTAACCTTTTCATTATCTTTGCCATAATTTTCAAATCATGCGGTCAAAATTCATTTTCAGATCTATTTATTTGATTGAATTATTCTGTTATTTCTTTTTAATATGCTCTCTGTTAGCTTTGAATATTCCTTCTTCAAGCTTAAATTATTTTTTTCAACCGAATTATGGGAGAGCATGGATTTTTTATTCAAATCCTTTCATTATGTGCTACAAAGGTTATGGTGCCTTTTGAACAAAGCCACACAGATGGGCGGGCGCTCGGGGGTTGCTTCCCCCCTCAATTAAAAAAAATCATGACCAAGAAAAAAAGTGGACAGAAAATAAAAGGAAAGATAGAAAGTAAAATATGATATTATTTGCTGAATATTATGTCAAAATCTATCACAAAATTTGATATTGTAATTAAAAAAAGTGGGAATATTTGCGTGCTCACTTCGCTCGCTCACAACTTTTTAATACATTTTACCCGATCTGCCATATCTAGCTCCTTCAAAATTGACTCAATACACCATTGTCATTGAAAGACATGAATCCCTTCCTGTGTTTCCTGTCAAGCAATTAAACTTGGTCAACGAATTAATGACCCATTGAAAAATAGATTCATGTCTTTTAAAGGTACATAACATAATTTGTTTCACATAATAAAACGATTTGAATAATCACAAGTTTTCCCAATTAATAATTCAAATCTTCTTGCTTGGGTTAACAAAAAAAATCTTCTTTTCTCAGTTACTTATGAAGGAAAATTAAAAGGTAAGAGAAGTTTAAATGAAAAAACAAAATAATTCAATTAAATAAATAACTTTGTAAATGAAATTTGACAACATAATTCAAAAATTGTGGCACAGATAATGAAAATAGGTCAAGAGGAAGTCTCCTGATTAGCAAGAAGTCTGATCATTGTATTACATGCACATATTCTGCAATTCTGGCGCAAGCCTCTTTTTGAACCCCCAACAAAAACGTCCCGTGTTCGGTCAAGCATGAATAAAATTTATTTTTTTAAATTGCATTTCAAAGATAAGACCTTAGAGCATCTATTGACACCAAAATATAGACATCATTATTTGAAACAAAAATTTTATAGACTTTTCAAATCTGTCCCGTTTTTTTTGATACGCACTGTAGTTGCATCCATGGGTTCATTATTGACACTGTTCACAGTTTATACTCACTTTTCCTTACTATTGTGGGTTGTGGTATTGAGACCTTATAAAGTTCAGTCATCGCTGTAAACCCGCCAGCCAAACCGTTTAAAAGCTGAACACATTCATCTCAAATATCTTCTGTATCCTGTTGGGATGGTTCATGAAAACAGTAACACATATTGTGGGTCAGGTTGATACATGTACATGTAGGTGTTGTCTACAACTGCATTGAGTATACAGAAAAAAATGGGGCCGGGGGGAGGGACTTCCTAATAAAGAAACACTCCTTACAGTCCCTCTCATAACCTTCATGAAAGGTATGCTAGCTTATCCGTACTTCTATACCACAATCTCAATATTCATTGGCAATTGATCATGTCAATATACATGCCTGGCCATTCTTATTGAATAAATTCCCCAAAACATATCAGCAGTATTTCTTGTCTCACCTCTTTAAAAGAATTCTCTGAAATCCTGGTTATTCAGGCAAGCTTTTAGGTAAATACATTAATAATTCTTACCTGTTTTTAATTAGGTTTCCATTTATTTTCATCTTTTCTTTACTGTGCTTTGAGCATCTTTTTATGATGGATACCCAGCGCATTACAAATGTATTATTATTGATCATAGAGATTTAATTCAATGTGCATAAAAAAGCATGTCATGTACAAAAGTATGGAGTTTGTTTGTACATATGTACTTTGTAGTAAGAAATTGAGTATTTAGAAATCAATGCACAACAATGCTGCATCAATTGGCTGATTACCTTTTAGAAAAATAAATTTGGTACATATCTCTGTGCATCTATGAACATGTACTGTTTGAAAAAAAAACAGATTAGCTAAAAATCTAGATGAACCTCTTCCTCAATGAATCCCTAGTACGATATATACATGTACTTCATTACAGAAGGCCACAGTACATGTATATGGGTATGACATTGTACATATATCGCTGTTGATGAATAAAAACACAAAATAGAATGAATAATATGGTTTCCAGGGGGCCGTTTCATAAAGCTGTAAGTTAAGAGCGACTTTAAGAACGACTGGTGATCCTTTCTTACGTGCTAAACCATCGCCAATGAACATACCATTTACCACAAGAAATGACCACCAGTCTTCTTAAAGTCGCTCTTAATACAAACAGCTTTATGAAACACCCACCAGGGTCCCGTAACACAAAGGTTTATAGCGATTAATCGTACGCTTGATTTTTACGATTGATTGTTCATTGTAGTCAAGGAATCAATCGTAGAGATGTGTTTCTACGATCATTGCTAAGCTTTGTGTTACGGGCTCCTGGTGTTCACACTGAGGGATAAAGTAGAATGTGGGTTTGAGCAGAGAATGCTGATTGGTATTAAACAATAATGCCTTTAGGAATGTAGTTTATTTCCATGAAGGTTAAAGGAGCCAAAAATGCAGGGAATATTATTGTGATTGTCAAATTTCATTTATTTGATTATGGGTTGATTGAGGAAAGATTTGAATTACATGTACATGTACATGTGTGTTTGTGTACTGTCCTGTGATTAACCTGCAACAATAAAAAAAAAAACACAAAACAACAACAGCAACAACAAAAACAACAACAAACATTTTTTTTCAGCAATGACATAAAAAGATACAAGGTCTATCAAAGCGATGTGTAGGAAATGGTATTCCACAAAATGTCTTGCATTTTTTTTTATACTACATAGCAAAAGTGCCATGGCTGGCTTGGGATTGAACATTGGATTTTCTGTAGTCAGGCTCCTATAAACTTGGCCCCATCATCTCCACAAAATGTTCAGAGTACATGTACATGCAGGTTTAGTTTTACCTTATGCACTACCAGTCAGCTTTCTTTCTCACTATTAGTTACCATAAAATACAGTGTCGATACAATAGCAGTCTGGATTGTCATGTTAAAGATGATATGTTTTATGAGAAATATTTAACCAATTACTTGAAAGTGACCAACAAATCAACTTGATGATTAACAGTTATTTTCAACAAGTCTTCCATCTTCCTTTATTGTTTTTTTTTGTGTTCAATAAAGGAATGCAAATCAACTACAGCAGAGAACAATAGATTTGGTTTAACGCTGAATCCATTGATGGGCAGGTCCAAGCTATTTTACTTGTGACGTATGGGACATTTAGAGGCTTTAAAGTTGTGTAACATAAAAAATGAATGCATAACAGAGAATCTTTTATGGATTTTGGGAGGCCAGTCGTGCCCTCTTTATTCATTAAAAAAATTAGTGATCAACAATTCCATTAACGATGTAATATTTTAAGTAATATGCACTGTGACGTACGGGACCAGACAAAAGCAGATTTTTTTTTTTTTAAAGTTCGTCATTAAAACTCTGGGTCATTCCATCTGGATTCACCCAGTGGTTGCACCCGACCGTCTCAGAATTTGTTGTAATTTGGTACACATAAAATTCACCATGGCCCACGTACAAAACAAAAAAATAAGTCCAATTGGTCCGTCGGTTCTCGCGCTATGGCCCGCCCTTTTCTCCTTGTTTTGACAAAAATGGGCGTGACCTTCAACTTTCAATGGCCTCTGCGTCGTAATGTGTTGACCAATTTTCATGAAACAGGTACCATTTATTAGGAAATTCAGAGAGGAATCCAAAACATGCATCAAATAATGTATTGGAGCGATTTATAAGGTCATGACCTTTGACCTTTACTTTGACCTTGAGTTTGACCCCCGGACAAATAATTTTTAACTTTATTTTCGTGTATGTTAATTATTTGTATGATATTGACAAAATATGTTAAAACCAATGATGATATTTTATGTCTTCACCTTTTAAAACTCTTCCAAAGATACCATGAAATTTCACTCTAGTCCCACATACTAATATTCATGTTAGTAAAAGTGTTTACCAGTTACATGATTTCTTCCAATCTTAAGTTACAGTATGCATGCACATGAAAAGAAATTAAGCTCATCAGTTCACAAATGAAACATTAAACATTTATGCTCATGAATAGGTATCTGTTTAGGCAATTTGATGTTCAGCAATATATGTCATATATATACATATATATATATATATTCTTGTTAGTAAATAGGCATATACTCAACAATTTGATGATAAAAGTAAACACTTTACTAACAAGAATATATATATATATATGATATATATTGCTGACAGGCGCGTAGCCAGGGGGGGCGGTGGGGGCAGTCGCCCCCCCCCAAAACGTCCCCAAAAAGAAAAAAGAAGGGAAAAAAGAGAGGAGAAAAGGAAAAGGGAAGGGAGGAAAGGGAAGAAAGGTAGCTTTGTGTTTTTTTTCTTTTTATTATTTTTTTTCTCAAAAGAGAAACTCCTTCACTCTTGCTGTAAATTTATGATTATGAATTTTGCTTCCGCGCTGCGCGCGGTTAAATGAAAATATTGAAGATCTCCATTGTTTCCCCCACCCTTTCTCTAACCCTGTTTTTCTACCTCAGCTATATGTGTTTATTGCCAGTTAAAGTTCAAATGTATACATTAGGGCATGGAATTAGAGTAAGGTTAGGCCGAAGTATATGAAGTTATCTTTTTTTTAATTGATCGCGCAACTCTGGTCGGGTCGGCTCCAGGCGGGTAAAATCTTTATATCAATTTCTGCCGTCACCTCCATAAAGTCAACTTCTCCCGCTTTTCAGCTCATTACTAAACAACCATAATTTTTGGGGCAAACAGGTTCCTAATCCAAAAAGGGTATAAAATTTGTATCGTATAAGGGTATTAAATAAAAAAGTACAATATTTTTTTATCAAATTCTATTCAACTTCATTTCATTTCCCTGTACATTCATCTCCTGTCCTGTTTTTCGCCCTCAGTTTGAAATTTTGAATGACTCTTAAGTTTCTTTATAATTCAAAATGAAGCGCTTCAGGATAAGTCAAAGAAATTAGGCATCCTTTTTATATAATTTCAATAAATCACAGAAGTTTCAACTTCTTGCGCACTATTTTCCTTTTAATGAAGTTCAATAATCTTAGAAAATTAATTTAATTAGAGCCGATGGGGTATTGGAGATCTGCATTATTTTGATGAAACATCCGCCCTTTTAAATTTCAGAGTTTCGTTGCTCTGCGCGGGGAGGAATATCTTCCTCCTGGCATATACACTTCTTCTCCTCTGTTTTGCGAGTTAAAGATATGCACTGTCGCTAATTTGTTTGTAATCAAATCTGATCTTTCCAAGGGAAGTATTCAATATATGTTTGAGAATATCCTTTTCTCGGGACCCTTTTCATGGCAAAAAATTGATGAATCGCTTTAGCTTCCGCACTTCGCGCGGGGTTATTATCATTTTAATTTCCTCCATTGTATTCCTTTTTTGTGCGTTCACAATCTTTTTTGAAAACAAGGTTCATGAAAACCAGGTTCAAAATCACAATGTAGTCAACTGAATTGGAGCTGATATAGATACTAGAGACAAGAGAGACGACTCCTTTTCATTTTAATTTATGAAACACCAAAAGCTTCGCGATTCGCGCCCTCTTTAAGCGTTAGCATGCTTCGCGTGCATTTACCGCCCCCTCCAAAATGAAATCCTGGCTACGCGGTTGATTGCTGAACATCAAAATGCCTAAATAGATACCTATTCATGAGCATAAATGTTTAATGTTTCATTTGTGAACTGATGAGCTTAATTTCTTTTCATGTGCATGCATACTGTAACTTAAGATTGGAAGAAATCATGTAAATGGTTATTAAACACTTTACTAACATGAATTTCAGTATGTAGGACTAGAGTGAAATTTCATGGTATCTTTGGAAGAGTTTTAAAAGGTGAAGAAATAAAATATCATCATTGATTTTAAAATTTTGTCAATATCATACTAATAATTAACATACATAAAAATCAAGTTAAAAAATTATTAGTCCGGGGGTCAAACTCAAGGTCAAAGTAAAGGTCAAAGGTCATGACCTTATAAATTGCTCCAATACATTATTTGATGCATGTTTTGGATTCCTCTCTGAATTTCCTAATAAATGGTACCTGTTTCATGAAAATTGGTCAACACGTTACGACGCAGTGGCCATTGAAAGTTGAGGGTCACGCCCATTTTTGTCAAAACAAGGAGAAAAGGGCGGGCCGTAGCGCGAGAACCGACGGACCAATTGGACTAATTTTTTTTTGTTTTGTGCGTGGGCCATGGTGAATTTTATGTGTACCAATTTACAACGAATTCCGAGAGGGTCGGGTGCAAAATTGCACATTCATTGGGTGAATTGGCATGGAATGACCCCTCTGTGAATTGGAATAAGCTGGAAATCTCCCATTTTCATGTTTCCATCTTGTATCTTATCAAGTTTCATTAGCCATGAATGAAATGATAGAACTCATTGATGTTATTATGTAATAACTCAAAATATGAACATCCGCGCTGTGACGTACGGGACATGTGACGTACGGGACATTTGTCCATGTGTAAAACGAATGGGGAAAGTGAAATTTCATCAAAATTTATAATTAACTTGATGTATAAAACCAAAGTAAGTTAAGTTTTACATGGATTATCATGATTGATATATATTTCTTTAATAGCAAACACTGAAACAAAACATAGCAAACACTTTACGACCTTCTAAATATTATGAAAGATGTCTTGCAAATAATTCCATGTGTTAAACGAATGGGGAAAATGAAATTTCATCAAAATTTATAATTAACTTGATGTATAAAACCAAAGTAAGTTAAGTTTTACATGGATTATCATGATTGATATATATTTCTTTAATAGCAAACACTGAAACAAAACATAGCAAACACTTTACGACCTTCTAAATATTATGAAAGATGTCTTGCAAATAATTCCATGTGTTAAACGAATGGGGAAAATGAAATTTCATCAAAATTCATAATTAACTGGATGTAAAGCAAAGTGAAAAAGTAAATTTTACATGGATTATTATGATTGATATATATTTCTATTATAGTATATGATTAAACAAAACATAACAAACTTTATGACCTTATAATTATGAAAGATTTAATTAATAACTTAATTAATTAATAGTAATGTTATTTATTACAAATCATAACTTTATTATCAGCCTTTTACCAATATTCAACCACTGATGATATTATTTATCCCAATTTTCAATATCTTTGCTCCTTATTGAAAAATAACCCCAATGAGAATTACATAGAAAACCTATGGTGTGTCCCGTACGTCACACATTTGTCCCGTACGTCACAAAGCTTAACTAGCTGATATAATTAAACATGAAATTAATTCAGTAAATTCAATATAATTTTTGGATGTATAGTAATATAAATTAGAACTTTCCAAAGTGTGAAGAAAACTGTTCAACTTTTTCTTAATTAGAATTAAAAAAAACATATGCTAAATTGTGATGTACGGGACACTGCCTGTTGGAGACCAGATGATTAACTTTATAACTAATTAATGTTCAAATCATTTTTTTTCTCAAATGTTTGCAATAGCACAACAAGTCCCCACAGAAATATTTTCAAATTTATAATTTGCATTATCTGCAGATCAAAAAATGTGATGTCCCGTACGTCACGCTAATTAATGATTTCTTGGAATCGTGACCTTGGCATTCATTAACTTTACGTTTTCAGAAGAAAAAAAATATAGGGCAAAAAACTTCAGAGTATAAGCTTTAAAATGACATACGATATGTTAGATTTAGGCAAAGATTTAATTTTGGCTTCAGAGGGGACAATAGCTTGGACCTGCCCTGTTCTATGCGTAAATACTGAAGTCTGTCAGAATGCTGATGGTACTACACGTACATGGAGTTCCCCCTAGATTTTTCTCCATGTACATGTACATGTAGTGTTTCTTTGGTTATTAGCATGTTGGAATGTAATTATGGGTTTTTATTGCTGAAAAGATGGTTAGATTTTAACTAAAAAGCATACAAAAAAGTACTTTAATGAGGAGTGAATAATAGAACTTGTTTAAGGGGTATGTGCTGAATTGCTGTGTTTACAAGTGTATTTAAAGGGGTACTCCAGGCTGAAAATGGTATGATCAGGGGTGTGAGAGTTCAGATTTTTATCTTATTTCAGTTTTTTTCGTTTTGATTTTCAGCTTAATTTCAGCTTATTTTTGGCTTTCCTCTGTACAAAAAGTATGGGAGCTCTTTCTATTTCAGACTTTTTATACAAGTTTCAGCTGTTTTCAGATCTTTAATTTGTGACAACTCACACCCCTGTATGATTGAATAGAAAAAAATTAAAATCAGACAAACAAAACCATGAAAATTTCATTAAAATCAGACAAGGAATGACAAAGTTATGTCATTTTAAAGCTTTGCATTATTTTGGTAAAACATTGTAACAATTACATGTACAGTATGTATTTCTATATGTATTGAGAATGCTGATGATGTACGGTAATATCTCTGATCAATCTTTTGTATTTTATCATATGTTTATGAAATTTCATTTATTCAAATTCTGTCTTATAAGAATGAAAAAAAAAAACTTGGATTGACTACTCACTGTTGCAACTTATTTTGTTGCAAAAGAAACAAACTGTATCATACATGAAAATAAATATGATTTCATGTGATATCATAAGAAACAGGAAAGTGGGGACATGACATCATCAGCCCACCTATTAATGCATTCATGATATAACTTTTCACATAATATTGCTAAAGTTTAAAATGTAATATTTTAGTTTTTTAATAATCAGACTTTGATGAAATTTTAGCCCTTTGTGATTTTTACTCTATTAGATGCAGTATGATTATCTTTAGCCTGGGGTATCCCTTTTAAGATACTAGTAAATGAAAGTAGTTGCAGTACTTAAACACTGATTTCACGAGAAAGTCTGTAAAACCAGGTTTAATTGTCATTATATCATCGAGGATCTAGATCTGGTACAGTTACATAAACTGAACTTTGTGAAATCTTGAAATCTACGCTGAAAAATGTTCACACTGAAGATCACCAACACAGATAAGCGCACGTGGGACAGTGTATTATTAATGTTTTGAATGTCGGCCCGATGCTTGACCCGATTCCCATGCTTATTTGCTACTTTCTCAGCAATTACACAATTTCTTCCAGAATCCTTTGGCACATATTTTTCATTTCAATACAAACAGACACTTTGGTGGTCATTTCATTGGATTCTGTACGAACTCATTTTGAAATCGTTACCACAACTGGCATTTATCTTTAATGCAAAGAGTACTGTACAATTCCACCCTTCCCCCTCCACATCACATATATTTCATCAACACCATAGGCTTTCCACAGTGAAAATATGAACTTTGTAGATTATAAAAAAAAGATTGATGCAATGTTTGAAATACAGGTACAACAAAGTAAATGAATGAAAAATGATTAGGATTACAATATAAATTTTATTTGTCATAATTTGTAAAAGATCAAGCTATCAGTCAATGTTTTGATTTGATCAATATCAATGAATTTTATTTATTTGCATTATAGTCTTGTTAAAATCCCGATGAAAAGATGAACTCTGTGTCAGTCCGGTGGAGTAGTTTAAAAAAATATTTTTTTTAGTTTGTTCTTGCAAGAATTATAATGATTTTTTTTTTCCACTTTTTTTTTCAGGTACCGAAAGATCCCCGAACATCAGTTCCCTGCTCAGATAGAAGACTCGATGATAGCAACCAGATATTTATTGACTCATGCGAGCGATTTCAAAGTCGATGCTAGTCGGGTGGCTGTATCGGGTGATAGCGCTGGCGGTTACCTCGCAACAGTTATAGCCCAGCAGGTGTACGACGACCCGGACCTGCCTAACATAAAGGTCCAGGTCTTGTTTTACCCCGGGACGCAGATGTTCGACTTCCAAACACCTTCCCACCAGAAGTGTTCGGCGCTTTTCGGCAACAATGGGATGCTGACGCATCAGACGCTGGCGTGGTTGGGAAGCATGTACCACTTTGGGAAGGCGGACTTCGAGTTCATGGGTCAAGTGATGTCCAATAATCACACAGCGCCCTCGTTTAAGAAGACCAAGCGCTACCAGAGAAACATTAATCATAGCCTGGTCCCGAAAGAGCTTATCCCGGACTTTTACAAGCCGCCGCCCAACAACACGGGCAGCGACGCGTTGTGGGAGAAGCTGAAGGATGTGTACATGGATCCGAGGCACGATCCCCTCATGCGGGACGACCTCCGCGGGATGCCAGACAGTTTCATCGCGACCTGTGGGTTCGATTGCATCCGGGACGATGGGATCATGTACGCAAAGCGTTTAGAACAAGCCGGGAACCACGTGGAGTGGGTGAATTATAACGGATGCTTTCATGGTGTCCTCTGGCAAGGCTGGATAAACTTCAAGAATGGCCGAAAGATGCTTGAAGATGGTCTTGCCTATGCAAAGGAGCATCTTTGAGTCAGAAATCCACCTTATTTCAAGTCACCGTTATTCGCCATCTTGCAACATGGATACAAGTATGAATTATTAAATTACATGTATATGAAAGCTCCAAAACCAGTTGCAGCATACTGAAAAGTGAAAACCATCCTCAAAAGGGGTTGTACATACATGTTAATTGTGCATGTATTTTGCAAGTAAGTGGTCATATATGTTGTATACAGTGCACAAAACTATTTGCCAGCTCACATAATTTTTTTTTCCAAATAATCTCTTGCCATCAATTATCACCTGTCTTTTCCTTTGGTGGTTCAGTGTAAAAAGAACAAACCCAAAGCACATTCTCCAGTTATTCAACTATTAATGGAAAAAAGGGGTTTAGGTATTTAATGGTTGCTTTGTGTCTAACATTAATGAGAAACATCGTAGAAAGTTGAATTCTCAATCTTTTAAAAATCTAATTTGCCAAAAATCAAATTCCAGATCTGTTGTTGGTCCGTGAAGACCGTGATGGGTACAGATCACAAAAAGAAGTCAAATGCCCTTTTCCCTTTTAACTGATTGACTACTGAATTCCATCATTCCATACAGGTTCCAGGAAGCCATGGGTTAACCAATCGTGAATAGTGCCATACATGTACATGTAGATAATTAGAAAATTGAGATGGCTATTTTACATGTTGACTGTATGTACATGCATATCTTACAAATATTGATATAAAATATTTATTGGCTTTACGAATGATTTATTTATAAAGCAAAATGATTCTGTGGTCTAATTAATAGTGTTTTAATCAAAATGAAATATTCAATGCACCTTGCTTTTCAATGCAATCTCTATGTAGTCTTTATCTCAGCATCATGATTGACTCTTGATTGTAACTTGTACAGATTATACATTTACCACATGTTTATAGATTTTAGATTATAGCAGGTTTTATAATAGAATTTGATCGGCTGCAGAGCTGTTCAATTTTCAAAGGATTTTGAATAGTTTTCCTGATCAATTCGGTCTTTTTATATAAAAAAAAAAAGCCAGCCAGACTGACTTGGAAGCCAGGGCCTTCAGGGCCTTCAAGGCCAATCGAAGGTTCAGTGCATATATACAATATGCAAAATATTTATAGAATGTTGTATGATTTTCCATCAGAACAATTCATTCATGTTATTGTTGTCTTTGGTTGGGTTTGAAAAGCTGATGTACATGTATGGTGCCATGTACTGTATGTATGTATACTCTGAAATATTGGGAGTTTTGGGGACTTAATCATGCTTGAGAAATTGTAAATTGTTATATTCTTCTAGTTCAATGAGATGTTGTGTTGATTTTAATATGTACGGAAATACGGATAAGGCCTTGTTATTTTGAGGTAAGTGTGGTATTTACATGGACATGAGTGATCTCACCCTCATTTCTGACTTCACCCTAGAGCTCCAAAATCACCATAAAAATTCTCCAAATGGACTTAGAATGCTTTTTGATGACCATTTTTTTTTCAGAGTTATCCCAAGATCGCCACAAACAATATTCAAGAATAGAAATTGGATAACATCAGGGTGGCAAAATCAGAATATTTGCAAATTTACTGCATCATTGCTTGTTATGCAAAATATGTTAACCTTGAAGCGGGCGAAATAGCCTCCAAAATTCAGCAATCGCCCCAGTGAGGAAGACCCAAATAGCACTCAAAAATGAAAATTATATTGTACAATACCTGAACCCTGTTTGAGGAAGTTATTATCTTTTTGGTAATTTTGTTGCTACATGTAGGGATGAAAAACTCACGATGTCTGAATGTCATGTCATGTGTCAAAATGTCAAGATAAAGTCACTCTCTCTTGGAGCAAGTGAAGGTAATAGATCTATGGGGGGGGGGGGGGTAATCTACAGTACATAAAAAACAGTGTATGAACAGACGGATCCATATTCAGCACAAGTTGAGAATGCTTGCTTGACCGAGGAATATGCCTTTTGCTACAGCTGTATATTGCTGGTTCACACTGGGCTATTATCGATAACTTCATGAACAAAGGAGTCTAAATGGCTCATATCCAGTAACATGTATGATCTCAATACAAAAGTCTACACATGTACAAACAGTAATAGCACTATTAGTATTGGGTTCTGCTGATATGTCACAATCCGCACATCAAAACGTAATAGACTATACATGTAATGCTATAAAGATATGTATGTACTGTATGAATAGAATTAATCAATAATGCATCCATGTGGAATGAAATTAATCAATAATGTATGTTTGTGTAGTCAGGTGCACAAACTATTGACCTGTACCGACCGCACAGAAACGTTGTTAGCGCTAACAGAGCACTAACAGCACTGTTAGCGAGGTTTTGCCCGCACAGAAGCAAAGTGTTAGCCCAATCACTAGCTAGCGCTGTTAGACTAACATTACAAGGTCGCACAGAAGCTAACATTAGCGCTAATGTTTGAACTATTCACTAACAGTGCCAAGGGCACCGATAGTGACAATGTTAGTGAATATCTATTGCGTGTCTTGCGTAAAACTTGTATATCAAGTGCTTTAAAATAGACCTAGATAGAATTAAAAGGGTACTCCAGTCCAGGGGCGGATCTAGTTTCTTACAAAAGGGGCCCGAGAAAGAGTATGGCAAGCAAAAAAAAAGGTTTACGTCTAAAATTGAAGGTATTGTTGTCCCAACAAAAACTGACGCGCAAAAAAAGGATATTTTATTGCTTCAAAGGGGGGGGGGGGGCTGTCTTGGGTAAAAATGGCTGGCATGTTTACATAAAAAAAATTGATTATTGCTTTGGATCCGCCAATGCTCCAATCACCAATACGTGTGGGAGAAAACATAATGAAATTAGATGAGAAGACTGTAATTACAATCAACATAATTCTTAAATGGAAAATAATGAAGAATGATAAATAAAATATGAATTGAATGAAGGGAATACTGTACAGTATTTTTGAAAACATTGATGCCTATCATGCCACCATGAATATCCTAGAATAGAATTACGAAGCCAAGTCCGATTTTCTTATTTCATGATTATTATTACTGTTGTTATTACCTTGTTTCCCCCCATTATGTACATGTTGTGATTATGATTGTGATTGCAAAACCAATATAAGTCATATCCCCTTTTCCTGATTTGACCGTGAACTGGTAAATTTATGTTTCAACACTACACGTAGGCCATTGTAAAACTTGTCAATGGTCATGATGATTACTGAAGCAGTGGTCATATTTACTTTCAACTGTAAGGACAAATTCAGTTTAAATGAACACGATTTCATATACAAACATGGACCTATGAAGAGATGGACATTCATCGCTTAGATAATGAATTCACTAACAGGTGACTGTAATTGTCATCTGAATAACATTCTCTTCATACTAGTCTTCTTAGGTCCTATGATGGTCACCGTGAGAAGGGACTGAAGCAGTTAGTGATTGGACATTTATATTTCACAAATTATATGCGCAGTTGATAACAAATCAATGAAATAATGGAAAATTGATGTGCAGTTTTTGTTAACCTTTGGTAATCTTAGTTCCATGTTTGGGGAAATGTCCGCATATTTTAATATAGAGGCAATATTGTGATTGATTGTTTACCATTTAAAATTCAATTTCCCAAGTTTCTCCATAATATTCCAGATATAGATGTCCCCCCAAACACAAACAAATAATCCTCTGCTCCGCCGCCTCTGGGCACATAACATTTATAGATCGTGTATCTCTCAGTGTTATTGAGGTCCTTATGTGTGAGCGGTAGTTAGCGGATCGAATAATATCATATTTTATATCATAAAAATCGTCTGCTCCTCAAGTTTGCTGCTCCATTATTATGAAGCATGTTGACTGAAAGGCAAATGCTGAAACAGGGTATCAGCCAACAGAAATCAGGACCGGGAAACTGTTCCGTATTTGAGTGATCAGATACCCTTGGTAGTCATGGTAATTGCTAATGTAACAGCACATGTATGTTCTCATTAAGATGCACATAACCAGATGACGGTGACTATCATTGGATCAAAGAAATGTTCGCGTTAATCGTCCATCTTTTTCATTGGTCCATGATACAAATTAATAAGTGGGGAAATGACAAATGACATCATCAGCTCGCCTATAGTAAATATAATATCATTTTTACGTAAGTTATGCAAAACTATATCACATATTTATAAATGCCTTTTTTATTTGATTAATGTTCAATTGTTTGTATGACTATATACTCCACATCCTGCTTCCCTTTATACACCTCCATAGACGGAAGTCATTCTTCCACTCTCCGAGCAAACCTATACAGCCCCCTTCCCCTATCAAACAATTATTGACTTTTGCCGTTAATATATCATTTTTTCATCGATGTTAAGGTCTATGTATTATGTTAAACCATGGACCTACTATGGTTAAAATAATAAGAATTCAGTAATTAACACCGCGGTACAATGTCATCACAAAGTAAGAATCAATGGTGCAAATCCGAGCCCCGGTTTAATGATAATACATACATTTAGCATATGGGATAAAGGCCCTTACATTGTATCAATCCGCACATCATCACTATAGTACGTCATAGATTTTGCCTAACTATAAGGCTCAAACCCACTAACAACACTTGGGCCTAACAGTGCTTTCTGTGCGTTCATTCTGCTCATGGTGTTAGTGGCTGATTTGTTAGTGACTTGTTAGCACTAACAACACCTTCACTAACAGTGTTTCTGTGCGGTCGCTACTGGACTTGGTACACAAAGCGTGGTAATTAATTGTAGGATAATGATTGAATGCTTTGATCAAATCATTACTTGCAAGTAATCAATCATAACATCAATCATAGTTTACAATATCTGCCTGTTGTGAAAGCGCACAAAAAACATTTTGGAAAAGAACTTAGTAACAAATCCTGTTTATTTTTTTTACACCATGCTTGACCTGTCAGTGATGTGACAAAGCACTATACACATATTATATCAGTAGATTCTACCACTCTGTTCATGCACATTGTCCACTCTCTGGGGAGTAATTCCAGCTTGGCTCTATGGCACTTTCCTTGTCTAGCAAACCCCATTGCTGATTTAATCCTAGTAACAGGCCTGGAACATATAAAACACCTGGACGGAGAGAGGCAAACTCAGATTAATTGTCTTGCCAGAGACTGCTTGAATATACGTACCATGTTATTTCTGCACTCCATGGGGAGTATTCATGCATGGCACTGTGACTCTATCATTGCCAAGCAAACCCCTTTTTGTTTTTACCATACCAGGTACACATAAAAACAGCTAGGTGGAGGGAGGCAAACATATGTATTTCTTGTCTTGCCAGAGTCTGCTTGATTCTACCACACTGTTTATGCACATTATCCACTCTCTGGGGAGTATTCCAGAATGGCGCTGTGGCACTATCCTTGCCAAGGAAATACCAGTTTTGCTTTCACCCAACCAGGTACCTGGATGGAGAGAGGCAAATGCATATTACTGCCATACCATTGTGCACATTATCCACTCATTAGGGAGTATTCCAGCACAACACTGGAACTTTCCTTGCCAAACAAAGTCCTTTGACTTTTCCACAGTGCCATATATTTGGCAAATGTAAGTTAATTTTATTTTACCACGATAAAGCTTGCAATATGGTGGGATTTGAACCCCTGACCTTGCAATTTGCATGTCCATGGAATATTATCATATAAACAATATGAGAGTAGGAAAAATCTGCCAAATATGATGAAAATGTGAATGATTTACTGGTATTGTAGGCATTTATCACCATGATAAGCTTTTTTTTTTCTCCATAAGTGATGTTTGCAATCAGTTCAAGTGTGTACAAATAGACATCTTCATAATTTGATGTCAGTGTATCATTTGGTGGAGTCATTGTATCATTGCTTTTAAGTGTTGTACACTATATGTATGTGATTCAGTGTGGAAATAGCTCATATCTTCCTCATATCTCACGTGGAAGTGTTTGCGTATGCACTCTCTTACCGATAGCGGTATTCTCTTGACAGTGCAAACACAGACTTTGATCTGTTCTCACAAATTTGTAGAGCGATACCTTTGCCACACTTTTGCTCTGAAACTGAATCTATTATTGAAATTAAGAGTCGTTCTCCAACCCCTCATTGACAAGTATCAAGTGTCTCCTTGATACTGGGAATCAGGAATGAAATATGATATTCAAGATAAATACCAGTAGTGGTAGCGACCTCAAAATGAGTTCAAACAGAATCCAGTAACACATGGACCTACCCAGTGAATAAAGTAACCACCCAAGTTTTTGTATGTATAAAAATAAAGAATATGTACCAAATGGCTGTGGAAGAAAATGCGTAATTGCTGCGAAATGAGCAAAATAAGTACGGAATTTCATCTAATGTCTGGTATTTTCCCATGAAATATTAATACACTGTCCCACATGTATATGCTTTTCTGTGTTAGTGATCATCTGAATTATCAGTTTTGAGCTAAGATTTCATAATTTCACAAAGATAACTTTAGATTAATATACCAGATCTAGATGTATGATAATATGGTGACAATCAATCTTGATTTAAAAGACTTTCTCATGAAATAAATATTTGATGCAACTTCTTTCATTCCATGTTTTTTTTTCACCAATGCACTAATTTTAAAACCAGGAAATGAATCTCAAGAGTGGACTAAATCTTGTTTTCAAGGAGAATGAAAGCAATATTAAAGCCTATCTTTTTCCCAGAATAATTTTTGTTCATTTATTGCTTTAAAAACCCTGAACCACATCCTTCTGTAGATGCTCCATATTGAAACATATGGGCCGGTATTCTGAAGTCAGGTTTAAAGCTAAATTACAGTAGTTGCAGTAAAACACTAATTTCGTGAGAAAGTCTGTAAAACCAAGGTTAAGTATGACTATATCATCGTGGATCTAGATCTGGTACAGAATACATAAACTGAACTTTGTGAAATCATAAAATCTAAGCTGAAATACGATCACACTGAAGATCGCCAACACAGATAGGCACACATGGGACAGTGTATTATTATTGCTGGAATAAAGACCCGATGGAAGTGACCGAATCCGCGCTTATTTTGCTTATTTCTCAGCAATTACACTGTTTCTTCCAGAATCCTTTGGCACATATTTTTTATTCATACAAACAGACACTTGGGTGGTCATTATATTAGATTCTGTAAGTCATTTTGAGATCGTTACCAGAAATGGAATTAACCTTTAACTTAGACCATGGTCTAACTCTGTGCTTGAATTATGGGGAGCCAAAAACTAAAAAATATATGCTTTCTTGAATATTTCTTACATTTACTATTTGTTCCTCTTTGCTTTCATAATGAAGACAATATTTCAGATATCATTCTGAGACAGTTATAAATGATATGAGTGTCATAAGAGTTTGGGAAGGCGGGACTTCGAGTTCATGGGTCAGGTGATGACCAATAATCACACGGCGCCCTCGTTTAAAGCGCTACCAGAGAAACATTAATCATAGCCTTGTCCCGAAAGAACTTATCCCGGACTTTTATTCAACATGTACTCATAGAGATTAGAGATTTGTGCCGCAATTGGCTCTCCATGGTTTAACTACAACTTTAAACCAGGGTTTCATTTAAACCCGAGTTCAGAATACGGGCCATGGTGTTTTTTTGTTCTGTTCACACTCTTAACAATTACCTATGTTAACATGTGTGGAGAGTGGCAGGTATAGATAAATGCCGACAAAGGACGCTGGTGTTGTAGTGGGAATCGATTCTGGATCCCTACGGTTCGATCATAGTCCAGAGGCTTTTCCACTAGTCCACGCAAGGGCCCTGTTGCGTTAAGATTAAAATTACGCTGCTATCAGTTGTGATTACCATGGTAACCAGGGCTCAGCAACTAATTAACATCAAGGATTGCTGGTACATGTAGTTATCATTGGCCAAGTTATTGTGAATACATGTTAGACAGGAATAACCATCTTTTCTGGGGATTTATTCAACAAGTTCTGACATTTTACTAGTGCAGCCAATGTAGTTTAGCAGAGACTGAAGCTTTTGGTGTACCTACATGTACATGTGTAGTAGGATCCTGCTGACATTCATTTATCTTTTAAGAAATCTAAGTTATGATATTTGAGGTTGCATGTTCAAGAACTCTCGTGTCAATCAATCTTATGCAATTGAGCACTGGTACAATGTGCAGGTAGGATGGGTGTATATTGTCATGTTCACACGGTACATTTTTCATTTACATGTATAGGTTAACATGGTAATCTGATACTCTGTATGTACCTTTAACTTGCAGCTTGCTTGAGAAAGCTGTCTTCAACTTGTATGAACTTCTACATGTGGTGTGTGGTATCAGTTGGCAAAGTTTGCATTTTAAGAGTTATCAGTAATTCCTGATTTGATTTGCATGACCTTTGCAGATTCATGTAGGTTTAAAACTTTTTATGTGAACCTAGCTTTATTGCTTGATGGATATGTTGGTATCATGATACATACAAATCTCTCTTCCTGAAATTGAAACAATTAGAATCTCTTCTCTGAAACTCTTGTATTTTCGGTCCCAGTTTTCCAATGCCAACCTAGTTTGGAGGGTCTAGTTCAGCACTTTTCCAAAGAACAGATTTCTGGTGCCACACAATCGTACAAAAGTTATATCTACATGTCTGTATGAAATGCTGTAAGAACAGTTTTATAAACTGATGAAATAGCTACTGTGTAATAATTCTGATCATTATTTTTAGACACCTCAGGCATAACTTCAGGTTATCAGTTAAATTATTCAGTCATTTTACAGGTCTATTCTATTTTGTACATAGCTTTAGCGCCTATTTTTACCCTGATATCAGTTTTATTCTCGAGTAAGAATGGGGCAAACTTCCATAGCATAGCTCCATCGGTTTACTGTGTCCAAGTATCTTGCTTTTGTTGGATCATCTAGACTAGGATAATTTCCTGTTTGGAATTATAATTTCATACATTCTTTGACTACCTCCCTGCAGAGTATCATCTCTTTATCATAATATTCTGTAGTCATTCTTTATCATATTATGTTTGGGAGATGCTGGTGTTACCACAGTACATGTGAAGCCTATATTGTTATGTAAATATGCATGTGGAGCGTTGTGGCCCAGTGGATTAGTCTCCGGACTTTGAAACAGAGGGTCGTGGGTTCGAATCCCAGCCATGGCGTAATTTCCTTCAGCAAGAAACTGATCCACAATGTGCTGCACTCAACCCAGGTGAGGTAAATATGTACCGGTAGGAAATAATTCCTTAAGAAGCTGTGTGCGCTGTGAACGCCTAGCTTAGCCGGGTAATATAGGAGCGCCTTGAGCACCTAACAAGGTGGATATGTGCGCAATATAAATACCCTATATTATTATTATTATACATGTATGTGCATTATAAAGTTGTACTTTAAATCTATAGATTTCTGTACATTTTTTCTGGTATATACCTTCCAGATACTTGATTTATTACTGATGGAGTCTTCATAAGACCAAGCACTCAGACATTTTATCTATTTTAGTATTTTTCACAAACATGTAGATTCTGCTATAGCACATTATGACTTTGTCAAAAACCCATATTTGGTGTGTTCTCTTCAGTATTTTTTGCTTGTTAAGATTGAGTTATTTTTTGTGTATTTCCAGGTACCATTACAATTCTGGTTATCATATTTGAAAATGATTTTGCATTCTGGTGGCAAATTTTCCAAATTTGTTTTCCATACTTTATGGATCCCTTGGTTTAGTTTGTTTTATTTTGAAAGGAAAGGAATTTGATGTTTTTTTTAAAGAGGATGGGTAAGACTACATGTATAATTACTGAAATGAATTTTGAAGTGGCATTGCCAGTTGGTATTAAATATGAAACACGTGGGCCTTGTTTCATGATTCAACCAGTTATATCGAACCCTAAACAATTTCACAACAGCCAATCAACTTGCATAATTGTAACACCTCAGATGATAACATGTGACTAAATTGTTGATAAAAAGTTTTATTAAATATGGTCCTAATGCGAAATAGGGGAAAATTGATAAGAGTCCCATGCCACAAACTTGCAACTCCTTGCACTTGCACAGTAACAATGATGTTAATAATGGTAATACAACGCTGTTTACTATACATGTATGTGCCGTACTGTAGTTGTTTAAACAGTTTAAAAGAAGTGTTTAAAGTCTTAAAGAGCAAAGTTTAAATTTTGATATTTCTCAATAGATTAAGCATTTAAAATTTTTTTTTTAAACAACTACTGTTAGGTTCATGTATTAAACAGAACTGGGTAAATTTTAAACAACGTTTTACTATTTACAGTCGATTAATAATTGGTAATGACAATCAAAATCCTTATTCCATGCGCTTAAGTGTATAATCAATCAATCAATCAATATACTATCAATTAATGGGAATAGTTGTTGAAATATGTAATCGATTGCAAATCTTTTTACTTTTGTGTATATATTTCAGAATTATATCGTCAGACATTATTATGTACATGCCAATGTTTTGGGGTGAGAATGCGGAATAATTTAAACTTGCAGTCAGCCAATTTGTCTTTCCATTACATCAACTGATATATGTAATTGCAATCCATTTTTTCTTGAATTTTATTTTTGATGTGTTATTAATGGTGGCGGGATTTGCAATATATTTGAGTGATCATGCGATTGATTATTGATAAAGTAAGTATTCTGAATGTAAGGTACATGTATAGGAAAAGGTTTTGCAAAGGTATAGGCGCACAAAGTCAACATGTTTTCATAATCCACGCATGTGATTTCTCTCTTGTCATCATTTGTCCTTAAAAAGGAGTTTAGTCTGACTCATTTCCTTCGCTAAGCTTGTTGAATTTAGCCTTATCAGCAATGTGGTGGCAATTACCTGTAGCAGATGATGCTGGTATGCCTGTTTTGGTTGACAGAATTTCCTCTAAATTACATGGATAAAAGGATTACAAAATATATTGATTATAATGCTTGGTTTAGACATAAACACCAAATACGAATGTATTCAGTTCCCTGTGCAACAATGATTGACTTAACTTGAATGCATTGCCATTTTCATTTCAATACTAATATATTTTTTAATAGCATTATTCTAATTTTATTTTCTTGCATAGAATACAGAGAGATATATTTTTTTAAGGGTTTGGAAAATCCCCTAGTGATTTCAGAAATTAAGTCGGTTTGCATATCATTCCTGTGCAATATTTGGATAAAAGTCCCGCTTTGAATTGAGATGTATTAAAGTCCTTTTAAGTTTAATTTCATTCGATCTGCCAAGACAGAAAACAGGAACGATTTTGATATACTTCATATTATAGTCAATCGACACTATGAGTTCCTACAATTTTGTAGCATGATGATTGCATTAATTAATTCTTTGTTAAAATAATCTCGGCTTAGAAATCTGTGAAATGACCTAAGAAATGTCAAGATGATATATCCATGAGCCTACAATTCATACGAAAAACATTGTGGCAAGAATTTTTGTTTGCAGTTATCACTGTTAATATTATTTGTTTCAACTCGAGGAAATTGAAAGTGAAGACATGCATGCAGCTGGGGCCCTGTGTAGACTGTAGGTATCCCTTTATGTTGAGATACAGGTGTTATGTACAGGATATAAAATGGGAATCACTTTCCATTTGTGAAAGAAAATGAAATTGGAAATGAGGAATCAATGACCAAGTGGTTACCATCATATATCCTATTGTACTGTTGATTTTAAAGGAAATTGATTGAATTTGAAGGAAGTTGGTTTGATAAGGTATTCCTTGTTTCCATCACGTCGCATAATTTACTTCCTTGAATTCTTAGTAAATATGACATGAAATGACGTAATGTTTTCTAGAGTCTGTCTTAATGAGAACAGAACAGTGTGATGAATAAATGGAACACATCGGGACAGAAATCTAGGGCATAATTTTTTTATTTTTAACATACTAGTTGGTTCAATCATATTATATTTCGACTATTTTTACTTACTTTCAACTAAAACAGCCATTTCTGAGGGATCACAGTAAGGTGTACGTTTCAATGCCTCAGTTGCATCCATTATCCTGTAATGTAGTGAATTTAACTTGTTTTCTGGGTGTATTTTTGTTTGTATTTTATATTGAAGAATTGTGATAATCTTTTTTGTGTGTTTTTCATATTTGTAAAAGACCTACATGCAATGCCTTTTACTTATGTACAAGTAATTATGCAGGCACTTTTATGAACAGGGTTGTCTGAATACAGACTAGAATTGTAGGGATTCAATCTTTTCATCTATGAAATAGAAGCTATAAATAGAAATGATGCTCTTAGATGAGTCTGAAAGATGAATATTTGAAAAAAAATGTCCCCAGCCAACAATTAAAAAGAAAAAGCTCAGTTAGAAATAGCTCTGACAACATAGCAGTATCTGTATGAAGAAATTGATACTGAAATTGAATGGCCAACCACTTCATATTGCATTTATTCTGTCCACTTCTAATGTTGGTCTAAATTATTGAAATACTGTGTGGTTGATTCAACTTGATACTGGAGGAAAATTGAGGGCAATGTCCAAGGTTTGTGTTATTTTATATGGTTCTCATTCAGGGAAAAAGACATGGGGCCCAGGGCAATTATCCCCCAATTTGGGCAAGAGCCGCCTGAAAAAAAAAGAGCCCTGGAATGTATTGTCACTGTAATGTTGCAGTTTTAGACAATAGGTTTGGAAAAGTAGCCCCTAGAAATCAACAATTAATTTTTGCTTGCTTGCATTGTTTTCAAGTATTTGCCTGAATGTACAGTAAGTTGCATCAATTGTGTTGTAGTGGTCGTTCACAGTATTGTTCAAGTTCAACACTAAACACTGACACCAGTTGTGGTCTGTAGATGACCACCGCTGAGGTGTTGAAATTACACCCTAGAGATTGAATAAATAGCCTCAAAAAGTGTTTAAAGTAACACCAAAGGTGTTGTTACTATACCATGGGTGTTGAACTACATGTACCACTGTAAATCTAACACCGGACTAAAGTACACTGGTTAACAGCACCGTTTTTGCCTATTGCCACATCCCTCTTAAATCTTATAGAAGGGTGAAAACAACATTTCACAAAATAAAGACAGGGCATAACAATTAAAACTTGTAATAAATGCAATTATCACAAACTCAAAGAGATATCTGTAACTGTACGTCCATGCACTGCTAGAATATTTTTCCGGTTCCATTTGAAGTTGATAAGTTCCCTCTCAACGGATCTCCATTATTCTTTTCACCCTCCTTTATTATTTTTGGACCACAAAACACGTTTTCATTGTACTCTTAATCATAGCAGCTGATTTTCTTTCACCTCGCCACCGGGAACAGCTTTTATTCCCATTTTCAAAATCATTATTGAGTAATTTTAACCTTTATACAGTATGATATTTATTGTATTTATTATGCAACAGTGGTATGTCTCCTAGAATGATATAAACAACTTTACCTTGCACATTGCATGCATGATGATTTAACTTTATCATTGTTTTATTTGATAGTTATGATTTTGTTTCAAAATTGATTTCAATTTTTTTTATTATACATGTATACTATTTGATCATTTGTTTGAACAATTATTTTTGTGATTAATATGAGATCAGCTAAGAGCAGTACCTCTTTTGCTTTTCAGTTATTACAGCAGCTTGTTAAATTTCTTCCCCATTAAAATATATTGGATGTAAAATTATAGTACAATAAAGATGGGAGAACATGATGAAACGTTCACCAGTGACGTTTATCATTAAAATGTTTATAGATCAATAGGCGTTTAAGCATTTTCATTTCTTTTACGAACATAATCGTAAACTGAACAGGTAATAGAAATCATCATTTTAGTCATGTCAATATTGAGTGTTATTTCTGTCAATGGTATATGTCTTGCAATGAATATTATTTTACCACTTGTGTTTTCTTGTCTTACCCGATCTTGCTTGAAACAACAAATTGCTTCCACTTTACTTTGCTGTAAGTATATAGCCGAACTATTTCCGTTAGGGCTAAATTAACATATTTTATATTTCTAAAATTTGAATCGTGTCAGATTGTGAATTTACTTGATGTGCTCAAATAAACTTCACTGGTATCAATGCAATTTTACGTGTATGTTGCTTTTGCTGTTTCACTGTTTGTTGGTTTTAAAACAGATTAACGACATACAAAATTAAGAAAATCTGACTGTGTGGTTGAGTGTAGAATAAAAAAAAATGAACTCGTAATGTAACCAAGAAGAGAAGAAAATTACAAGAGAATTAATAATATTGATCTTTGTACACTCTTAAAATGCTGGGCAATATACTGTCAACACAACAATTGGTTAAAACTTTATCAAATTCTGGGTAGTTTTAAACCAATAGAGTGTGTTTTGGGTGAATACTACTCAGTATTGGTTGAAAACTACCCAGAGTTGGATACATTTTTTAACCAAATGTTTGGACAGTATGTTGCCCAACAAGATTGTAATATAAAAAAGACTAAGTGACTTTATGTACCGTTCATTGAGTTTCGATCATGTGCTATTTCGGGATACCCTGTCTGGAATGGGGGAAAGAAATGAAGGGGGGAGGGGTGGTGCATGGGAGGGATTCAGGGGACACTGCCCCTTTGTGACTCAAAGTCGTGCGCAAGTCGTACCCCACGTACAATACCCTCTTGTGCCCCCCTGACAAAGAGGACAGAAATACAATTTATGTCTATTGTTGCTGTGGAAACCTTTTACTTCATTGATTTTGCTTGCAAGACTTTTGGGGAAAGTTTAAGCATCCGGCCATACCTAGGCAGTGATCTGTACCACATGCACGTTTAAGATTTTGTTTTTGTTGGAAACCGGGTATAGCTTAGGGGCTCAGTTCGGGGGAAAAATATCCCCCAAATCGTTGAAAATGGGAGTCTTTTGGCATTTTCCCCACTCTTTTCCGGGTTGTCTACAAAATCCCCCCCAAGTAATCCAGAAATGTGGTTCCGAATAGGATTTAAATTTTTACGTTGGTTCCTTTGTTTCATTACGGGATAAATTACTTTTCCCTTCCCAAAACCTGTAATTTTGCTTGACCCCCCCCCCCCCTTCTTAAAGCCAGTGATCACGATAGAGGATACCAACACAATTTCCATCCTTACGGGAGGGTACGTATCTCTTAAATCTGGAACAAGGCATTAGCATAAGTGTTCGCTTCAACCAGCTGAGTGAGCGGGGGGGGGGGGGGAGGGGGGTAGCTATCATCTTTACGCCCCCCTCGAATTCAGTGGACATATCAGCTGTTTCTTTACCTTACGGGACGATCACGTTCTTTCCCTCATTAAACATGTGTTAAACAGGATTACCTAACAAAATGGGTTCATTATTTCTCTGCTTTCCCCCTCCCCGACTATGAAATCCTAGATCCAACCCTGGATATGCATACTTGAGGGTTATGATGCTGAATGTTGGGCTTGTTGGCCCATGTGTGTCATGAGCTAATAACAGCACACTACACAAACATACCGGCGCACTAATCGATCATCACTTTGATCATGTGCATTGTAAACAGGTAATTCGAGTATATCTTCACGCTCATGTTTCGGATATATCACATTAGCTCCATGATGTTTCGTAGGCTGGGTTCGAAACCGCGCTCTTTCCCTTGGAAGGAGGGGGGTGGGGTGTAGTTAGCGTGCCTTTAAATCGCCCACTAAATATTAGGGGTCAACAATATTATGCACATTAAGAATAGGGTTCAAGTTTGAGCATAAGATGTAACATTCGCAGCACCAGTTTGGACGAAGGCTGGCACACAAGGTGAAAATGTAAAAATGAAAATAAATATTTTTTGTCTTCTTTGCACCCAGAAGTTGGCCATTTGCATCCTCAAAGATATACCATTGCACATTTTACGTTGCGTACATTTCAGTGTTCAAAATGTGCAGATTTGCACCTTCCCTAAAACTAAAGGATAGGCCCACAACTCTTAAAAAAGATGAATAATGGATCTAACTGCGCTCTTAAAGGATCACCCCCCCCCCCTTCTTCGGAAGCAAAGTTGCACCGCAGAAGGAGCTCCCGGTGGTGCACGATTTTGAATGGCGCAAGCTTATATCCTTTTCTTACATGTAGTTTGTGGTAGGATGTGTTTTATAATCAGAGGGAATGTGTCATTTCACTTTATTTTTTTCATTAGCCATTATCGCTTAAGAACATGGTGCAGAATTTTATCCCAAGGGACGAGAATAGAAGATATCGAAGAACATTAAAAGCTACCAAGCTGGCAAGTTAATTGACATTCAAAGAATAGAGCACGCTTTGAAATGAATTAAAATAATATATCAATAATATTTTCTCGGGGGCGTTAAGGATTAAGTTTTTAGATCAAGGCATGGGCAGTATATAGCTAGGTGGGGATGAGGGGGGGGGGGGCTGTGACCCTGTTACACGACTTTTCGTATCGGAAAGCGATATGATTACGAAGGGTTTATTACTACTGCCCCAATATTTGGATAAAGTAACATATCGTCTGCAGGGCTACGTGTCTCTTGTACGTGAATTATGTCAGCAAAATTGCATCCCGACTTACATACCAGTCTCAAAAACTCTGCATTGTGTTGATCTGGAGCAACATAGGCTATAGCTAAATTAAGGGTGAGCCCCTCGACCGCTACACGCCGGCTAGCTGGGCCCCATATACTCCACGATCACTCTAACATGCCTACACTGTCACCATCTTAGATTTTGATTTGGGACAAAGTCCTATTTTCCGTTTCAAGCCTTGGATATTATAAAAATAAAGCTTATAGATAAAGGGCAACCGTGTTTCAATGTTATATTCTCATAACGGCAAAGACAGAGTATTTCTGGATCTATACACATGAAAATCAGCTGATGTAAGTGAAATATTGGAGCAGAATCTTAACTCCTGGGTCGCCAGGACCGTTATCGATACAAAATCGTCTGCGGGATCAGAGCGAAAATTCACCATGAAGTATCTCCTGTTTGCGTGCACTCTTTTTGGCGCCATTTTAGCCTTCATTTTCCGCACACCTGTCCCCGATGGGCTGACGGAACCATGGAAATATCGTCTGCTGATAGCTACCACGTCAGTACAGGCTCTATTGGTAAGGAATCGATAGGGGCGTGTTTCTTATTTTCCACTTATAATGATATGAACAAAGAAAGAGAAAAGAAAGGAAAGGAATAGGGCTATAGTATTAACAAATATGTCCATTGTTTCAGAAAATCTTACACAGAAAAAAGCACATCGTTTAGGCCGGTCACTCTAACAACAAGTTGTTTAAACTTTTAATTGTTTGAACTAAAAAAAATGTTCAAAAAGTTTAAACAGTATAAACAATAGTTGTTAGAGTGATGGAATTAAACAGCGTTTTACAGTGTATACGAGTTAATCAACCGAACAAAATAAAAACAGACTTACAGAAGAAAATCAGATATAAAAAATCATTCGGTAATTTTTGTTATGTATTTTATGAAAACAGAGACCATGCAAGCAAGAAGAATAAAAAGAATGATTAAACTCAAAAGGCGAAAGGGTGCGGGAAAAGGGGCTGAGGAGTAACAGCGTTTTCCACCCTTATACCGAATCGGTGTTTCTACTCGGCCATTTTAAGGGGTGATTTACCCCGAATTCACACCCTTTTATTTTTGAGAGTGTAGACTGTGTAGTCCTATATGAAGACTACATTTAAATACTTTTTACTTGTATTAATACAAACAAGATTAGGTATCTCATAAATGAGCGAGTAAGGCCAATCACGAGCTGATATTTTTCTTCAATATATACATCGCACTGAAAACGGGACACCTTATCACAGTTTGAATTCAAGAACAAGATAAGCGTCTGACTTAACAACCAAATGCATCATTTCCGGTATAAAATATACTGACGTGAACAGGAGATTTTAAGGACTGTTTCTACGAATTTATGGAAAGGATAGTAAAAAATGCGAGATCACGATACTCTCAAATTATTTGATAAAAACAAATCTTAATGAATAATTTGACAATAATATTATGATAATATATACAACGTGTACAAAATATGTATAGATGTAATGTATAAAAATGAAAAGATAGATAAACTGGCATAAATACTATACTGAACATAAATTATTCTAATACATGTAGCTAGTTCCAATTATGAATCTTACGAGTAGAATCCATGTTCCAATGGTGCATCTCATAATTCTAAAATAGCGTCTGAAATATATATGAGCTACGACCCCGTTCTCAATGTGCATGCGATCCTTTATGATCACCAAGGTAACCCGTTCGTATCTGATCGCGAAAAACTTTGAACCATTAAAAAATGTTACGATCAAGACGATTGCCACGACCCATCTGATATGATATGATTCGATCGGATACGATCCGGTACGATCATGACGATTACTCCACGAGTAAGACCACCGTTTCAATCGTGGCCCAAATCATGACAGTGGGAAGATTAGGTACACGCCTATGTAATATAACATCATACGACTCGTGGTATCAATTGGCAATTCAAAGCATACCAGTATACTAGCCTAAATCCAAAGCACGTGCGATGACACAGTTTTAATTCAGAGGACTTTGGAATTGGAACTATAATCTGTTCGTTTGAACCTGATGGATGCTTTGATTGAGTAATACCACGTGATACAAGTTTACTGGGCTTTACAAACAGATATAGAGAGTAAATTAGTTTGTTTATGTATAAAATACGATCACAGAATTATCTGTAATGTAGATGCAAATCTCATACTACCACTGAAGTTAAGGAAGAGAAGAGCAAATATATCAGATAAGTTTAAGCTACTCGTAACCTTTTGAGATGTTATCTCTATGAGATTGTGCCTCATCAGTTTATATGCAAACATCTCGATTGGAAGATGATTGTGATGATGTGAAGACAAAGATTGCATTAAGAAAAAAAAAGGTAGTTTTAAAAGCAGCTGCAAGAAACGAGGACAAGGAGGATGATGAAAGGGGTAGGGGAGTTGGGGTTACACCCTCAAAACAAACCATTCAAAATGACTAGTTAATCGGGTCAGCTGGGTGCAACTGCTATTCTAGTTGTATTTTAGAAGAACAGAGTTGTTTTTTTAACCAAAAAAATACGTCAGAAATGTCACTAGACATCATCTGACTACTGAATTAGTCAGTTTGACTTATTTGTTTTGAGAGTGTAGAATGCGGTGGTGGTGCCACAGAGGGTATTGGCGAGCGCTCCTATAATTTATTTTAATAGTGAAAAAACGGTAACAAGAAAAAAAAGAGGGATGAAGGAAAAGAAAGAAGGAAGAATAGCATAAAAATGTGAGGTATATTCAAACTCAATTCAATTCAAATAAACATATTTATTCTTTCATTTTCACAAGATAACAATTTACAATTTAATCCATACAAAATCATTTATCATAAAAGACTGTAAATATATAAAGATTTGTTAACAGAAGAAGGCATAATTCCATAAAAGAGCGTAACACTACAATACCTTTAGTATTCTACCGAGATTCTACCGAAAAAAAAAAAATGACGTCTCCCTTAGATCGCCTTGCCCGTCCCCATAAAAACATCATGGCATTGTAACTGCCCCTGATACGAGGTAGCCAAGAGGACCTCCCCATCTTTTGCGACGATGAGCTAACATGGCTAAAATCTTGCCAATGGGAATATATTCTGTGTGTGTTACCAGAAAAACAAACAAAGGCAAAATCAAACGGGTTTTTATTTTTTTATAGGCCCAGCACTTCTTAAGTTTTGGATTCGCCACTTGCATCATAAAAACATGACTTTAATTTTGGAAACCATCATGCTAAGCTATTGCTGATGATCGTGACCAGAGAGAAGAATCTGAAATCATACACCGATAGATGGCGTTATGTTATGTTAATCCATTTGCCTACTTAGATACATGCTTATTGGGAGAGCAGCAATGTAAGAGGGGAAGGGGTGACGTACGTGGGAGGACTGGGGGAGGGGGGATGGGTAGATATACCCCCATCGAAATCCACTCCTCTATAATTTGATATTTATATACCTTTAATGTATTTGTATATTAAAAATAATGTCTATATTATCTAAAGATATTTATTTGTTTTAATTTTTAGATTCAATTCATCTGTTATTTCGTTCAAGTTCATTTTTAAAATGATGGTCATTTTTTTGTATGACCTATCCTCAGTTACATAATTAATTTCACTTATTACTGGATTAACTGAGTACAAATTTGCATATAAATTTTCCCAACATTTTTATCAACCTGCATTTTGGGGTCGGGGCTTATTTTATTCATACATTTTTTTTTCATTCTCTTCTCTCTGTCCAGGCTAAGATAAGTGCCTACTTTCAAACGGATAATCCACACGCGTACATCCAAGCATACAGGTCAATCCGGGACCTGACCAACGTACCTTCACCTACAGAGGTCAAGGGGTCAAACATCAGGTCAAAGGTCACGACATTCGATGGAGTCAGGGTACGCCTCTACGAACTGGTCAAGAAGAAAGAATTTCTTCAGCCGGCTTTAATATACATTCACGGGGGAGGATATGCTTTGGGGTCACCTGGTAAGTTTAATATATAAAAAAACATAAAAAAAAACAAAATGGGACAAGTTAATGTTTCAGGCCCGTATTCTGAAGTTTGGTTTCAAGTTAGGCCATTGTCTAACTCTGGTGACACGACATTTTCCCCGGCGACAATTTTTCCTGGCTTTATTTCGTCTAAGATATAGGCCCGGGATATAGGGTTATCGTTAGGTTTAGGATAGGGTGTATTGTTAAATCCAGGGATGAAGTTGGTCATTCCATTAATTTGTGAAATTTGCAGCGGAGCAGCTATCGCCGGAGCAAATGTCATGGAGCCCTAACTCTAAAAGTACTAAAATTAGTTAGAAAGGGAAATGAAGTTGGGGGGGGGGGGGGGTATGCCCAACACGACCCCCTTTCTGATATTAGCAGACTATCCTCTGCCATAGATCGTTCTTATCTTGTTGGTATTAATCCAAAACTTTCACCCATGCACAAACAATTCTTCCATATAACAGAACCATCTACTTGGAGAGATTTCTTTTTTTGTTTAAATGGCAGATGGATACGACAGACTGACAAGAGACTTGGCAGAGCGTCTCAACATGGTCGTAGTCTCAATCGAGTAAGTATGTAGTGCAGTTGCTCAATTTATTATCTTGTTTAGGAAACAAGCTTGGAATAATGAACGTATTATCCGGCTAGATTACGAGAAAAAGCAGATGTATATGGCAAAAGTCATTGATCTTTCAAAAGTTTCAAAAACATGAATTAGATATGTATTCATGAAATCATGATGTAATATTTTTTAATATCTTCCATCAATGCTTCGGATGGCAGAAAATAATCAAATTCAGAGACCACTGACGGAATAACGCTATTTTGATTGAAATATAACAAAAACCCGATAAGATGTAGTGCTGCAACGTTCTTAGGCATAAGACACGAAACAAGTTGCAGCCAATTAAGAAGGTGCGTGTTCTATTTTATAGACGCCTAATACCGTAGTTCATAAACTACAATGACTCAATGTTTTCAAATGTGATTGTGCCATGGGCACCCTCAAAACCTAAGGGAGATAATTTTAGTAATTAATATATCTCATTTTCGTGATTATTTTGATCTATACTGCAGCTATCGTTTGGCCCCTGAGCATCCTTTCCCTGCTGGGCACCTAGATTGTCTTCATGCCACGTCTTGGTTCCTGCGCAACGCTCAAGACTTCGGCGTAGATGCCAACAGAGTAGCCATCTCTGGAGACAGCGGTGGGGGCCACTTCAGCGCTACTGTGTCTCATGTTATCAACGATGACCCGTCACTTCCCAATCTGAAACTTCAGATCTTGATTTACCCTGCTACTCAGACCTTGGATCTTCTGACCCCATCTTACCAGAAGTACGACCAGGACTTCGGTGATGAGGGTATTCTACCTAGGAAGCGCGTAGGGGCATTCATCAGCATGTACGACCTTGGACGGTCGGATCCACTCTACATGCAGCAGATACTGTCCAATGAGCATATCATCAGGGAATTCAGGTTGAACTCTCCTTATATGAACTACGTGGATCACAGTGTCATCCCGTCTGAGCTGCGCAAGGAGACACGACTTTATCGACCTCCAAAACATGGACCAGGAAACGAGTCACTATGGCGTCAGGTCGAAAGCAAATATCTTGATCCACGCTGGGCACCCTTGCTTCGTCAAGACCTGTCAGGACTTCCGCAAGCATTTGTTTCAACGTGTGGTTTTGATAGCATTCGAGATGATGGAATCTTCTACGCGAAGCGACTGGAGGATGCGGGTGTGAAAACTCAATGGAAACATTACCCTTCGGCTTTTCATGGTGTGATGTTCATAAACAATTTCTTTTGGTTTCAGGTTGGGGAAGAAATGACGAAGGATATTGTGGAGTTTGTTCAAAAGAATATCTAGCAAATTACTCTTGCTTGAGAAGAGTGTACGCGAAGTATAATGGCTATGACATGTATAAGCAGGGGCGGCGATTTCTTTTTGCTACCATCGAGATGGGATGCTATCCCCGAATAAAAAAAATTATACTCGTTTTCTTCACAGCAGTATGAAACACTTGACGAATCCGATTTTATATATCATGTATATATGTCTTGTATATTTTTTAAACGTAAGATTTAGAAAAGAGGAAATTCAATTCAAAATAAAATTCTACGTGTTTGCACGTTTATATATAATTATATATATATATATATATATATATGAAAAATCAGCGATTATCTATCGTCGGGGGTTCCCCCATTATGTCAAATATACATACATACAGTACTCCTGATGCTCGTAATGTCCATGTCGGATCCAGAGGTTGTGTGGGGGTGATCATTTGCTTCGTTCTTAATATCTCAGAAGGCATGTAGGGTTAGAGTTAGGATTGTAATAGAGCTTTTTGGTTCAGAATGAGTTAATGATAAGGATTAGGGTTTATTTAGTTTTGGAGTTTGGGTTTTATGTTTGGCTTAACGTGCAGATTTTTCTATCATAGCAATTGTCCCCGGAGCAAATATGGAACCTGAGTTGGGAGGGGGGAGTTGGACACCAACCCGCCCTGCTTGATCCAAAATTGCATTTGGTATTCAAGAGAAGACACTGCATGTGCAGCCCCACTCCTGGATCTAAGGAGCTCCACCCCCTGCTATTCAGATTTTTGTGGAAAATATATGGCAATCTTTATGGCAATGTTCAGTGCTGTCTTTTTTTTAAATATGCGAGTATTTTTTTTGCGACAATTAGTATGTGTTTCATGCATGCTCAATACACAGCCGTGCTTTTGTCTTATGATACCATATGAAATGCAAGATACTATCATGTAAATGAATATTGTCTAACATCAGTGACTTCTGAAAGACCAGCTAGTCCCTGCATTAAAATTACAGAGGATTTGTAAAAAAAAATAGCTGAGAAGAATCGTCAAGTGTGTTGTGTTTTTTTCGTTGAATCGGTTTCTGTTTAAAAACAATTATAAAAAAATTATATACGGCAAAATACAGATAAGTTAAAAATGCATCCTTTATTTGATTTGACTCACAGGCCTATCATAGACTCCCTCCCGGCGGAAAAGACCATATAAAATGCATGTAAAAGAATATCATTAACTCAGATTTGGTTGGAGTTTGGTTGGAGTGTAAGGCGATATTTGTTCCAAAGGAGTCATGTACACCATGGGCATGATGGACATGCCAATAAAAATTGTTGTGTTTTCGTCAAAGTGCAACACTAGCATTGTGATGACCTTTGCAACCTTTACTACATGTATGTCTAAGATTGCAATAAGCGATGTCGGGCCTACGGTCATGACGGTTAGCACCCTATGAGGGTGAAAAATTGTAAATGGTGAAATTCCAATGCAAAAAATAATAATGATTTGCACCCTAATAGATGATTCGCATAATGCGAATCATCTATTAGGGTGCAAATTAATCGTATTACCTTTTACATGTAGGATGGAAACGGGGTTTTTCTGGATGCAAACAAGAACAAAATATGTTTTTCTCCTTCTCACTTATAGGATACAAAAATAAGCAACTATTTATATATTTTTCATTCATTTAAACGGATTATCCATACAAAGGCCTCTTTCTAAGTCTTACAGAGAGAGAGAGGGGGGGGGGGAGAGAAGGGGGGGGAGGGGGGAGGGTGACATGCGAGAATACTGAAGATGTTCAATAACAACATCCAAGCAATCGACCTCGTTTTGCGAAAACGGTTGATTGATTGATTGATTTTTATCTAAGGTTAGTAGTAACTTCAACTCTCTGTCTTGTACACACTTCGTACATGAATAGTTAAAAACACATCAACAGCAGATTGTCAAAATTCTCGAGGGCCTCTGCCTCCCTGTCAATAATTGCAAGATCCTTCGTATCGTAACATACATGACATTCGAATTGAGATGGAGGTGCCGTGGCCGAGTGGTCTAAGGTGCCGTGGCCGAGTGGTCTTAAGGCGCCTGACTGGTCTATTTCCAATTCGTCATATTGCCAACTCGTATACTATCATTTTGTTTACCATCGTCCTCTATCCACATGGTCTAATAATTGTCAATCCGTCCACTCATCATTTCGTCTAATAGCCATTTAGTCCATATACCATTTGGTCTAATCGGACTAAGTATTAATTGTGCAAAATGAATGAAAATGTAATGGATGTTGGACCAACTGGTTATGAGACAAACTGGTCATAGACGAAATGGTGATTAGAAGAAGTGATTATTGGACCAAATAGTATGGTTGTTAAATAGATTAAATGTTTATGGACGGAATGGCATTACACTAAATGAAAGTAGACCATGTGGTGAGTGACGAGTTGGCAGTAGACGAGGTGGCAATTTACCGCCCGTCTATACATGGAAAGTCCGGGGTTCGATCCCCGGCCGCGGCACCTATGCCTGTAAGCAAGGTACCGTTATTTAATCGGCAATGCTCTTTCATCCTGCATTCAAATAAATCAAGATACTATACGCATTCTAGATAACTAGGTGTGCACTTGTTTATAAAAAAATGTATGGATCTATGATTATGATCCATACTCGGAAAGTGATATGATGTTTTATTCACCCCCCCCCCTGCATATTCGGATAATGCATTGCAGGTCCATGGATAAAGACCTAATAGTGAATTATCGCTTCCATGCTGAACAACGGATTCAAGAACAAACAAAATGTATTGTCAAATGCCCTTCGTGACGAGGCACAACCAATCAGTCTTTGTCGAAACTTTGTGAACCAACATGGCAGTTTCGCCCTGGATTCTGGACAAATGATCCGAAACTTGTATATCAATTTGTTTCAGGTCAAATCTTTGTTTTCCTAGGCTATAGGGCAAAGCTGCTATTCCGGTTCACCAATTTTGGACAAAGACCTTTGGACTGGGGATGTTGTGATCTGACCTGTTATGCAGTAATAAAGGCACAATAAAATTGATATACATATCAAGTTCACTATCAGCCAATACGATTGAATGATTTCAGTAGCTTCAAATCATCATTGCATATTTATTTTAATTACACGTTTTATGAAACGGGACCTATATGGCCTTGGCTTACATATATATAAAAAAATCGAGTTTATATGGATTGAGATATTTGTATATCGTGGCCACTGTGTTTCAATGTCGTATTCTCATGCTGACAAAGACAGTGTAAATCGCCCACAAACCGGCTCATAAATTGATCGAGGAGTTAAATTGGATCAATATATTCATTGCATCGTCAAGACCAAAAACGTCGCATTTAACGCCTTGTCTCAATTTCAAAATGTTCACCATGAAGAAGCTCCTGCTCGCGTGCGTTGTTTTTGGCGCCTTATTGGCCTTCCTTCTTCACACACCTGTCCCGGATGGGCTGACGGAACCTTGGAAATATCGTCTGCTGATAGCTACCATGACAGTACAGGATCTATTGGTAAGGAGTCAATCGGTGTTTCTTAATTAAAGTTAGGCGACTCTGGGGTGAAAAGGGACATCCTCGAAGGGGGGGGGGGGGGGACTCGGATTTGGAATGGGTAGGGGTAGTACTGTGGCCTCCAAATTTGAAACCATACATTTGAACGTCAAGTCCACCCCACAAAAATGTTGATTTGAATAAATAGAGAAAATTTAAACTAGCATAATGCTGAAAATTTTATCAAAATCGGATGTAAATTAAGAAAGTTATGACATTTTAAAGTTTCGTTTATTTTTCACACAGCAGTGATATGCAAATGAGACAGACGATGATGTCCCTCACTCACTATTTCTTTTGTTTTTTTATTGTTCAAATTACACAATATTTCATTTTTTTAACACATTTGACAATTAATTGACAAATAAATTCACGAACCTGACTGAACCATGTAGTATTAAACAATGCTAATTCGACATGTTCAGGGAGGAATTAATTGTTGTTTCACTTGAATATGAGGAGAAAATTAGAATATTTCATAATTATTTCATATAATAAAATACAAAAGAAATAGTGAGTGGATGATGTCATCAGTCTCCTCATTTGCATAACGACCAGGATGTGTATATTACTGTTTTGTAAAATTAAGCGAAACTTCAAAATGTCATAACTTTCTTATTTTACATCAAAATGTCATAACTTTCTTATTTTACATCCGATTTTGATGAAATTTTCAGTGTTATGCTTGCTGGATTTTTCTATTTTTATTCAAATCAACTTTTTGTTGGGGTGGACCTGTCCTTTAACGACGAAAGTTGCTTATGAAATACCAGTGGTGGTTTGGAACTGGAATTTAACATGAAAATGGGGGTATTAATTGGGAACTGCTGATACCTAGAATGAAGGGCTCAGAATCGGGGGAGAACGGGTTGGTCAATGATAAAGGCGAAAATGAATTAAATAGGAACGACTGGCGAGGCGTGAAAAGTGGATCTTAATGACAGCACATACACACACTGCCATTATATGTGAGTGCCCCCACCCCCGGTGACATATTTGCATTATCATGAAATATTTCTTGTATAAAAAAACATCTGTCAAGCAATGTCATGATCATAATAATACAGATACCTAACTTTATTAATGAAACATTTAGTGATACCCATTCAATAAGCTATTCTCGCCCCCATCTTTAATGAAGATAGATAACAGAAAAAAATCGTGATTATGGATATAGAAGCGCCCTCAAAAAATTTAATTGATTGTATGGATAATTATTTTTTTTGTAATTTATTGTTTATTCATTTATCAATTTATTCCTTGATACTTATTCATGCATCTTTTATGAAGCCAGGCCTCATAGAATCCTTATTTTAATAAATACATTATAAGACTAATTTTGTAGGATATTCTAGCATATTCGTTTTTTCTCTCTCTCTCTGTCCAGGCCAAGACAATTGCCTATTTTCAATCAGACATTCCACACGCGTACATCCAAGCATCCAGGTCCATCATTTCCCTGACCAACATACCTTCACCTGCAGAGGTCAAGGGGTCAAACATCAGGTCAAGGGTCACGACATTCGATGGAGTAAGGGTACGCCTGTACGAACTTATCAAGAAGAAAGAATTTCTTCAGCCGGCTTTGATATACATTCACGGGGGAGGATATGTACTCAATTCACCCGGTAGGCATAATCATCAGAAGTTGACTGACCGATGCAGAATATAAGAAATAAGAGGTCACAGAAAAAAAAATCAGTTTCTTGAATACATAATAATGGAAATGATTAAGGACATCATGATTAAGTTGGACGTAGTGACTGCTTTCGAGTTTCATTTGAGTAAAAAAAAAAGTATGGCGAAAAAACGTTCTAATTTCCTTAATTCTGTGCCTTTTTGTGGCGGGGGTGGAGAGAGGATGTCCCATAAGATCCGCATGAAATATTAAAAAAAGTTAACGTAGTTTGCCGATAAGGTGCCAATAATGCCAATATTCGCATCGTACGTGTTGCTATTGTCCCAAATCCTACTAACTCCTGCACTCTTAAAAATGTTGGGCAACATACGGTCCACACAACAATTGGTTAAAAAATTTATCCAACTCTGGGTAGTTTTCAACCAATACTGTGTAGTTTTCACCCAAAGCACATATTATTGGTGTAAAACTACCCAGAATTGGATAAAGTTTTAACCAATTGTTGTGTGGACCGTATGTTGCCCAACATTTTTAAGAGTGTGCGCATATTTTTTACCACATCTACTTGATTTTATTTATAAAATTTTTGTTTAATAACAGATACCTATGACAGGCTTACGAGGGATTTATCAGAGCGTCTCAGTATGGTCGTAGTCTCAATCAAGTAAGTATGTGGTGTATTGGCACACTTTAGAGGAAATTTGACAGTACAAAACAAACAAGGAAACATTTAATATTTAAAATATCTTATCTTTCAAAGTTTTCAGTCAACATTGTAACTACTTTGAAAGAGATTGGAAATGCATATCTGAAATCATGCCAGTCATCTATCAAGTCATCAATATGCTCCCAGCGGTAGAATGAACAGAACCATAGGCAAGACGATCACTACAAAGTAAAAACACAAAAACAAAGCAAAACAAACTGAGAACTAAATATTGAAAATTAAATTGTTGATTGTTGTTTAAGATGTTAAACAGTTCTTTAAACTGCTGAAACAACTTCTGTAATCATGGTAAGGTTCATATCGTAAACAGCGTTTTTCCCAAATGTTTTATCTGAATTGTATCATGAAAAACATTAAGACGGAATAGGGTAGCGTCTCGCATGCGCAGAAGATTATAGTTTGTATTTGGCTGATCTCTGAGCTGCAGCCAGGAATGAGTGACCTAGTGCTTCAAAATTGAAGTATATAGATGGTGTCATGGACACACTCAAAAACTACATGTGACATGTGTGAGTTATTCCAGGAATAAGTAATGTATCCAATAATAAAATTGATCTATCTATATCGTATAAACTGCAGCTATCGTCTAGCCCCTGAGCATCATTTCCCTGCTGGGCACCTAGACTGTCTTCATGCCACGTCTTGGTTCCTGCGCAACGCTCAAGACTTCGGCGTAGATGCCAAAAGAGTAGCCATCTCTGGAGACAGCGCTGGTGGAATCTTCAGTGCCACCGTGTCACAGGTCATTCATGATGACCCAACTCTTCCAAACTTAAAGCTACAGATCTTGATTTACCCTGCCACCCAGACCTTGGACTTTTTAACCCCATCCTACCAGAAGTATGACCAGGACTTTGGTGATGGGGTGTTCTCCCTAGGAAACGCGTTGTGGCATTCCTCAGCATGTACGATCTGGGGCGATTGGACCAACTCTACATGCAGCAGGTACTGTCCAATGAGCACATCTCCAAGGAATTCAGGTTGAACTCTCCACTTATGGGCTATGTGGATCATGGTGTCATTCCGTCCGAGCTACGCAAGGAAACTCGAACCTACATCCCTCCAAAGCAAGGCCTCGGGAACGAGTCTCTATGGCGTCAGGTCAAAGGCAAATATCTTGATGCACGCTTTAAACCTCTGATTCGTGAAGACCTATCGGGACTTCCGCAAGCATTTGTTGCAACGTGTGGTTTTGATAGCGTTCGAGATGATGGAATCTTCTACGCGAAGCGACTGGAGGAGGCGGGTGTGAAAACTCATTGGAAACATTACCCTTCTGCTTTTCATGGTGTGATGTTCATAAACAATTTCTTTTGGTTTCAAGTTGGGGAAGAAATGAGGAAGGATATTGTAGAATTTGTCCAAAATAATGTCTAGGAAGTTCTTTAGACACCTATTGAGAAGACTGTTGATGACAATGAGCATGGGACAACGTCTCAGGGGGGGGGGGGGTGAGAGGGGGAATCACTTCGAAAGGGGGCCTTTGACATCTTCCCCGATAAATTTTTAATCATTTGCTTAAGCTAAAGCGATGTTTGGCTATCCCCTTTATTGGAGCCGTTTAATATTCTCTGGTAAATTCAGAACAAAAATCTGATCACATTTTGAAATACTTCTCAGACTATAAATGTTTTTGTGCGTTTGATATAATATGGATCCTCAATGTTTCAACGGCAATGTTTTGATATATACACTGTAAAAACATTATCTGAAATAGTAGTTAACACTTAATGTATATAAGTAGAATTTATTATTTTTAATTATTTCTCGATTTTCTTTCTCAGTAGATTAAACGTGTCTTTTAATTTACTTGATTTACTTGATCTATTTGGGTTCAATATACATTTATGAAAATTCTCGTATTTTTTTTGTTTTAAGAAGTTTTTATTTGTCAACAACTTCAATTCATATACAAAATAAAATACATACATCAAATATAATATAATATCTTTACAAATTAATATATGAATACATTGAAAACTCAAATAATTAACACTTTACATTTTCTCTTTTTTCCTTTAGTGTTACAATAGAACCTAATAAACTCAACGTACTCAATATTTTTCTAGTGTCAAATAATAGATTTTCCTAATACACAAAATCAATCATTAATACAACCTAGTCGAATTTAAGCCATTAAAAGGATTTCCCATAACCTCCCCCCACACCTTGGCCTCATTTATCAAATATTTAATATCCTATAACATTATCAGTCTCGGCCCTTGACCCTACACACCACCCCCTCCCGACCCTTTGTTGTTTATATCAAGGAGTTTGAAAAATAGCCAAGAAGCAAGAAAAAACAAGAAAAAAAAACACGGGTGAAGCAAAACAAAAGAATAATACAATCCCCCTTCCAACCCAATGGCTTGTGCTCCCCTGCCCTCTACCCCTCCCCATAACCCCCCTCCCATGTCCTTCGCCGTCACAACCTTCCCGTTCTAATCGTGTGGGGGCGGAAAGCTCTTTTTCTTCCTCCTCTGAATGCAATAATGAATTATATACATGTATGTATATGAACATATTATACATAGTTATGAAATATACTCTTATACCTATAAACATTCATTTTCAAAAAAATATTTTATCTATTATCGTTATTATTTTATACATATATCATTATTTATTATATTCATTTTTTTCCCGCCAGTTTGTCTGTTTGTCATTGTATGTTAAAATGCGGATAATCCAGTAGGCCCTATATGGAATTCAATTAAATTTAATCTGACTAATTTGAATTTAGGGGAGCCATACAGGAGCCCCTCAGCCCTCGATCAGGGGCGGCGTCACGGGGAGATGACCGCCCCTCTAAACTTTCTGGAATAAAAAGTTGTCCCGTAGCCATAAAATGAAACGGAAGAGGATATCGATAATCAAGAGAAAATTGAGAGAATAAAGAAAAGTGTCTTGTTAATGATGTAACAATATATTTTTCGTACTAATTAACATTCAATTAAGGAACAGCATTTCTTCACCTCTACAAATCCCATATAAAAAATAATGAAACCCGTGCCAGGAATAAGGAAAAGACACGGAGAGGGAAATTATTGGCGTCCTTTTATCCAGGGGCTTTTATGAGCGCGGCGCCACGAAGAGACGCCAGTTTTCGGGAGGGAGAATTACTCGTATACAGAATCTGGTTCCATGGAGCGCGTTGCTATTACCATGATGTAGGGGCGCCGCAAACCACGTACTGTACTGTACAAGTCGCTCTATTAATACTCGGTCGCTCGCTGATTATGATATGGATAGAGTATACACAATATGCATGTGCACACTGTACACTCGAATGGACTTGGGTTTAATCTACACTAGCTTCGGATTTGACAGCACTTTGAAAGTACCCTTGCACCCCCTTGCATGCTGCGATCGAGGTTTCGTGTAAACCTATCTAGTCGTACACCGGCTGCACATTGACATTGAACGCTCTGCCAATTTCTATACCATTATTTACTGAGCTAGCTGAGTCATCGTAGTCTGGCCAGTCTTTTATTGACTGACCATCTGTATTTCTGTACTATTACTATTACTTAGTGTATTATAAGTATGCCTACTACACGGCGAATAGTCATCATGAAAGCACTTAAATCTCCCGTCTCGTGAAAGACTCGTACGCGTTGGCCATTGAATTGTTACGCGTCCAGCTAATAAACCACATAGCAGGAATTTGGAGTGGTCTTCATGATCGATGAGGTAAAATTTACGGGGAAAGTGATCGGATGGACTGAGCTTAATTGATGTCGATTGTCAGACCAACTTACACCGTCGACAGAAAGCAGTGAATTAATCAAGGTAAGAATACATAAATTGTTCTTGAGTTGGTCAAACGAATCTCAAGTACATCATACTTGAGTGCATGTCACTTAGACATAAATAGTACATAGCATCATACTACATGTGCGGGAGCATGCATATAAAGCTATATGTCTAAATATTTGAATACATGTAGTATATGTATGTAGACTACGTCTACACTTGATGGGTCAATAATTTCTTACTGTATTGTTTTTCATAAGTTAGAAAGCAAAATTGTTGCAAATTATATGTTTTAATTGCAGATTAGGCCCTATCAAATAAATGATAAAGATAATTGATCACAGCATATCACGTCCATTAAAACAATACACGAACGTCTAGGTTGTTGAAATATTGATATTGATAACGTTTACAAATTTACAGTAAGTCTGTGCCGGCCATTGAGATTTAACTTATAGACCTTGTAGGATTTCTATTTTATCTAAAAATCTATTCAAATTGCTATAATTGTAGGGGGCCACCCCGTTCTTCATATATGAGTGTTTGGGGTCACCCCCTTCTTCATATAGTGCTCGTCTGATATTTTTTACATAATGGTAATTAAAATAATGATAATAATAAATGCCGAGATGTACACGCTTGATGTGTCTATAAAGCCATGGATATATGAAAATGGGGGTTCTCGTGCAAATAAACACAGTCCCCATTTAATATGGAACGCCTAATCAATCAAAATTAATTCATTCGAGTTTCATCTATTCCTTGTACTAGTGTATCACTCTGACCGATATACATTACAAGTGGAAAATATCAAAGCTGCATGTCTATTGAGAATTTTACAGGTCTACATTCTTAAAACAAATCAGTCAAATTGACTAGACAATTAAGTAGTCAGCTGGGTGCAACTGATATGCTATATAGCCACATTTCTGACATATATTCTAGTTAGAAATAACTCTGTTCTAGAAAAATACGACTAGAAAATAGTCAAATGTGAATATGACAGTTGCACCAAGCTGACCCTATTAACTAGTCATTTTTGACTGATTTGTTTTTATAGTGTACATGTCCCCCATTAATATATTCCAAATAATCCAAACCAGGACGACGGATATAGCTGCGTAGACATCAACGCGGGATATAGCGGCATAAACACCGCAGTTAGCACCGCCAATAATTATTAAAACAAATGTTAGATTTAATAAAAATCTGTCACCGTAAAAATCATTAAAATTGTAAGCCTATAACTCTATATCTCCCAGCTCTTCAAAATAATGTGGATTTAAAAAAAAAGAGTTTTTGTTAGTATTCATATATATTTTTTTTTATTAATGATAACACTTATTTGCAATTGTTTTCTTTGAATCCTGATTTCCATATACATGTAGGTCTATTGCACCAATATACTAATAGTTATTATAAATGTTACCCAGGAAATATAACAATTTTATAGCTTTTCCAGTATAAAGATAAGGAAGAAAAGCAATACGATCGTTAGATTTAATGTGCAAAATTGCAACATAACGCCTACAATAATGTAATTCAAAGGACATCTTGAAAGGAAGCAATTAGACTCATCTTACGTGAAACTGAAATGGGACTATACCGAAAGCGGAAATAGGCAGAAAATAAAATGATTGGCAGGGGCCGACTCTTGCCCCCTTTTGGCGGAGCATTTTATCAGAAAAGGTAATTATACGCCGTTGGTCAAAGTAACCAATCTGTTGTTGAAATATAATTATGACCAACCGATAAACGGTTCATATTATCAGCCAAAAATCTAGTGTAATCTAACGTGTCTAATTTCTAACCAACAAATTGGTTGATATTGATCATTTTGTGGTCGGGCACAACTATCATAATCGCCAACAAATCCATTACCTCACCAGTTCCTAAATGCAATAACCACAGAGCCGCCATTATAATTTGACAAGGACATAAGGAGACAAAGAACGAGGAAGATGATCATCATAATATGATAATTATTATGTTGAGATCAGGCAAGTATGGCGACCGACTGCTGTGCTCTAAATAGACATGAAGGTGACTTTGAGCTTTGAGGTATGCACAGTACAGTAGGCTTCCCTCGATCGATCGTGACAAATGACTCAGTCACCTATCTGTGGGAATGTCAGATAAAAATCCCGTACCTCAAATGATTTTGACGTTCTGGTTAGATGTGATTTCTTTCTTTATCGGGGCCGATTCAAAGCACTGCATTTGTGGGGAGGGAACTTTTCACGACCAAGAGACAAAAAAAAGGGGGTAAAAGAAACAAAAAGGAAAGGGAAAAGGGTGAGATATCATATGATTTTCTGATTATTATGTCAAAATCTATCACAAAATTAGATTTATAAAAATTGTGCTCGCTCACAGCTCCCAGATTTGCCGAAAGCATGATGGTGGCTCTACTTATTCTGATCTCCTCTCTCGCCTTACAGAAAACAAATTTGCAAACGATATCGATTCATTCAGAACAATATTGAATTTGAATTTTGAATTTATTACCAAACTTCATTCATTTGGCATGAACATTTTGTTTTAAAATGATAACATAAACAAGAATATTTATAACTGCATGTCGCATAAATCAGTAATACATCAATACATTTTCCATAGATTTCCAATTATAATACAGATATATATCTATATACAAAGAGAAATGGCGAATTGAAATTTAACATAGAGAAGGTATAGCATAACATAATACATAAATTATCTATTTATCGAATACAGATATTGTTTTCAGCTTGTTTTCGACGTAAGTATATACTTTAGCGAGCTAGCTAATTTGCTCTCCCATATCCCACCTTGAAAAAACTCAGTAGTTTCTGGTACTAAATTAGAAGTATATAAAAGAATTGAAACTGAAACAACTCAAACAAAAAACAACCTACAAAAGTAAATATGTATATCGTGAGTGGTCGTTCAAAAAATAATATTCAGACATCTTGATCGTTGCCAAATATTGATATCTTATTATTGTCTCATAACTTCCTACATGAAAAAAATATGTATAGTTGTTAAAAACGATGAACATAACAATGCTAAACACAAATACAGTCGTTTTTCATGTTGGTGGGTTATAAAAACATTTAAACATAATTATGCGATGATCTAAAGTTCAAAGTTCAGATTTATTTTTATTTCTTTTCTCTTAACATGCACAATTGTAGAATATACAAAACTTTGAAATTGATAACATAAAAAAAAACATAGAAAACAAATGAATAGAAAAAAAATGAAGGCATGTAAATGAACAGAATATAAGAACATCATAATAATGAATGAGGAAGATGAGGAGACTATAAGAAAACATATCTTAAAAAAAAAAGCCCCCTCAACGATGTCTTACAAAGTTAATACATACGAAAATAATAGTATGGCGATTCGTAAATACGATAGGTGAAACAAAAAAAAACAAAGGAAAAAAAAGTGTCCATATAAATAATAAAAGATCTAAATGAAAATTTTATAATATTTATGTCTGGCGAAAATGAGTGTATTTTGTTGAGTGCAGTCTGTCGATTAAACAGGAACTCCAAATACTTAATTCACATTCATTATGTTATGTGTAGTCTTGAACTCAGGGGCGGATCCAGGATTTTCCAAAGGGGGGGGGGCACATTTTCCCGACAAAAATTTGACAAGAAAAAAAAGGTTTTCAATCTAAAATTATGATATTTCGTCCACGAAAATTTTTGACAAGCAAGAAAAAAAAGTCTTCACTTTCAAAGGGGGGGGGGGCACATTTTTATTTTAACGACATTTTTACATTACAAATTTTAATTGTACCTCTGAAAGGGGGGGGGGCAAGATCCGGCTGTGCCCCCCACCCCCTTCCCCTGGATCCGCCAGTGCTTGAACTGATCATTTATCCATCTTTCTGTAAATATTTCTCTTCATGCAGGCAAAATGGTTCTAATAATGATGACGTCATGCGTAGTGGTCGGATTAATCATTATGCACCTGCGCAGCATCCGGGTCCCAAATGGACTGTCAGAACCTGGGAAATATCGTCTACTGATGGCATCGCTGGTCATACCCAAATTTTTTGTAAGATCTCAACCTCGTATTTTCCTTTTGCGAAGAGTTGCAGTATATTCCAGTCAAATTGCAGTAAATTCATATCCCTCAGCTACATAATTTGAAATCAATCTGAGTTTGATTAAAACGTATCGCAACCCTGTCGGTGACGCGACATCTGCTCCTGCGACATTTGCACCGTTCTTATAATATCTCAGAGGGCATAGTCTCCAGAGAGTCGTGTGTTCGAATCTCACCACGGTCTGGCTTCCTTTGGCAAGGCGTTAATCCACACTTTGCCACTCTCGACCCAGGTGCCAAATGGGTACCCGGTAGGATGTGAAAGTCATTGTAGCTTGTCCAGTACTGTGAGCGCCTCACCGGCGACTGACTGGAATACTCCCCAGGGAGTGGAGGATGTGCACACATTGTGTGCGGGAATGACTGATTGAGTCCGATGACCGGGGTAGTCTGTAAAGCGCTTAGACGCCTCTTCCGATGTATTAAGCGCAATATAAAAGCGGATTATTATTATTATTAGTTTAGAGTTAGAATTGTAATACAGTTTATGGTTCAGAATATTGTAAAAGATTAGGGTTTATATAGTTTTGGAGGTTATATTTTATGTTTGGCTTAAAGTTCAGATTTTCCATCGGAGCAATTGTCGCCGGAACAAATGTCATGGAACCACTCTTTCTCTGTACAAACGGACCTTCAATAGTATTCCTATGTTTCTTGGATATTACTAGTTCTAGCTCAAGGCATTGATAATTGACTAGCTAGCCCTACTATCTGCAAGTATTAAAATACAAATCTAATGCTACAGGCCTGTAGTCACATCTTATACGACTGACGGGCTTTATACAGCGTGCTATTTTCTTTCTGTGCTGGATTTGTTATTCAAAGTACTCTTTTTCTACTTGCAGGAAAATCTATATGTACTCTATCACCAAGGCAACATCTTTGCCCGTATCAGAGCCAGGCGATTCATCATCGAAAACATCGAGCCTAAACCACTGGAGAATGTCAAGGGATCCAACATCAGGTCAAGGGTCACGTACTTTGATGGGGTCAAAGTTCGTGTGTATGAACCCATCAGGAGGAAGGAAGGTCTGCAGCCGGGTGTTATTTTCATTCACGGCGGAGGCATGGTAACGGGGTCACCTGGTTAGTATGTGTACTTGTTTAAGTTAAAGAAAAAATATTTGGGATAAGGACTGTCTTAAATTGTTTTTATTTTTCCCTACCATCTCTAAAGACTAGTTGTTTTACCATTAAGTTTGTAAACCTTGATAATTTCAGTTAAAAACACGTGTAAAGCGCCCCAAAACTTTAAGAAAGGCGATTCAAAATATAGAAGCATGAGACCCTATCAAAGTAGTTGTATGGTTTAACACATCCTCTGCCTAGCAACCAAAATGTGAAATAGAGGTCCATCCCACCGCTGCCACCGTAAATGTGACCGCCCATCTGAAACCTAACAAGTCGACCAAGGTGATTTTGTTTGTATGTTGTTCCGAAAACACAAATAGTAATAGGGTTTAGAACGATATAAAACTTGTGTAAAAAATATTGACCGATCTAGAGTTCTAGGCCCATTCCATGAGAAGACTTTTATGGGATGTTCAGGGTACAAGCAAATACGGGGTTTGAAAATTCTAGGTTCAAATCACTCGAGCAAGAAATACGTATCTTTTAAGATCTATTAAAAATGATTTCAGGAGTCAATGAAATTGGTCTCAAAGAAACCGATTTTCTTGTGTTTGGTGGGATTTCACGACTTCATATTTTGACATTGGTAGAAATTCTTTTTTTTTCACATTTGCAAATTTTTATTGATTTTGAAGTCGAAATGAATATTTAGGATTATTACAGATGAACTATTATATTTTAAGCTCAGTGGCTATTTTATTTATTATTCTTTAGCTCACATGGGTCTGGTTTGAATAAGCTTTGAATCGGCACAATTGACTGTGTAAAGAGTTAAACATTCACTCTGCATCCTACTTTATAAATAAATCTAGTTGTATGACATGTACCCGTACCAGTACAATCGAAACGCTGTAGTGCTAAAATTGAGCAGAATTTTCTCGAAATTATATTAATTGAGAAAAAACAAGCTCATGAGATAAAGGTTGAGATCTTATGTAGGCTAAATGGTATACTTATACTGCACTGCAAAAACATCGTTGTTGATTTAACACCAGCCCGGCCATAGATGTCCACACCAGAGAAGTATTGAAACAACACCAATTTGGAACCAAACCGATGCTGTTTTAATACTAATTGGTTTTGTATAAGGGTGATTCCATACGTGTCGTACGGGGCATTTAGAGAACATTTGACAGTTTTTTGACAAGAAAAACAAAAAATATTCCAGTAACTAAAGGTGATCATCAAGTACTACGAGAGTGTTAGAAAAACCAAGACTTAACATGACTTGAATTCACATCCTGTATAATACAGATTTAAAATAGTAATGTGTCGTATGGACGCAGAAAAAGTGGCTTTTTTAGAAACCTCAAGTTTGTACTCTAAAGTCTGTGAGTTGGATAGATAATTTTCATAGAAACAGAACTCAAATTGATATTCAATTACCCAAGAACAAACACATCTATGAAAGAAAGCAAAATAAACATTCATGAATAAATAAAGCAAATTAAAATTTTCGAGAACATTGTGGCGTACGGGACACTCAAAATGTGTCGTACGGGACATCTCTAAATTGAAGCCAAACTTTCTTACTTTATGTCTCTTTGACTTCTTCAATCACTTTATTTGGCTGATGATAATGATAATCCTATCAAACTAAAGACATTCATTATGTTAGAAACCGCTATTGGCTGAATATTTCTGTCAATATATCATAAACAAAATAATGTGTCTTACGGGACACTTGTGTGTCGTACGGGAAACTTGTGTGTTGTACAGGCACTTGCGTGTTGTACTGGGCAGCCTGAATAAAACAATGAACTTTTTATCAATCGGAATGGGAGCATTGCCCCTAAATTCTTCCTTTTTAATGAAAATTCTTTTAATAAGTAGTCATTCAGGACAATATAATTAAGTAACCTCAATATATACAATCGGGAACAATATGTTATCATGTTTTTTTCATGATGGGAAATGTACAAGGGTTCACAGCATGTTTACGAGCTGAAAAACTTGAAGTTTTGTGTGAAGTTATATTTTAGTGAATTAATTGATGATTTCCAATACACTATTTAAACAATGAATGAATGAAACTGTTTGTGTAAATTATGTGGCTAAAATGTTATAATTTTCACCTAAAATGTATATATACATGATATATGTCACAACTGTCACTTGTAATTCCACAAAATATTTTTTTCTAAAGAAATGCGGTTCTACTTTTTCAAACCTTTCTGCATTTCATGAAACCATATGGTTTGTCTTATTTTCCAGATTTTTTTTTGAACAACATGGTTTTTCTTATTTTCCAGATTTTTTTTACAACTTGAAAAAAGTAATGAGTTTCAATACTGTATATAAAAAATTAGTGATCATCAAGGGAAGTCCAAATAGATGATTGATATGCAATTTTTATTTTACATCTCATAATAATTCCACATTAGCATGCAAGAGGAAGTAATCTTCCAGGCTAGGGTGAATCAATTATAAAGGTTTTCTTTTCATGCTCAATGACAAAGAAATTAACCTGCTCTGACCAGTAAAAATCATCAGTTTAGCTGACGGGATTCACAAAAGAATACGCCTAAATGAAATCAATTAAAATGGATAGAAACACCTATGTCATGTTCTATGGAGATAAAAAAGTACTTTTTCAGTTCACTTTATGTCAAATCAATTACTTGAATTAAAATAGGCCTACTATCTATAGTTTCTGAATTCAAATCCTGCAATTAAATGCATTATATAGTGTGTGTTGTACGGGACATGTCCCGTATGACACACACTGTGTCGTACGGGACAATTTTTAATGGACAATTATTGAAAAATGAAGGGCAGTAATTAGATCCTTATGGGGTAAATCGATCACCCATGGGTCAAAGAAAGAGAAACTGATATTGTGAAATTGCATCATCAAAAATAAAATTGTAGGATAAACTTTTGCATTTTCATGTGTCGTACGGGACATTGCCAAAAATAGGTTCGGAAAAATCAGGGCTGCCCCTATTATGGATCATGAAAATGTTGTAGATATGATTTGGAACCATCAATGATACATTATTCCATTGACCTGCAATATTTTCAATCTTCTCGTGGTTTGCCAATAATTGTTTCAGGCAGTATTTGTACTTGACTATTTAATTAGCAAAATTATTGAAAATTTCATTGTCCCCTAAAAAAAAAACTATATCTGACTTCACCTTTGGTTAAAACTCATAATTTTAATAAAATTTAGGTATCATAGTAAAATATTACACTACTTATGACTTATTGAAAGCATGTTGAAATTTATGATATTTTTGAAGTTCTAGTGTGGAATCGCCCATAAACACCTATCTGGACCAAACCCAAACCGGTTTTGTTTAACACTTCTCTGGTGTGGACATATATAGATTGAATTCTGGGCTGATGGTAAATCAACACCGGAGTTTTTGCAGTGTGACTCGTTCTAAATACTTTGAGAGACACTTATTGTTCATTAACGAAGAAATCAAGTTCAGTTTACCGATTATCAAACTCCAATAATGTAATATTAGTGTATGCTACCAGCCAGACAACCGTATGCATACTTACTCGCAAGATAACAATGATAATCATTCACCCTCTTGTAATCTTACAAGGGCATTCATTCTTGTTGACTCGGCTATCATTATCAATCTTCTGTGTCAACTCCGTTTTGCTTATTCCCCTAATTAAATGATAATCATTGAATAAAGAGTGCCACCAAAGTTTTGTTTTACCTCGGGGGGGGGGGGGGATTCGACCCGAATTTCATTCCCGGGAACGTAATAGATGTACTTGTTAATTTCAGTCCCCTTCCCTCATGAAAAAATACATAGATGATAAATAACTATTGATCTTGATGTGCATGAAAAGAAAACAACAAAAATATGTACAAATGACGGTGTTTAATGTATTTTGATATTTATATTTCCAGATTCCTATGACGGTCTGACGCGAACAATGGCAGAACGACTCGACATGTTCCTTGTTTCAATCGAGTAAGTATTGTTCTATTTCATCAGATTAATAAATTGCAAAATGTATCTACGCTGACATTATTGGACAAGTTATTTAACTTGATAGCCATTCATAACAACAAGCTAATTTCACGTTTCCTTTTTTTAGAAACGATCATGTTCCAAATACTCCAATAATCGCATCAGTTCAAAAATTTGTTGGCGAATTCACTGAGAAGGTGCTTCATGTACGTCATAATTTTCATTTGTAAGAGGTGTAAATAAAAGTTAATGCTTCTCAGTATTCTCAAATATCCTGTACCAAGTGCTATGATCGGTAAACGACACCCACAGACTTGTTCTCTCTGTCTCCTTGTTTATCATTAGCTATCGGCTGGCCCCTGAGCATCCTTTCCCCACCGGTTACTATGACAATCTGCGTGCCACCACGTGGTTCCTCAAGAACGCTCACACATTCGGCGTTGACGTGCAACGGATAGCCATTTCCGGTGACAGCGCGGGTGGGAACTTCGCTGCCGGAGTCTCCCAAGCGATCCACGATGACGCCACCCTTCCCAACATCAAGCTTCAAATTCTTGTCTACCCTGGGCTCCAGCAGCTTGACTTTTACTCACACTCCTACCAGAAGTACGAGGCGGAGTTCGGTGATCATGGCGCGTTGACGCGGGGGAGAGTTAGCGACTTCGTTGCGCTGTATCTCCACGGGAAGATCGACTCGACAATGGTGCACCGATCAGTGCTCCTGAACGATCACGTCTCGCAGGATCTCCTGGACACCTCGCCCGTCTTCAAGTACGTCGATCGGGATCTGATCCCGAAGGGGATGCGCGTTTCCGAGAAGCACACCAAACAGTGGGAGGAGATGGAGCGCCGAGCCGGGTCGGACGAAGTGTGGAACCACGTTCAGGAGTTCTATCTCGATCCGCGCTTCGCGCCGATTGTCAGAGATGACCTGAAAGGCTTACCTCAGGCAATGATAGTCACGTGCGGGTTCGATTGTCTCAGAGACGATGGGGTGCATTACGCGAGGAGGCTGAGTGATGCTGGGGTGAAAGTACACCACAAGGACTACGAGTCGGCTTTTCATGGTGTGATATGGGCAACCAAAAATGTGCAATTCGAAGTCGGGAAAGAAATGCTTAGTGACGTCATTGATTTTATCTCAAAACACGTATGAAATACGAATGAATTAATTTGTAGTCGAATTACTGAAGATCACAATCTTGTTACTCATATACAGAACTACTCACCGTGATGCCATTTGAGTGGTGACTGAAGGTGGAATTGTTGAATCAGAAAGTACCACTTCCCTCCTAGAATTCATTAACGCGTCGTATAACACTTTGGGACTGTTTCCTCCAAATGTTTGATTATCGGGAGTTTTCGCTTTTACTCCGGGGGAAACTATTTGAAAATGCAATTCAAATCAAAATGGAGAGCTGAGAGGCTTTTGTCGAAAGTTGGTGGACTGGGGCAGCATGTCATCAGAAGATTTGCCTTGGAAGAACAATTGCAAATAAGTCGTTGTCCAGAGTCAAGAGATTCTGATGCTGTCCCGGTCCACCAACTTTCGACAAAAGCCTCTCAGCTCATCATTGTGATTTGGCTTGTGTTTTCAAAGGAATAAGCCAGTTCACGGCTAGCTCATGATCAACTTTTCTCAATTGACCTTTGTGATTTTTCATTAGGATAAGCACTATCATTTTCAAATGTAGATGTTGCGTAAGCTTTACCGGTAGAGTATTCAAATTCTAAGAACGAAAGGCATTGTATAGACCAGGTGACTAGAATAGTACATCAGGGATAAAGTTTGGAAATCTGTTTTATTGTCTGCCTTTGGCACATTTGACTATTGTTTAGGCTACTGTCAAATACCAGTGATTATGAAGGCTCTATTTACTACTCTTCAGCTTGGATGTGATAAAATGAATATTTTGAAAGGAAAACATGACTAATCATCAAATCACAAATGCCTATGTCAGTGAATTTGAAAGCCACCTTCATGGTTTATCTCAAATTACCTTTTTCTGCTCGTGCGCAGTTTTACAACCGTGAACAGGCTTATGTTTCCTCCTAGGAAATGCGACAAGTTCAGAATCCCATATCATGTGTTGCATAACTATGTGATGGCATATTATGTACAATGTGTCAAAAATAATTGTCAAAATGATATTGACAAGGAATTTATTGGCTTTAATCCTTTATTCAACTCATTGGGGGCAGTATATCATCAGATTTGCCTTGGAAGAACAATTGCAAATATGTCGTTGTCCAGAATCAAGAGATTCTGATGCTGTCCCGGTCCACCAACTTTCGACAAAAGCCTCTCAGCTCATCATTGTGATTTGACTTGTGTTTTCAAAGGAATAAGCCAGTTCACGGTTAGCTCATGATCGACTTTTCTCAATTGACCAGTTGTGATTTTTCATTAGGATAAGCACTATCATTTTCAAATGTAGATGTTGCGTAAGCTTTACCGGTAGAGTATTCAAATTCTAAGAACGAAAGGCATTGTATAGACCAGGTGACTAGAATAGTACATCAGGGATAAAGTTTGGAAATCTGTTTTATTGTCTGCCTTTGGCACATTTGACTATTGTTTAGGCTACTGTCAAATACCAGTGATTATGAAGGCTCTATTTACTACTCTTCAGCTTGGATGTGATAAAATGAATATTTTGAAAGGAAAACATGACTAATCATCAAATCACAAATGCCTATGTCAGTGAATTTGAAAGCCACCTTCATGGTTTATCTCAAATTACCTTTTTCTGCTCGTGCGCAGTTTTACAACCGTGAACAGGCTTATGTTTCCTCCTAGGAAATGCGACAAGTTCAGAATCCCATATCATGTGTTGCATAACTATGTGATGGCATATTATGTACAATGTGTCAAAAATAATTGTCAAAATGATATTGACAAGGAATTTATTGGCTTTAATCCTTTATTCAACTCATTGGGGGCAGTATATCATCAGATTTGCCTTGGAAGAACAATTGCAAATATGTCGTTGTCCAGAATCAAGAGATTCTGATGCTGTCCCGGTCCACCAACTTTCGACAAAAGCCTCTCAGCTCATCATTGTGATTTGACTTGTGTTTTCAAAGGAATAAGCCAGTTCACGGTTAGCTCATGATCGACTTTTCTCAATTGACCAGTTGTGATTTTTCATTAGGATAAGCACTATCATTTTCAAATGTAGATGTTGCGTAAGCTTTACCGGTAGAGTATTCAAATTCTAAGAACGAAAGGCATTGTATAGACCAGGTGACTAGAATAGTACATCAGGGATAAAGTTTGGAAATCTGTTTTATTGTCTGCCTTTGGCACATTTGACTATTGTTTAGGCTACTGTCAAATACCAGTGATTATGAAGGCTCTATTTACTACTCTTCAGCTTGGATGTGATAAAATGAATATTTTGAAAGGAAAACATGACTAATCATCAAATCACAAATGCCTATGTCAGTGAATTTGAAAGCCACCTTCATGGTTTATCTCAAATTACCTTTTTCTGCTCGTGCGCAGTTTTACAACCGTGAACAGGCTTATGTTTCCTCCTAGGAAATGCGACAAGTTCAGAATCCCAGATCATGTGTTGCATAACTATGTGATGGCATATTATGTACAATGTGTCAAAAATAATTGTCAAAATGATATTGACAAGGAATTTATTGGCTTTAATCCTTTATTCAACTCATTGGGGGCAGTATATCATCAGATTTGCCTTGGAAGAACAATTGCAAATATGTCGTTGTCCAGAATCAAGAGATTCTGATGCTGTCCCGGTCCACCAACTTTCGACAAAAGCCTCTCAGCTCATCATTGTGATTTGACTTGTGTTTTCAAAGGAATAAGCCAGTTCACGGTTAGCTCATGATCGACTTTTCTCAATTGACCAGTTGTGATTTTTCATTTGGATAAGCACTATCATTTTCAAATGTAGATGTTGCGTAAGCTTTACCGGTAGAGTATTCAAATTCTAAGAACAAAAGGCATTGTTTAGACCAGGTGACTAGAGTAGTACATCAGGGATAAAGTTTGGAAATTTGTTTTATTGTCTGCCTTTGGCACATATGACTATTGTTTAGGCTACTGTCAAATACCAGTGATTATGAAGGTTCTATTTACTACTCTTCAGCTTGGATGTGATAAATTGAATATTTTGAAAGGAATACATGAATAATCATCGAATCACAAATGCCTATGTCAGTGAATTTGAAAGCCACCTTCATGGTTTATCTCAAATTACCTTTTTCTGCTCGTGCGCAGTTTTACAACCGTGAACAGGCTTATGTTTCCTCCTAGGAAATGCGACAAGTTCAGAATCCCAGATCATGTGTTGCATAACTATGTGATGGCATATTATGTACAATGTGTCAAAAATAATTGTCAAAATGATATTGACAAGGAATTTCATTGGCCTTAATCCTTTATTCGACTCATTGGGGGCAGCATATCATCAGATTTGCCTTGGAAGAACAATTGCAAATATGTCGTTGTCCAGAGTCAAGAGATTCCGATGCTGTCCCGGTCCACCAACTTTCGACAAAAGCCTCACAGCTCATCATCGTGATTTGACTTGTATTTTCAAAGGAATTGGTGCGAAAAGTTTTGAATCCCGGATGCTAAGCCAGTAAGCGTCAGCGCAAGGTTCTACGAGACAACATCCAAGGTATCACGAACTTACCTAACATAACTAAATTTATGTGATGGCATAATAATGTACATGTACAACTGGTCACAAATAATTATCAAAAATTGACAAGGAACTTCATTGGCTATAATCCTTTATTCAACTCGATAGTAAATAATAGTAAAGTACACTGGTACAAGTTGTAGTTTTGCCCAATAAGGTTAAATTTAATATAACTTAACTTGCTTAGCAATTCTCGCTCCACACCGCATTTTAGGAGTTCACCCCCACGGAGTGGATATCGTGTATGCCTATGCATTGTTTGTATACTGAATGAATGTGCAAATCGTACCATGAATTATGTAAGGGAATACAAAAAGTATTTGCTCTTCTAGCCTAAATGAATGGATTTTTTAAGTGGGCCAAATTTGTGTCACAATGGCTTAAAAGTATTACAATCCTTATGTATGTTATTTATAATTTATTGTGTTTTATGTTTAAGTTTAACACTATATCCTATTGTTAAAACTGTTTATATAATAAAAAAATATATATTAACATTATAAAGCGAGGTGATACTATTTTATGCAATATCAAGCATTTGAACAGAAATAATCGCCGAGGCTTCTGAAATGTTTCTAAAATATACTTATGAAATAACAGTACTCCAGCAATTCAATATCACTATATCTGTTTTGTGATGAGGACGTGATAATTACACGTTGATCTTTTTTCCTTTTGTGTGTTTTTTACATGTGTCTTTCCAATCAAATAAAACAGGTACGAACTCAATGAACTTTATTTTCAACTCGTCAGAAATGTCTCATTTAGGACTGGGTGTCTGGAAAACGAAGACCAAAGACCCGTAGCGCACTCGTATGAACATTCAACACGCCATGTGGTATCCAGTCTTCGGACTTTGTTTTCCAAACTGGCTATTGTGTGTCTGGCAAACGAAGACCGTGGACCGATGATCAGTCATCTCAAAGTTCTCACGTGATCACAGATGCGATCTCTGTTCTTCGTTTTCCAGGCATCCAACAACCAGTTTGGAAAACGAAGGCCGAAGACTGGTTAGCGAACGGCGTGTTCATACGAGAGCGCTACGTGTCTGGGTATTAGGCTAAGGTCACCCCCCCCCCCCCAATAAGCCTGCTCGGCGAACGGTTGGGGAATTTCTAGTCAATTTCGCCTGGCCGTCCCGGCACCACTGGTTTTTGGGGCATCGCTCGGTCGCCGCTAAATATTTAGCGCGGAGTTAAAATTCTGGCGATGACTGCTCACTTTTTTCTCGCCGCTCGGTGCCTGGGTGGTCGCCGTCCGGGCGCCGACCTAATCGAGTGGTCACCGTCGAACGATTTAGGTCGAAAATTGAACTCGTTTGATCAAAGGCTGTCGAGCGTTCACCGGTCGCGGCGAATTCACGACCGGCCGGGCGATTACTTAGATATAGGCCGGTGAGAAACCGCCCGGAATCGGTGGGTCGTCAGCACTGATCTGAGATCAGTGGTCGTCAGCCGGTCACTGCTCGGACGAAAAACAGAAAAGTTCCGGATTCGACCCAAATTTGGTATTGTGTAATAGGTAATCGACATGGCACTGCTCGGCCACCGATAGGGTTTTTTACAGCCCGTTCGACAAAAATCGTTGGGCGAGGTTTGACTGAAGCCTATGGTCTTCGTTTTCCAGAAACCCTTTAAGACTTGCTATTGAATTTTTGATTTTCTATTTAATCGTATTGCGTTTTTAATTCATTCAAACAGTATTGAATTTATGTTTTTGATTTCGAATTTAATGTCGAAATGGAATAGATTGTTCTATTCTAAAAGACTATTCTATTATTTTCTGTTCTATTCTATATTCTAGTCTGTTCTATCCTATTCTATTCTAATCTTATCTATATTTTGTATGTTCTGTTCTGATAAATGCAGCAATAGAACACTTATGTATTGTGTAAAATTTCTGTAAATGATATCTGAGACTTTGTTTCTCATTGATTAATACCTACATGTAATCATACTTTGAATACATTAGAATAGTTTAGAATTATGATCAATAACAATGACTGATATATCCCTTTCATTTCCGAGCCTTTCAAGATGAATGTACACGTGTTTTTGGAATAGTGTGTGATATCAATGTTACTTTTAAAATAGGTGTGTGAATTTCAATCAAAATTATTGTAGCACTTGTTTGATTTTCGTGCATTATTATTATTAGTGGTGGGCTATAAGGAATTAAAAAAGAGCGATGTTTCAAATTCCTTAGCTTACTGGCTTATTTGATGTAGTGTCATCACCTTATCCTCAGGGTGAACTTCCTCCTTTAACTTTTCAGGAAAAATGAGAAAAACACATGGTCAGAAAAATATTAGTGGCGCATGTTTGTTATTTGTTATTATTAATATTTTTTATTGATTTATTATTATTATATATTTTTTTTTGGGGGGGGTGGCGTAAGTTTCTCGTCTTGCTATTGACATTTTTTTTCTTCAGTCACATTTTCCCCGATCGGCCGCTCGAAGTTGAATTTTGTTTGTTTCTTTGAAGGGGTAGTCCTAATAGTCACTTCAAGCTTTATTCTTATAAATCAATATAAATATATAATAATCTCATAATCCTTATTAAAATAGCGCGAAGCGCGAGTTATTATTTTTTATTTATTTCATGTAATTTGTACTAAAATTTAAACATTTTTGGCAATGTTTGTGATCCTAAACAAACTGTGTATCTAACTAAATAATTACTGCGAGCGCGAAGCGCGAGCAGAAAATTTTAATTTTCGTTTTGATGTGATAAAAAAATGATCTGTTAACGGCTGCTTGCAATTAGCCATGAAGACGGTACATATTTCTACAAGCAACTAATGCGAGCGCGAAGCGCGAGCTGAAAATTGTAACATTTCTACCTAAAGAATGGAAATTATTTTTGTAATCGTGAAAAGGATAAGTATATAACTAAACAATCGATGCGAAGCGCGAGCGGAAAAAGTTAAGATTTACACCTCAAAACTATTCATGTTTTTTAAATCATGAAAAGGAACAGTAATTGGAAATCTTCCTACATTAATACGAGCGCAAAGCGCGAGCAGAAAATATTTGATATTGTTATCTGAAACTGGATGATTTAAATAGAGATCAAGCTGCGTATCTGAATAAACATGCGCGCGCGTGTTTCAGATTTCGATCTAGAGTTTGGGCATTCTAAATATCTTTTTTATCATGAAAATCGATAAAGCGAGCGCGAAGCGCGCGCTTAAAATATCTGATATTCTGATCTGAAAAAAGGTCAATTTAAGCTGTTTTCAAGCTTTTTGTAGGAAAATTGTGAGGTGGATATGGATCACAGTTAAAAAGAGCTGATAAGTTTCATTATTATTACTTTGAATTTTGACTTAGGATTGGGACATTCTAAGAAAATTATGTCACCATATGAAAATGATGACTATCTTCCTATTTCTATTCCGAAGCGCGAGATAAAACTTGTCTATATTACATTATGAAAAAGGGACAATTTGATTATTAGATTAATATCATTTATTAATCTAATAAGCCTAATGAGAGTGCGAAATATGTTAATATTATGGCCTGAAAACTGAAAATTTAAAGCACTTTTGTAATTATGAATAAGATGCATGGGTTAATATATTTACAACAATTAATGCGAGCGCAATTCGTGAGCCGAAATTTTTGATAAACTGCCATGAAATGGGGATTTTAAGTAGTTTGTTGTAGAATTAGTATCGAGATATACAAAACTCATCAATCAAAATGCGAGCGTGCAGCGCTAGTTGATACGTTTTGACAATCTGACCTGAATAGGGATATTTCGAGAAATTTATGTGATACAGGAAAATAGTACCTGACAGAAAATGCTAATATTCAGACCCTAAAACATAAATTTTTACAGAGCACTTTTTAAAAAACAATTTGTAAATCAAAGTTCGATTTCCAAGCTGAAATATATTTTTTGTATATTGACTTAAAAATTTGATATTTTAAGCTCCATATAGTCTATGCAAATCACTTACAAGGCAATGCGAGCGCGAGCGAAAATAGTGACATGACATTTTTTTAAATTATTTTTTCCAAGTCTTCCCCTCATCTTATTTTGTGCACTCGTCATCCTCCTTTTTTCTCCTCTTTTCCCTTTTTTTTCTTTCTTCCCCAATTTTTTTGGCTCCGCCAATAGGGCGGGGGGGGGGGGGGGGGACCCTCGCCCCCTGGATCCGCCTATGGGTTAAGGGAATCTGCCTGTCGTTAATCATCCCTACAGGGAAGGTCGATCATCCACTCTACACCTCGAGCAGATCGTGGTCTTATCAGAATAGTCTCCAAGACCTCGTTCTTTCTTCCAAGAATTGTTGCTATTGGAGTTGAGTTCCCGCTTAGACCAAGCTGAAAGACGCCATCTGTATTTAATTCAATCCAGTAGGAATCAAATCCTGATGGACCACAATGAACGTTGAGATGGCCAGACTCAGCGGTACGCAGTCGATCATTTTGATCCCGATTGGCTAACGTAGCAACGTAATATCCTCGTACAATCTGACGACAAAAGCCTGTATAACGCAGAAAAGAAAGAAATAATCGTTAGAGTTAGACATTTCATTGTTGAAAAATATTTATTCATTTTCCACAGTTCAATAAAAGTTACATGAATGAAAAAAATACAATAAAAATATAATTAAATATAAATAGAACTGCTTACAAATTAAAACAATGGATAAACGAATATGGTACCTGTACAAAATATATTAGGTGGAGGGCCAAACAAAGCCCCGGGGCCTAATAAGTACAATGACTTGTCCCCAACAAATAAATATAACTTTCAAATGATTATAAACAAACTAACAGACAAACCACTACCGGACTCGACACACGCGAGATGCTCTCAGACTAAACCACTAATCGCGTGTCTGTCATGAAGCTCAATGTCTGTAACGGTTTTCAACATCTGGGGCTCGATAGTTCCAACAGTTATGGTAGCTTTGCCATTATGGCAATTAAGTGCTCAGTGAATTTTACTTTACTTATCTAGATGTAAATATTTTCAGCCCGGAGTACCATTTCCAGGCATATTTCCATCAGAGGCAGCGCCATGACAAGAGGGAAAGACGGCCCTTTACGTAACGACAAGGCATGACAGTGACATGGCCCAGACCTCCAATTGATATTTTGTTCTTTCTTCTTCCCTACAATTTTTCCTCTTTTTTTCTTCCTCTTCTTTTTTTCCTTCCTCACAACCATTTTTACTTCTTGAACAAAATCACAGGATCGAGGCATTTTTTCCCGTCAGTACTTTTGCATTCGACACGAAAGGGCTGTTTTGGAGGCGTTGAAACAGACTACTAACCTGGAAGTTATCGGCATGTTTCGAACCTCCGCCAATGAACTCGACTGCAGGATTGATTGCCTTTCCGCATGAGCCACACCGATCGAGATGGACGGTTGGGTTCGAAATTGCGCCTATCTTAACGTTTCATGTCGCCATGAATATTCATGATGCCTAGTCCATGGACTAAATAAACCCGACATTATATCGTCATTCCCGTAGATTTAGGTCCCATGGGCCTAATTACAACAGGGAGGCAAAAGATATTCGTTCGACCCAACCCATTCGATTTTTTTTCTTCAATTTTATATTGCTGATTGACAAAAGTGTATGAATATATGATTGAAAATCTAACACTGATTCTAGGAATGGTAACTACTGAACTTCCTTTGCCCAAATTTGGAAGATATATCAATGAATTTGGAACTATTTTTGACTGGCGGAAGAATTAGGGCTAATATGTCCTAATAGTTAAAGAAAAATATACACCATGGATAACAAGTGATATACGAGATGTTATGATACAACGAGATAAAAAAATTAAAGAAATTTATGAAATCAAAATCAGAATAACACTGGGTCATGTATAAACAAAGTAGAAATACAGTTAATATTATGGTCAAATCTAATAAAAAGAAATATTTTCCTAAGAAAATTTTTGATTGTAAAAATAACAGCAGCGAATTATGGAAATGTATTAAAGAATTATTACCTTCAAAACATAAATCTTCCTTGAATAAGATTGTTTTTGATGGAAATGAATATGATGATCCACTGAATATTGCCAACCATTTTAATGATTATTTTGTGTCAGTTACCAAAGACTTGATTGAAGATTTTAATGATGTCAATGATATTAATTCTTCACCACATCAAACTGATCATCCAAACTCATCCCAAGAAATTTTTTCTTTTTAACTTACCGATAGTAGATTCCGATCAAGTCACAAAGGCTATTAAAACTTTAAATACAAAATCGTCTTGTGGCCTTGATGGAATAAGTTGTAAAATAATTAAATTATGTGGTCACGTTTTGATTCCTTCTTTAGTATCTTTGGTAAACAATTCTTTTTCATCCTGCTCTTTTCCAAAGGAATGGAAGGAAGCTAAAAATTGTCCCCTTCATAAAAAGGGTAGTACTGAAGAAATTAGTAATTATAGGCCGATTTCAGTGTTAAGTATTGTTTCCAAGATTGTAGAAAAGACTGTTAATACAGAACTAGATTCGTTTCTGAATGTTTCTGGATTATTATGTGAAAGCCAATTCGGGTTTAGAAAAAACCATTCAACCGAAACTGCATTAGTATATATGGTTAATGATTGGTATACAAGTATTAATAATGGGAAAATGGTCGGTGCAATTTTCATTGATTTGAAAAAGGCCTTCGATTTGGTAGATTTGGATTTGCTGTTATTAAACAGCACTCTTCAGGCCTCTGTGAGGTGTGCAACGTATTTGAGACTATTGAACATTATGTTTTATTTTGTTCAAAATATGTATTAGGAGAGACGCATTAATTATTTGTCCCTTATTTCACGAAGTGACGGATGAGCGCGCAACTTTCAAAAAGTTAGTTTTGAGTAAATCGCTTTCAAAGGTTTAGACCTCAATCTCAACATCTTTCACGCATGCAGGGTGGATAAATTTCATATCCTCGTATAGGGCATATTCTGGACAATGTTCAAGTCCAATCATTTTGCATTTTCCTTTAAGATTTAAGAAGATAATGAGCTGTAAGCAGAACCATATTTTCGTGAAAAAAATATATTACGGAACGCGCTTGGATTTATTTTCACGAAGTGACAGATAGTGATCCGCGCGCATAACCGTCACTTCGTGAAAACCCTAAATTCAGGGACGCGCTTCAATTTTGTTTTTACGAAGTGACGGGAAGAAGCTTCGCCTTAGTCCCACGTATAGCCTTGTGGATGCAATTCGATAAATAGGGTCTAGATATACACAATTTCTTTATTTGCTATTGTAAGAAAAAAAATCAATCTCAAATGTCAGATCAATTAGGCCTACATTTATATGTTATACTTCTTTAAATAAAAAAAAAATCACTTCGAATACGTTGATTCCATTTTTCAAGTAATAACAGGAAGACCAATAGACACACGGGTTATACTTAGGCCCATTTCATTTCAATATTATCTTCATTTTTGAGAGATGAACTCTGATATACGAAAAATTCCTAACAGAATATGAATAAAATGACTACAAGAGATACAGCACATTTCGTTTTTGTAATTCTATGTTTGAAAAAGGAGGACTATTAAGCACTGAGTCCGTTGGAATAGAAATACAACATTACAAACATTGACAAACCTCCCTACCCTCCCCCTAAAAATGAAATCCCAATTAAGTTTCTCTTAAATGTTGTTTATAATGTAAAAGGTATTCTCTGTTAAGGCCGAGTTATCTATTCAACATTATTCTTTGAGACTTAATCACCACGAAAATGGTACTAAACTAAATGTGGAACTAACTTGTCAAAACGGCGACAATAATTGGTAAATTATGACTGATTGCCAACCCCCCCAAAAAAATTAGAAGAATAAGAATTTGTCAAAACAAAGCGAGCAAATTTCGAGTGCAATGCCTCTTGCCCCCCCCCCTCTCTCTCTCTCTCTCTACTCAATTTTTCCTTTATCACAATGGTCATGTATTCTCTCCTGAAAATCATATTAAAATACCTTTTCATGCAAAATAAGAGTTATGACTTGTCATATATCATTGAAAATACTAACTACATAAAACAAATTCTACAAAGTTAGCAATGTAAATAAATCTAGAAGAACACTTTTAATTCTATAACACATGAAACCATAGCAGCAAGTCACAAACAGACAAGTAAAATATAATTTTTTTTCATATCAATTATTTTGATAAAATGTATGCTTAATAAATTCATTAGAATATCAACTCCATATAATGTTAACAATGGAAATATATTTTTGACATATTTTTTAATTCAATAATATATAGGACCATACTCGCTAGGGACAAACACATTGAAATTCATAATTATTATAATGAATCTAATATAGCTCTGTGAAATGTATAGGAAGTGAATCTTTGGGTACACATTGACAGAATTTTGTCATTTTATACATTAAATAAATCTTGATTATATGCAACAATACATTTATTTGTATATCATGCCCTGCTTACCACAATCAGCAATCCTAGTCTGTGAATGCCACATTTTGAAATACAGAATTGCTTAAAAGTACCAAATTCGATAAATTACTCTACATTCAAAACATTCCAATGACAAATGAATACATTTTTCATCACAAGAATACTGGAATACAATCAATGCTAGCGGTGCAGGAAAGTTGTATTTTCTAATGTATATTTGTATTGACATACACATATACAAGCAAAATGGTATATTTCTTTTCCATCAAAATAGAAGTAACATAATCACCATTACTTATTACATTCACTACACTTTGGCATTTTTATGGAAAGAATGTCATAATTAAATCAGTCGACACAATTGCCTTGAGAGTTATTTCATCTTCACTGTCAAGTACTGAAAAGTCTACTAGTGCTAAAAGCTAATCTTTACCAAAGAAAACATGTATAACTTTGAATAAACAATTATCAACTAATGAAAGTCAAACAAGGAAATATAATTTTAACTCAATAATCCCACTTCATATTAAACAGGATCATTTATTAACAAATTTATAATCAAAATCCTGAACGACAGCGACAAAAGCAATAAATGCAATAATAAAAATACAAATGACTAAGTAGATTTGCATTTTCCCCATCATTTTCAAGCTATTCGCTAAATTCACTCATCAATACATTTTCCAATCAAACACTTGTTTTTTTAATGGCAAATTATTGCCCGAGTCCAAAAACGGGAAGATACATTAAAATACACCTTAGTTCCTTCCAACTCTGAAAACTTTACAAAAAATTGTCTTCATGATTTTAGCAAATAACATCTTTGAATTAGTGGGATCTGTGTATCTTTAACCTGAAGCTAATGTAAAATGTCTACTAAAAATATTCATGTATTATTTATTTCCTGAATATCATTCATTGAAAAAAATAAACAGTTGGGTATTCTGGAATAAAATGATGTCACATCGACTGCAGAACTGCATAAACCAGGTGTGTGAGTGATGACAAATAAAGACCTGAAAATGCTGAAGAGAGTTGGGGATTAAATTGAATGAGCTCTCAAACTATTGTACAGGAATGGGGGATATCAAGCTGAAAATAAAAAGCAAAAATAGCTGAAATCAGCTTAAGAATTCTCACACCCACGATAAACCAATAAAACATTACCTCATGGAAAGGGGAGATGGGGTCTGTATTATCACATTCGGCTTTTGAAAATGAATTAATAATAATAATAGTGATATCTTATTGAAACCTAATCTGATTTTCACCCTGACATCCTTACTAGTAATATATCATGTAACAATCGAGTTTCACAATGTATGTCAGTCTAAATTGTATGATTATGTTATTATTAGAGAGTATGAAATATTAAGACAATACATTTAAGCACAATAAAGCTAGTAACATTCTGTTTTAAAAAAATGTAGAAATATGCAGTATTTCTGTTTTTAAGATGGCACCAAGCAAACTGAAAACATGCCAAACAAAATGAATAAAAAAGGGTAATTCCTCTGCATCCATATGTGGACGGTGTGTATAAGCAATTTAAACATGTGGTAAGTATAGCAGATTAATGACTATTCTGAACTTTATATTTGACGGAATATATGAAATATATTTAAAGTAGTTTAAAATTATATCACTGTAAGAGCAAAGACTAGTTCAAGCAGTATAGTTTCTTTATGTAATACACTGCTCTAAAAATGAAACCAGATTTGAAAATCCTATCAAAATTAAAACTAAACTTATGTTGAAGTCAAAATCACAAGAAAACTAAAACTGGTATCAGTTACCCAGCTGGAAACTAAAGAAAAACTTAGGTGAGAGCCCTGAAAGGCCATGAGGCAGAGCCAATTCCTTCTTACTTTTATTAAGTGTAGACAAGATTTCATCATCAGAATCGCAGTCAGAGTTCTCAGTAGTTTCTAGTTGGGTTACTTTTCAAAAGCAGGGCACACTGTTAAAATCCAGTCACTACCAATTCAACTGACATGTCAACAGATCAGATCACATCTGCAGTCTTCAGGGAATTATCAATGACCCATCTGACAAGCATGTCGGCCCCTGGATCCAACTTAAGTATGTAGAATGAAATAATATACAAATCAACTGTTTGTTTTCCAATTTTTTTGTCAATCCAATATCGAATTTTTAGAATAGATAGCAGACTCAATATTTTAAATTGCCCTTACCAAACAAAAACCTGCCCAGTCAGTATGGTACAACAAGATTATAAAGAATATATTTTATACACTCTATTTACCACTGATATTTTCAGCAAATATTCCAATTAAATGTTTCCAATTTATAAGAAAGTTTCAGCTGAAAATATGATCACATGTCAAATTTTCAATACTCTAGAGCTGTACACCAAGCATTTGTCAAAATAGGAATAATGTTCTTTTACAACTTAGAAATACATGTATATCTGCTAAAATCCTAAATGATGACATATTCCAAAATTAATATTTTCTAGTTATTATAACTTTGAGTCAACATATTTTTATAACTTCATTGTTTACTAGATTTGCAATTGAAATTAATGTTAGTGAGTGCAAATCAATGGATGGCTGATACTGACAGGATGTCATGTGGGATTATCATACAATGAAAATTCTCACCTGGAATTGTATCTGACCATCAGCATTGTTAGATAGCGAGTGTACCAGTTCCAGGACTTCTCTCATTTTTTCTCTGAAACATTGCTTACTGTATATACTGCATCTGAAAAGAAATGAAAATATCTTCATCATGATTATGATCAAAACCAAGGTGCATTTTATGTATGTAGATTTTTTCATTTTCTGTAAAATGCCGTAGAGATAAAGGCCTGGGAATGGCCACTAAACAACAAAGTATAAAGCTCTATCTACATTAGATGTAGACTGACTCTTGACTTGAGATGATTAATTTAAAACATAAATCTCCAGTAATCCTTGGTTTAACTAGACTCAACTTATTTGCACACATGGGCTGGCCACTAACTTTACCAAATTAATTCATGATCTCAGCATTCACACTGTCATTTATAGAAAGGGGGATATCTTTCCATTAGATCTAATTCATGATCTCAGCATTCACACTGTCATTTATAGAAAGGGGGATATCTTTCCATTAGATCTACATGTGTTCGAAAGTACTAGGAATTTAGATGAGTTAACCACAGTATATAAGGCAGGCAATAGAATCTATGTATTCATTTGAGATATTTTTGTGGAAATTTATTGCTAATACTAGACATATGGGCACTTGTGAAGACAAGTTGGTTCAACTTAACGAGTTAACGTAACTTAGACTAGAGTCCAATGGCAATGGCCAATACAATTTATTAAAAATGCAATTCTTGTAAATTATCTAGATCTAGAGCTAGGCCTAAACAAATGCCCCTATATGATTATTTTACCAAATCATCAGCCTTCATTAATCTATTTAGTCTTGATTAATGTTGAAAAAATATTCTAACCCTTATAGTTGGACTAAACTTACATTCAAGTTCAATTAAGTGACAAAAAGGACACGCAATACTTCATTCAATTTTCACTGACACGAAAATAAATATGTGGGGCAATGTATGGAAAGATTAGACGTTATTTTAAGGATTTTTTCGCGATCAGAGACGTTTAAAAGGGTTGAAATTACTCGAAATGACTTTAAAGGCTGCATTACATTTATTTCCTTTCCTACATTTACAAAAAACTCACCATTTCATGGTCTTCGGCTGTTCCAAACTGTAAATATTTGCTTTCCATCACTTCGTGAAAAGAATAATTGGCACAAATGAGCGGGTAACAATTTCACGAATTGACGGACTTCGCGCAAAGCCTCATCCGTCATTTCGTGAAAAAACTCTTGAGTGATAAAGCGTATTCGTTTGTTTCCACATAGGCCTAATGACGGCTGCTTATCCGTCACTTCGTAAAAACAAGAAATCCTCAATCTGGGTATTTTCATGTGTGCACTTTTGTCATAGCAACGTAATTGACATATTTGTGATCTGAAACTTGTTGAGGTTCGAGATATGAATTAAAGATCTCCAAAAATGCAAAAAACTCAAAATTGAAAAAAAAAATTTCCTCGTATCCCGTCACTTCGTGAAAACAGGGATAAACTTAAAAGATGAATGACCCGAATCTTAAACAATTGTTAATTAATTCCGACTATACACGGGAACTACTATGTTTTATATATGCCACTAACCGTTTTGACAGTTAAGGTGCAATAACTAGAGCCGATTGGTTAGCTGGTGTGCCCTTTTCCACGAACAATCATTTAGCACGCGCGATATTTAATTCTCTATTTGTATTAAAGTGTTATTCCACGAAGATGTTTAATTTTGTAGGACCTATTAATATAATAGGTGGATGGGTGACTAATCTATATTAATATGTCATATACTCGTAACCAATGGTTTGACGTCGTATGGATCGTTTTCCTTTGCCGACGACGTCCTACTTACGAAAGCGACTGGCGCGTATAATCTGAAGAGATTGAAGAGCGCCATAATATTCAACAACAACAACCACAGACCCCCCTCCTACCCCCCCCCCCTCCGCTGGCCACCTCTGTGGCACTGCCCCTGACGAAATTATTAGAATAATGAGAACATGACGAAGAAGTAGGTACGGAATAAATCGGGAATGGAATACAATAGTATCTATAGCATCAACTTTGACAAAGAAATGTATGGGCCCCCGGGATGGGCCCATGCACAAGCATCCGGGGGGGGGGGGGGGGAACTTCCATTGACGAGCGGATACCATGCGCGACCATGGGGTCTCGAAAAGCACCCTAAACACGTATTTTCCATATTCTGAAAATGCACCCCTTAACAAGTATTGGCGTGTAAAACCCCACCCTTAACAAGTATTGGAAACAAAATGATACCGGTGTGTTGGCTTAGTTGGTAGAGCGTCCGTCTCACAACCGGAGGTCGGGAGTTCAAACCCCGGCCGCGTCAGACCAAAAGACGTCAAAAGATGGGAGTTGCTGCTACCCTGTTTGGCGTTCAACAATTAAAGGGATAGAGCCTCGTCGATCTGGCGGTGCACAGCGGCTGCCGGGCCCACGATCAATTGGGCAAAACAAATATTCGGAGTATTTCATTTCTGGTGTATATTTCGAACAATAAAATATGGATCATTGATGGATGGATACTCTTGGCAAGTATTCCCTGAATTGGACCCTGTTACACCCACAAATGTAATAATCGCCCACAAATGTAATAACGCCCACAAATGTAATAACACTTTACCCACAAATGTAATAACGCCCACAAATGTAATAACACTTTACCCACAAATGTAATAATTTTGATCGCCCACAAATGTAATAATGACTTTACCCACAAATGTAATAAATTTGAAGGGATTTTTGGCGAATCCGTTCTAAACTGAAATCCTATAGTAATTCGTTCATATAGCACAAAAGTGCAAAGTCTTTTTTTCCAGACCCGGTTAATAAAGAAAGTCTAATATGATCCAAAGTCTTTTCTTCCAGACCCGGTTGTTTCAATAATTATAATATAAGTTCAAAGTCTTTTTTCCAGACCTGGTTGTTTAAAAAATTATAATATAAGTCCAAAGTCTTTTTTTCAAGACCCGGTTGTTTCAAAAATTATAATATAAGTCCAAAGTCTTTTTCCAGACCCGGTTGTTTCAAAAATTATAATATAAGTTCAAAGTCTTTTTTCCAGACCCGGTTGTTTAAAAAAAAATTATAATATAAGTCCAAAGTCTTTATTCCAGACCCGGTTATTTTAAAAATTATAATATAAATCCAAACTAAGATATGATAATGATATTCCAGTGGAATAATAATGAGAATCAAGCTTAGTCTTTTTCCAGACCCAGTTAATTAAAACTGGTGGAATTTGTGTCTTTGTTGTTGTTTTCACTTATACGGCGCATATTGTGAATATATGCGCTAAGAGTAAATTGAGAATCAAGCATAGTCTTTTCTCCAGACCCAGTAACTAAAAACTAAAACCCTATAGTAATGTGTTTGTTTAGCACAAATGTGCAAAGTCTTTTTTCCAGACCCAGTTAATTAAAAAATTATTATAAGTCCAATGTCTTTTTTCCATACCCGGTTGTTTAAAAAATTATACTGTAAGTTCAAAGTTTAAAGTTTCGCTTAATTTGTATTTTTCAGAGAACTGGGTGTGGGGTACAGACAACACTCTAAACCCAAGCATTTTAACTGGGCTTAATTTGAAATTTGGTCTTAGTTTTTTTTTTCTTCAATATTTCTTTATTTTTTAAATAACCGGGTCTAGACGAAAGACTAAGCATAATACTCGTGTTATTCCACAGGAATAAGAATATGACAAAGTCTTGTGTTTTTAAGACTGTTTGAATTATTTTTTAAATGACTGGGTCTGGAATAAAGACAACGCTCTAAACATGTGCTTTTCTACATGGTTTTAATTTGGAGGATTGTTGGTTCTTAGATTCGTTGTTGGGGTTGGGTTTTATTGCTTTTTTATTCTTGAAATAACTGTGTCTGGAGGAAAGTCTACAATCGAACTTCATGTTATCCACAGTAATTAGATTATTGGGTATTCGTTTTAGAATATTTGTAAAAACTATCTTTTTTTTCGAATAATAACCAAGTCTGGAGAAAGGATGTTTGCTTTACCCATGCATTATTACAATGTTTTTTAGGGGTCTTAGTATTATTTATAAAAAAAAAACTGGCCTGGGTGCGGAGTAAATACATATTTTTACACCCAGTAAGGGTGTAACTTTTGAAGATTGGTCTTAGACTTGAACTGTTGAAGTTTTTTTAATTCATTTTTTTTAAATAACCGGGTCTGGAGAAAAGAGTACGTTTTAAAACTCGTGTTATTCCAGAAAAATTAGAATATGATATAGTCTTACGTTAGAAGATTTTTTTTTTGTAATTTTTTTTAATGATTAGGTCTGGAATAAAGACAATGCTCTAAACCTCTTTTTAAAACAGGTTCTTAGGTTGAAGGATTGTTTGGTCTTAGATTTGGAATTTTCTTATTATTACTGTTAGCGTTATTTTGAAAAAAATAACTGGGTCTGGCTGAAAGACTATGCTATATGTCCATGTTATCCAGCATTAATAAGATTATGGGGTCTTTATACTGTTTTTGTTGTTGTTGTATTGTTATTTATAATTTTCGAATAACAGGGTTTGGAGAAAAGACTAAGCTCGATTTTTATTTATTCCACTGGAATATCATTATGGTATCTTAATTTGGACTTATATTATAATTTTTGAAATAACTGGGTCTGGAAAAAAGACTTTGGACTTATGTTGTAATGTTTGAAACAACCGGTCTGGAAAAAGACTTTGGACTTATATTGTAATTTTTGAAACAACCGGGTCTTGAAAAAAGACTTAATTTAGACTTATGTCATAAATATTTAATTAACCAGGTCTGGAAAAAAGACTTTGCAATTTTGTGCTATATGAACGCATCACTATGAGGATTTAGTTTTTAGTAACCGGGTGTGAAGAAAGACTACACTTGATTCTCAATTTCCTCTTAGCGCATATATTCATAATACGCACCGTGTAAGTTCAAACAACAACAAAGACATTAATTCCATCAGTTTTAATTAACTGGGTCTGGAGAAAAGACTAAGCTCGATTCTCATTTTCATTCCACTGGAATATCATTATCGTATCCTAGTTTGGATTTATTTTATATTTTTTTCAATAACCGTGTCTGGAAAAAAAAAGACTTTGGACTTATATTATAATTTTTGAAATAACCGGGTCTGGAAAAAAGACTTTAAATTATATAATAATTTTTGAATTAATCGGGTCTGGAAAAAAGACTTTGCACTTTTGTGCTATATGAACGCATTACTATAGGATTTTAGTTTAGAACGGATTCGCCAAAAATCCCTTCAAATTTATTACATTTGTGGGTAAAGTCATTATTACATTTGTGGGCGATCAAAAATTATTACATTTGTGGGTAAAGTGTTATTACATTTGTGGGCGTTATTACATTTGTGGGTAAAGTGTTATTACATTTGTGGGCGTTATTACATTTGTGGGCGTTATTACATTTGTGGGTGCAACAGACCCCTAAACAAGTACAGCGATATTTCAATCTGTCGTCGATTTATCTTTACATTTACCTACATCATTGGCTTTAGTACAGCCCCACCCCCCACATCTCGCGCAAATTGTACTCTAAACACGTAGTGTTGACTCTTGGGGCAAAAAGTACATCCTTTATAAAACATTTTAGTCTTAAGTTTTTGTACCCTCGCAAAAATGACTTTAAACACATAGATTTCCTAGCGAAAATAAATACTTTTTTTCATTATTTTAGTGTTTTTGACACAGTGGCGGATCCAGGGGGGCACAGGGGGCGCGCGCCCCCCTAATATTTGAGCGGCGGCGAAGGCGCCGCTCAAAAAGAAAAAGTAAAAGAAAGAAAAGGCGCTGTTTGAAAAAATAAAAATAAAGGAAAGAAAAGAAAAGAATAGGCGCCGCTCAAAAAAAAAAGTAAAAGAAAGAAAAGGCGCTGCTTGAAAAAATAAAAATAAAGGAAAGAAAAGAAAAGGCGCCGCTTAAAAAAAATATACACTGATATAATATTAGCAACAGTAGAGGAAAGACTATCCCCCAGCAAAGCACAATCATATCATCTTCCTTATCTTTTCTTTTAACTACCCTTTTCCCAACAACTTCGCCGGTTAAAAATAATCAGCAGTGCGCTGCCTGCATATAACTGGCGCCAATCAAGAATAATCAGCACCACCTAAATCTAAATCGGCGCCAGACAAGAATAATCAGCGCCAGTCAAGAAAAATCGGCACTGCCAGAGTCTTAACCGGCGCCGATCAAGGATATTCAGCGCCACCTAAATCTAAATTAGCACCATTCAAGAATAATCAGCACCACCTGGTTCTAAATCGGCGCCAGTCGATTATGAATTGCCGCTGCCTGAATCTTACGTGACGTCGGTAAAAATAATCAGCACTACTTGTTCTAAATCGGCGCCGGTCAAGACAAATCGGCGCTGCCTTTGTCTTAACCGGCGACACCTAAATTTAAATTGGCGCCGGTCAAGAATAATCAGCGTCCCCTGGTTCCAATAAATAGGCGTCGGTAGAATAATGAAGAAGGGCCTATTGCCAACCAAATCTATATAGATCGGCGCCGGTCAAGAATGATCAGCGGCACCTGGTTATACATTTTATTGTTGAATGGTCATAACAAAGCTTATCGCATGCCCTTACAGAGTGGACTGGGGCGGGGCAGTTGCCCACAGATGTCATGAAATCTTTAATTTGTTATTCAAAAAATCCCAGAATCATACAAAAGCGTAGGGCAAATTCTTTAATTTTGATCTTATTTCCAATGCTTTAATAAAAAAGGTAAGTCACTTCCTTACACATTCCACATTGTGCCACCTCTATGGCCTTTAGTGTAAGACAGCTACTATATAGTGGTTTATGAAGATGATTCGATATTTTAGTCCAAAACTTTGCTAAAACCCGTTGCTAATACCGGGAGTGTATAATTACGCAACCAGACGTATATTCGTTAGACCTTAAACCACTAAATATCATTTTCAATGTATAAAAACAGTTTGTCAATACCTTCGATTTAACGTTTAAATGTTTACGCCACAATTTGATTTATTTTCATCTTCCATTAAGTTAAATATTATTCATCTGATCACTCAGGAAGAAGTTAAAAACAAAGATAACGATACCTGTAAAACTGGAGATCTATTTTTAAAGCTCTGTCTTGAAGGATCTCTTTCTGAATTCAGGTCATAAGCATCATATCCAGTTTCATCAAAGTAATTAGATAAAAATTACTCATCATTACAAATTGCATTAGATTTAGTGAAAAGCATCGCAATATATACCAAATTCTGTATATAGGCCTATACATCATGTACATGAAAATTGAATGATAATATATAAACCTGGATTGGTGATGTATTCCGAATGATTCATGTTGTAGTATCATTGTATAAATTATACAGAGGCGTCGATCCTGGGGGGGGGGGGGGGGGGCGGGGGGGGGCGATCGCCAATGAAAATATTGGGGGGGGGGCAAACATATTGTTTTGCCCCCCTCAATAATTCCGCATGTGCAAAAATAAAATAAGATGGTAATGTTACAGAGAAATCAGCAAACGAGATTGAGCTACACAACTCGTTCTTTATTTAAAATCGTGCTCAAACTGTCCGCTTTTCAGATTGGAATATAAAAATTTTCAGCTCGCGCTTCGCGCTCGCATCATTTCTGTAGCAAAACCTCATACTTTTCATGATTAAATAGAAAAGAATGTCCCGTTTTCAGTTCTAAACCTCAAAAGAACTCCCGCTTCGATTTGCAATAATCTTGTTCTTTATTAAAAACGTCCATTAAACTGTCATTTTTTTTCAGATCGAAATATCAAAATTTTAAGCTCGCGCTTCGCGCTCGCATCTATTGTTTTTTTAGATACCCATCTTAATCATTGGTGCCAAAAATGCTTAGAATATCAAGCTTTCTGGTCAGAATATAAAGAAATTTCAGCTCGCCCTCGGCACTCGCATTATCTGTGTAGGGAGATATGTATCCTCCTCATGAGTTACTACAAACAGTCCTAATCAGGCACCTTTTTCCTGTTTTCAGGTCAGTATACTAAGAAATTTCGGCTCGCGCTTCGCGCTCGCACCTTCGCGCTCGCATTAATTTGTTGGTGAGATAGGTGTCTCTATCTCATGAGTCATATAAATAAACATATATATGCATATGTGTGTGTGCGTGTTCGTGTGTGTGAATTTGTTTGTTTTGTGTGATCGAGCGCCTTTGGAAAGTTGATTCATGATTTTGCCCCCCCCCCAATCTTAAAAAAGGATCGACGCCTCTGTGTATATATATATATAGTAAAAAAAAACTTGTATCTCAATTAATATACAAAAGTATTGGCCTCATCGTAATAAAAGGGTTTGTACACGAGATTTTGAAATCGCACATAACATGCATAATTTGTGTTACTTTTTGCTTGTTTCTTTCTTTGATAAGTTTTTCAATCTCTCTTTATATATGTTTTAGAAAGATTATATGTTTAAATTGATGTATAATTTCTGTCATAATGAGATATGTTTAAGTGGAATTCAGGGGGGGGGGGGCAAATGCCCGATCAGCTGTTGTGAAAACACATTTTTTTCGTTAACATTTCATGAAAACTATGAAAAATTTGCAAATGTGAGATGTGCACCAAATACTTTAATTACACTTGTACAAAAAATAATCGCCCCATTGAGCAGCTCGGTCCATTTACTCTATCGTTTTTATTTTTTTTTCAAAAATATGTTCGAGTCTTGCCCCCCCCCCGGAAATATTATCTGCGTGTGGTCATGCAAAATGGCATGACTGGAAATCCTACAGTTTGAAAAGAGCATTTGACAGGGTCAGACTTTACCCCTTTTTCAACATTTTCTTTTATGGCGCCGGTGAAGTGCAAAAATATGTGCGCCGCTCGGCAGTGCGCCCCCCCCCCTTTCGCCAAAAGCTGGATCCGCCTATGTGACACCTTTATTACGTTACGTAACGTATGTAACCTGTAACGTGCCCTGTCTTGAAAAAGACATCCTTTTTACGTGTTTTTTTGGTCGCGCATGGTATGCACTCGTCAATGTAAGTGCCCCCCCCCCCCCCGGACAAGCATATAGAATCACTAGAATATTGTCCTCAGACAATTGGGCCTCTAAAATGCATTGTAGGATCTGACGCTGGATGCGCGTCTGGAATTTAAAAAAAAACTCATGCAGAATAATGGGTGATTTCAAGTACGGTGTTGAAATCTGGTGTTGGTGTTGTGACAACACCAACACCGGACACCGTACTTGAAATCACCCAATGTGGCTTATCATTACCGTAGTTATACCACCTCAGGTCTTCTCTTAGACTTTGCCTGGCACCAAACGACAAGTAAGTCCTACCTCCACGCATGCTGAACCAAAATCGGGTTTTTCCTTCGATGTATTTCACATTAAGATACTGCATACCACCGGATCCTTGTGCAAAATTCGTGCAAGCTACGTAAAAAACGACAAGAAAAAAGTGATTAAAAGTGATTTAAATAGGATTATATAATCTTTTTCTGTGGTGATTTTGTGGCCAATAACTGACAAAAAATGTGATGAATGATTCATATTGTATCCATCGTATCGTAATTTTTCTTTCAAAATCTATTTTTTATCACTATCACTGTCATTATTGATTACCACTACATTTATTATTTGGATTGATAATGACTTATAATAACTTTCCATTATTAAGTTTATTCATATGATAATAATGATATCATATTCTGTACATCGCACTCTGTATAGCGCATAATGATGTGTTTGGATATATTAATCCGCCTTGGCCCCCCGTTGCATAATAGTTACTATAATGGTAACTCTGCTATCCAGTGGTAACTTCCCTGAAACACTTGATTTTGATTGGATGTTGAGCATCGTTACCATGGTAGTTACCATTGGATGGCAAAGTTACCATAATAATAACTTTTATGCAACGGGACCCTGGCTTTCATCATAATCACAACTATCATTAAACTTCATTATAATTTCTACCACTATTATTTTTGCTATTATAATAATCAATTTATTTAAATATCACTCATCATGATCACCATCTTGATCCTTTTCAGACTCATCATCATTTGTATTATTATCCTATTCTTGCATTAAATATCAGATAAGGGTGTTCTGTCAGAACGATATATAATAATTGCAATATGGATTTATTCAACGATTACCTTGACGGAATAAACATCTATAAAAGTCTCCCATATCTCTCTAGACACACAGATCGATATACACATATAAATTTCCAACTCGTCAACTCAGGATATTCCGTCCGTCAGCATTTCGTCTAACAATCATTTGGTCCAATCATCACTTCGTCTTGTCGTCAATTCGTCTATGACCATTTTTTCTCATAACCAGTTTGTCTAATATCAATTATATTTTCATTCATTTTGCCCAATTAACACTTAGTCCAATTAGACCGAATGGTTTATGGACTAAATTGCTATTGGACCAATTGATTAGGGGACGAAATGATGACGATATGGCAATTATACCGTGTGAATAGTGGAAGAACTGAGGTAGACCAAATGATAGTAGACGAGTTGGTTATTGGACGAATTGACATTAGACCAATGGAAAACAAACCGATATAACGCGATCTAGAGCAAAGCTTACCTTGACAGAATTCTCCGCCATGTCTTCCTGTGCACGCACATCGATAAACACCGTCTTGAGCAATGCGAGTCCCTCCATTCAGACAGGGATCTAGGTTGGCAATGGTATTCAAAATATACAATGACGCTTGAGGATCTGGCTAAAACTATTCACATAGGAGGGTACTAATGATATTCCTGAGTGTGAATAGTCTTCCCTTGGACCTATTAGTAGGTCCATCTTCCGAGAATGGGTCATCGCATTTTTGTATTCTATCCCTTCAGCCTGTGTCATCATTATTATAATATTTATAATGAACAAAAAATGATCAACTCGATGAAAAAATAATGTTATCTAACTTGTCAGATTTTCTGCCAGCAAGCTTGGCAGGCGCCCACTGACAATGAAAATTGATTTATTGTGTTTGGGATCATGCCTGGCTCTCTTGCTCGAGCATGCCATATTCGACTATTGCACGGGTGTCATGTTATGGAGTGGTATAGCTGCATTCCTCTGAATGTGTGACGCGCATTCATCCAACCAGCTGTCGTTTTAATAACTGTGGCAAAGCAAGCGGATCTGTTATATTTTGTAAATAACAAGATATCACAGATCCGCTTGCTTTGCCACAGTTACATAAAATGTAGTATTTACCAGGTGTGACACAAGCCGTTGTTCTGTCTCCGAATGAAAGATAGGGAAATACATCTGAACCTGGGATTCGATTGTTGATTTCTTCTAAGGTATACTTCTCCGAGGGGTGCCACTCATCTCCTTCTGTATCTTTGTCGCAGATTATCCGCATTGATGCTGATACAGCATGGGTACCTTAGGTTTAGTTATGGTTGTAAGATTTAATTGTGAAAGAAAAAACAATAAATTGTCTCAAAATATGAGAGGGTAAATATAAGCCCTATTACCACAAAAAAACATTTACTAATTTGGCCGAGTGTCGCTAGATGGACAAGAATCTTAGAATATAACCCGTTTTCAGCTCTTCGGCGTCGTCGATGTTTTCCTTGTGTGTATGTGTGTATGTAGGGGTGTATGTATGTGTGTATGCGTGTATGTGTATGCGTGTATGTATGTGTGTATGAGCGACCGCCATTATTCCATAATATCCCCTTCCACCTCCTCCGAGTGTAATCTTTCAATTTAAAAGGATGCAAGCACTATCTCGTCCAAACATGCGTTTGTCCAAAGTGCCATCTCTAGTAGCCTTTAAACAAGGCCCTGTCTGTTGTGATATTTATATCACATATCTACCGACTGGGAAAAGACTATTTGCAACAAGCCGAGTGACTGGGCGTTGTCGCGTGCGCCTGTAATCACAATAATCCAAGCTTTGTGGGGGAAGTTACAAATTAATGCAAAGGTTCGAGGTTCGAGCCCTGGTCACGTCTTTCGGATGGTGACGTTAAAGGTCGGTCCCAGACGTAAATAATCATATCTGATTGATACACTTCTGGCAAAACTCAAATACACATACACAGTGAGTGCGAGGATTTCGACTAAGGTCGCTCGATCTCGCGCTCACTCGGGTATCGCTAATTTTCTCCGCCGACCGCTAGTCCCATCTCAGCCACTATTTGACAAGGAATAGACCAGTTCGTAGTTACTTCATGGACAATTTTGGTCAAATGACCTTCCATTTCTTTCATTATGATAGGCAGATCCCAAAGCAAGATATTGCGTAAGCAGGATGAAGAATTTGAATAGACCAGGGGAGCGTTTCATGAAAGGACTTGTCGGACGTTTTATCCGACAAGTACTGTTTTATCCGACAGCTACTATGGTAACAGTGACTCTCAGCCAATCATTATCAAGGAAAGTTGTCAGATCTGACAACTTGTCGGACGAAAATGTTGATGAAACACCCCCCCAGGGCTCCGTAACACAAAGGTTTGCAATCAGTCGCTAAATACCAATGACCAATCAAGATCATTGTTGCATGTGCGCTCTGCTTATAACGCTGACATGGGAACCAATCAGTGCGGTTCTTTCATAATGGCAATTCATCGCAAACGTTTGTGTTACGGTGTCTAGAATAGCTGCACATCAATGAACACTCTATGAAGGTTTTTGTTGCATTTCTACTTTGAATGCATAATTTTATTACAGCATGCTGTACAATGTACTTGGCAAACTGTGAAATACCAGTCGTTCGTGGACGTATTGCTATTTTTTTGTGTGGATGTAAATGAAAAACACAAAAAAGATTTTAAAAAATATGGATAAATGAACTGTATACCATGTCATCAGTGTCAATATTATATCTGAACTTAGCGCTATATATTGGCATATCATTATTATTGTTATTATTATTACTATTATTATTACTATTATTATCACTGTTATTATTGTTGCTATTATTATCATTATTATAATTATTACAAATACTACTACTACTACTACTACTACTACTACTACTACTACTACTACTACTACTTCTACTACTACTTCTACTACTTCTAATACTACTACTACTACTATAACTGCCATGCCTTCACAACAATATTAATTTAGTATTTCATCACATTTCTATTTACCTTCTTTCTATGTCGCTTAATTAATATTCAATCCATTCAATGTTAGATTCATATATTTTACCTATTATCTAGAGCGCTTTAGAACATTAAGCAATATACAAATATAGTTGATATTAAATATTATCATTATTGTTTGCAGGTCATTTCGATTTCTTTGAATTACTAACGGAAAGGAAAAAATCTATACTTTTGTTTTTCGTTTTAGTTAAACGTATATTGAAACCGGACATGCATTCCTTAGCGTAATGACTACCCTCTCACGAACGATGGATTATAGGTTCGATTCCCGGTTGACAGGCGGTTTATATATGAGAACCGAGAAGGGTCATAATTCTAAAAGAACAGTTCGTAAGAACTTTAATGTCTACTCCTGGTATTTTTTCTTCTTTGCCTCCTCCTTTTCTTTCTTCTTTTCTTTTTTTTTTCTTTTTGTACTTCATCTTATACTTATCATTCTTCTTCTTTTTATTATTATTATTAGTAGTAGTAGTGGTGGTGGTGGTGGTGGTAGTAGTAGTAGTAGTAGGGGGGGTAGTAGTAGTAGTAGTAGAAGTAGTAGTAATAGTGGTGGTAGTAGTAGTAGTAGTAGTAGTAGTAGAAGAAGTAGTAGTAATAGTCGTGGTGGTGGTAGTAGTAGTAGTAGTAGTAGTAGTAGGAGGAGGAGGAGGAGGAGGAGGAGAAGGAGGAGGAGTAGAAGTAGGAGTAGTAGTAGTATAGTAATAGTAGTAGTAGTAGCAGCAGTAGTAGTAGTAACAAATTACTTACCAACATAGCAAATTACAAACCACAGCAAACAATTCCCCTCCATGACGATGGTGGCAAGAACATAATACAATTGTCAAACTAAAGCCCATTACATTGCTTTAAATACAGAAGAAGAAGAAATCACCTTTCCCATAATCGATACAAAACAGGTAAAAGTATTTTAACTTTTATTTATATTTGTCTTGATTACATTTCAATTTAATGAAAATAAGAGAGAAAGGGGAAAGAGACGGGGAAACAGATCGTGTTAAGACTTTTTATATCTGAGATATTGCCCATAATGAATACGCTTTAGAATATTTTATTGCATGCCATAGATTATATAGATTTCAATAAAAGGAAGAAATAAAAATGAACTGTAAACTTTAATGGAAAAATGAATTTAATTTCGAACTAATTATAAAGATGATAAAGCGACTTGAAAGAAATGTTAAAGTTTGTTAAGAAGAGTGCGTGTGTGTGTCTGTGTGTGAGAGAGAAAGAGAGAGGATAAGGATGTATCTTATATATTTGTCATTATATATACTCGACGATGAGATATAACAGTCAATAAAATTTGATATAGAAAATAAATTTTAAAACGTACTACCACAAGCTTTCAAACGTAAAACAAAGATAAGGAGAAGAGAGTGAGATGTATGATGAATTAGACTTTTGTCTCGTCTGGCAAATTATGGGTTTTTTTACGACACCACCGCTCCAAGACCGTAAACTCTATATAGACTGTTTCAATAATTGACTTCCATTATCATACTGGCTACCATAGCACTTTGCACTGCTATTCAAGGATACAAATGAGTTAAAAATTTTAATTCATTCAATTCAATTCTTTCTTCATTAAATTCATATAGTTTAAAATAAAAACATATTACTATAGAACAAATTAGGAGAGCATAAAATAATATATACAACAAAGCATCTTAACAAAACATTGCCTTGATTAATGAAACAGAACTCGATTAAAAAGCACAAAAGATGCCCTGTGAGAATAAGACTTAGTTCTAAAAAAATATACACAAGCATATCTCCGCCACTAGAGAATCATGCAATAAGACTAATCGAAACATACAATAAGGAGAACAAATAATTAATAATATGAACTTTTGAGGCATCTCTAAAATAAATTTTGATTTGTGTGTGAGAGTCTTCAGTGTTATGTGGTATTGAATTCCGAACAGTTGGAAAACTAAGGGCGGAATTTTTTTTTTTTGTGAAGGTTGAAGAAACTTTAAATAAATGAAATCTTTGTTTGTTCGAGTTCATTAAAGGACAAGTCCAACCCAACAAAAAGTTGATTTGAATAAAAAGAGAAAAATCCAACAAGCATAACACTGAAAATTTCATCAAAATCGGATGTAAAATAAGAAATTTATGACATTTTAAAATTTCACTTAATTTCACAAAACAGTTATATGCACATCCTGGTTGGTATACAAATGAGGAGACTGATGACACCATCCACTCAATATTTCTTTTGTGTTTTATTATATGACATGTGAAATATTCTAATTTTCTCCTCATTGTCAAGTGAAACAGCGATTAATTCGTCCCTGAACATGTGGAACTAACATTGTTTAATACTAAATGGTTCAGTCAAGTTGGTCCTTATTGTCAAATCTGTAAAAAATGACATGTTGTATAATTCAAACAATAATAACAAAAGAAATAGTGAGTGAGGGACAGATCGACTGTCTCATTTGCATGTCACTTAGTTGTACATATCACTGTTTTGTGAAAAATAAGCAAAACTTAAAAATGTCATAACTTTCTTATTTTACATTCGATTGTGATGAAATTTTCAGCGTTATGCTAGTTTGATTTTTCTCTATTTATTCAAATCAACAGTTTTCCGGGGTGGACTTGACCTTTAACTGTGAATATTGTTGTTTATCTGAACAATCTGTAAAACATTCAATGGTAACACGTTTCGAAAATAAAAGAATCCTAATGCAGCTGTATAGTACATGTAATTATACAAGTCATAAACATTCAATATACTTATTTGAAATAATGGTGGGCAATGATGGGCAAGGTAGTGACTACCTGTGCGAATTCGGACTGCTCTCTGAGAATTTGATATCGATATTGGATCATAATCAGTGCTTCCACAACTTAAAACTGGAATTCCTTATTTGAGCTCCAAAATTTCCTTACATTTTGACAAAATTCCTTGAATTAGAGTCTGGAGAAAACCTGTCTATATTTTTGCGTTTCAAGCCTAGTTGTTTCACTGATCATGTAGAATGTTGCATACATGTATCAACAGATCAATGCTAAGCCTTTAATAGTTGCTGTATGACATCACTGTGTGCGCACATAGCATGCCAAGGAAAAAGAAAGTATAGCACACCAGCCAGCATATGAGAAAATTTGAATAAATGTGGATTTAGTAGTCTGACATCCAGTCGTTTATTGTGTGAGAAATTCAAGATTTTTAAGATTCATCATTATTTTTTCTTTATTTTCCTCGAAATTCAATCAATTTCCTTGAATTCTCAGATTTCCTTGGATTTACTTAAATATTCATTGACTTTTTTCATTTTTCCTTGTAATTCCTTGAATTGTCAAAATTCCTTTAAAAAATCCATGTGGAGTAAAAAAAAATCCTTAAATTCCCTAAAACAAGGAAATTTCCTTGCAAGTGGAAGCACTGATCCTAATCTTTATCTAAAATGGGAATGAAAAAGGCACATAAAACTTAGACTTTCCCTTTTTATCTGCTCAAACCCAATTTGAAGAATGGGTAAGATATTGAATGAAAATCACATGTCTTGAAGGTTCATTCCATTCTTTTAAATATGACAACTCAATAAAGAAATTGACCATGGAACTGACACTCCATGGTTATTTAAAGCTTAGCTTTAAACAAAATGTTCCTTCGCAGGATTGATGGGGTCACCGTTCCCATGGTACCTTATAAGCAATACTCACTGATCATCTTGCTTGAGTTTGATCAGGTCACATAAATAATGTCAAAGGTCATTTAGGTTCAATGAACTTTGACCATACTAGTAGTATCAACTTTAGAATCATGAATAGTCTCCGTGAATATATTAATACAATGGATTTTTCCAATATGAATTATGCCCGCGTCAAAGATGACGCGGTAGAGAAATGTATTTTGACAGCTTTCTTTTGAGTAGGCTACCCATTCCTATGGGGCAGTACTCGAAATGCAATGCATGAATCATATTGAATTAAATCTTAAAATCCTCATGAAAAAAATATAATTTGAAGTAAAACGTTTTTTTTTTTTTTTTTTGGGGGGGGGGGGAATTACATTTTAGGCATTTCGTGTATTGGAGCAACTGGAAGAACAGTACCTACCTCCCCATAGTGTGACATCATCAATATAATCACCTCTCCCTCCCTGATTCTCTCTCACTGTCACTCCCTCTCCGATCATCTTAGCTTCTCTCTCTCCCTCTCTCTCTCACTCTAACATGTACACACTCTCACATTACATTAACATTTCTTTCAAGTCGCTTTATCATGTTTATCATCGCATTAGTTCGGAAATTATATGACTTTTTTACATTATAGGTTACAGTTTATTTTTTTTATTTCTTCCGTTTAATGAGATCTATATAATCTGGAATGCTTTAAATATTCTGAAAAGTGCTCATAATGGGCACTATTGCAGAAATAAAAAAAAATCTCACCACGATTTGTTTCCCCGTCTCTCTCCCTTTTCTCTTTTATCTTTATTAGAGTGAAATGTAATAAAATCAAATGTGATTCAAAAATTAAAATACTTTAGCATGTTCTGCATCGATTATGGGAAAGGTAATATCTTCCTCTGTATTAAAAGCAATGTAATGGGCTTTAGTTTGACAATTTTGTTAAGATATACTTGTCACCATCGTCATGAAGGGGATTTGTTTGTTGTGGTTTGTAATTTGCTATATTGGTAAGTTATTTCTTTCCATACGTATAGTGGTGGTGGTGGTGAGAGTGGTGGTAGTAGTAGTAGTAGTAGTAGTGGTAGTAGTAGTAGTAGTAGTAGTAGTAGTAGTAGTAGTAGTAGTAGTAGTAGTAGTAGTAGTAGTAGTAGTAGTAGTAGTAGTAGTAGTGGTGGTGGTAGTAGTAGTAGTAGTACACTGTAAAAAATTTGAAGTGCTAATTCAGCACTTAAAGTGCTTGTATAGTGACTGCACTACGAGTGTTGATTTTCTAGTTCCAATTTAAACTAGAAAATCAGCACTCGTAGTGCAGTTACTATAAAAGCACCGTAAGTGCTAAATTAGCACTTCATTTTTTACAGTGTAGTATAGTAGTAGTAGTAGTAGTAGTAGTAGTGGTGGTGGTGGTAGTAGTGGTGGTGGTAGTAGTAGTAGTAGTAGTAGGAGAAGTAGTAGTAGTAGTAGTGGTTGTGGTGGTGGTAGTAGTGGTGGTAGTAGTAGTAGTAGTAGTAGTAGTAGAAGAAGTAGGAGTAGTAGGAGTAGTAGTAGTAGTAGTAGTAGTAGTAGTAGTAGTAGTCTAGTAGTAGTACTAGTAACTAGTGCTACTGCTATTACTAGTACTACAACTACTACCAATGATAATATTGATAATGTGTATAATGATGATAACAAGAAGAAGATGAAGGAAGGGGAGCAGCAGGAGGAGACTAAAAAGAATTTGCCATATGATTAGACATTTAAGTTATCATGAACTGTTCTTTTAGAATTATGACACTTCTCCATTCTAATAAGCCTGTCAATAATAATAATAATAATAATAATAATATGCAAATTTAGCGCTCGAAGCGATGTTTGTAAGCACTGCATTACCCCGCTTAAGCACTGCTACTCTGATCAGGTGCTTGAGCATCCATTGAATTCCTTCTTACTGGGTACCCATTTACTACACCATGGTGGAGAGTGGCAAATGTAGATAAACTCCTTGCCAAAGGACGCGAGTACCATGGTGGGATTCGAACCCCAGACCATGTGGTCCAAAATCCTGTGACTTATCCACTGAGCCACAACGTCCCAAATGTCATAATAACTACTCACTTATTCCGTTCCTCTCCTCACATTCAATCCCCCCTTAACCCACACCCCCTCTGCTATTAGTAGAAAATGCATTTTTGGACCAAACGAAAATGGACGAGGTGACTAGCAATGACACTTTGGTCAAATTCCGTTTGGACGAGAATGGGCTACCTAATTACTATTGCTCAAAGTAAAAATGGAATCCTTTAAAATTAAGAGATTAGACTAGAAGGGGGGTATTTACGAATAATGGCGGTCGCTCGTTTTGTAATACCTCAAAGCATTTAAATATCCTGCGGCTCGGCGATGAGCATTATTTAGATTCCAAACGGCAATTCAAAAATTAGAATATATATATTTATGTACAACATAATCAACAAAGAGCTAAAAATGGGTCATTCTCTAGGATTCTTGCAGAAGGGGGGGGGGGGGGTGTCCGATTCATTTTTTTTTCTTACACTTTTTGTCAATGTTCATCGATTGAGACACCCGGCCAAAATTAGTAATTTCTCCCCCCCCCCCATTTTTTTGTGGTAATATGGCCTATATTTACCCTCAACTATTTTGAGACAATATTGCTTCCACCAAATCGATTTCTTCCACAATTAAATCTTACAACCATAACTAAACCTAAGGTACCCATGCTGTATCAGCATCAATGCGGATAGTCTGCGACAAAGAGACAGAAGGAGATGAGTTGCACCCTTCGGAGAAGTATACCTTAGAAGATATCACCAATCGAATCTCAGGTTCAGATGTATTTCCCTCTCTTTCATTTGCAGACAGAGCCACTGCTTGTGTAACACCAGGTATTAAGTAAATACTACATTAATTTTATGATATTGATGTGGAAAAGCAAGAGGATCTATGATATTTGGTATATTTATCAGCCATAGTACTCCAAATCATGACACCCGTGCAATAGTCGACATGGGTATAAATAAAATCCATTGTCATCGTCATTGGGCTGCCTGCTAAACTTGCTAGCAGAAAATCCGAAAAGTTAAATAGAATTGTTCATTAAGTTGAAACTTGTTTTCTTTATTATGACGAAGATATTACAGGCGGAAGGAATATGATACAAACATGCAATTCTCAGAACATGGGCCTACTAATAGGTCCATGTTCGGAACAAGCTAAGACTATTCACACTCAGGAACATGATAGTACCCTTCGGTTTGAATAGTTTTAGTTAGATCCTCAAGCATGCCAAGCATCACTGTAATGAACATTTTAAATACTGTTTCCACCTAGATCCCTGTCTGAATGGAGGGACTCGCATTGCTCAAGACGGTGTTTATCGATGTGTGTGCCCAAACAGATATGGGGGGGAATTCTGTCAAGGTAGGGCTTGCTCTATGAAGATGGTGTATATCGATGTGTGTGTGTGTGTGTGTGTCCATAGGTATGGGGGATTTTTTTATTGTTTATTCTGTCAAGAAATTCGGCATTATGTTATGGATAATAAAATCATAATTTTGCTTTGCGGTAAGCCCTGTGGTCGGAGTAAAATCCAAATCGGATTCAAGTCCCAGCCGATGATGACGTCATTACGATTTGAAATTCACTAAGATTTTATTTGCTGGAATGTTCATCTCAAATGTTATTACATTTTCTTTAACAATTCTTATCGCAACGAATAGCATACATGTAGTGTGCGCCGGGCTTAAATTATAAACACAACATCAAAAGTAAGTTCCCCCAAAGAACCCCATCAAATCGTCCGGTATAACAAATCATTTAAGTTGAAACCAAGCATGGGATATAGCTAGGGCTGTTAAGAAGTGTTTTTTTTTTCTCGAAAATTAGCGACATCCGTGACTTAACGGCTGAATGAGCACAACATGAACGAAAAATGACACTTTTCAAAAACAGCAAATCTGCGCTTTAATTATTTGTTTTTGTAAAAATTACAGTAATGCTTGCTTTCACGGCTTAAGAATCACAAATTAAAGACGATATGAGTAATTTTCAAATTCGCAAAAGTGATTTTAATTCATTTCAGTTCATTTTCAATGTGATCAAACATGAAGTGGAATGTAGTTTAAAAGCATTGCCAAGGTTGCACCATGTGCCATCTTGTCACATTCCCTTTTCTTTCAAAGTCATGCTTTGGAGACGAAGTGGCAAACAGCATGAGGAGTGCTGTGTTCAACCAATCACAGCGTTTGGTGGTGGAAGCGTTATGGTGAGGGCCGGAATGGCTGCAACGACCGAGACACCGCTCATCCTGATCAATGGACACCATGGACACCTGAATGCCAACAGATACGTGGATGAAATCCTGCATCCATAATGTCGTACCAGTCGCCGCTGCCATTGGTGATGACTTTGAACTGTGGATGACAATGCCTGCACACATCGAGCAAGAATTGTGGATGCGTTCTTGGCACACGAGGGTATTCAAAGGATGGTGTGGCCCGCCAACTCACCTGACCTTAACCCACTTGAACATCTGCGGGACCATGCAGCTAAAGCGAGCTGTATCTATACGCATTGACGCCAACACCAACCTTGCTGACCTGGCCCAGATGTCGGAAGAAGAATGGAATGCCATTCCCCAGCAAAGAGCCACAAGACTCATGAACACCATGAGGTGACGGTGCCAAGAAGTAATTGACAAACGTGGCGGCTACACACATAATTAAACCGTCAGTATATTGTCTGTTAGCGAACGAGGCAATAAAGCACAGATTTTGCTGGGTTTTTTTATCCGTCATTTTCTGTATATGTGTTGTGCTCATTCAGCCGTTAAGTCGCATATTTCTCTAATTATCGAGAAAATGATTCCTAACAGCCCTAGCTATATATCCCATGCTTGAGTTTCAACTTGAATAATTTGTTACACTGGCAGATTTGATGGGGTTCTTTGGGGGGACTTACTTTTGATGTTGTGTTTATATGTTCTGACAGAACATCCTTATCTGATGCAATAAAATCAAGAATAGGAGAATGATAATGAGGATGAGTCTAAAGAAGAGTAAGATGATGACGATGATGATATTTAAAATGTTGATTATGATAACAATAATAAAAGTAGTAGTAGTAGCAAACATAATGTTCATGATATTACTAATAATTATTATGACTATGATGAAAGCCAGATGCCAGAAAGTCAAACACATCTGTACACGCGTGTTATATGTTACGCGCTATGCAGAATGCGTTGCACAGAATATATTATGGTTATTATTATTCAAATAAACTTTCTGATAAAAATAATTATAAGTCAATGTCAATCCTAATGATAACTGTAGTTTAATCGATGGCAGTGATAGTGAAAATTTTGATTAAAGAATAATTGAAATAAGAATCATTAATCACATATTTTTTCAGTAAACGGCCCTTGAAATCAAAACAAAAGAAGGTTGTAAAATCATGATTTTTTAATCTAATTTTAATCACTTTTTTTCTACATAGCTTGCAAGGATTTTACACCAAAATCCGATTTCACGCAGTATGCTAATGTGAAATACATCGAAGGGAAAACCCGATTTTGGTTCAGTATGCGTGGAGGTAGGACTTACTTGACGTTTGGAGCCAGGCCGAGTCTAGGAGACGGCCAGAGGTGGTATAACTACGGTAATGATGTAGTCACACAATTCTGCCTGTGCCTGTTTCTTTTTCATGTTCTCTTTCTAACGATATCGTCAGGGGCAGTGCCACAGAGGTGGTCAGCGGGGGGGGGGGGGTGTTATGTCAGTAATGTAGGGTTTATTTAGTCATACCACGCATCATGAATATTCATGGCGACATGAAACGTTGGGATACGGCGAAATTTCCAACCCAACCGTATATATCGATCAATTGGAAAGCCAATCCTGCAGTCGAGTTCATTGACACAGACATGCCGAGAACGATTTTCTATTTTTTTTAATTAAAAATTCAGGCAATTCAGGTTAAGAAGTCTGTTTCACAAGTCTCCAAAACAGCCCTCTCGCGTGTCGAGTGCAAACGTATTAAACGTTTCAAAAAAAATATTGGTAGTGAACGGCTGCCGTCATGCTAACGGTAATAATACATCGTCATGTTATACCGAGGTTGTTTTACCTGACTGCGAAGAAAGCACGAATGCCTGTGAGCAAGCAACCAGGGGACCAACGGCTTAAGGTCCTCTCCGAGGGACCTGGTAATGAGGATAAATGCCTTTCCAAAGGGCGCTAGCGCACCACTTGGGAATCGAACCCGGGTCACCGGAATCCGAAACCCCCGCTCTACCGACTGAGCTATCGCTTGTCGTGAAATATTCGGTTAGCAATGTTGTCGGGAAGGTTGGGTGATCGTCCTGACCGTTGAAGAAAGAGGTACGATCAAACGCGACCACAAAAATCAAACGCAACTTGATTTTCACACCAATGAAATGCGACTATATGAATGAGGGACTTGCGATTGATCATGTTGATATTTTGAGTTGCATTCAATTGCAACTCTTTCTGCAACAGTTCCCAGGATACAAGCCTGAGAATGGTTCCGGGTCTACCACCTGTCTGCGATCTACAGTCATGAGAGAGATACGGATAAATCCCAGAAATGTACAGTCTAGGGGTCTGCTTCATAAGCAGGGGCCGCGGAACCAGGCAGCCTCCCCCTCCCCACTTTTTGTTCCAAAACCGTGTACAAAAACGTAAAAATGCACCTGATTGTGATTTTGCTTGTTCAACCCCCCACCCCCACCCACGCACACACAAACACACACTTTCAAAACTGTTCCACGGCCCCTGATAAAGTCAGAAGATGGAGTAGCCCTGTATGTTAAGGAAGGGCTAGGTAGTAAAATTCGTTCAGATTTATCTTGTGCACAATCATCAAGGTTATGAATCTATTTTTGTTGAATTGTCTGGTAGTAATAGGAAGTCAATAGTAGGTTGTGTGTAAACAGCACCAAATAACGATAGTACCGTCATTTTAGGGAAATTTTGAATCACATGCAGCTACAATCCATTAGCGGAGAAAATAAAGATGTTTATATTTTTGGTGATTTTAATCTTAACCTACATGACCTACTTAACTATAATTCTGATGCTAAGGTGAAAGATTTTGCTGACCTGATGATTTCTTTTGGTTTATTTTCTCTTATCTCAAAGCCCACTCGAATATCACAGGATGCAGCTACATTGATAGACAATATTTTCACTAACTGTATTCATAATTGTGGTGGACGCGTCGTGGTCTAGTGGTTCTGAATCATTTTGATCCCTCAGCAATTTGGTTTCCGTAAACACTTCTCTACTAGCATGGGTGTTTTCAACTTATTAAATATTATCATAGAATCATTTGATAATGGTAATTTTTGCCTTGGAATTTTCCTTGATTTGCCCAAGGCATTTGATACGATTGACCATGCCACCCTTCTCGGTAAACTTGAGCACTATGGAGTACGCGGAGTAGCATTTGCTTGGGTCCATAATATAGCTAACTACAAGTCATGATCATACTCAATTTGTCATTAAAAGATGGTGTAAAATAACAATCTGGTAATACTCACTTCGGTGTGCACCAGGGTTCGGTACTCGGTCCTTTATCATTTTTAATCTATATCAATGATATCATTAACTCATCAAATCTATTTTTGTATTCTTTGTTTGCTTATGACACTAGTTTGTTATTGTCTCATAAAAATGTTGTTACTCTTATGTCGGTCGCGAATATAGAAATACGAAAGTTACTAGCTTGGTTCTGTTGTAATAAACTTTTGCTGAATGTTAAAAAACTAAATGAATTGTATTTCGATCAAGAGGGAAAATTATTCCAGAAACTGTGGATAATCTTGATGTTGGAGGCCACAATATGTTGCTCGTAGTGAACATGTTCAATTTCTAGGGGTAATTATCGATGAGCGTTTGACTTGGAAACCATACTTAGAGTCGTGGACAAAGGTTTCTCGAGGTGTTGGTGTTTTTTATATGTAGATTAAGATGTGTTTTACCTGAGGCTATTTTAAGAACTTTATATACCAGCATTGTGACCAGTATTGTGCTTCCCTACCTGACCTAGTGCAATGTTGCATGGGGCAATACTTTTAAGAATTACAAACTAAAAGTTTGTTATAATCAGTTTAAAGTTATCTTTATTTGTTGGGGACAGGCCATTGTAGGCCCGGGCCTCTGTTTGTCCCTCACTCTTATACATTTTGTAAATTGTAGGCAGTTCTATACATATTTATTGCTTATTTCCTTTTATTGTTTTCTGTATTGAATATCGAGCAGTTTTGATGTAATTTGTATTAAACTGTAGAAAATGAATAAATTGAATCAAAGAATAAAATGTCTTACTCTAACGATCATTTCTTTCTCTTCTGCATCATACAGGGTTTTGTCATCGCAGTAAACAAGGATTTTACTTTGCTACGTTAGCCATTCACGAAAAAAAGCATCTCCTCCGCACCGCTAAGTCTGGCCATCTCAACGTTCATTGTGGTCCATCAGGATTTGATTCCTACTGGATTGAATTTAATACAGATGGCGTCTTTCAGCTTGGTCTAAGCGGTAACTCAACTCCGATTGCAAAGATTCTTGGACGAAAGAACGAGGTGTTGAATGCTATTCGGATAAGATCACAATCTGCTCGAGGTGCAGAGTGGATGATCGACCTTCCCTGTAGGGATAATTAACGACATGCAGATTGCTTTAACCCTTATAGTTCAGTGGGGAGTGGGTGTGCGTGTGTGTGGAGAGGTATTATGCCCCTACTTATCGATGTTGCTCGCGATAAATGAAAAATGTTAAAAGCTCGCACCACGATGTTTATTGACGCTTTTTGCGCATTGAACTTTTCAAACCAACTTTGCGACGCCCGTGATGGTGGCACCAGGGCTAATCAAAAGCATAATAATTTGAAGTCTTTATGAAACGGACCTTTGAGTTCATTTTTGTCTCACCTGCATAGCAGAGTGAGACTGTAGGCGCCGTTTTTCCGACGGCGGCGGCGGCGTCAACACCAAATCTTAACATATAAGGTTAAGTTTTTGAAATGACAGCATAACTTATAAAGTATATGGACCTAGTTCATGAAACTTAGACATAAGGTTAATCAAGTATAACTGAACATCCTGCCTGAGTTTCAGGTCACATGACTAAGGTCAAAGGCCATTTAGGGTCAATGAACTTAGATCATATTGGGGAATCAACATCAAATTTAAATCTTAACCTAAGGTTGAGTTTTTGAAATGTCATCATAGCGTAGAAAATATATGGACCTAGTTTATGAAACTTGGACATATGGTCAATCAAGTATTACTAAAAATCTTGCTTGAGTTTCACGTCACATGATCAAGGTCAAAGGTCATTTAGGGTCAATGAACTTTGGCCAAATCTGTTGAATTACCATTATAACTTTGAAAGTTTATTGATCTGATTCATGAAACTTGGACATTAGAGTAATGAAGTATCTTTGAACATTTCGTCCGAGTTTCAGGTCACATGACCAAAGTCAAAGTTCATTGAACTTTGGCCATTTTAGAGGTAATTATTATATTGCTGTCATAACTTTCAAAGTTTATAGATATAGTGTACAAAATATGGATATAGGGGTCACTGACAAGTTTTAGGTCACATGATTAAGGTCAAATGTCAATGAACGTAGTATTGTATCATTATATGAATGGTCTTTTTTGTGAATAATTATTTGATAGTAGTTTTGAAAGTCAGCACTGCTGCTATATTAAATCGCGTGATGCAGGTGAGACCGCCAGAGGCATTCCATTTGTTATAGTTAGTCAACGAGGAGCTCATCCCCCCAAAAAGAATAGATAAATAAATAACAACAACCATGCGCCACTAATATTTTTCTTACCATGTCCTCTCATTTTCCTGCACAGTTAATGGGGGAAGTTCACCATGAGGAAAATGTGATGACACTACATCAAATAAGCCAGTGCGCTAAGGAATTTGAAAAATAAATCTTTTTTAACCATAGCCCACCTCTAATAATAAAAAATGACAACATTTCATGAGTGCTACAAAATTTTTAATCTAATATCACACACCTCTTTTTAAAAGAACATTGATGTCGAAAGGGATGGGATGATCTTAGCTTCTCAGTCAAATCAGTCTAATATCTACGTCATCAACCCGGCCGATTGCGATACACAACAGCGTACGCGGGGTATAACAGGCGTTCAACCCCCCCCCTTCGATTTTTTTGATACCCAACCCTCCTAAGAATTTTAAGAAAAACCTAAAACCTTTTTGCTTGTCATATTTTTTTAGGTACGAAACGACGTAAAATTTTTGATAAGACCTTTTTTTGGAGGGGGGGGGGGGGTGTTAATATCAAAATTTCATTCAACTTGAAACCCCCCCTCCCCCTCCTTTAAAAATCCTGTGTACGCTATTGTTGTCAGGTGATATTTTAGTAAATACAGGTAAATGGCAAATCACTGTAATCTCATTCCATGGATCCTTGGACTTGGAATTAATCCTGCTGGGTACCTATTCACCTCAACCTGGGTTGAGTGCAGCACAATGTTGGTAAACTTCTTGCTGAAGGAAAACACGCCTTGGCTGGGATTTGAACCCACTTCCCTTTGATTGAAAGACTAGATTCGTAACCACTATACCAGAACGCCCCCGCATGTAACTTTATATCATTTTAGTAGTTAGTTGCTATTTTGTTACATTGTTCATGACCAAACACTAAAGATTTTAGCTTGTAAGAACAAGAAGGTTCTTTTGAAGAGGAGACTTTAATGGCATACTTGCGAATATCGGTTGCGATGTATGCTTTGTTCACCCCAAAAACATTGATTGTTCCACTGTATACAAAATTCATATTGAACGTAAACGATATTTTTTTCCATTCATGCATTTCTTCTATGCCATGAAATACTAGTGATTTCCACAATAAATGTTGACGTCCTTCACCTTTGTTGATGTAAAGTTGTCGTTATGGTTCATGAAATTATGGCACCCGGTAGGATTTATTCCTAAAACATGTTGAATGCACCAAGCCCCAATAGCAGCTGGAGCTACAGCCGCGCTATTGACATGATTGAATAGGAAACTAGATAATCGGCGCCTCATAAATGCTAAATGTTATTATCATTATCATTATGACCAATACATTTGTTTTGTTCTTGCCCATTGTATTTCAATGGTTGAAATAACACCTACGAAAGATCCAATGTACGTGCATGTAGTAATTAAAGTTTTGTCAACATTGCCAGTTACTAGTATGGAAGAACAGTATAAAAAACGAATGGCTCAATATAAGGGAGAGAATGGGGATAACTATGATTGGACATGAGAGAGAGGTGGTAAGGAGAGAGGGGGGGGGGGGGGAATCGGAGAGAGAGGGAGGGATGGGAGGAGAGAGGGAGGGAGAGAGGGGGGGGGGACAGACATAATAAAGGAGAGTGAGGGGGTAGAGTGGAGAGAATCAGAGAGGGTGAGAGAGGATGGATGGGGAGAGAATTAGAGGGGGAGGTGTATCTAATATATATATCATTATACATTAATCGACGATGATAAAACAGTCAATAAAGAGTGAAATAGAAAAGAGAGAGAGGTGGTAAGGAGAGAGAGGGGGAGAATCGGAGAGGCAGGGAGAGATGGGAGGAGAGAGGGAGACAGAGTGAGGGGGTAGAGTAGAGAGAATCAGAGAGGATGGATGGGGAGAGAATCAGAGAGGGAGAGAGAGGGGGGGGGGAGGACAGACAGAATAAAGGGTGTATCTAATATATATATCATTATACATTAATCGACGATGATATAACAGTCAATAAAGAGTGAAATAGAAAATAGATTTTTAAAACATACCATCACATGCTTTCAAACGTAAAACGGAAGTAATTAAGGATAAAACCGAGAGTGAGATGTAGGCTACGTGATGAAATAGACTTTCGTCTCGTCTGATGAAATATGATTTTTTTTACGACACCAACGCTCGAAGATTGTACGTCAAAACTATCTCAATAATTGACTTTTATTATCATGTTGATCATGCCGACTTCCAGCCTATATGATACCTTTTGATGTGTATTATACTTTGCACTACTATTCAAGGATATAAATGAGTTTTAAATTCCATTCATTTCAGTTCAATTCAATTCATTCAAAATCAAATAGGTTGAAACATATGTGCAATGGAAAACAATTAGGAGTGCATAAAATAAAATAAATCATAATTATCATAAATAAAGCAAATTATTACCTTGATTAAATATAGCTTTTCTCGCTCAATTTCACATTCAAATAATTTTATGTTATGACTACATAATTTGAAGATAGGCGTAATCGCCTCGGTAGTTATTTGTTACTTGAATGTATTTCCCGCGCAAAATAATTATCAAACAAGTCACTAGAATGTAAACAAACATCATGCGATTAAATGAATACGCAAGCATAACAGTTTTTTCGCATGTGGGTCCATTATTTCTGAAAAAAACATTCTTCAAAATGAATGACCTTGATTTTTTTATAAAGAGCAAACAATTTGAGGACTGGGCATTTTTTCTCATGTGAATTCATTTAAAATGTGTTATTTGTATGTTGAGTATTTGCATGGAAACTAAGAAATGGGCATTAAGAATTAGATGTTGCATATTCTAGCAGCTGTTAAGTCAAACGAATACACGTATAGGCAAGCACGGTTTCAATTAGTGTTGATTATTCGGCAATTCTCTTTTATGTTTAGGCATACTTTCCTGTTTGTAATATTTTGAAATATTTTGAAATAATGTTATGAAATGTACTAGAATAACAATGTTTTTTTTGGTCTAAAATAAAGGCAGAATAAAGGCACCAGTTGATGTTATGGAGCCGCCCCTTGAAAAATCCGCGATGCTTGACATACAGAGGATCACTCATGAAATTAAATAAAGTTGAATAAAATATGCATGAAAAGAAACAGAAGCGGATCCACTTTCAGGACGCACAATTCTTTTTACTGGAATGTGTCATGCATAGGCGATTGGGGACCTTTTTTTTACTTGTCAAATGTTTCCTTGAAAAAATGACCTCGATTTTGTTTTTAACGAAGGTCTGTTTTTGGTGTCAAATATCCCCCTGTACAAAATACTCCCCTCCCCCGTTTGGAAATTCCTAGATCCGCCCTTAGCTTGTAATTAAGTTGAAAAGAACAAGAAAGAAGAAAGTATAAACATTAAAGAAAATTTCCACATATTCAGCGTTGGCGGGTGAAAAGGAAGCAAGATTATAGAATTGTCCTTAACACCTTTGTAGACGAACCGCAAAACACTTTGCAAACGATGCAAAAAAAGAACAGATTATGATGAAAACTAAGGGAAATTGTGAAAATTCCAATTAGGGCTTAAATATATCTAATAAACCATAATGGATAACAATTCTAATTTTGTTATCAATATGTTTATACCTTTCATGCATTACAAACGAATTATATATCATTAATTTGAACTCTCAAAAATGAAAATGGTTGCTCAAGGAATCCTATCGGTCATTGTTGATTAATTTGAATGCGCAATTCCTGAATTTGCCCAAAATTTAGAATAAAAAGCATTGGCGGCGGAAGCCAACAAATGGGGGGGGGGGGACCACGAAAATATATTTTGACAAGCAACAACAAAAAAGGTTATATATGTTATCAAGCAAAATTTTAGGGGGGACCACGAAAAAATTTTGACAAGCAAAAAAAAAGAAAAAAAAGGTTATCAACTAAGAATTTAGGGGGGGGGGGGATCGTCCCCCCCGCTTCCGCCGCCTATGATAAAAAGTACATATGTTATCTTCTAACACTATTAACGAACCTCTTTGCCTTAGAACGAAATCAAAAGCACATGAAAAATATTGAAATGTTCAAATTTGAAAGTCTTGACCATAAATTGATTTGAATGATTATAAATTAACTCTAGTGTCTTTAAATAAATCACATTGTCTGATTTCAAATTTTGAATGACCAATATCTCCGGGAAAACGATAACGCGTGAATTTAAATGCACATTGATAAATCTAGGTGACTCCTATATGAAATTGGACTGGAAACCTGTAGTAGGCATGGTAGGCCTATGTATAATCAAAATGACCATCGCCATTCATCTTTATGGTGAGGTTTGGTGGTTAAAGCGCGTCTAAATATTTGGTGAAGGGTCAATAATGTGAATCATACTCGATATACCATCAACTACTACAAAAGTGTACAGTGGTCATTGAATGTTTTCAGCCGTTAGAATAAGATTTTCGTCTCGCCTGCGCATAGCAGAGCGAGACTGTAAACGCCGCTTTTTCCGATGGCGGCGGCGTCAACATTGAAATCTATATAACCAAGGTTAAGTTTTTGAAATGTCATCATCACTTAGAAAGTATATGGACCTAGTTCATGAAACTTGGACATAAGATTAATCAAGTATCACTGAACATCCTGCATGAGTTTCACGTCACATGACCAAGGTCAAAGGTCATTTAGGGCTAACGAACTTTGGCCATGTTTAGGTATTTGTGGAGTTTTCATAACTTTTATGATGAAAATTTTATGGATCTAGTTCATGAAACTTGGACATAAGAGCAATCAAGTATATCCCTAAACATCTTACGCGAGTTACATGTCACATAAACCAAGGTCAAATGTCATTTAGGGTCAACGAACTGTGGTAATGTTGGGGGTATTTGTCATCATAACTTAAAAAATTTATGGATTTGTTCATGAAACTTGGACATAAGAGCAAGCATGTATACCTGGATATCCTGTGCTGTTTCAGGTCTCTGGATCATGATCAAAGGTTACCTAAGGTCAATGAACTCTGGCCGTGTTGGGGGCATTCGTTGAATTGACATCATAACTTAAAAAGTTAATGAATGTAGTAAGTTCATGAAACATAAACATAAGGGTAATCCTCGACTTTACATAGTAATTGGATATTATTTTGAAAGGCACAAAGATCCTGACAGTTTGAGCTCTTACCACAGATTTCAGTAACTTTAAAATGTTATTGCAAACTTGTCATTATAACTAGTTTCATGAAATGGGTCCCTGATATATATAGGCCTAAGCTGTATAATTTATTTGCAACATGCTAACAAACTAAACTTTATCAAATGAGTAACTACTGACTTTGGACCTAATGTTCAGAGAAGTATAAAAATAAGCAATTCTTAAATGTACTTTACTGATTAGCTGAAAATCAAGATGAATTCAATTTAAATGCGTTTGATTGCAACTATTTCTGCAATAAGCCATTAAAAGCAGCAAGAACTCCAAACAAATACAAGAAAGATATTGTGACATCACATAATTATTATTTTTTGTCCATATAATATATATTATTCCATATCTCAAAGACTCAAACATGCAAACAATGAAATAACCAATGTCATCAAATAACATGACAATCATACTCTTCTATGATACTTGACATATATTATTATATTCACAAGAGCTATACAGAGGTAACCTCTATATTAAGGCCCTGTCACATATTGCCATGGAATGATATAATCTAAACAATTTTCATCAGAGTTGCATGTCTGCAAGTTTAATTAATCATGGCTACACACCAAGTATGGTTTATGACCGATTTCTCTTTGTTCTTAAAAGACAGTGTAACATTTTATGCAAAGATTAGAGCATGGAACATATTGATGCTTAAATGAAAATATATGACTACATAATTCCTTCTTCGACAAAGAGGTATGGAGCAAATCAGAATACTAATCATTATGATGTTACACAAATCGTAGGATGAGCTAGGATTCAACGCCAGTTCAGCCATTTCTCCGAACTTCAGGTTTGAAATTAATCAAAATGTTGATACATGTATTTGTTTTCTCATAGATAATCAGAACCTCAAATCAGAAATAATTGAGTTCATTCCATTTTCTCATAATCAGAATTTGCAAATTTATGTTTCTTCCAAATTAGATTGTACACCAGTCGTAAGATGTGGGGTGGACTTATCAAATCTAGCACCATCTCCCAGGATCCCAATACATCCATAAACTAGTGTAGGAAATAATTATCAAAGTTAATGAATCTTTTTATCTACCAGAATGTATCATTACATGGTAATATGTGACAGGGGCGAATAATATCATAGTACTTTCCATGTGTTTTCAAATATTAAGACATAATACCTAGATACATGTACGTGATGATTACATTCCACCAAAAATTACTTTTGTTTATGATGACAACTGATAAACATGTACAGAGAAATGGAATGCTGACTAGTATATATATATAGCTTCAAACATGAAATTTACCTTCCAATAATGAATTTTCGATTCATGTTTGCATTAACATACACACTTACAAATATTGACATATGTATCAATTGGCTTTAAATCTGTGTACGTAAAGAATCAACAAATGTACACAAGTACATAATAGTGTATTGCTTCAACATTTTTTTACTAGAAATTACAAAGGAATCAACAATAAAGACTACACCTCATACAATAAGATTTTTTAAATAATAAAGAATGGAAATATGAATGTGTCACATACTGTAAGCATGTTTTTTTTTTTACTTGGGCCAACCATTTACACTAAAATATATATTTTTCAAAGAATTGCACAAGACGTAAATTACAAAAGCCTGATATGGGTGCTCAAACTTCATTTGCTAGGCCAGTGATGGATGTATGGGTATATATATATTGTACATATACCACAGATATACACATATTTATCCTCATATATATTGTGTGAATCTTATATAAGGTTTAACTGTTAACAAAAATACTTGCATAAAAACATTGATTTAACTATCCACTGAGAACCATTCAAATATCATCACTTATTTCTTTAATTAGAATGCATGCAAAAAGAAAAAAAAATAAGAAAAACAAAACCTCACAGACATGTCTTATCATTCAGTGTACATGTCTGTGATCATATATCCTAATAATTTATACCTAACTAAAAATTATTACACACAACTTAATGTATATATGGTATCAAATGTCAAAATATGATATGATAGAAATATCCTTCTCAGTACAATTCCATTATATGCAATGAATTCAAATATACTGGTAGTGTAACCTAGAAATGGTAGTTTGACAGAGTAGATATAGTATAAGATGTTAGGGGATATCAACTTTCAGACCAAATCAAATCTGTTTTGAAAAGAGAGCTATGACAGCCATAAAAATTTATCCACAATACCCTGATAAAACCTCGTACCTAAAAATGTAAATGTTTTGATGACAGCTCAGAAAAAGCTAGTTTTAGGGTTATACTTTCGCATACATTCGTAATTCCGAAGTTTCGTTATTCCGAAGGTTCGGATATTCCGAAGGTTCGTTATTCCGAAGGTTCATATTTCCGAAGGTTCGTAATTCCGAAGGTTCCTTAGTCCGAAAAACGAAGTGAGGTTCGTAATTCCGAAGGTTCGTTAATCCGAAAACGAAATGAGGTTCGAAATTCCGAAGCTTCGTTAGTCCGAAAACGAAATGATTAACGAACCTTATTTCGTTTTCGGACTAACGAACCTTATTTCGTTTTCGGACTAACGAACCTTATTTTGTTTTCGGATTAACGAACCTTCGGAACAACGAACCTTATTTCGTTTTCGGATTATCGAACCTTCGGAATAAGGAACCTTCGGAATAACGCCACAAATGTTCGGATTAACGAACCCTTTTACGTTTCCGGATTAACGAACATTGAGGTATAGGCAATTTACGTGTTTCGGAATTACGAACCTTCGGAATAAAGAACCTTCGGAATTACGAAGTGTAACCTATACTTTAACATGGGTAGCAACCTTTTATTGCCTCGAAAGAGTTCTTCACAGAAATCAGGAGACCGTTTTCATATGAGACTGCCAACATCGCTATATTTTAAAATACAGCCTCTTCTAAGCTTCATTCAAATTTGGAGATATGAGGTTTAATCGGCCGAGCCATGAAATGCATATCAATACTAGAGCATGGTTGGAATACCTATCAGGTGCTCCAGCAAAAAGCTGACCCCATCTTTCTGAGGGAATCCCGCTTTTTTTCCTTCAATTCAACAAAAACAACCCAACGGAGAATACATGAATGAGAAAGCTGTAGTGAAAGACACTTTACAGGTTTCTTGAAAGAGGATGCGGCACGCACAAACTTTTGTTTTTAAAAGCATCCCATCTATAGTATAGTACATAGTACAAAATATTTTTTTTTATTTACCTGTCCTATTATTGCATTCGTCCAATATTCTAGTAGCCGGAGACACCTGTTACTCAATCATGATTAATATGGATATGGATTAATATGGATACAATGAATGAGCAATGACTTAAACATTCTGTCCTCAATATTTGTATTTTACCCCTTTCTGATGCTAAGCAACTAGTAATAAATTCTGATTCTGGCAATATAAATCATCTCTTTACCAGCACAAATGCACATGTTTTTATTCATAATACTGGAGAAGTTGAGAGAATGAACAAAGTCAACATTGTAGCTAAATAATGAATAAATTCCTGCATCACTGCAGGAAAGTGCTTGATAACAAAAAAAATTGACAGAATTGCACATTTTAATTACTACATGTATACTTTTCATTGAAAAATTAATGTGATTCTCCTACATGTACAGTCTGGTCAGATGCCTCTCGTACTTAAGAGTAATGTACTACAAAATAGGGTAATGTACTCTACCAGATTGCCTGAACAAGATTCCTCAACAAGACATGATATAAATTAGACTTCAGTGTGTGAAGCATGCACTCTCCACTTGCATACATGTATGCCCCTGTGAATTTTCTACCACCGATTTTCACTTGCAATGTCAGGCAAGCATCTTTAATCGGGTAATAACTTCTCTCTTTTTAGTCAGTCCAATGGGAGTTAATCCATTGTTTATTACAAAGGTGAATCTCTTTGGCATTTTAAACATATATGTATAACAGACTGAACCCCAGGGATAACATGTAAACAAAATCTACCAGAAACCCTTCCAATTTAACTAATAACAATACCCCCTATATGATAATACATAAGCCTATCTATTTCAACAATCTAGATTAATTAGTCAATCTTGATCCTTTGACTGGTCATTCTGTAGATGATGGAGTCACCAGGATCCATGTTACCCAGCATCATGGCGACGACCACGACTGCGATCACCAGGATGATGCCCATCCAGAGGAAAATGTTGAAGAAGACGGGGAAGGTCTCGTCGTAGTATGGTGCCACGTTCAGCGCCGACGGTGTGATGTTGGTGGCTGGGGCTTGGGTTGGCTCAGCAGTGGTAGCCTGTTGAGATATACATGAAGATGAAAAAGATGAATTAACTATAGATGTAAATAAGGAAATATGCAAAGTCAGGAATGCGGACATCAGGAGGAGATTACATATCACGAACACAATATGTGAGGAAGCTACAGAAAAACGCCTGAGGTGGTTCGGGCACATATGCCGTATGTCACAAAACCGCTTTCCAGTTCAGGCGTACAGAAATGACTTTGACGAGGGGAGACCACCAGGACGTCCCCCTTCCAGATGGAAGGACCAAGTCAGATGTGATGTGGGTCTCCCTCTACTGGATGCTGAAGACCTAGCCCAGGGTAGAACTGAATGGAAAAGGATCACCCGTAGGAGAGCGAAGGGACACACCGTCCTATGCACCTAAGTCAGTCAAGTCAGTAAATATGAATTAATCATGCTCATCAGGAACATATCACATAATGGAATCCTCATATGGAATCTCATCACCAATAGTGAGTCTGATGTTTCTTCAATTATCATCTATTTTTTTTCAGTTGCTCATTGGAGTCGGATATATCTATAAGGGTGTAATAGACGGAAATCTTGCAGCACTGATAAAAAACCTTTGACAAACATCTTGTAATACAATAGAGCCGTGTCTTAGCATCACATACATTTCTGTCAGATGCAAGCATTTCCCCTCTATATTAGGGTATTATGTTGTTTATATAAGTATCAACATTTTGATCTTTATTTCCCTTCTGCAGAGTCTGGTCCTGCTATATATGTAGGGAGGTGGGCAGGCAAGCTGGGGGGTATCACAACAGATGGGCAAAATGGGAGAAAAAACAAAAAAGTTAAAGTTGAATACTGAATACTTTATACAGGTACCACGATATGCACAATAGTGGTCGGTTTCTGCAATATTGATAAATGAAAAGGAAGAGGAAAGAATGTCATAAAATTCCTGATTGATATTATTGCTGAAGACTTGATTTCCCCATCACGTGCTGATGCAGGTCAGGTCATCGACAGGGTGGTCTCGAAGTCCAGTCAGCCTGGTTTGACTTCTAGTTGACGTGCAAGTGCCCTTTGGAAGATGTCTAATATCCTTACTATTAACATGCCTTTTAGAGAACTTATAAAAGCAATCCTGTATTCTGGTTATTTATTTGATTTGTCTCTTGCACCATCACTGTTGCAGTCGGGTAAAAATATTCATATCTGAAATACCAACGTTACTCTCTTTCTGACCAACCCTGCATTAATAATACCCCACCATAAATTACCTTAACTTCTTTTTGAACTGGTTAAAGTCACAGTCAGCATCCATCCTTAATTCATCCACATTCACACTATTGATATCATTTTCATGTAATTTCCATTTCTATTTCACATCATTAAAATCAAATAAATAAATAAAATAAAACCAAAATAAATAAATGAATAAATGAATGAATAAATAAATGAATTTATTTAAATGGAAAAATAATTACAAAATACCAAGGAAATACATGTCAGTGTTTTCACATAAAAAAGACCCATGAATCCTATAATTTGTGTACAGCAATAGTGTTACTGTAGTACATGCATCTGTACCTGTAATTTCATATCATTACAATAGATGGCACCAAACTCAGCAAAGCCAGATAAGCAAATGCATGTATTGAAATTTGTTTAAACATTGATTCCACTTTTATATAGTTGGAATTTCTAATCCGAATCTGTCTGAAATATGGCATCCATGTCAAAAGGTGAAGCCATGGTTGACAATTTTTTTTTTTTTTTACAACACTTTCTTTAAATTAACATTTTTTTTCAAAACAATACTTACTGGATTAACCTTGGTGGTTGTTGGAGCATTTGTAGGTGCTGCTGTTGTTGTGCTTGTAGCCTGTAAGATCATTGAGAAATCTTGTGGGTATTTGTATGGGTTGGTGTGTGAATGGTCCAAAATTCAATCTTAATTGTGAATTATTAGCATGTAATTGAATGCGTGCAGTTATAGTAGAAAGTACATGTACCTGTATCATCGCTGGGATGTTAAAGTTTTAATATCAAAATGAGGAAGGTTTAAAGACAGCTCAGAATAAGCTGGATTTTGAGTTATGACATATATAAATTATTTTGCCTTGAAAGAGTTCTCTACAAGAATAAGGGGACTGTTTTCAGACAGTATGAGGTTGCCACGATTGCCATAAATATTTCTAACATACAGTTTTCCGAAGCTAACCTGACATGCGCATCAGCAGAGGATCATCCTTTGTTCATGGGGGGGGGGGGGCATATATTGTACAACGCCTACTTAGCTTGTTGTACGTGAGCAAATGGGAGGCTGAATGTCAAACATTCGTACCGTTGCACAAAAGACGTACCATCCAAAATGTACCGTTGCACGGCTTTAGGAGGTGACGTCACAATACGATTTAATTCATTGCTTTTTGGGATGAGAGTAGACTGGTCACCCGTGTCCCCTACTGGCATCAGCGGAGAGTCAGAGAAGCGTTGGATATTGAGGAACATAACACTGTTCCTCAAGACAGCGGCCTCCAACTCAACAATATCTGGCTTACCGTTCTAGACAAAGAGGCTAATTTGCCTAATTAGCCTACCCGGACGTTCCACACACGTGTGAGCACTGCAGTGCATGGGCGGAAGTGGTGACTATTGTCATTCATGCTAATCCTAGCGGGAATAATAACTGACAGCATTTCCGGTCATCGCTGGTTTTGCGCGCCCAATTTGTGTGTTGTCACCCACGTCCGCATATGTGAATGTCGTGTGACCTATCTAGCCAATCAGAGACATGTACCCTGCGAGATACCGTGCATACGGCACTTCGACAGAGTATATAAGGCCTGCTTTTACAAACTTTGCTCATTCTCCTGAGGACGACAAGAACACACTTGTCGAAACGTCGAGATTGGGTGGTCCTTTTCAGGACCAACATATGCCCAAGAAAGATACATGGTGTACCGTGAAACCTACTACACTATTCTTCTTCGCCATGGAAACCTTCAGAAGTTATATTAATTCATTGCGCTCGGTAAAAATGAACAATACGCGTATAAGCCAGCTGGCTAAATGCGCAAGGCTGCCCAAGGTCATGTGCGCTTGTGGGATTTTGCTTTCTGCTTTCGGTATTTTTGCTCCCTTTTCATAGACTACTATAGGGATAAACTCTTTGTTTTTTCATATTTTCGCTAAATTCCGGGGCGTTGTACAACACAAATAGCTAATATTCTTATTCGTGCAATGGTGCGAGATTTCGCATTCGGTGAAAGAAAGAAACGCTCTATTCAACTCGGCTCACGCCTCGTTGAATAGAGCATCTTTCTTTCACCTCATGCGAAATCTCGCACCATCGCACTCATGCCTATTTGCTATTTGTATATTGTTGCATCCCCCAATAACAACAGATAATCCTTTGCTCCGACGCCTCTGTACCATAAAATATTCAAATTTGGGGAAATGACGTTTTAACACACTAGCAATGATCTAGCACTCAGCAATCATATGGAAAATGGTTGAAAAAATTAGGAAGAATGAAGTGATGGATTAAAAAAACAAGTGGAACGCCTCTGGCAGTCTCGCCTGCATTACGTGATTTAATATAGCAGCAGTGCTTACTTTGAAAACTACTATAAAATAATCATTCACAAAAACACCATTCATATAATGACATAATACCACGTTCATTGACCATAAATGACATTTGAACGGTGACTTAAGACTGTATGTTAGAAATATTTATGGCAATCGTGGCAACCTCATACTGTCTGAAAACAGTCCCCTTATTCTTGTAGAGAACTCTTTCAAGGGTTGTCACTTATATTGCATGCAGTGAGCTGAAGCACCATCTACTCTTAGATATTACCATCACTTGGATTGAAAAAAAAAACCATTATGAATGTAGAATAATCCTATATGAATTGGTATGAATGCCAATATGCCATGATAGTAAAATAAAGCACTTACACTCATATTGACATGGAAAAGGTATATGAAAAAAGAACAATTTAGAATAGAGATTGTTTATGGAGAAGGATGATTATTGATAAAATGTATTTGATGCATGTAAGTCGTTTTGTATTTACATCCCATGTAATATCTAAGAGTAGATGGTGCTTCAGCTCACTGCATGCAATATAAGTGACAACCCTACATTTATTGGAACTTTATATATACAGATTGACAACAAACTATTTCAACATTCAATATTTCGATTGGTGTATGCAATGATTGAAGATCTGTACATTCAAATATGTACATCTAGGTTAAATTTGTAAAATTTTATAAAAGATTATTTGGAGAAGAGCTAAATTGGCTCCAATAAAGTTAAAACAAGTTATAATGTACATACATGTATATGAATGAAATAAGAAGACAGGAATAAATATGCAGACTGAAAAAAATACATGCTGATTTCCAATTTATAATCTGTGAAAAAATGCATGAAAAGGTGAATTATGGAAACAAAAAAAAATAGGAATAAATTGTACTAAAATTGCAGTTTAATGGAATGCATTAATGTAAGACACAAACAAAGTAACACATGCGGAAATAAAAACAATCATCGTGGGTTGAAACTGCACAATGAACTCCAACCAGATATATAAGAATTAAAAAAAAGAAATATGGATGTGATTAAAAAAGACCATGCAAACAAATCAGAATTGATGAAAAGCTAAATTATCAACAACAAAAAACTGATCAAAGAGAAGAAGAAATCACAAATTTAAAAATGTATAGAAAATCTATATTATGCAAAGTAGCCGAAAGAGATGTGTCATGCAGGAATATAAATGAAAATAATGGTACCGGTAAGTACGTATGTGAAAACAAAAATCATATAAAACAATAAGAGAAGTGTATAAATGGTTTAATGTGGTGGTGCTGTGGAATTACTGAATGAAAACTTTTAGAAAGCACACTGGGTGATTTCAAGTCCAGTGTTGGTGTTAGAAGCACAATTTGGATAGTGTTTCATAGCTTGAAAACCTATTCTGAGTTTACACAAATAATCCTGGGGCCCGTTTCATAAATAATAATAATAATATAGGGTATTTATATTGCGCACATATCCACCTTGTTAGGTGCTCAAGGCGCTCCTATATTACCCGGCTAAGCTAGGCGTTCATAGCGCACACAGCTTTTTAAGGAATTACTTCCTACCGGTACCCATTTTCATTTCTTGCAGGACTTGCAACTGTTGTAACTTTGCCATTATGGCAACTATCATGAAAAAATTGATTCTGATTGGCTGCTTAGCCATGTTACCATGGTAGTTGCCATTATGGCAAAGTTACAACAGTTGCAAGTCCTTTAAGAAACAGGCCCCGGATCAAAATATTGACAGCCCAACACCTAGTGACTAATTTTTTCAGCACCATCTTCATTTTATTTTGGTGTAATACTCATGTAAAAGTTGACCTAACACCAACACCAAAAGGTAAACACTGAACATGAAAATGAAATCACCCATTGATGCACTATGCATCAAGGCTTGAAACAATATTCTGTATCAAAAACCGAGTGGAAACTGTACTGTACATCAAAATATAAACAATTTACTTCAAGATCCTAATCAGATGATAAGCTTTGAGCGGATGCACACTATGCATCAGAAATTGGAACAATGTTCTTTAAACCGAGTGGGAACTGACACTGTTCAATATATCAAACAAATCACTTCAAGATCCTGTATCTAATGATAAGCTTTGATAGGATGCACACATTTACATGTATGAGAGGTTGAGTATTTGAGCTTATCCCATGTCTTATCTTTGAAAGACACGCAACAGTTCTATAGATCCATATTCCTCCTTTCTGTGTAATCAAATGTGGGCCTATGTGTGCTACATCAGTGTGTTGTTTATCGTGCCTAGAAATGTGTCACACACAACTTCTGGTGGCCTACTCTGGGAGGCCAAATCACATTCTTAATCACTGTGACTCTTGCCAGCTACCAATTTGCACATGATTCTTAACACATAATTTGATTGACGGATATGCGCATGATCTGACCAATGTGGTGATTTGATATAAACTGAACGCAACTGAAATTTAAGAGTGACTCAAGAGTCACTGTGAGACACCTCCGCAGATCTTTTTGACTAAAATTATTGTAGTAAAAAAACCCATCTGAATGAAGTTAATGATCTGTCAAAAACTGGAAAGGGTCAAAGCAAATCCACTTCCACAATGATAAAACAAGAAAAAAATATTGGGGTAACTCATTTAGCACAAGAATATGATCCCTATTGTGCACAAAGTTATGTGTTGCTTTCGGACAATTTTATGAAACACTCCTAAGACAGTCAATTATGAAGGTTGCTATACATGTACATGCTCTTTATAGTGCCAGTAAAAAAAAAGAGATCAATTTAGGTTTGCAGATTATGACAACGCATAGCAAGTGATATTCAGACCCGTCAATAATAAACCAGTGTATCTGACCAATCACCAATGAACTTGATTGACCTTACCTGCATGAGGGATCGTCCCTGTCTGTGCATGAACGCTTCCATGGGAACGGTAGCCACGCCCATAAACAGATCCTCACCGTAAAGCTCTATCATATCACGTCCCCACTGTTTGAAATTCACCACAGAAAAGCAATTGAATGTTTCTAATACATCATAAACAAATTCAAACTGTATTTCAATATGCTTCCTAGCTTTTAAAAGAAAGTTCATATGCACACTAAAGTCATAAACAAATTGAAAATGTCATACACAGACGATTCATCTAACCTTTCATATAAGCAACTTGTCCACAAACAGGCTGCAAATGTAAATATTACAGATACATTCCTTTCGGCGTCTTTTATGAACAGGTATCTATAAATATGACAGTAATATTGTGGTGTTGGTATCACAGAGCTGTACATGTAATATAGAACTGCATAAATTAGAAGATACATTATTTGGGTGTCCTGAACTTCTACAGGAAGATACATGTATCTGGTAAAATATCACTTTAAGCACTGTAATTCATAGTATCAATGAAATATTAGGATGCCCCCCCCCCCCCATTTCTGGAACCCCAAACTAAGATCTCTTTGTGATTTAGCTGTTGGATAAAGTCAACTAGAACGTTCATTGCATCAATGCCGAGTCTGGTTTATATTTCAGTGTGCAGAACCCTAAACCCTAACAGCTCAAATGAATATTCAGGTACATCTGAACATTCCCTCTCGCCAAACTGTTTTTCTGGTTTACCGTAATATCACTCTCCTTCCAGCTAAATATTATCATGATTTCCCTCCCCCCTCTCTCTGGTACCCCAAACTATTAAGATCTCTACATGTATGTGAGTTTAATACCTGTTGGATAAAGTCAGCTAGAACGTTCATAGCATCAATGACCTACAAGGTCCATACTCAGACTGCAGAGAACTGAATCCTGACAGCTCAAAGAAGTAGGTATCTGGGCACCCCCCCCCCCTCTGGAACCTCAAACTGAGATCTAAAGGTAAGTTACCTGCTGGATAAAGTCTGCTAGAACATTCATAGCATCAACCACCTACAAGGTCCATACTCAGACCTGAATCCTGAGATTGAAACCTGAGAACTGAATCCTGACAGCTCAAAGAAGTAAGTATCTGGGCATCCCCCCCTCCCTCCCCCTCTGGAACCTCAAACTGAGATCTAAAGGTAAATTACCTGCTGGATAAAGTCAGCTAGAACGTTCATAGTATCAATGACCTATCAAAGGTCCATACTCAGACTGCAGAGAACTGAATCCTGACAGCTCAAAGAAGTAGGTATCTGGGCACCCCCCCCCCTCTGGAACCTCAAACTGAGATCTAGAGGTAAAATACCTGCTGGATAAAGTCAGCTAGAACGTTCATAGCTTCAATGACCTGAGCCGAGTCTGGTCCATACTCAGAATACAGAGCCCTGAACCCTGACAGCTCAAATGAGTATGTATATGAACATTTTACATCCCCACTGTTTTTCTGGTTTAAATAACTGATCTTCCATCCAAACATTGGGATACCCCTCCCCCCATGGAACCCGAAAGTGAGATCCCTTGGTAAGTTACCTGTTGGATAAAGTCAGCTAGAACGTTCATAGCGTCAGCGACCTGAGCCGAGTCTGGGCCATACTCGGACTGCAGAGCCCTGAACCCTGACAGCTCAAAGGAGTAGACGTCTGGCACATTATCATCAACAACAGCCCTGTTTGCCTTCAGCTATGAGAAAGAAAGCAAGAGAAATAAGAGATTGAAATTTTAGGGTGCTTGCAAGAGGGTGTACAGATGTGCAAGGATATTCGCATATATTTCAATCTAAATGATGAACACGTGGTTGTGTGTGTGAACCTGGTTTAATTACACTTATTTCATCTATACACATCTTGAAACATAAAATGTACAAATCATTGTTGGCTGATATCACATCCATTACAAATTTTACCATGAATAGAATCTTGTAACACAGAGAAGTGCTCAATTGAAATGATGAAAATAAAGACCAGGGAATGACAAAGAAATTATCACAGAAGGAAAACAATAACACGAAAGACATCTATTGGATATCTTACATGTGTATTTTAATGTTTGACGATTATCGCTGATAACATGATATATATATTACAGAGTCTGAAAATTCATTATATACGTTCATTATGATTTGCAATTCTGTGAGAGCGGGGAAAGGGGAAATGAAAGCAAGGTGTCCATTAGTGCTAGTCCATGAAAAGCAGGCATTTGGGTACCAACTCACAAAGTTCGGCAGTTGGTTTACATCAATACAAAGCAGCATTGTGGTCAATAAATAGTGATTAACTCTCCATAACTGCAATCACGTTACCGCGATATATCAAAATAATCATAAAACCATTATTGTCTAGTCAATATTTTTTCAATAGAGCATAATTTTGATAATATCAAAATATCGTCCAGCGTTATCAGGATCTAATGCATATTTGCTGTACCTTTAGTAGGACTTCCTGCATTATCTGAAGCTCACTGAAGAAGTTGACATCAGACTGGTGGGTCAGGTTTAGGGTCAAAGGTGAAAGTTGGAGGGTCACCGATGTACTTCCTTTCAGCAGGGGCATCATCCTGTCGAGCCTGAGTGGAGGAAGACCCTCAAAAAGCTTTGGGAACTCTTCTGGTGACCGAATGAACTGCAATGATTACAGGCAGAAATTTGCTTTCAAATTCAAATGAGCTAGGAAATACATCATTACGGTAAGTAGTTCAGCTTTTCTTCTTCATTTTAATACCAAATATGATAAAAGATTTAATGAATCGCTGAGCAAGAAGAGTTTTGAAATGTCAACATCAAGCTGCACAGAAAAGTTGGTCACGATTTGTTTCGGATGCACACACATTTATCCAAAATGGACGGCTCATTAGCATTTCTATAGTGTGCTGATCTTTGTTACGTTTTGTCGTTTCTTTCAACATTATTGAGAATGGATGCAGATTCACACAAAAATTTCTGAGAAAATTCTTTTTGTTAGGTCTCAATTTTCATTAGTTTTAATCTGACTTATGTGACTTACCCATAAAATATTTGGTCTCTAATCACAGAAGAGATTTCACCAATAACAATACCACATATGAAACCAAAACATAGTTAATAATCTTGATATGTATCCCTGAAAATGGATTTCCTTTTTTATGGGATGCACTGTATTTAATGTCAATGTACATGACCATACCTCAGCACCTGCTACTAGTTCTACTGAAACAGGCTTGCTTTTTCCATACATGTTGATAATATTATCCTTTACAGAGTCTAGAGTTAGACTACCAGGTTGCACCTGAAAAAATGATAAGAAAAAAATAATACAGTAAATACCATTATAAACAGATCAATTGTGGTAAAAAACATGAAGCAAAGATATTGGATGGTTGGGGAAATGATTTTCTGTGGAACAAAACAAAACAAAAACATTCAAAGGTATGGGGGGGGGGATAGGAAGTGTATTTTCAAGCAGAAAAGAACACAATATACATGTAATACAGCTGTAGATAAATTTGTGTGCAAGAAAATTTGATTTTCTGAAGAAGAAATAGTCAGATTTTGACTTTTCTTCCCATCAGACCATCTAGGTTAGCAAGAAGAGTGGGTGTTCTGAAACAGAGAGAGGCACTACTATGTTCCATTTTACATGTTATCACCACAAGTGACTGGTCATTGGCAATAGATCATCAAAGGTTACAAATGTCTGACAGCTTGTTTATCATGAGTAGATTGCCACACACAGTTAATGAATATTCAGACTACAATTATGCTATAGGCAAGGGCGGAGTGACGTCACATCTGCTTTACGACAACAGCACTGAGATTAGTACGATGAAAACAAAGTATCAGAAACACGATGAAATAATGTCAGAAACAGCACTGAAAATTTGAGAAAGATTTGTAAACTTCCAGATAATGAAATGGGTAAACTCGATTATCACGAGTATGAATGCGATGTTTGTGTATTATGCATTGTACATGTAGGCATGCCAAACGCTGTGCTGCTGTACGGGCCGCTACAGTATTGTTTTTATCTGCCAGTCAGTTGTTAGGGCTCGAGATTAAAAATGCCCGGATGTTCGCCCCGGCATATAGAGTGCCAATTGAATGGGTAATCAATAGTGAGTTACAGTAAGTGGGCAAGATGTTACATGTACATTGCAAGCAATTTTTTAAAATGCACAATGCATGGTAATCATATGTCACAATGGAAAATACACATTGTGGTTTGTAACACTCGATGAGGTGTTTACATGTAAAATATGCTAGTGTAACTATCACAAGTGGCGATAACCTGTGAATAAAGTTTTACTGATCGCCACTGGCTTCTGATTGCGTTACCAATGAAAAAGTGATAACACATGTTGCTGAACGGGTTGATACGAGTCCTTAGTAGTTAGTAGCATACCTGTTTTATAGGAATGGATTGAAGAGCTGATGGTTTGAGAGCATCTGTGCCTTGAATCTCTTCTACAGTGATTAGAACACCAGCTTTGGGTCTTCTGAAGATACTTCCGGCTGACATCCCATGCCATGATAAAGGCTAATACAGAAAGAGATACAGATACATGTAATTGAAAGTTTAGTTTAATCAAAGTGCTAATCTTTATCTTACACCTGGGTATGTAGCATATAGTGTCTTTTCCATTCAAGGTTAAATTTCAACAAAACTTTGATCTTGATTACTTGTTGAGCATTGTTACCATATAGTTAATATTGGACAGCAAAGTTCCGATTTTATGTCGCTTTCAAGCAACAGGGCAGTGAGCTGATAATCACAGAACATTACTGGAGGGGGGGGGGTATTTCACAAACATTTAAGTGCAACTTAGAGTTACACTTAAGATTTTATTGCATGTGGCAAGGACGTGCACTAATTCCCACTAAATAACATGTGCGCGTTAGTAAGCAAAGAGGGTTTTAGGATTAATACAAAAAATATGAGGTATACCTTCTTACATGTAACAGGTTTGCTCTAACTTCTTAAACATTGTAATGTGAACAAAAATTGAGGTAAATGAAAAATATGAAGGGTTATATATTTTTATCCCAAAATGTATTATTACAAGTATCTCCCATGATGCCAAGCATTATTCATTTATAAACTGTAGGCAATTCAAATAAATAAAGAAAAGTGAACTAACATTTTTCATATAAATGTAATAAATGATATTTGCAGCACATACCATGAAAAAAAAATACATGTACAATAGTGCAGATACAAGAAAATAAATGAAAGTAGAATTTATCAATGTTCTCTGTCATGAGCACATCAGGAAGTGTGCATGAAATTAATGATATTAATACATCATTTAAAAATAATAAATTTGTTATCATTTGATAGTAGGGGAGACCGGGGTTAGTTGGAACATGGGGTAAGTTGAAACATTGTAATTTTCTCTAACGTCTTTAAATAAATTTCTGCAATACTGCCCTCAATTTATTGTCATTATCAACAGCCATCCACCATATTACAGACAACACATATGCAACAAGCCTGGTGAAGTTAGAAACAAATTTTAGTTTTTTTACCTTCTGAGTAATTTTTTTCTTGTTCAGAAATGTTCGATTATCTCGGAGAAGTTTATAGATCAAGTTGGCCAGTTTGGGGGTATAATAGACACTTATACCAAGCTACAAAATGAGGTTATTGATATGCCATGGTGAAGTCCCTTTTTTGTGCTGTAAGCTTATAAACGTCTAATGGGCCTCCGGGGTTAGTTGGAACAAAGTTGAAGGGGCTAGTTGGAACATGTTCCAACTTACCCCAAACATAATTATGAATAAAAACATTGGATTTGATGAAAAATTATATAAAGTATTTCACACTCTTTTGAACATGTATTGTATACCATGCTTGTTTTGTTTATCAGTTGGGTCTGAGTGTGCATTTAAGGCCTATTGTAGGCACCTAATGCAATATTAACCCTTATCAAAATAGGGGGTGTCAATTTGAGCCCCCCCCCCCTCAAGAAATTTCGTCACTACGCTGTCGCACAAAATTTTTTACTACACTGCTCGCTGACTTTTTACTTTCAAGTCTTGCGCATCATTTGAGACCAAATTTGCGATGCCTGTGTGCGCGATTTCAAAATTACGCAACAAATTGTATGTGCATGTTCGGACCCAAAATTGTTCAAAAACGTGATTCCATGTACAAGGTCAATGCAAATTGTGTTTTTCAACCAAAAGTCATAAATGTATGATTAATTATTTTACTTTTGGTGGTACAAATAGATTAATCTTATGCTATTTATGATCGCAAAAGCCTCCTGACAAAGTCCATCGGAAAAAACAAAGGTTTAAAAAAACAAAAAAAACAAATAAAAGACAAAAAATACATAAGAAATTGTATTTTTTGCATTTTTTGGTGGATATTTGTTTTGTGAAAATCGATACTCTCACCAAAAATTAGCATTCTACTAGCTTGATATATAGAGTTAAAGGTAAAAACTTTTTAAAAAAACAAATTTAGGGAAAATTTTATATGCTTATTTGTATAATTAATTATGAAAACAATATAAACAATTAATTTTTGTCTTATAAATTTGATGCAGAAGTACATAAAATTGCTGATAGTACACTTAATTGTATGTAAACTCAGATGCACCCAAATATTCAGAATTCTACTACACAGTCTGCTTGTGTGAGTGGCGGTATAAAAGGAAACATAAAGTTCAATGAACCCACACTTTAATATTTTGAACTTGAATAAGATAAAGCAAATAGGCTAAAACCATGTAATATTACAGTTTTAAGTAGTTATAGTATAATTCTTAATTGACCATGCAGTGTTCCAACTTACCCCATACCATGTTCCAACTTACCCCGATATGGGGGTAAGTTGGAACGTTTGCGATGGTCTTGTTAAAGGTGGATTTTTTCAGTAACCATAATAGAGTTAAAAATTTTATGGGGTACATTTGAAGCCCTGCGATATATGCTTCAAGCTGATATACTGATTGTTTCTCGAGTAAAGTCTATTTGGATTTTACCGCTATTTTTGTCAAAAATGTTCCAACTAACCCCGGTCTCCCCTACTGTACATGTAGATGGGAGAAATAATTTAGGTGTAATAGTTTCATCATGTTTTATTCAAATCATACATTTGTTGTATTATTTATGCTGTATAGAGATATAGTATTTTATGTTATGTTTTATGATCAAAAGATATGAAATAAATATGATTTGAAAAAGACAAAATTTCATCATCTCACCTTTGAACTTGAAAATCCTAAAGCTAATTGGAATAAATCTGGGATTTCATTGGCATTGATAGGACCTTCATCTGTTTGAACCTTGAGGTATTCTGGAACATGGGCTAGTAGAAACCTTCCTTCACCTAATACTGGAGAAAAAAAAAAGAGGGAAAAAAAATGTCATTAAAACAAACTGTACAGGTACATGTATAGTACTACATTGCACAAAAAGGTAAAGTATTGAGTGTAGATCAAAGTCTAAAAAGTCCATCCCCCCAAAAAAACAAGTTGATTTTAATAAAGAGAAAAATCAAACAAGCATAATACTGAAAGTTTCATCATAATTGGATGCAAAATAAGAGAGTTATGACATAAGTTTTGCTTAATTTCATAAACAGTTATACTGCTGTATGCACATCCTGGTCGGTATGCAAAGGGGATTGATGACATCACCCACTCACTATCTCTTTTTTAGGACTATATGGCCTATATGAAATATTTCAATTTTATCCTCATTGTCATGTGAAAAAAAAAGGTTTATTCCACCCTGAACATGTGAAATTACAATTCTTTATTAACATTTAGTGGTTCAATCGAGAAGGTATTTATAATCAGTTCTGTAAAAATTGAAATATTGTATAATAAAAAACAAACAAAAACAAAATAAATAATGAGTGAGTGGCATCATCAACTCTCCCATTAGCATAATACTGAGTTATGCATACACATGTGACCATTTTTTTTAAAATAAGTACAAATGTATTATTTCATAACTTTCTTATTTGACATCCCATTTTGATGAAATTTTCAGCGTTAACTATACTAATCAGTGATTTTCTTGTCTTGAGTCAAATCAACCTTTTTTTATGGGATGGACACACACATAGAAATAATAAATGTATTTAGCATTTACATGTACTTTTACTGAAAAAATGTTGTGCCCAAAATGTTTGGATTTATTTTTAGATAATTTGAAATTTTCATTTCAATTTTATTATTCAAAAGATGATGAAACAGGAGAAGGAGAAAATTTTAGTCAATGTTCATGTACATATTAACTACACATGAATGTAACCATACGGATGTTTAACATTCAGTATTAGTATACAGTATTACAAAACTATTATTCAAAAGGAAACTGAACATTCTTTTGCTTGGTGTCATTTCCTACAGATATGACAAAGATCCAGCTCCAGTCAAAGACCAATGCCACTGGATGCACAGTGAATTCTACTGCAGCGGTAAATGAATAATACAGGAAATAGTGCTAGTTTCACATTGACTACACATTTACCAACTCCAACTGAATGCTGTGAAAACATGTGGACTTGATCTTAACCGTATTCAAACAATATAGTTCGGAGTTTGAATATGAATTCCCTCAAAATTTCTCAGTCGTAAATTTCTGATCAAGTAAATGATAAAGTTTGGGGAAGGGGGCACAAAATACTGTAACGTAAATTACGCAAATCAAAATCAAATGTTTTTTTAGGATTTCATTACATTTTCCTGGATTTAAACTGTACTGTATAGTACACTCATTCAATGCTAAGACATTTATAAATATGAACAAAACATAGGTTATGAAAAAAATTCTAACCTTATTCTTTCAATTCTTATTTATACTTTCTAATATAAATATCAATATTTCAGAAGGTGAAAAACAAATACCAATAGGCCTACTTTCTCAGTTGTGAGGAAAGAACTTATTACTGTCATATCATTATTCACTAGATCTTTAACACAAAGTTTACATGTAGCTTCAAATGTCCTCCCATTTTATGAAAAATAAATAATAAATTCATCCCGGTAGTTAGAAATATCCTAAAATCTATAACTGAATAAAAAACATGGCAGAAGTTTTCTAAGTGGATTTAAAAAAATATTTTGTGTGGAATTCTTATTTTTGCAATTATCACTAACCAAGGAACATGTTTACTATTTTTTGTTTATTTTATATTCAAATTCATTGTGTTCCCTACTAATCTTGAAATTGTTCGTTGACACTTGGCAAAATTAATGAGCATGACATTTTATACCAAACCACTGAACCAAGCCTTCGTGTTTGGTTCAGTTTGGAAGTGACAAGTTTGGCGAACTTGCGTTCGGTTCGGCGGTTCAGTTCCAGCACTACTTTTTCCCATTAGATACATGTACACTGTAGGCGTTTCATTATGATCTGTACAGTACAATGTGGTATTGGGAATGGAAGCTGGAAGAGAATTCTAAAGATGTGGGGTAGAGCTTGAAAGGGCCTACAGATGTACAATGTAGATGTTTCACCCCCCAAAAAAAAATTTTTCTTCTCTTTTTTGACAGTTAAAAATAACTTTTGATTTGTAGAATTAAGGGAACTACAGGATGGAGAGTACATGTACCGTATGCCTGGATTAATTTAGAAAGGTGCTTTTGATCAGGCCAAGGAGAGATTAAGAAAGTTACAAGAACAATTAGCAACGACATTGATGCTGAATGAATGTGTTATGGACTGGTAATACATGTACAAGCAGTCATAAGCGCATGCAAACAGTAATAATGTACAATTCATTATTTTCCCCCTCAAATTGGGGTTGTTTTATGCATAATTAATTGAGCATAAACTCAATAAATTCTATGAAATGTCTGGATGTGTTCTGTGAGGAAATACAATTACATGTACATCATGTACTTTGGTCTTAAGGGGTCTACACGCATACAAATTAATTTGTAATTTAGAAAGGTGTTTTTGATCAGGCCATGGAGAGATTTGAAATATACAAGAACAATTAGCAACGACAATGATGCTGAATGAATTTGCTATGGACTGGTAATGCATACGTGTACATGTACTTTGGTCTTAGGGGGTCTACACGCGTACAAATTATTATGATGGCAAAAAATGAGGTTATTATCAAATAAACAAATATTGAACAACTTTTATTCAAAGTATATGTAATGTAACAACATTACCCATATTTAGATTCTTTGAACAAGTTGCTTTTGAATAGAAAATGTACAGGTCTACAGTGTACACTAATAAAGCACATGGCAATGATGAAGCAAAAATCATAATCTTGAGTATAAAGCTACATTTTAATGTTAAAAGTTTTTCTGCAATATCTAAATTTGTCTCAAAGCTTCCTTTCACAAAATATTGTACACCCGACCAATGTATGTCAGAATGGGTTGTTTGACTATACATAGGCCTACACTGTACTTAGATGGCAATTTCAAGAACTTACATGTACAATCAATACTTTGATCGAATATCAGACAATACTACAGAGCACAAATACTCACCATAATTTTTGCTATTTAATGCATGACTTTTGAGAAAATCCAGAGCAAAAGATGTTTTTATCTGCATTACCAGTATAAAGAATCCAGACATTTGCCCTCTCCTACTTACATTATCAATATGTTTCTAAATTTTTCTGTTTTAATTGCCATGACAATGTTTAATACCAACTTACATGTTTCTCAATGTCTCTCAAAGTCTTAAATGTGTCACAGTGTTATGGCCTTGATTTGACAGCCCTTTATGACAATTGCACAATGCATGTTTGATAGATACAGATACATGTACATATGTCTGCATGGGCATGTCGTGGTCGAGTGGTTCTGACTCTTGCCTTTCAGAGGGTCGTGGGTTCGAATCCTAGCCGTGGCGTGTTTTCATTCAGCAATAAATTTATCCACACTGTGCCGCACTCAACCCAGGTGAGGTAATAATAATAATAATAATAATAATAAACAGTTCTTGTATAGCGCATATCACGATTATGAATAATGTCTCTATGCGCTTCCAAAGGACTTGGATATTATTACCCCAGCTGTAGCTTGGCAGCCGTAATTACTAAGATTACAGCGCACATGCATTTCAAGGAATAAATTCCTGCCAGGTACCCATTCACCTCACCTGGGTTGAGTGCAGCACAATGTGGATAAATTTCTTGCCGAAGGAAATTACGCCATGGCTGGGATTCGAACCCACGACCCTCTGTTTCAAAGTCCGGAGACTAATCCACTGGGCCACAACGCTCCACACTCCACAGGTAAATGAGTACGGGTAGGAAATAATTCCTCAAAAAGCTATGCGCACCTGAATCGGTAGCCTACATGTGTAGCTTAGACGGATAATAATAATTACAGGGCCCGCTGGGAGAACAGTTTACGGAACTGAAGTGGCTACCATGGGTAAATTTACCGTTATTATTATGGGGGCCACTGCATTGCAAAGCATTTCAAATGACAGGCATTGCAGAGAAAAATAATGAAAACTACTAGTGAAGGTTTGAGGAAAATCATCAAATATCAGAATTTCATGTTTTTGATTTGTGACGATATAAGACAAGCAGTTGCCCCATGTACATGTAACATAAAATTTGGAAATTAAGTTTCCATTTTGTCATGGTTCATGACATGTCTTCATGACTAAATAAAAATTCTTTCACTGGAGGTACAATAAAAAGCAATTCCATTTTTTGAGAAAATCAATGACATGAGTTACATTCATTTAATTTTTTTACTACACAATATATTGAGAAGCTACATACATGTAGCTGCTAGTATATTATGTCACAAATCCAATTATAAAAATTCTAATTTAATATCTTTTTAAATCTTTGATGCATTTTCCTCAAAGCTTCACAAGTGATTTTTTTATCATTTTTATTCTTGCTATTTTCACAATAAACTTTGTGTCAGGCCTCAGCTAAGGTTAACTTCCCCTTTGACCCTGCACCAACACAGCATTCGCAGTCAAAGCAAGACAACTGAGAATTTGCAGTTGACTGAAAATTGAAAAAAAAACATCCACATATCAGCAGCACATCCAGGCTGGCCACTAGAGTGGAGAGGAGGAGTAAGTTTGTAGAATACTACTACTAGTATAGAAAACTACAGAGTATCACATACTGTTCTAGTCTAAAACTAGGCCTTAACTATTCTAGAAGTATGTTATTAGACTAGAACATTGATACTGGGTCAGATGTATAAAAAGTAGCAATTGCTAGCATTCAATTGCTTCAAGCACAAGCAATACGTGTAGCTAGCCAAGCAAAAGATCACACTTCAGCAATTGCTTTATTTCATAATGGTGGAGCAAACAACCGCCGCTTAACTAAGGCGTCTATGGAGAAAGGGGGCACTTTTGCACCCTCGATTACTCCTAATCCTAAATCTTTTGCTTTTTGACAGGGTAAAAGGGAAGAAATAATAAAGATAAATTTATATCAAATTTCAGCTTACCACCTTTGCGAAAATTATGCTGGAAAAAAACGAATTTTTATGACAAACAGATCAGGATCCGCCGAGTTCTTCTTCAATCACTGTCAATGCAACTACATGTACATGTAGTATGTACAGTTGAGCATACGTGACGGCGATCGAAGAAGAACTTTGCTGATACCTAGCCTTGAGGACTCTGTGATTTCACAAATACAAAAATTTAATACGTGATCATAAATAATTAGTATAATACTACTAATTAAAATAACGCATTAAATTTCAGTATTTGTAAAGTAATAATTTTTACCTATAAATTGTTCTTCAAAACGGCATCGCTAATCGGATGTACGTCATAACGAAGCGGTTCAAGGGTCAGGTCTATTGTATTCGCTTTGTTAACAAACGGATCGAGGGATCTACATGAGATTGGTCTGGTAAGAAACGTCTCACTTTCACCATTTATAGTGAAATAATTTTTATACCTTTATACGCATGAAGGTTCATAGATATATAAAATTCACCCCTACAAACCGATTTCACCCTCTAACTATGGATTTCCTAGGGAAATCCATCCGGGTGTGTACATGTAGGTCTCGCTGCAGCGTCTATGGAAAGAGTGTCAAGCCAAGGCTCCATGTCTGAAGAAGTTTAGATCTAGGCCTATGTCAAAATATTAAAAATATCAGACATGGAGTCCTCAAGTCAAGGCTAGCGCTGGCCTAGACAGGAATAACCATCGTTTCTGGGGATTTATTCAACAATTTCTGACATTTTACAATCATGTATCATTGGTGAGTGAGCCAACGCAGTTCAGCGGAACAACCAAAATTACAGATTTACAGAGACTGAAGCTTTTGGTCTAGCCAAGGCTCGACATTAGCGGTGGCCCGGTGGCCCGGGGCCACCAGAAATTCACCTCGGGCAACCATTATTGAAAAAATGTTAAGTCTTGGTGGCCCGAATCGGGCAACCAATAGTTTTTAAAGTAGCACAATTTTTCTCCCGATTTTGCACGCATTTATCAACTTTCTACAACTCAAATTGCAAGCCAGTTGTCATGCGCCTTTTTTGTTGATCTACACACAAATACACACACACAAATTTTGCATAGTCATGACAGTACTACCGCTACAGCATACAGTAGCTGTTATCCAGCCGGCCGCGCCGGCAGGCTGGAATGAGCTAGCTTTGCATGAAGCCATGCGCAGCTAGCTGTGCGCTGGCAGCCTACCGGTATTCAGACTCAGGGAGCTGCGATATGAAATGTTGCTGCTAAGAAATCTTCCACAGAACTCTGAAAATTTAAGTCAAAGCCACATTTTACGCCAATGAAATGCCCTTCTACAGTCCATATTACTAAAAATCTGGTGTACCCTGATTATTTGCAAGCATTAAAAAGAGGAATTATGACCTCTCTTTTGACTCAAAAAGACCGATTTCTAAATGAATTAATACACATAAAAACCCATAGGTGAGTACATCACAGTCCCATGTGTGCATTTGTATGTATGTTGATACTTTGTTTCTTTCGGAGCTGTGTCTTTTCTAGCCAAAAATAAACAGTTTCTTTCTTTCTTGTTTATAAATGACTTCTTAAACCACTGTTGAGAAAGTTTATACTTTGGGAAGGCATTTTATTGATATGAAATGTGAATTTTTCCAACATTTTGGCAAATATAGGGAATGATTTTTTTCACACTTTTTTTTCCAGATCTATATAACTTTTGCAGTTTTTTTTTTTTTCTTTTTTTTTTATACCCCTTCCCATTGAATATGCCTGATTAAAGAATATGTTTCTACTAAAAAAAAATAATACAAACTAAAGGATATAAAAATAGAAATGCGCCATTCCCAAAAGATAAGTGAAAATTATTTGCTTGGCTTTTAATTATATTCCAGTCAGAATAGACTTTAAAAAATATTTGTAATGGCTTCTTAATTTTCCCCCTTTCCCCATTTTTAAATTAATTTTGTTTTATTCATTTTTCTTTCATTTACTTTTGTTTCTTTAGTCTAAATCTATTTTTCTTTTTCATTTTCTTTCTTTTGTTTTATTTCACTTATTTCTTTTATTATTTTTGTTTTCTTTTTGTAATATACTTTTTGAAAATTATTTTGGTTTGTTTCCCCATTTTATGCATTGTTCTAATATTGCAGCATATATTTCTGTGATTTTCTCCTGCTATAATATGCTGCAAAAGAGAAAAAAAATAAACTGGATTTGGGGCCTGCATAATCTAGGTTTTAGGATTCAAAGAGGAAGAAAGGAAAAATCATTGTTTTGTACATCTATCTGAGTTTGTTATGCACTGTTTATTTACTTTACCATTTTGAGTCTGTGTCTATAGGGAGATTAAAAAAAAAGTCCACACAATTCATTTATTCTCTTTCAATCATTACATATTTACAATGATAGAACAATTTCTATTTTACCACAAATCAATTAGCAAAGTAAAAAACAGCAAACAAGGTTTACACACAAGATGTACAAAGTGAAAGTAACTTAGTGGTACGTGGTAGTGGCTGCAGAATTAATATTTCAGAATGTTTAATGTTTTTCTTTATATTTTCCGGGCCACCAAACTTCAATATCGGGCCACCAAAAAAAATTATTTGAAGGTTTTGGTGGCCCGAACGGGCCACCACCAAAAAAAGTTAATGTGGAGCTGAGCCTTGGTCTAGGGACTCTAGCGCTGGCCTAGGCCTAGTTAAGCGGCCTTTGTTTGCTCCACCATTACGAGTACGAGCCCAATGGCAGTCATCCGTCTGTGTAGGAGGTAACATAGGAGAAGAACAAAAAGAATCAGAAAATGTTGAAAAACTCCTCTGAAAAAAACAGCGGATAATTTGACAATTGACAATGTGATGTCTGATGACTGACAAATTTCTTTAATTTTTCATGAAAAAAAGAGCTTGGAAGTTGGAAAAACAAAGTGATGATGCCTGGTTCCATTTCTCAAAATGACAGAGAAGAGAATCGATGTAAGTAGATCTAATTGTTTTATTTAAAATAATTAAGTAAAAAATGAGGGAGGCTGGCCGTGGCCCCGCGAAAATTCGTCGGATCCATATCCAAAGCCTCACCGGCCGCGCCCCCGCCCCGCAGCTTCGGGGTACGGTACCGTAGTCGGTGCCGGTGGAGCAACTCGACTCCTCCGGCTGCAGCGAGTGAACGAAGAAAATTTAGTACTTCCTTTAAAAATGTTAATTTCAAAAAGCGAATGAATGAAAAATTTTATTGCAAGTGTAACGAACCATGTTTTACTTACCATAGGTGCAAAGCAATGACAAACAAGTCACAAAAATAAATACACTCATGGAAGTCGCCATCTTGACTGTGCAAATGAGATCTCAAATGCAGTGCAGCACGCGCAGTAACAACACAGAGAATCCCCATTAACTAAATCACGGGACCCCTGCGGACCCGTACGCATCCGTTCAGGCCTTATCACAGCGGCCCGGATGTAATACCCCTACCCCCTCCCCCTCCCTTCCTCATTTTCATGGAGGGTCGTGTACGTGCTGGAACGGGGCTGGAACGGAAGATTCGGTGGAGTCCCTTTTTCTTTTTTCTTTTACTTAGGCCCTATTATTCTTTCTTTTTTTTTGCAAATGCAACACCGTCAGGGCCTATTGTGTGGATCGGAAATAAAAACAAAAGCAAAAAAAAAAAAAAACCCGGGGGGGGGGGCAGTTACATTGACGAGTGGATACCATGCGCGACCAAAAAAAAAAACGTATAAAAGATGTCTTTTTCAAGATAGGGCACGTTACGTACGTAACGTAATAAGATTTCAAAAATGCTAAAATAATGAAAAAAGGTATCTATTTACGCTAGGAAAGCTACGCGTTGAAGCGTCGTGGTGTAGCAGTTCAAGTGACTCTCGGCTTGTAATCAGAGGGTCGTGTATTCGAATCCCACCATGGCCTAGCGCCCCTTGGCAAGGCGTTAATCCACACTTTGCCACTCTCCACCCAGGTGTTAAATGGGTATCCGGTAGGATGTGAAAGCCTATATGTAGTATGCCAGCTAGCAATTGAGTCTTGGAACTCTTGTTGGAACGCTCCCCAGGGAGTGGAGAAGGTGCATACATTGTATGCGGGCATGCAAGGATCCGATGACCGGGGTAATGTCTGTAAAGCGCTTAGAGATGTCGTTCCCATGTATTAGGCGCTATATAAATGCGGAATATTATTATTATTAAGTGTTTAATTAGGGTCAAATTTGCGAGGGTGAAAAAATTAAGACTAAAATGTTTTATAAAGGAATAAAGGATGTACTTTTTTCCCCAAGAGTTATCATTACGTGTTGAGAGTAAGATTTGCGCGAGATGTGGGAGGTGGGGCTGTACTAAACCCTAAGATGTAGGTAAAAGTAAAACCGATGACCGACGTCCGTGACATAGCAATACAAATATCGCTGTACTTTTTTAGATGGTCAATTCAGGAAATACTTGGCAAGAGTATCGTTTTGTTTCCAAAACTTGTTAAAGGACAAGTCCACCCCAACAAAATATTGATTTGATTAAGAAGAGAAAAATCCAACAAGCATAACACTGAAAATTTCATTAAAATCGGATGTAAAATAAGAAAGTTATGTTTTCAAAGTTTTGCTTAATTTCACAAAACAGTTATACGCACATCTTGGTTGGTATGCAAATGAGGAGACTGATGATATCATCCACTCACTATTTCTTTTGTATTTTATCATATGAAATGTGAAATATTATAATTTTCTCCCCATTGTCGATTGAAACAGTGATCTATTCCTCCCTGAACATGTGATATTAGCATTGCTTTATACTACAGTGCGTATAAAAAAAGTTTACACTTTGAAAAAGCCGTGGGAATTAAATAATGTACAACATGTGGGTAATTTTTGACATATAATCTTGGGTTTGGGTCTCATCTATCCAATGAAAGTAAAAGTTTTGACAGAATGTTACACTTGAGTGAGCACTGTCCATTTTTGTAAAGCTCGCAGAAATCTGTTTGCGCAGAAATGCTCGTTTTCATTCTGTGTCAAGGGGTAAGGGAGAAATCAAACTTACCCTGCGAAACATTTCTCATACATTTCCCTTGCACTTTTGGTCAGTTGAAATAAAACGGATACATTCAAGCATTTTTGCCACCCAAAGTGAAATTTCAACACTTAGTAAGCACAACCTCTACCCTTTTTGCGCCAGCTGTATCTGAGGACATACTGAATCTGAACAAAAGTTTTTATCAGACATCTCCTCTAAGTTTTTATCATTTAAAGTGGGTTTACATTTTATTTTTCATTAATACTTGTTTCTCCACACTTTTCCCAAGCTTGAAAATGATTAACAAAATGAAAATCAAGCCTAAGCCATTTCATGTAAATCACAGCTCAGTGTAAGCAAATATCGTCACGATGGCCTCGGTATGTGGGGGAGTCAGGATGGGGTGCAATACACTCTTCGAAGTGTTTTGGGCAAGGAAACAAGTTTAAAAAGGTAAAAGATCTCTTCAAATCAATTTTACTAGCTAAATTCAATGTGTTCTTCATGATTAACATTCGCATAACTATTTCAAAGTTCTGCGCAAATCATTTTTCACTAACTTTTCAAAAGTAAGTGGCGCTTACTCAAGCGGAAATATTTTTCAACAGTTATATTGTCATTTGCTTAAATGGATCTGTACCAATCTTAAAATGTGGAAAAATCTTCAGGATATTACAAATGTATAATTTTACAGGATTTTTTCTAAGTGTAAACTTTTTTATGATACGGACTGTATAATGATTCAGTCAAGTCGGTCCCTATGGTCATATCTGTAAAGACTGAAATATTGTATAATTCAAACTATAAAAAACAAAAGAAACAGTGAGTGATGGACATCATCGACTGACTCATTTGCATGTCACTGAGTTGTGCATATCACTGTTGTGTGAAAAATAAGCGAAACTTTAAAATGCTATAACTTTCTTATTTTACATCCGATTTTGATGAAATTTTCAGTGTTTTACCAGTTTGATTTTTCTCTATTTATTCAAATCAACATTTTGCTGGGGTGGAATTGACCTTTAAGGGTAAGGTTTCACTCGCCAATACTTGTTAAGGGGTGCATTTTCAGAATATGGAAAATACGCGTTTAGGGTGCATTTCTAGACCCCATGGTCGCGCATGGTATCCACTCGTCAATGGAAGTGGCCCCCCGGGGGAAAAAAACAAAAAAAAACCAATGAATAAAAATACTCTTAATTTTTGGTTAAAACTCCCTTTTTATTTTGCTTGTCAAATTTTTTCCCGGGAAAATATGCCCCCCCCCTTGGGAAAATCCTGGATCCGCCCCTGACCTTATGAATAACCCCGCCGAGCTTTCATGTTTTTATCTAATATTTTAGAATAAAACATTTTAATCAGTTCTCTTATCAATGCTTGGGCCATCAATCTTCGACCATGAATCTTCTTTTATAGCGCCATCTAGGAAGAACCCCGTCTTTAAAAAAAATAATTAAAAAAACCCCAATATTTAAAAAATTCACCTAAAATTATTGTAGGCTAGTTTGAGAAAATTGCAGATTGAAAAAAAAATTATTCATACGAATCCCATTCCCATAACCAGGTAGTAATAATAACAGAGTTCCTTGCCTCTCAAAATCAGCGTAAAAACCCTTTGCCTTGGTTGTATCAATATGAGTACTTGGACAATCTTGAACTTAACCTCCCTTTTCCCTACTTGAAAACCCCCATCATAAGGAAGGGGGTCATTTCCCCTCCCCCGGTGAGGCCGCCCTTCATTCGCGGCTAGATAAAGGATGGTACTAATATTTTCCACTCATTATATAAAGAAAATGCTTGAAAGCAAAATATTGTTCAATACGAGCCACATTGATAAACTATCAAGCATTTTCGCGATTTTTGTTGTTTAAAGACTGGTTAAATATGTTGCTTCACGGCCACTTTTCTACAATTTTTCCGCTTTTCTCTTGATATTTTCGCTTTTCTCAATATTTCTCTTGCGAGTCCAAGTAGGCCTACCTCTCAATTTTTCCGGCTTTCTCTCACTTTCACCAGAAGTTTCGATCTCCTGCCTTTTTTAATGATTTCCGGTTTCGTCGCACACTTTCGCGCTTTTCTCTCATAATAGCTCCCTGTTACCATCTCTCTAGCTGCACTCAATACCACTATTGTACAGATTGGGGGGGGGGGGTGGGACTTGCTGTCATACTCCCTCAAGATTCATGTTCAAGAACAAAAATGGAAAGGAGAAAAGGAAGAAAAGTAACAAAAGGTCAGATATGATTTTTCCTGAATATTAGGTCAAAGATATATCACAAAATTAGATTTGGAAAAGGTCAAAAATTTCCTCGCTCGCTTTGCTCATTTGGAACTTTTAAGATTTTTTTTTTCAATCACACTCCGTCGCTATTCTTTGCCACCATCAATTTTTGTAGGCTTATTACGCCCGGCTGCAGCTTATTCATGCATTTGCTCCTTGTGAACCCAATAGTAAATTTCTCATCTAGTTACCAGTTTAATATCCTAAAGGAGAAATAATGAATAAATCTAAATCTAAATAAATTTGGCATTTAGACTTCAAAAATCACAGAGGAGATGGTGGGGATTTTTTATTTTTTTTTTATTTTTAGATTTTTTAGATCTATTTATTTCCGTTCAACAAAATAATATAATCGAAGAAACAGTACAAGACATGTTCAAAATATTACTTCTATAGTCACTAGCGTACCTACGGGGAGGGGGGGGGGGGCAGAGGGGGCAGTCTGCCCCCCTGACGAGCAACGACCCATGCAAAGGACGTATCCCTGCCCCCCTGACGGGCTTGAAAGACCTTTTTTGCCCCCCCCCCTGACGAGATTGAAGACCTTTATTGCCCCCCCTGTCGAGCTTTTTTCTTTTGCTTGTCAATTTTTTTTCTGGTAGGAAATCCTTCATTTGTGATTGAATGATTGAAGACCTTTTTTTTTTTTTTTGCTTGTCACAATTTTTGGCGGACGGCTTTGCCCCCCCCCCTGTGGAAAATCCTAGGTACGCCACTGCTTCTAGTTCAATGACAAAACAAATATTGAAGATAAATTAACTGAACGGAAGGACTTGCCGTTTTGTTGGGGGGTGGTTAAAATGTTATATGCATTCGTCTCGTCTAGGGGATTCTATTACCATGGTTACCATTCTCTCTGTACATCGAAGCTCGGGTGTACACAGCAATAAGTCACATGATCATCGTGATCATGATGTCAATGATCACACGACGACGCTGTTGCTTGCACGGCAGCTAACTCTTAAAAACTAGTGACGTGATTAAAATTGAAATCAGTGATTAAGAAATGAATCTCGATAAAGCCTAACATGTGTCCTCTTCTTGTTTTATTTCACAATCTGTTGATTACATAAACAAGTGATTAAAAAAGTGTATATACAAATAGGTAGAATAGTCAGGGGGGGGGGGTTAATTGCCCCCAGAAATGTCCTTTTTCGGAATTGGTCGGTAGTAGGTAACTTCATGTTGATAATTCAGCATAAAATTTATTCGTGTTTGTACTTTTTCCTTAAAATAAAATTTTATAAATAATTATGGCTTGATACAGTTTTCACGTGCATCATTTTTAAGGGAAAATTATTGGCAGCAGTTTGAACTTTTCGAGACCACTTTGTCTATTTTGAAGTATATTGGGTTTGAAACTGAGTTGGTCAGGGGAGCGTTTCATGAAAGGACTTGTCGGACGTTTTATCCGACAAGTCCCATTTTATCCGACAGTTACCATAGTAACAGTACTTCTCAGCCAATCAACATCAGAGAAATATGTCAGATCTGACAACTTGTCGGATGAAAATGTTGATGAAACACTCCCCAGGATGGCATTAGGGTGACCAACGACAAAACAATGAATTCTGGATAGAAATAGGAATGTGGTTGTAGTGGGGGATATCCAGGAATTTCCAAGTGGGCATATGTAGACTAAAAATATCTAAATTATTTGTCTTGTTCTTAAGGGGGTGGGGAATTGATGTGCCCAGCCTGGATATGCCACTGGCTTGTAGGCTTGGTCATGGCTGCTGTTGAAAAGAACTGTTTCCTCCACAAACAACTAACATTTAACGAATTAATCACTGATTAAAAGCTTTATTGACGTGGCCATGTTCTTCAGTGTTGGTATCCAACCCAACCACAATTGAAGTAGGATCAATAGCCTCTAATGGAACGTCTTTACCGTTCTTTCCCGGCTCGGATGATTTCTTTTCCACTGAAGACATCTCTTCACTTTCATCATCTTTTTTAGAGAACCGTTCTTTGCAGAAAACATACCGGGCAAGGACGTAGATGATAAAGACAACGATACCCTCGCAGAGACTAAGAAGAGCAATGATGTACGGTACTCTGCCTATAAGATCTGCTTCAGGTCTTGGGTAGAAAAGCGACAGCATGGTGAACGCCAGAAGGCTGTTTTGAGAACCAGTTTCTAAGGAAACCGTTACGGCCTGCTTCCGCTTGATGCAGAGGATTTTGGATATGATCAAGCCGGCGATGCAGCCGAAGAGAGGGAGCAATGCCGATACGGCGTACTCCTCGATGCTTGCACTCTTGTAGAGGTGCACCTGGGCGGGGGTCCCGACACTGATTGCAACAATGATGCACATGGATGCAACTGGCTTGAGGCACTTCTCACAGTATTTCGTGAATTTGGATGAGAATCGAGCAATGATCATGCTCAGACCGACGGGAATGACCAGGTACAGGATTTGAAGGAAGAGATCAAAGTACGGTGTCTCGAGGTTCTCTTCTCCAATAGTGAACGTACGAGTATAGAGCCAAAGATTGAAAGGCATCATGCCCATGGCTACGATGGTGGAACTGAGAGTCATGATAAGACTCAGGATGAAATCACAGTCGAGGAGAAGACTGAAGATGTTACTGAGCCACCCACCGGGACAGGATCCCACCATGATCAAACCCAAGGCTGCAGTGTTGTCCAGACTGAAAGCCTTGGACAACCCGAAAGCCAGGGCTGGCATGACAAAGAACTGGCATACCATAGCCAGGAGAAGAACCCAAGGCTTCTTCAAAATGCTCCAGATGTCACCCACCTTGATCTTGCTGCCCATCATGATGTAGGAGATGATTAGCCATATGAGAGTCAGATAGCTGAAGACGGGTGTCAGAATGGTCGGGATCGTTGACACCTTGACGACATAAGAACCTACCAATTCATCTTCTGCATCGCCTGTGTAGTATATCTGTAGCGTACTGATCCCAAAGAACAATCCCTTGATGGATGTCGAGACATTGACTGGTGCATTTCCGAGAGATGGGATGCTGACGTTCGTAACCCCTTGGACGTCAAATATCTCAGGATCTGCCCTTCGCAGTTGCAGAAACCCTGTTGTTATGGCTGGATCCATATCGGTGACGGTGATGGTCAAAGGCAACTTTTGTTCTTGATAAATGGCCAGGAATTCATCTGAGCCGTACGAGAAGTTGAAACGTGATGTGGAGATGTCCTGACCCTCAACGTAAGAAAACGTTGCGAACATCAATATGATAAAGATGTAATTTCCAGTCATGATGATACCTACAAGACAATAGATATGGAAGAGGAGAAAAGTCAAGGTCAAACCTAGATATACATTCCATTTACAAAATTATTTATCTTCTGACATAACTAGATTTTCCGTCGACATACCGACTGATTCCAAATGTCCAGGGTGGAAATCCAGACTCAGTGAGAACTTAAGTCCTTTACGGAATGCTAATTTATCTTTTTCAATATGAAGATAACATATTATTGGCTTGTATGGATGGGGGCTGGGATGGTAACAGGTGTGTAACAAAGATATATAGAACAAGGAAAGGACGACAATTATATGACTTCAGAAGACGGCAACAAGGCTAAAAAATACCTTGGTGTTTATCTTTCACATGTCTATTATGTCCCCATAACGCCTGTGCAGTTGTGCAAGACACTTTTCTAAACTATGTACATTCAGAAACTCAAAATGCGATAAACATCTTATGTCATCTCGGTGACGTTAGATTTCAGACATTAGCATAGTCTGAAATTAATTTAATTCATTTAAGACTTACTTTCCCAAACTATGGAATGAAATTCCAAATGATATAAAAAATAGTTCTACCTTATCAAGATTTACATTTTTATGCAGGAAAATGTTATTTTCCGTTTATTGATGGCATGCATGTAATCTCACATCTTACTTTAGTGCTTCCCCCCCTTAACCCCATCCTTTTTCTTCTTCTTTTTTTGCTGCAGGAGTGTTTCACTTAATTTTGATCTAAGATTTTTACTCTTTAAATTTTAATTTTGTTATTTGTAATGTATTAATGTATCGTGGTGACCCCTTTTATAAGCATCGCTTCTCCGGGGTCTCCGAACCATCTATTTTTTTTCTGATACTTTGTTAATACTGTATATTGTACTGTTTTTATCCTTTTGATGGTTGAATAAATAAATGAATTGAATTGAATTGAATAGTATTGGACTATACGGGAGGGGGCTGCTGCCCTCAAAGTTTTACAAACGTGATATCTTTTTGCAGAGTCGTTACATCATCATCATCATGAACAGTAGCGTACGCATGATTTTTAAGGGGGGGGGGAGGCGGGTTTCAAGCTGAATGAAAAGTTGATTAAAAAAAAAAAGGTCTTCAACATAAATATAGGGGGGTGAATTCTTATGGGGGGTATGATATTAAAAAAAAATTATGTGGAGCGTTGTGGCCCAGTGGGTTAGTCTTTGAAACAGAGGGTCGTGGGTTTAAATCCCAGCTATGGGGTAGTTTCCTTCAGCAAGAAATTTATCCACATTGTGCTGCACTCAACCCAGGTGAGGTGAATGGGAAATGCACTGAGCGCTGGAAGGCTGCTTGAGCTACAGCCAGGATAATAATATCCAAGTCCTTTAGAAGCGCAAAGAGACGTTATTCATAATGTGATATGCGCCATACAAGAACTGTCTATTATCATTATTATCAAAGGGAGGTGAACACCTATAACCCCCCCCCCCCTTCGTACGCTACTGATCATGATTTTGAACGACTTACCTTTGATACCCGACTTATTTGACTCGTTATACACCAAAGCTATCAAATAATTGATTACTGATTTAAAATTCACCAATATTTTTACTCTCTCGCATATTTTATCTAAAATAGCACATCGTAACAAAATTTAGACCCCTGGAAATATTTTCCTCGTTTCACCACTGAACTATGGAATAGGACACTTTGCCATATTTTCATATTAACCTTATGCCTAGATGAATATAGATTATTGTGAGAACTTCACATTCCAGTTGTTATACGATTGTTAATGACGTATATCTTGACTTTGCGAAACAACGCCAGATTACATTCCAGCACCGAAAGTAAATTAACGATATGCCAAATTCTGGCTTGGTTTAGATGGCTTTGAAAATAAATCATTCACGTCATGAAAAGTATTTTACTTTATCGACTAAACTCAAAAGATAAATTTTGAATTGTAAAGTGTCGAATACTGCTTGAAAAAAAGTTTGTACAATACATAAGACCAGGTAATCCAGTCAAATTTGAAATGTAAAACAAAATTAAAATGATTTCAAATTAGAAAAATCAATGAGACTTACCTTATTAAGGTCACACTCTTGAGCTGTGACTAAAGTTGACTTAAGTTGTTGGCACCCAAGAGCAAAATGCAAAATCACAGAAAAAGTTTTCTTTTTGTCTTTCAGGTGTCAAGTATGCCATATATTCCGACCACCGTTTCTCCATACCACCAAATTTTGATAGAGCATTTTATTATCCCAGATATTTACCTTTCTTCAAGTTTCTCTTCAAAGAAAGATCGTTGTTTCCCGATAAAGAAGATTGTGTATTCCAATCTTTATGATGGTAATTATTTGAAGAAGACAGAGAGATAACACCTCTTATAAGATTAATGGCTTGCAGTAGTTCTTCCTGACTTTGGTTGCTCCGAAACAGCCTAATTTTCAAGGATGCGGAATACAAAAGAGGTTTCGAATCCAAGGGTGTCGCTGGAACGTAATATTAATGGAATGGGTTTTAAAACCTGAGATTTTCAGATAAACCTGCAGAAGGCCAGACAAAACTATCCTGCCTTTGCTATCCACCCATTGGCCATGTTGGCGGCGGAAGCCAAAAGATTTAGGGGGGTCCACCTGAAATTTTGGGATGGACACAGGTAATTGTAAGAAATCCGGAACCAACCTGTCTTATATAAACGGGTTATAATTATGTTGATATTGAAGTACATTAACATATTCTGCTCTCCCAATGCTTATTTTCCAAGCTCATTGCACTCACATGTTAAAGAGAGCAATTCTAAAAACAATTATTGGATTTACCTTACAAGAACAAAATGTAGTTATTCGGCACCACATTTAAGTAGTCGGTCCCTTCTCTTTATCGTACAAGAATTTATTATCATAAAGTAGTAAAATCCCTCTAAGAAATCCAATGATTTTGTTCTAAAGGCGTGACTCTCAATTAGTGCTCATCATCGCTACTTTTAGTACATTTTTTGTCAACAAATGTTTCGATTGTATTTACTTGGTTTATGTTTTGTTGAAAATGAAATATAAAAAAACATCATATGATCATGCAATGGTACTCATCAAGCCAATACCCCCAAATCACCGGCATTCCTCTTATATTTGATTCAACGAAGAATGTTTAGTAATTACTCGAACAACCCTTAATTTGAAATTTATAATATGTTTTGCTAATTACGGTTTGTCCAACGAGTTAAATGAGAGGTAATTAACACGGTTTTATGTCAATTGCTATTTGGTAAAGTCATAAAGTGCAAGGACCAATTACATTATACCACATCTACACTGTTAAAAAACCCCAGAAAGATTTAAATACAGAAGAAAAGTTAAAACACAGATTTTACAGAAATAAATTACCAAATCATCCTGTAGATTGTTATAACAGGAAATATTTTCTACAAATTTACAGATCAGGTCTGTTTTACAGGGGCCACGGATACGGGAGGGGGCTGTAGGGGCTGAAGCCCGTGTACAGAAAATTGAAAATGACCATCTTATTTTTATTTTTTTTGCATGGTCAGCTTCCCCTTTTTCAAAACCGTTTCGCGGCCCCCGTTAAAAAAAAAGGGAAAGGGTTTTATTACAATAAATTTGTAAGATTACAAACACCAAATACCAATTTCCTGTAATTTTACACAAATGCATGTAAGATCACAGGTGTTCTCGAGTTTTTGTTTCATTTAAGTAGAAATTTTCTAACAGTGAACATTGAGATTTGATGCATGTTGTCTATGTTCAATCACACACGATGGTAAATGGAATTAACGGGGTTTTTTTTAATAAACATTTTGAACAATTTTTTTTAAGAGGGAGCTCTAAAGGTTAACAACCGGATGCAAAAACTTTTAGATGGGACATGTGGGGTATAAGGGTTGTAGACATAATGTATTCTAATATATTTCAAAGGCGTGCACAGGTAACTCCATTGTGAAGCCATGCCCCCATCCATGCCCTGTACGATACATAATTAGCAGATAAATAATCTGACGAAAATGTAGGCCCTATAAATTAATGGAATTATTTATTTATTCATTAAATGTATTTGTTTATTAGTTGACTAATTGATTGATTAATTCGTTCATTTATTTATTTATATTTATTTATTCATTTATTCATTTATTTATCATTTGATTTATCAAACAGATAAATTCATTCATTTGTCCATTCAGCCATCTATCCATCCATCGATTTATTGTATTAATTCATTCATTCATTCACTCACTCACTCATTCATTCGTTCGATCGTTCATTCATCCGTCCTTCCGTCCGTTCGTTCGTTCGTCGTTCATTCATTCGTTCGTTCATTCGTCCGCCCTTCCGTTCGTTCGTTCGTCGTTTATTCATTCATTCATTCATTCATCCATCCATTCATTCATTCATTCACTCACTCATTCACTAATTCACTCAATCCCTCTCTCTATATCACTCACTCACTCACTCACTCACTCATTCATTCATTCATTCATTCATTCATTTATTCGTTTGCTTATTGAGTCCTTTGTGTGGGAGCTTAAACAGCGTGTTCTCTACATTAATTTTACAGGTCTCTCTTTTTAACCATTAACTCATACATTAAAAAATACCAACATATGAAACAAATAAAGCACGAAAAAAAAGATCGCCAGTACCTATTAGTCTACAATGTAGACCCACATCTGCAGTGTGTGTACCACAACTGATTCAAGGAGTCTGCATAGCAGATTAGGTGTACTGTAGCTGCAGATGTGGCTCGCTTCGCTCGCCCTTTCAGGGTGGTTTCGCAAACCAGCAGCAGCGCGCTTTGCGCGCTGAGATCCCAGCTCACGAGCCATTCAGAGTCTGCATAGCAGACTAAGTACCTATTGAGAAACTTATGTGTTTGCCAAGAACAGGATGAAGTAGTTTCGATGTTGATACAATAGCATGATGAAAAAATTACTCGAATCTTTGTATTAAAATCAGGAAACAACTACGGAAATACTTATTGAGCATAGATTCCGTATATGTCTTAAAATCAATATTGCGAGTTGAACTGTGTTACAAACTCAAATGTCCAACATTATGTCGAACACATGCAACCGGGGGTTAATGCCCCTTCACAGTTCCTGGACCAAGATAAAAATGAAAATGATAAAAGGAAGAAAATGAAAGGAAAAGCGGTTAGAGATGATAACATATATCATATTATTATAATACAACATGATTTTCATTCTATAAGGTCAATTTTCTGCTCGCCCACTTCGTTATCTCGCAACTATTGCCCCATACACCATGATGTACTCCCCTCAAATCAGTTGAACCCAATACGCCATCGGTAAAGACAACATTAACTTGTTATCATAATTACAATTATGTTCATGAACTAAAAAAAATCATCTTTCTATCGGTTTCGGTTGTTGCCATTATCATGATTATACGAAAATGCTGCATTATTTGATATTCTGGAGCTGGAGCATATGGCAATGTACACATCGCATTTATATCGGTTGCATGTTATGTCGTATATGATAAACGAAAGCGTCGGATCTGGATATTTATATATACCAAATAAGAAGACTTTTCAGTGATCCAGGTATTATATTTTTCAAAATTCTAAGTGAGGAATGATGTATCTATAGTTTATTGGAGGGTCTGTGCATGGGACAGGAATGTAGATGTGGAAATGTGATCTGATTGTATGAGGAAATAGAAGTGAACGATTCTGAAAAGAAGATATCCAAGCGAGTCCTTCCACTCAACATGGAGCTAACAGATCAATGTACCCCATTTATACCAGTAGAGAATATTCCAAAGGACGATTTCAACATCGAGCTCGAGGTTAAATCTTCATTTTTTACATCACCAAATGTCCGAACATCTCTCGAAGAGGTGGGCGAAAGGGGCTTCTGTCTACCGAAATCTGCCGAGGGTGTTGATGAAAAGGACTCCGGTATGCCGAAATCTTTCGAGGGTGTGGATGAAACGGACTTCTGTCTGTCGAAAATTACCGAAGATTTGAATGGAATGGATTTCAATGCGGCGACATCTGCCGAGGTTCTGGAGAAAGCAGACTTCTGTCTGTCGAAATCTGCCGAGAGTGTGGACGAAACAAACCCCAGTCTGCCTGAATCTGCCGAGCGTGTGGACGAAACCGACTCCACTTCACCGAAATCTGCCGATGGTGTGGGCGAAACGGACTCCAGCCTGCCGAAAGCTGCCAAAGAGGTAGACGAAACGGACTTCAATTCAACCGGGTTCGAGTGGGAGCCCGATGCACGATGTCATTGTTGTTCGTGCCGCCATCGCTCAGATACGATGTCGCCCTTTATAATGTTCAATAGGTCGTATTTCCAGACGATTGCGTGTTGTTTGGTTTTAGTTGCCTTAATCACCGTCGGCATCATTGTCGCTGTCGTATTTGGATTACGGCATATCATCAGACTATTTATAAACTTTTGATCAAAGATATACCTGTACAGTCATGAGATTGAGACGTATGCATAAATGCATTAGCCACAAGCAGACAGGATGAAAGAAACAAAAACTCTGGTATATGTATGTCATTTCACATTTGGCGATTTAATGTACCGTTACCTTTGCACAACACAATTGCCCAATCATACATTCATACATTGGACTAAACCTCGTCTACATTAATATTACTAGCGTAGAACATTTCCATCTGATATATACATTATTAAAAAAAATGTAAACCACCTAAGATGACATTATAGTTTAAAACTAACGAACCTAATATGAACGAAATACAGTGAACTAAACTTGATCTACACTGATATAACCGACGATTGTTATATTATATCCACTTTGGTTGTCAAATTTTCCGTAAATGACCTTAAATTTTGGTTGAAAACCTTTGTCAACATTTTCGTGGACGAAATGTTTTAAATTTTGGATGAAAACCTTTTTCTTTTTTTTTTTGCTTGTCATTTTATTTTCTTGGGGAAAATGTGCCCCCCTTTTTGAAAATCCTGGATCCGCCCCTGCATATATCATTAACTTAATGATTTTAGAATATAATGGAATGCAATTTAAGCATATTGCAAACCTGTACAAAAATAAGGCATGTAACATGTAAAAGGTATGATTTATATTTGATGAAAGATGAATTCATCATACGGATAACGTGGCAAACGGTATCTCGGTCTCACCCGCAAAATCGACTACAAACCGCCATAAGTCATTACATTGTGAAAAAAATTCTGCGAGATTTTACGTGTAAACCGTGATTTTTTCGGACCGAGTTTACGGTGAAAATAACGTAAAATTTACGAGAGACTCAAATTGACGGTGAAATCATTGTAAAAGCTCCCAGTGTTTTTTATAGGGATGGTCCAGGCTGGAAATATTTATATCTCAATAAATAGAGTAAAATTCACAAAGCAAAATGCTGAAAATTTGATCAAAATCAGATAACAAATAACAAAGTTATTGAATTTCAAAGATTTGCATTATTCCGGTGAAACAGTTCTAGACAGGTCTTTATGAATATTCATTAGGTGGGTGTCATATCCCCACTTGTTCTTTTGTCTTTTCTTATATGAAATTAGGTTTATTCAAAAAAATTCTACCAAGAACTAAAACAATTGGATTGACAACTGATTAAGTGCATTAGTTATTTATATTTATTGCCGCAACTTATTTCATCATAATGGAGACACATCATTTACAAAATTTAAACATTTATGATTTCACGTAATAACATAAGAAAAAGGAAAGTGGGGATGTGACATCATCAGCCCACCTAATGAATATTCATGACGATGTGCATATAACTGTTTTCACAAAATATTGATGAACTTTAAAATTCAATAACTTTGTTATTTGTTATCCGATTTTGATGAAATTTTCAGCATTTTGCTCTGTGAATTTTTCTCTATTCAATTAGATATAAATATTTTCAGCCCGCACCATCCCTTTAACGATAAGCTGTAAAGTTTACGGTGGAAAGTCGTGCAGCAATTTGACAGCGATTTACCGTCAAAATAAAAACAAAAATAACCGTTAAAATGGTGGTCACAATATTAATATTCTGCATGAATTATTTATGTCTTTAAGAATGAGCTAAATACGTATTCATTGGCGAGAGAAACCACGTTTGGAACAGAAACTTTTATACAAAGAAAAACAAAACCAGTGACTTTATAATGTCAATTCAATAATTTGCACATAACCTACATAATACTGCGCTATTTCATAGGCTTGTTAATTAATTAAGATATTCAAATTTTGTACATATAAGTTTGCACTAAATGTTATTCTTGACAACGTGTAGGCTTACCAGAGGCTTGTATGACATAACAACTGTATGCAAAATGGATTTTAAGCATTTCTTTCTTTATTGCTAATAATTATGGTCGATGGATATATCATTACCTTCATATTAAAGAAACTTCCAAATATATACATGTATACGACCGTGGAAGTTCATCTGTGTTGGTTGAAGAAAAAAAAAGAATGCAAATGACCAAGTTAACATGCAAATTACTTTGAATCATTATAGGGGGGGGGGGGTCATATAGAGTTCGAAATTCAAGAGCGACTTTAAGAACGACTGGTGAACCTTTCTTTCGCACTAGCCCATCGCCAATGAACTTTGTGGTGTATACAATTTACGACAAGAAAGGAAGATCCGCCAGTCGACATAATCTCAATGTTGATCGTTTATAATCACGATGATGACTTTTTAACGTTCGTTTTTTCTTTAGTGATAAAAGTTGATTTCATTGATCTTTACCAACTTAATGTCTTGTTTGAGAAATTAAGTAAAATCATATTGGCAAATGTTTTCAAATGTTCATCTGCTCATACTGATTTGTTGGTATTTATCTTCGAGAACAGAAATAAAACTGAAATATAGAACTTATATGTTATCGTAGCTATCCTTCTTGCGGTTCTTGATAAGATAGACTATGATTCCCCCTACAACCACCGCTGCAACTCCCGCGATACAACAACCAACGATGAGGCCAACGTTTGGATCATCATCATCACACTCATGAGCTGAAATTAGAAGAAGGTAGTACGTATCGGGAGGGGGGAGGGGGTAGGAGATGAATCAAGGAGTGAAGGGGAGCAGGAATGGGGGGAAAGAGAGATATAATGAGTTATAGAGATTATTAAGATTATAATAAATGACTACGATGGGGGAGAAAGATGGAGAAAAGGGGTGGGGGAATGAGAGAGAGAGAGTGGAAACGAGTGGGAAAGGGGAGAGAAAGAGAGAGAGAGGGGGGACAGGGGGCAAGGCCCAGCGATGACTTCAATCATATTTGATATTACTCTATCTGTGGTATATACAACTGTATCTATACATTCGAGACAAAATATCCGTTTTACAAATCGAAAGAGCCATAGCGGAACACTTTTTTTTGGGGGGGGGGGGGGCTGATTGCATGCACGGTTGATGCATATTATAACAAATCAATGCATCATGACAAACAGGATTTTAGTGTGATTAAAATTATAATGGAAAACAATATTTTGTTGTTGAAAATGTTGTCCCTCTTTCTCTTCAATTTGGAGAGTATCTCTTAAAATTGCTTACCGTGACCGCAGCCATCCGTAGTGTGTTCGACAAATGGTTGGAAGAGGGGCGAAGATAGCTCTATCATAGCAGTGTCGAGATCAAACGATAACCTATCACACACATAATGCTCCCCAAGAGGTACAGAGAAAAATTCCCCTGTAACATTCAGAGTATCGATGATTTCTATTGAAAAATAAAACGATTTGAAAAATAAGATATCAATCAAGCACATTTTAAGAGGAAGTCATCACGGGAGAGGGTGTCTGGTAATTTAGATGGAATTAATCTGAGCCCATAATACGATAGTGCGTTACTTATTACTAATTTATGATATATATTTATTTACCGTTTTTTTTTAGCAAATTTGATCTAGAAATGGCTAAATAAAACATTTTCGATGTTCTTAATTGAAGAAGTTACGGAGATATTTGAGCTCTAAACTATAATCCTAAACATCTGAATAAATGTCGTTGACTCGAGACTTGTTGACTTATCATGACTCCACTGTCAATTTAAGAATTAAATATAACCGTTTAAACAACAACTGTAAGGTTCATAGGTAAACAGCTTTGTGCTATTAAACAGCAAGTTTACTGTGTTGTAAACATATTCTCCTATTAAAGAGTGTATACTCATTTCTCTACACACACTTAAAATGTTGGGCAACATAATGTCTACTGTGTTTGGTTAAAGTATGTTGGTAAAAATGCATATATATTCTGGGCAATTATTATCCAATTGTGCAAATTTATTACTTAATTATTAGTTTTTATTACCCAATTTGGACAGATTTTAACCAATAATTGTGTGGTCAGTATGTTGCCTAGGGTTGGTCAAAAGTTGGAATTTTTTGTCCAACTGTTTTAAGAGTGCATCAATGAAACCAGCATATAAGGACCACCCATGGGAGACAAGAGAATTGGTCTTTATGAGCAGTTGGACATGTAATTTAGGTTTCAATGAAATAAATCATTCAATGGAAACCAAAATTGTAGTCTTTATGGACAGGTGCACTGCAAAGATACTGGTGTTAATTTAACACCAGCTCGGTATCTCTATCTGAAAACACCAGAGAGGTGTTGAAAACAGTCATGACTTCGGCTTTAGACTAACACCTGGGGGGCGTTTCATGAAAGGACTTGTCGGACGTTTTATCCGACAAGTCCCATTTTATCCGACAGTTACCATAGTAACAGTACCTCTCAGCCAATCAACATCAGAGAAAGATGTCAGATCTGACAACTTGTCGGATGAAAATGTTGATGAAACATTCCCCTGATAGGCATTTAAACAACACTACACTCTAAACCATATTGGGTAAAAATGCTCCATGTGGGTAATTATGTGTCAAAACAACATTGGGCATTTCTTTAGGGCATTTTTATTTATACAGTGTGATGAAAATTTTGCCCATTCTAAAGTAATTACTTTTAACCTTACTGGACAATGCTTCCCGCATTGGGTAAAACGCTGCCCAAACTTGTTCGGACACAATTTTATAATTACCCTCGTGCTGGTTAAAATTTTACCCAATATTTTATACAGTGTAATCAATGTTAAACCATTATCGGTTTGATTCTTATCTGGTGTTGTTTCAACACTTCCCAGGTGTATACCAATACATAAATCGAACTGGTGTTAAATCAACACCAGTGTTTTGGCAGTGTGGTCCTTCTATACAGGTGGCTGCTATAGAGTAGGCGGGTGTTTTATAAGCTGTTCGTAAGTTATGAGCGAATTTACGAACGACTGGTGATCATGATCTTATGGTTTTTTCATTGTTGTTAATGAAAAAAAAAATACCGGTGCTGATTTAACACTAGCCTGGTATCTATGTCGGCACCAGGGAAGTGTTGAAACAACACCAGTAAAGAATTAAACCGATATTGGTTTAACACTGATTCATGTTGTTTATATGGTATTAGCTTAAAGCCGAACTGGAGTTGCTTCAACACTTCTCTGTTGTTTTCCTTTATAGATACTGAGCTGGTGTTAAATTAACACCGGTATTTTTACAGTGAAAGGATGACCAGTCATTCGGACATGTAACTAAGTCAATCCTAAAGCTACGGTGCGATGCGTTCGTACGAATCTCACCGTTCATACGAATTCTGGAGTTCGTAGACATTCGTAGATAGGCCATCGATTCTTACGGCCCTCTTGCGAATTCCGTATGAACGCCGTTTAATTCCTAAAAACATCTTAAGACCTTCTTGAGAAACGAAATAATTTTCGGCAATTTTATGGCCCTAGAATTCATACGTTTTTCGTAAGAATGCCTTGAGTTATTCTTTCGTCAGATCTTACGATTTCTGTTTTCGCAAGATATTCGTACATGCAACTCACGGCACTCTCAAGTCATTCGTTCGACGATTTTACGAATTTGTGTATATTTTGTCGGATTGTAAGGAATACGCTTGATCATTATCACCGAAAAAATCATCGAGATTTTGTTGTGCGGTGGCATCAAAGTCACATTTCTCTTTCTTTGGCTTTCCCGTTACCTCATCTTTATCACTATCACCCTGTCGTCTTGATGGTTCTCCCTCGTCTTGCTCGACCTCGTCATGTTCCACCACCACCTCCTAGTCACTTCCAATGTCCATCAACTCTTGATGAAGAGGCTGTTGCTGCAGCTCTCCTCCTTTCGCTCCTTCTTCCTAATTTTTTTCTTCCCTATCGCCCTTTTCCCTTTGAGAGATTTCCTTTTTGGCTGCATATTTCTTCGACAGGAGATGCTTCTTTGTTGATCACCACGAGCAGAGTGAAGATTGAACTATGCGCGTTTGGCTTCACATCCCATAAAAATCCAAAGTAGCCCTTACGAATCCATTACGAACGCCTTGCAAACGCCAAGAGTCGTCCGTAAGAGCGCCGTACGAATATCTACGAACAACTTAAGGCCTTCTTACGACCATCGTAAGAATTAAAGGCTTCTAGAACTGTCTATTGACCTCCCCCCAAAAAAAATCTAGCGTGATGGTTCTTACGATGTTCTCACGACGTTCTTACGGCCGCCTTACGAAGAGAGGGTTTCGTACGAGATTAACAAAAAGTCTTGGACACGGCCAAACTTACGAACGGTCTGCGAACGCTGGTTTCATACGGCCTTCATGAGAAGATCTTACTAAAAATTGTTCGTAAGGCGTTCGTTGCAGTTCATAATGGCATTTGTGACCGAGCCTTTACTTATTACGAATATAGCTTTGTGAAACATCCACCCGGTTTGACTGTACTAATAATTATTCCTCTGTTACCTACCACCTTCCATTGTCATCAAATCAAACGCGACTTTCTCTAAATGATATTTGCTGCCCTCTATGTCGAAGTGAAGTTGGAGCTGCCAGATATCATCATCGGAAGGAAAAGACATCACGAATATAGAACTATTTTCAGTGCAACTTGAATTGCGAGAGGTTGCTTCTTTTGGTATGTCCACTGTTGTTTCATTCTAAGTGGATGGATAAAACAGAGGGAGAGGAAAGAGAAAATGTTTATTTTCAAAGAATAAATACATGGAATTAAAAAAAATTAGTTACCACCCCCCCCCCAAAAAAAAAACCCAACAAAAGACACTAAATATCGACAGTGATCAAGAGTATGTGAAATTAGTCTTCAAATGAATTACTCAGAGCTCTTCTTTTCGGTGCAATTTTCATCCTAAAAGTTTTCTGTACCTTTAGGGATGCCATTAGGTACATTAAGAGACTTGGGTGCAGTATTTTACCCTTTATGAATTAGCACCATTTTAATGAAGAAAAAAAAAGGAACTCGGTCTGAAAGGTGCAGAAGTATATCTGTTAGGGTGCAAACATACATTTTCGGGGTGGAAAAAACCCCGTGTATTTTGTACCTTTTACGATGTAAGATAATTAATTATCTTGTATACAAAAATGTGTAGCCAGCACGTGTTAGGTGCAAGGTTCAACCTTTTTTAAGTGTGTACATCGGAAGTATATCGGATCACCTAAATTTTCTCGATCAAAAACAAGAGGTTTTTTTCAGCAGAAGTCTAAGTGACCGTTCGGGGGGAGGGGGTTGTCGGTGTGGTGCTCCTTCTTTCTACCAGGCCAGATTAACCTAAAAACTCAGCAGATTATTATTATTATCATTGTTTTTTTTTTCAAGCATAGGCCTATATACTACTGATAAAAAAAAACAATTCTTGCTATTTTCGTTACACAGTCATCCGTGTATGACGCAGAGCGGCGCCACGAATCACAGGTGGGCCGGGGGGGGGGGGCGCCCTCCTCTTAGGAGAAGATTCAAGAAAGAGGGAGAAAATGGAGCAAAGAAGCAAAAAGGGTATAAAATCGAGAGATACCCAATGTTACACTTGTTATTCAACCGAAAATATAAAATCATGATCATAATTAGCATGAGCGGAAATCTGTCCCAAATGTAGGGGGACTAGGGGCTAGAAAAATTGACAAGCAAAAAAAAAAAGACAACATCAACAAAAAGAAAAGATTTTCACCCAAAATGTAAGGTCATTTAGTCCAAAATAATATATTAGGCATTGTGAATGATGTATTTTTCTCCATCATAAAATACCATAAATAGTAGGGGGACTTTTTATTTTGTGTCCCCCTTCTATTTTTGGTAGGGGGACGCGTCCCCCTGGGATTTCCGCCCATTATAATTAGGTCATCGATATCCCCCCCCCCCCTGTCAATCATTCTGGCGCCTCTACGCGACCGCACGACTGATAAAACGTGCAGCACGTGCGGATTTTTGTACATTATTATTTTCTTCAAACATTTACGCATTTGCAGGTCAAACAGATGGATTTTTTCCTTGAAAACCTTTTAAGGTGCATTGTAAACCTTGTCATCAAGTGAGATGGAAATTGTTTTTAAAAACGAATTATAACAAACATTCTCATTTTCTACGAGGTTTCGTAGTCGCTAATAGCCACTTCTGCTACTTAGCCAGCTATAATGTTAGAAATTACAAACACTCTTACCATGGAAAATCCCTGCTAATTATTGTCTTGAAGGATGTGAATGATTTTATATAAAAGGGGGAGAATTTAAAAGTTTGTTTTCTCCGAATATGTGTTCAGTTTACGCAACCATATTCGACCTACATTGTGATACAATTTGAAATATTTCTGCTCTCATTTCATTCTTGAACATGTTATAGATAAAAATTGCGTTTTTGGTTTCTGTACATTTATATCGATAAAAACAAGAAATTGTTCGTACAAAATCACAAAGAAAAAGAATAGAAACAATAATTATGATAATATTATCAGCTTTCTCATCATCCGGTAAAATTTACTGTTGTTTTACTGTTGTGTTACTTTGTAGCATGATCATTGTTGTCACGTTCGATTATATTGCGTATTCTCTGATTACGGTAACATTTAAGTTCTCACATTATATGCAACTCCATCTCCTCAGGCTTTACTATCTGATAATAGCATAACGTTGTTTATTTAAATACTAGTACATGAACATTTCATATTGACTGGATATTATAGTTGCACATGGAAACAAACACTCTTTACTATTAAGTTCTTTGTTTTAATAAGTAATGCATTTAAACATATATTGCCATTTTATACCGATTTTATTTTTGTATATTTGTAAGCCCCGACTAGTGAGGAGAGCTTCATAACAGAAACCAGTTTTTCTTTTAGTCATCCTCAGGCACTAGTCGGTGGTAATTTATTCCTCTTGTACATATTCTCGTTGTCTTTTGCCTGGAAATAAAATAATAAATGCCACTTGGTCTATGTGCACCCGCTTATATACGTCTTCTTTCCGTTTCGTCTTATCCTATACGGTCTCCCGGCCTCCTGGTTCGTCTGCAACCAGTTCGTCTACAAAAAAAAAAGTTCTAAAAACCCATCCAAAACATGTGCAATTGCGTCTAGTCCAGTTGGTCTAACACAACCTTGACCTTGTCTATGCGAGTAGATGAATGTCTGAACCAAATTTTTGTGTGACAAAGTAAAAAAAAGAAGATAGGTCTATACCCGGTGAAAGGTAAACAAACTGGGCATTAGACTATCTGATAATTAGACTAAGTGGGTTTTAGACCACGTATAGTGTAGACAAATGTAAATTAGACAAAACTGATAGAAGACCAGGTGGATTTGGCCCACGAAAATTTCGAACATTATGAAATTTTCGTCGAGCAAAATATTTTTTTTTGGCGCCGTCACGCGCCACTATATGCACCAGTTGGGAGGCAGTTTGAGTCTGTAAATTGCCAATTCGTGCACTGCCAACTCGTCCACTCACCACATGGTCAACCTTCATTTACTGCAGTGCCATTCCGTCCATCAACATTTCTTCTAGTAACCATTTGGTCCAATAACCATTTGGTTCAAGCAACACTTCGTCTAATCACCATTTTGTCTATTACCATTTCGTCTAATAACCAGTTGGTCTAATACACATTTTCTTTTCATTCATTTTGCACAATTAACACTTTAGTTAATTAGACCAAATGGTATATGGACTAAATGGCTATTGGACCAACTGGTTATTAGACGGAATGGCATTAGACTAAATGAAAGTAGACCATGTGGTGAGTAGACGAACTGATGATAGACCAAATGGTAGTAGATGAGTTTGCAATTGGACGAATTGGCATTAGACGAGTAACGAGTTGGAAATAAACCGTTTGAGTCATGCACTGCATGCCACTAGGCATCTTATTGGCGACACTGGGCGCCATGTGCAGCAGCTTTGCATTGGCGGGAACAGTGGGCTCCTTGCATTACAATGTATAATTACTAAGCAAGTGAAGTGTACAAATGGTGTAACTTTCAATGATATTATGCAGTTTAATCTGCAACATCCGATGATAATGATAGTAATAAAACAATGATAATAATGATGATGATCATAATGATAATCATAATAATAATAATAATGATAATAATAATAATAACAATGATGATAACAATGATAACAATAGTAATAATATTACCAATACTGCTATTATTACTACAGTGAATATAATGATAATACTTATAATAACGCAGTTCTTGTATTGCATATGAAGCCTTTTACAGCCTGGGGCCCAGGGCGGAAACGTATTAAGGTAATTTTAGCACGAAAGCTCACCTAATCACGAGTGAAGTGTCGAACCAAAACAAGGGTGTGCGCCGCTGGAAATCATCTTCAGCAACAATCATAACCTTCAATCTAATACAATACTTACTCTAAACTGAATTTAAAAATATATCGTGATCACCCTCATGAGCTTTCATAATATATGGATAATTGCTTGAATTATCAAGTTTTCAAACAAGCATAACAGTAACAATCTCATCAAAATCAGATTTAAAAACATGATTATGGCATCACGATGCAATGCATTATTTTCAAAAGGAAAATGTATGGCAACGTGAGCTGGAGAATGAGCGTTTATGAAATGAAAATTCTCAAAAAAATTCACCTTCAATTTGACTTTAATATAAACATAACACTCATATTAGGCGTTCTTATCAAAGCGTTAAGGAATTATTTGGTTGGCTGGTTGGCTGGTTGGCTGGTTGGTTGGTTGATTGATTGGTTGGATGGTTGATTTATTGAAGGATTGATTGGTTGGTTGATTGGTTAGTTATTTGATTGATTGGTTGATTGATTGATTGATTGGTTGTTTGGTTGATAGATATATAGATAGATAGATAGACAGATAGATAGATTGATTGATTAATTGAGTAATTGGTTGATTGATTGAATGGTTGGTTGATTGGTTGTTTGATTGATTGGTTGAACAATTGGTTGTTTGATTGATTGGTTGATTGATTGATTGGTTGAACGATTGGTTGTTTGGTTGATTGATTGGTTGGTTGATTGATTGATTGGTTGTTTGGTTGATAGATAGATAGATAAACAGATAGATAGATTGATTGTTTGACTAATTGAGTGATTGGTTGATTGATTGAATGACTGGTTGATTGATTGGTTGATTGGTTTTATGGTTTTTTGATTGAATAGTTGGTTGATTAAAATATTGATTGGATGGTTGATTAGTTGGTTGGATGGGGATTGATTTATTGGTTGACTGATTAATCGGTTAGTTGGTTGTTTGATTGGTTGGTTGATTGATTGATTGATTGGTTGGTTGATTGATTAATTGGTTGTTTGATTGATTGATTGATTGGTTGATTGATTGATTGATTGATTGATTAGTTGTTTGGTTGATAGATAGATAGATAGACAGATAGATTGATTGATTGATTAACTGAGTGATTGGTTGATTGATTGAATGGTTGGTTGATTGATTGGTTGATTGATTTTATGGTTTTTTGATTGAATGGTTGGTTGATTAAAATATTGGTGGATGGTTGATTAGTTGGTTGGATGGGGATTGATTTATTGGTTGATTAATTAATTGGTTAGTTGGTTGTTTGATTGGTTGGTTGATTGATTGATTGGTTGATTAATTGGTTGATTGATTTAATTGGTTGATTGATTGATTTATTAATTGGTTAGTTGGTTGTTTGATTGGTTGGTTGGTTGGTTGATTGATTGATTGGTTGGTTGTTTGGTTGAGTGACTGATTGGTTAGTTGATTGATTGATTGGTTGGTTGATTGACTGATTGGTAAGTTGATTTGTTAGTTGATTGACTGATTGGTTAGTTGATTGATTGGTTAATTGTATTGATTGATTGGATGGTGGATTAACTCATTAGTTGATTAATTGATATTGATAAATATTGTGATGAGACATTACTTTTGATTTACACAATTGGTTTAACTGGATATATTTGGTGGATGCGGCATTTAGAAAATGTTCTAGACATTATGATAAATAAAAAAAGAAGAAGATAAGAACATGAAAACGACTGCTAGAAAGGTATGAGATGGACTTACTCCCAAATTGAATTTAGTCAATATTATATCAAGGAAAGAGGGACCTAGCGCAGAAGCCCTGAGCTACATGAGGGAAAATCGTGAGCATATTGTTTTTCTTTTGTGTTAAACATCCAAATAAAGATGATGCAAAAATTTACATGAATATTGATCGTTTTATAAATCTTTTTAACTGGCCAATCCATGCCAAGAAAAACGACAGCGACAAACCATTAAAATCCTGAGCCCTCAATTAATGCAGTTTAAGCCTAATTAGCGACTGGGATCACTGCAACAGATGGGTCGCTATAATTATGGAATATATTCCTTTTGTCATGTTTTTCTCTCCATCCGACTGGAATGAATACTAATTCATGACCAGATTGGCTAAGTCTTGCAATCAACGGCTACGCCCAAGCCCCCAGGCTTCAGTTTTCGAAAGCTTATAAATATTCAAATTTTCATTTCCAACGAAAAGTTATAAGCAGGTTTGGTTTACTATATATCTGCCCTCAATTTAATTGAATTCAATTATATTGTATTTCTTCATAATACACCCCCCAAAAAGGAGACAAAAAGATAATAAGGGACTAACACAAAGTAGCAAGTAGCCTTAACTAACGTTGATATCCCTAAAATTTAGAGCATACGAAATATATTACCAAAAACACATGAAATTGATGAAATAAACACTAAAGGAATAAATCTCAAATATCTTATAAATTAATTTATTTATTCTTAGAAAGAAAAATGTGATGACAAAATTGCAAATCAATGAAAGATACCTCTATGGAGAAAACACTTACATTTTCACTGTATTCATATGTAATAGATCCACCAAAGGACATACGCATGCAAATACTTCCATTATCATAAACAGTCCATGTAGCGAAAGTGCAAGCAGTAGGTTCTGAAATCAATAAAAATTACCATCATTTAAAAGTGATATAAATTTATCAATAAACACAATTTGCTAAATTCTAATCAATATGGCTCTAGAAAAAAGTTACCAAACTTGGCTTTAATCCGAATTTATAATAAAATTACAAACCCACTTGCTAACAAAGAACATGTCATTGGTTTATTTTATAAATAATAGCGGGCCTAAAATGGAGCCTTGAGGGACACCACATTGACCTATTTTACTTTCAAAACTTAATCATTATGGTGTGCGAGGTCAATCCCACCTTTGGTGTAAAGACTATTTCAGAAATCGAAAGCAATACGTCACATTTAATGAAAATGACTCTCACTCACTTTTAGGTCAATGTGGTGTCCACCAAGGCTCCATTTTAGGCCCGCTATTATTTCTTCTATAGGTCAATGCCATTATTAAAACTTCATCCATTTTATCTTTTGTATTACTCGCTGACGACACAAATATATTTTTTTCCTATAAAAATCTCACCTCCTTAAACAATATATTAAATCATGAAATAAATAAAGTACTACAGTGGTTTAAAGCTAACAAACTATCCTTGAACACAAAAGACCCATTACATACATTTTAAACATCATTCTCATATTACTGATACTCAAATTCACATACAGATTGACGGCACGCCATTAGAGCCGAAGACTCACTCTAGATTTTTAGGGATTATCATCGATCAAGCTTTATTTTTGAATGAGTATCTTCATCATATCATTATGAGTATTTAAAAAAGTATTGGGATAATTTCCAAATTAGAAAATATTTTACCTCAGAAAACTTTATTCCTATTGTATAATTATATTATAGTGCTTCGATACATAACCTACTGTAACGTTGTTTGGGCTAATTGTGGTTCTACAAAGCTGAATTCTAATTTTAAATTACAAAGAGAGTTATTCGCATTTCTACAGGGTGGCTTTACTTTGGACACACATATCCTTTATTTAAAAAAAAATGCCGACTTGCATACTCTTCAAGTAGCTATCATTATGTTTAAGTATGTTAATAAACTTTCAGCTCACAAACCCCAAACTATTAATTACCTCTGAATCCATTCGACATCATGGTCCAAACATTTGGAATAATCTTGCTGACAAAATTAATTCTTGTTCTACCTTGTACTCCGTTGAAGCCACTCTTCAAATAAATATCATTCAATTCTATTCTTCCCATACTCCAAATTAACATAGATAAATAAATATCCACATTCGCCAATTAAAATTTCTTATTTTGCTCTATACTGCTACCTACAGCACCCGCACCTGCACCTGCATTGCACCCACTTGATCAGTAAAACATCACACTCGGTCACGAAACTTTTATGAGGCCGCCATCAATTTCAAGCTTAACCGCTCACGATGGCGGTCTCCTCCGTTCATTAAGTTAAGATTATGCTCACTTCAATATTTTGTATATTCATTATGTATTATTACTATATTGTTTATCTTATGAATTATTTTGTATGTTGTATATCATTATGTCACATTGATATTGTATTATTTTTGAATGCAGAAATAAAAGCAAAATTAAACAAACAATACATGATATAACAGTGATATTGTTACTTTTGTATTCAAAATGATATTGACGACGTTCCAACATTGAAATGTGATTGCTTTATGCTCACGCGGTCTAAAACCACCAGGTCTATATTTCCATGGGCCTGCATGTTGAGGAAAATTGAATGAAACCATTATCATCATCATCATCTTCATCATCACCACGACCACCACGACCATCACCACCACCACCACCATCATCATCATCATCATCGTCATTATCAACATCATCATCTTCATCATCATTGTCATCATCATCATCATCAGCATTATCGTCATCATCTTCTTCATCGTCATCATCTTTATCAACATCATTACCACCACCATCGTCATCATCATAATAATCGTCATCATCATCATCATCACCACCACCACCACCACCATCATCATCGTCATTATCAACATCATCATCTTCATCATCATTGTCATTATCAACATCAGCATTATCGTCATCACCACCTCCATGATCATCATTATCATCATCATCTTCTTCATCGTCACCATCATTATCATCAACATCATTACCACCATCATCATCATAATCATCGTCATCATCATCATCATCACCACCGCCATCATCATCATCATCCTCATCATCATTACCAACGCCATCATAATCACAATTATCATCATCATCATCATCCTCATCATCCTCATCATCACTATCATTATCCTCCTCCTCCTCATCATCATCATCACCACCGCCATAATTATCAATCATCATCATTATTGTGCTTTCTTATAAAGCACTGAACACAATGCAACATTTTTAATTACCATCTGGCTCTAGCAGAAAATATGTCGTCAATAAGATCTTCAGGCTATTGCTTTGATATTAGGTCTGAGAATTTCGTTTGTTATACTGGCACTTGGCCGATAATGAGTTTCTAAGATCATCAAATTATGCTCTTAGCGTATTCTCACAGTTAATGGGGGGGGGGGGGGCTTGGGAGGCTACATTGCCACTTGGAGATCCATTAACATCTAGATCAATTCGGAGCTTGTTACAACACAAACACTTCAAACAGTAGAGCAACGGTGCAATTTATCATTTGCGAATAACCTATACATTGAGCACGAATGGTCCCCTTATAGCCACATGCGGAACTCCCATTGCAAGTAACGGATACCTTGCTGAGTTAAATAACCCTCTTAAAAAATGTTGATTAAAATATCAAGCAACGCTGTTTAAGCCCATTAATCTAACAACTATTGTTTAAAATTTTAAACAAGTTGATTTTAAAAGTGTTGATAATTGGTTAAAAATTTTAACAATTCTTTAAAGGGTTAAACAATTGTGCAAAAAAAATAAACAATAGTAGTTTAAAGTGACGGGTTTTTACAGTGTTGCTTAAAAATTTAATCAACGGGTTTTTAACACATATTGGTGTAGTTCTGATATGAGTTGTTCAAGGGGCACGCGTCGATGGCTTTTTTTAAGTCCAAAATTGCTACTTTTTTAGTTATAAGTTCTTTCCATCCATTCATTAACAAATTTAATTCGTCAATGAAATTATTAAGTTTCTATTAAATTTCAAATAAGAACTTGATTGCATATGTAATCGCGTCTTACAAAATAAAACGGTACAAAATGAAATTGTGTTTCATGTTCGGAGTTGCATTCGATTGGAACATTTTATGCATCCGTCATTGACCGATTCTGACCAAGCTCTTGAATGAGCGTATGGCCGACGTTTAGGTTAGAAGGGAAGTTTCAAACATGATTGTATCATTACGCTCCGCAATGGCCAAGACGGTTACCTACCGGTAACCTTTATAAACTGTCATGATCCGACGCTGAACCGTTGCTCGGTCAGTGGCGGTTGAGTACTAGTCTGCAGGCCGCACAGACCCTGATTGAATCTTCGATCAACTAGTGGGTCTTCATACAAGACTAGCACAAATACAACTTGTTGAACGAGAAGGGGCCTTCTATAATCATATAAGTCAATAAGTCATTAAGGACCTTAAACTGCACATTCAAACCACTCTCATTGAGTGTTTGCATAGTAGGCTACAGTTGACATGGTTGAGTATAGTACCGTCTAAACCAGAGGGAGAAGGGGGGGCGGTTGAGATAGGGATAAGGTTTCCTTATCTATGCTTAAAAACGAATTCAGGAATCAGACGTGGATGAAAGCAAAATAATCGCACTTTATTTCATGACATACCTGGAGTGGTGGTACGAGTCGGCTGTAGCGTTGTTGTTGAGTTAAGGACAGCGGTGGTCTCGAGCTCCGTGACGTTAGCCGTAGTCATACCAGTTGAACCGGTAGCCGAAGTTACCGTATTCGCATCACTTGTACCGGGAGATGTCCCGACTGTCGAAGAGGTCTGAGTTGAACCGAATGCAACCCATGAAAGCAGCAGAAGAAAAACAGTCGTGGCTTTCATCTCTGCTTGCCTAGGGATAAAACAAAACAGAAAACAATATCATCATAATTGGCTGTAAGAACAAATGTAATTTCATTCTAAATTTGTTACAATTTCGTTAGATTTAATCGGCATCGTAACAGACACAGTATGGAGTAAATGAGATGATGATGTCAAGACATTAACTATTCGTTTTGTATCAGCATTTCAGTTTTTTCCTTAACTATTGCTAATGTTCATTTGACTCACGTGTAGCATTTAAACACCGTTATTGTAATTCACTGGAAATCAGGAATGTGACTTATTCCTTCGATTACAAATAAAGTACGAACAGAGTCTGGTCTTACTTAGAATTTTGATGATTTCATTATAGAGCTCAAAGGACTTTCAATTCAAGCTTTTAATTCAAACCTTAAAAGGTGAAAGGTATGTACATCCAATGTTCTGCTGCCACAAACCACTTATCATTATTTCGGCACTTCAACGCTTCTGTACCTCTGACCTCATTTTGAAATAATGTTTGTCAGAAACATTTTCTCCCGTCTGAAGGGGTTTCCAGGCACACTGCTGAGTTGGCCTATATGACAGCACCTTGCCTGAGTCGATTTGACTGGCTTCAGCTTTATGAATATTAATAGGCAACGATGTGCGTGATTGGGGCTTGTCTGAGATTAAAGTAAGGATTCCTTTTATATGTTTTCATCATTTTTTTCATAGCTTATTTATAAGCTGTGCAGCTGAAGAAAATATAGTACTTCCGAAGCCTTTCGCTGAGAGATGAGCCAAATCTATAAGAGAGCGAGCCTGTTAAAGGTCAAGTCCACCTCAGAAACATGTTGATTTGAATCAATAGAGAAAAATCGGAGAATCATAATGCTGAAATTTCATCAAAATCGGATGAAAAATAAGAAAGTTAAGACATTTTAAAATTTCGCTTATTTTTCACAAAATAGTTATATGCACAATTTAGTCACATGCAAATGAGAGAATTGATGATGTCCCTCTCTCACTATTTGTATTGTTGTTAATTGTTTGAATTATACAATATTTCAATTTTTACAGATAAGGCCCAACTTGACTGAACCATAAAATGTTAAACAATAGTAGTTCCACATGTTAAAGGCAAAATAAAACTTTGTTTTTCACAGGACAATGAGAAATTAAAATATTTCATATTTCATATAATAAAATACAAAAGAAATAGTGAGTGAGTGATGTCATCACTTCCCTCGTTTGCATACCGACCAGGATGTGCATATAACTATTTTGTGAAATTAAGCGAAACTTAAAAATGTTATAACTTTTTTATTTTACATCCGATTTTGATGAAATTTTCAGTGTTGTGCTTGTTGGATTTTTCTCTCTTTATTCAAATCAACTTTTTGTTGGGATGGACTTGACCTTTAATAATCCTGGGCCGACATGAACGAGACGCGTATTTGTCGGCTCTGGCGTCGCTATTAGTACGAAGTTTTCGCTTCAACCACGCATGACGCCTCAAGAACATAGACAATCTATTGTCAAATGCCCTTCATGACAAAGCAGTCTTTGTCGAAAATCGGTGAATCAAAACAGCAGTTTCGTCTGTGAGTCTGGACAAACGACCTTTATTTGCTGTTCTAGTTCATCACTTTTCAAATTAGATTAATACCTCCCTCCTGTTCATTATCATTTGACGGGCATTGTCAATTCATTTACTGTACTAAGATCTAGACTCCATCCCCGTTGCGATTACAGCGGAAAAGCCCTTCTATTCTAAAGTAAAAACGCGACCCATGTAAGGGAGGGGAGGGGCGGGGCTTTTATATATTAAAAGATGGCCTTCTATTATTAGTAGAGCGGATTAGCTCCAAAAATCACAACAATTGTGCAAATTTTGACTAAAGCATGAAACTTTCACAAGTATTAGTATATGCCGTAAGATTTATTTTAAAGGTGGGAGGTAAATTTTAAAATGCCATTTTCGGCCGTTGCCATGGCAACGGATTAATTTCTCAAAAATGACATACATTCCCATGTAAATGGTAAATAAACATGACATAGATGACCAAAATGATAATTTTCAAGTTCCCAATTGAATATATATAAAATTTAGAAACATTCAAAATTAACAAGATAGTTCCAATTTGTCCGTTGCCATGGCAACGGCTTGTTTTTCCCCAGAAAAATAAAAAACTGATTAAAAAAACGTTGTAGAATAGGATTTATCTTTAATTTCCCCTAATTTTACAGTGTTAAACAACGATATTTTGGTTGCTCAATGTATAAACTACATCTCAAGCCATTGCCATGGCAACCAAATAACATCTAATTTACAAAAATAACATGGTAAACTAGACAATGGACAGGTGGAAAATACAACTGGAAATGACTTAATCTGTATGCTTAAGTTTTGACCCCCTCATTTGAACAAAAAAATACAGAATGTGTTCTGCAGGAGTTCTTTATAAAGATAAAACATTATGTTGCCTTGGTAATGCTTGAATTAAATAAAAAAAACGAATGTTGCAAAGATCCCGTTGCCATGGCAACAGTTTATTTCCCTCTAGAAAGGTAAAAATATTGATAAAATTATAGAATACATGTATGATTATCATTCCATTTTCAATATTTTTAAGGAACTAATCAAAATATGATTGTGACTACATTTATAAATATAACATCTTAAGCCATTGCCATGGCAACCAGATAACATCTAATTTAAAAAACAACAGCAGGGATGACAAGGTTATGGATAGGTGAAAAGTACAATGAAAATTAACTTATGTAAATGCATAAGGTTTGACCTACTCAATTAATTTAGGGGAAATAATACAGAGAGTGTTCTGCATGAACTAATTGGAATGATACAGATTGACGTTGCCTTGGTAATACTTGAATTCAACGATAAATATCAATGTTGCAAATTGCCTGTTGCCATAGCAACGGATCATTTAGTACCAGTTTTTATTAAAAAAGGACTATAGAATCTGTTTTTTCTTGCATTTCCCCCAATCTTAGTGTGTTAAACATAGATATGTTTGATGCAAATTGTTTAAATAAAATCTAAAGCTATTGCCATGGCAACCAAATAATATCTAATTCACAAAAAAATAATAATTTGGATGACAAGATCATGGACAGGTGGAAAATACAAATATAACTCAATATGCGAAAGGTTTGGCTAGTCATTTAATTTTAAACAAAAAATTCACTAAGTATTCTGTATGAGTTCATTAGAATAATAAATTGATGTTGCCTTGGTAATTCTTGAATTAAATGATAAATATTAATAATTCAAATGTTCTGTTGCCATGGCAACAGCTCATTTCCCCCAGAAAAGTATCAGCAGCTTTGATAAATAAAAACATGATAAAATCTGATTTTTCTTTCATTTCCCTTAAGTTAAGGGTGTTAGAAAATATATGTTTGCGGTTAATATGTAGATAACATCTTCAGCCATTGCCTTGGCAACCAATCAAGATGTAATTTATAAATACCAAAAAAGATTACTGTTGAAATGATAATGGTCAGGTGGGATGTAAAATAAAGGTTTACTTTTAAAAGCTACATAATGTTTGACCAGTCATTAAAGGGGAATGAAACCTTTGGAACAAGTAGGCTTGTGTCGAAACAGAAAAATCAAAGAATAAGAACAAAGAAAGTTTGAGAAAAATCAGACAAATAATAAGAAAGTTATGAGCATTTGAATATTGCAATCTCTAATGCTATGGAGATCCTCCCATTGGCAACGCTACAAGGATGTGTGATGTCACACATGAACAACTTTCCCTTTGATGGACCCTGAAAATGTGTCTTTTTGCTTTTTCGTATGGTGATACAAACTCTTTATCCATGATGTATTCTATAAAAATCTGTATTACATGCCCTCCTATAGAAAGAATACATGTTCTACTGATAGATGTAATAAAAGAGGCAATTTAAGTGAAATATATACTAAAGTAATGGGGAGAGTTGTTCAAGAGTGACATCACACATCTTTGTCGCATTGCCAATGTGAGGATCTCCATAGCATTAGTGATCGCAATATTCAAAAGCTCATAACTTTCTCATTATTTGTCCGATTTTTCTCAAACTTTCATTGATCTGTTTCTTAGATTTTTCTGTTTTCACACAAGCTATCTTGTTCTAAAGGTTTCATTCTCCTTTAAGTTTTGAACAAAAATTACAGTAAGTGTTCTGCATGAGTACAATAGCATGATAAAAACTGATGCTGCCTTGGTAATGGTTGAATTTAATATCATTTTTTTGCAAATGTGTAACGGATCGTTTTCCCCCAGAAAATACCATCTTTGATAAAAAAATACCTAGTAGAATCTTATTTTCATTCATTTCCACTAAGGTTAGGGTGTCAAACATACACGTACATGTTTGTTGTTAAATGTATAAATAACATTTTAAGGCGTTGAAATGGCAATAACATAACATTTCATTTACAAAAAAACATAGCTGACAAGATAATGGACCGAAGGAAAATACAATAAAATTAACTGAATATGCGTAAGGTTTGACCTACTCTTTTAATTTTGAACAAAAGTTACATTAAGTGTTATGCATGATTTCATTAGGATGACAAAAATTACTTTTGTTTTGGTAATGCTTGAACATAATGATGAATATCAATGTTACAAATGGCTCCAGAAAAGTACAAATTTTGATAAAAATATGTGTATTTATTTCCTTTTCCCTTATAGGAGGTTGCTGAACATAAATATGCTACATGATAAGCACCATCTTATTTCATTATACATGGCATCGAAATAAGACCTACAAAAATCACATCAGACTTTTTTGGGCTCAACTAAATTCCCGAAACTCTAATTTTGATGCTGGACAATTACGTTCAAAGTATTCGCAGGCGGCCATTTTGAAGAAAGCGTGTTTTAAAGCTGTTCATCATATCAATATCTAAGGGGATTATAGGGGTTGATGAATCAAAATCTTAAGTCTATTTGAGGAGTAGACATGGTCTTGATATCCTAATCAAGGTAAATACAGTAAATCAACTTTTACATGGAGATCATGAAATCATGAAATCCTTCCTTGTTCGACTGTTTTAGCATACTTGGCTTGAAATATGATAGCAAAGCACTATTAGGCATCATCTGCCAGGATACACCTTTTAATTCCTGCATACAAATGTCAGAAAATCGTTACTTTGTGAAAATTCCCATAATTTCTTTAAAAATTCATGAAAATTGCCGAAAATTAAAAAAAAATTCCCACAAAAGTCACGTTTATTCCCATGGAAAGTTTCCATCAAGAAAATTCCCGGGAATTTGCAACCCGTCCCCCCCCCCCTCCCAAAAAAGAAAAAAAAATCATTATCAAGAAAGAATACAGAGAAAGTGAAAGAGAGATGGATAAAATATGATTATTTTACGAATAATATACCAAAAGGAAAAATTTGGAAATTTTTGCTCTGTCGCTGGCTCGGTGAGAACATTTTAAAGTAAATTTTGCTTGATATGTCATATCTGGCCCCCTCAAAATTGCACTGCTGATTTTGAAGAAGAAAATTTTGTAATACTGTGATAATTTTTAAAGTAACATATGAATCTATTCAACGCCAAGTGTAATCTATTCACTGGTTATTTTACATGAAAAGTAGACTCGTCAAATAAAATAAAAAATACCTTTACTGGTTGAAAGGTTAAAAATAATTTAAGCAAGGGTATTCCAGGATGGTGCCCTCAGTGGGTGCCATAGGCTAAAAATTCACAATTCATCCATTACTTGATAAAATGGCTTTAATTTGGTTTCTATTCATTGGTTTTAAGGATCAAGTAGTACATTGGACCAAGTTACAGGGAAAGCCAGTGGTCTGGAATGTCCAAAAATCCAAGATGGCTTCAAAAAATTGAATCTAAAATGGTTGCTTATACCTAAAGCGGACATAGCTCATTTCATATTGGCCTGGAGGATAATATTTTGGTGTCTAAATCATTGGTTTCAAGAGTAAATCATTGGTTTCAAGAGTCTAACAATATTAGTACAAGTTACAATGACAGTCAGGTGTATTCGAAAATCCAATATGGCTTCCAAAAACTATTCTAAAATGGCTGCTGATACTTAAAAGTGGAATAACTCCTTTTATATTCACCTGTGAGATATGATTTTGGTGTCTAAACCATAGTTTCAAAAGTGAAATAATAAATTAGGACATATTTTGTTCAATATCTGTCTGGGGAATATGATTTTGATGTCTAAACCATCATCATAAAACCATGGTTTAATGCATTAGAACAAGTTACAAGGACAACCAATGGACTGGTATGTTAAAAAATCCAAGATGGCCTCCAAAATGGGGTCTAAATTGATTGTTGTTACTTCGAAATGGACATATAATTTATTAATAATGCACATTGGGGGTATGATTTTGGTGTCTACACTAGTGTTTCAGGGGTCAACTAATACTGTACATTGTGTCAAGTTGAATGGACAGTCAGGTGTTAATATTGTGTCCAAAAATTCAAAGATTGTTTGAAAAATGGGGGTTTTAATGTTACTTAAAAGTGGACATAGTACATTAAAAAATACTCCTGGGGATGTTATTTTGGTGTCTACATTAGAATTTCAAGGATCAAATGATACGTTGGGACTGGTTACAATGATGTATAGATGTCCATTTTGCCTGAAAATCCAAGATGGCATCAATGAATGGGTTAAAAAATGACGACTGTTACGTTGAAGTGGATATGATATCCACTTGTGAGAATCTACCTTGGATTTTGGACAAAATTGAAAACTAACCATCCTTGTTACTTGTCCTAATGTAATAGTGGACCCTTCATACCACAGTGTAGACACCAAAGATGTTTCTCACAGGTTGTATGAACTCTGATAATTTTTGAGTGATAGAAGTCATTTTAGATTCCATTTTGGTCACCCTCTTGGATTTTTAGGCAATTTGGACAACTGGATATCATTGTAACAAGTCTAAACGTATTTTTCGAAACCTTAAACCAAAGTTTGAACACCAAAATCATTTTTCCTTGGTTGACTTTCAATGAACTTTGTCAATTTTTAAGCAACAGACTCCAATTAAACCCCGATTGTTTGAAGCCATCTTAGATGTTTAGACATATTGGATTACTCACTGTCCTTGTAACTTGTTCCATGTCATGATGTATTTACTGACTTTTAAAACCATGGTTTAGATATCAAAATAATATGCCCTTGGCAGATATTACACGAAATATGTCAATTCTTTAGTAACAGGGCTATTCTATAATCCATTTTTTGAAGCCACCTTGGATTTTTGACATACTTGACCACTGAGTGTTCTTGTAACTTGTCCTAATGTATAGTTTGACACATTTCACCATGGCATAAACTTATTCCAGGCTATTAAACAATCTACGTTTTTTTAATGCATCAACAACAATTTTAGACTCTATTTTCAAAGCCATCTTGGATTTTTTTAAATATACTGGACAACTGACTGTCCGTGTAACTTGTCATAGTGTATTACTTGACCATTGAAACCATGGTCTAGACACCAAATCATATATCCCAGACGGATATGAAATAAGCTATGTCCATTTATATATCAACAGCCATTTCAAACTCCATTTTTGGAAGCTGTCTCAGGGTCTTGGACACATCAGACCACTGGCTGTCCTTGTAACTAGTCACAATATACTACTTCACCCTTAAAACCATTGCATAGAAACCACATTAAGCCACTGGAATTAGATGTAATTTGGTTGTCATGGCAATGGCATAAGTTATTTGTATATCAACAGCAAACATAATGCTTTGCACTCTAAAATTAGGGGAAATTTATGACAAAATGCAGATTCTAAACTGTTTTTCTATCAAATTTGGTACTTTATTCGGGAAAAAAGGAGTCATTGCCATGGCAACGGGCTATATGTAACAGTGATATTTATCATTAAGTTCAAGCATTACCAAGGCAACCTCAAATTTTATCATTCTAATGAACTAATGCGAACCACTGTAATCTTTGTTCAAAATTAATTGACTGGGTCAAACCTTGAGTTAATGGATTGCATTTTCCACCTGTCCATTATCATGTCAACCATGTTATTTTTTTCAAATTAGATGTTATTTGGTTGCCATGACAATGGCTTAAGCTATAATTTGAATGTTAACAGGAAACATATCCATTCTTACCCTAAAATTAGGGGAAATGAAAGGAAAAAATCAGATTCTACAGATTTTCTGATCAAAACTGTTACTTTTCTTGGGGAAATGAGTAGTTGCTATGGCAACAGGTCATTTGCAACGTTGATGTTTATCGAATTCAATTATTACCAAGGCAACTTCAATGTTTATCATTCTAAGAATGATAAATAGTTCATGTAGAACACTCATTGTATTGTTTCCCCTAGATTAATTGAGGTCAATCCTGATGCATACAGTGATGCACATCAAGTGAATTTTCATTGTATTTTTCACCTGTCCATATCCTTGTCATCCATGTTGTTTTTTTAATTAGATGTTATCTGGTTGCCATGGCAATGGCTTAAGATGTTATATTTATAAATTTAGTCACATATATATCTCGATTAGTACCTTAAAATTATTGAAAATGGAAAGATGATCATACATGTCTAAATTCTAATTCAATATTTTTACCTTTCCAGAGGGAAATAAGCTGTTGTCATGGCAACGAGCCCTTTGTAACATTTTAAAAAGAATTTAATCCAAGTGTTACCAAGGCAACATAAGTTCATATCTTTTTAAAGAACTCCTGCAGAACATTTTAAGTACTTTTTGTTCAAATGAGGGGGTCAAAAGTTAAGCATACAGATTAAGTCAATTCTAATTGTATTTTCCACCTGTCCATTGTGTTGTCAACCATGTTATTTTTTTTTTCAAATTAGATTAATTTGGTTGCCATGACAATGGCTTCAGATATTGTTTGTATGTTAACAGCAAACATATCAATTCTTACCATTAAATTAGGGGAAATGAAAGAAAAATCAGAGTCCAAAGTCCTTTTTCTAATCAAAACTAGAACTTTTTTGCGTAAATGAGCCGTTGCTATGGCAACAGGTCATTTGCAACATTGATATTTATCGTTGAATTCAAGTGTTACTAAGGTAACATCAATGTTTATCATTCTAATTAGTTCATGAAGAACACTCACTGTATACTGTTTCCCCTAAATTAATTGAGTAGGTCAAAACTTATGCATAAAAGTTATTTTCATTGGATTTTTCACCTATCCATAACCCTGTCATCCCTGTCATTGATTTTTTTTAATTAGATGTTATTTGGTTGCCATGGCAATGGCTTAAGATGTTATATTTATAAATGCAGTCACAAACATATATTTTTATTAGTTCCTTAAAAATATTGAAAATGGAATGATGATCGTATTCTACATTTTTATCAATATTTTTACCTTTCTAGAGGGAAATATGCTGTTGCCATGGCAACGGGATCTTTGCAACATTTGTTTTTAAAATTTAATTCAAGCATTACCAAGGCAACATAATGTTTTATCTTTATAAAGAACTCCTGCAGAACACTTTCTGTATTTTTTTGTTCAAATGAGGGGGTCAAAACTTAAGCATACAGATTAAGTCATTTCCAGTTGTATTTTCCACCTGTCCATTGTCTTGTTAACCATTTAATTTGTGTAAATTGATGTTATTTGGTTGCCATGGCAACGGCTTGAGATGTAGTTTATACATTGAGCAACCAAAATATCATTGTTCAACACTGTAAAATTAGGGAAAATTAAAGATAAATCCTATTCTACAACGTTTTTTTAATCAGTTTTTTTATTTTTCTGGGGAAAAACAAGTCGTTGCCATGGCAACGGACCAATTGGAACTATCTTGTTAATTTTGAATGTTTCTAAATTTTATATATATTCATTTGGGAGCTTAAAAATTATCATTTTGGTCATCTATATCATGTTTATTTACCATTTACATGGGAATGTATGTCATTTTTGAGAAATTAATCCGTTGCCATGGCAACGGCCGAAAATGGCATTTTAAAATTTACCTCCCATCTTTAAAATAAATCTTAGGGCATATACTTATACTTGTGAAAGTTTCATGCTTTAGTCAAAATTTGCACAATTGTTCGGCTAATCCGCTCTACTATATATAATATTATATATTAAAAGATGGCCTTCTAAAAATATAATAGCAGGGCCCGCTGGGAGAACAGTTTTCGGAACTGAAGTGGCTACCCTGGGTAAATATGCCGCTATTATTATTATTATTATTATTATTATCATGTTGTGCTTTCCATTTAGTTAGGGCGGAAAAGTGCTTCTGAAAATGGCGATGACCTTTCATCGCTTTATTTTTCATTCATCAAAAAATTTTGGATTGAAAAATATACTTCAGGAAAATTGCGGTGAACTTTGACCGTTTTTTTGTGGTCAGAACCTATTTGTCCCTCCCGGCCAAATAAGTTTTCCATGTACGCTACTGCCCCCATTATAGGTGATATCTACCTTCTGCTCCTTATTCCATTTATTTTCATATTTGTTTGTAAAAACTGTTTTGTATATTCAACATAATTTACTTAAAACGACTGATACAGAGAATCATTTTGCAATTTCTCTCTTTAAACAGCGTGTTTCCTTAAACAAAATCGTTCCCATCTAGAGATTTAAAAAATATATACAGAAGCAAACGAGATAATCATGAGAATAGGGAGGACAAAGTTATTATACGCCTACCATTATAGAGGATAACTTGTATAATATACTCGAAAGGGCGTGGAGATACTTGTCGTATAATTAGCTTCATGAGTCTTATTAGCAAAGGTCAACCATTTGATAACGCAAATAAGTATTCATAAGCTTTAGGGCGATTTCCCGATGGATTATTGTGCTCAGCAACCCTCTGCCGCTTTTAGGAAATTTACCATTATCTGCCCAGGATAGAGCGCCATTAACAAGACTGTGACGCTTCGGAGATCTTTTTTTTAAGAATAATTCTTATATTGCTTTTGTGTTTGTCTCATTTGCACCACTCTTAGACAAAACAGGATTATTTCAATTGTTAAGTAGACAATGGTAAATCATTAGAACTATTTCATTTTACGAAAAAGAAGAATATTTACAATCAGGAACATTGATGCTGTAAATTAGCTGAATAGTTGTTCTTTTATAAGTCGACATCCGATGAAAAACACTTATTGAAACGCAAGCCCGTGAGGCATTCGGTTATGAAGAGTTTGTAAGTGGCTCTACATGACTATAGATAAGAAAAAGATAATCAAGATACATGTAATTAGTTATACGGACGGACGAAATTATATTATGTCTGGTGAACTATTCAATTACCACCTATAGCTTGGATAACGCTTGTTGAATGTCAATGTATGTTTCATAAAGCTGTTCGTAAGTTAAGAGCAACTTTAAGAACGGCTGGTGACACATTCTTGTGGAAAATGCGGGGGAACTTGGTACATTCATTCCCGACCTTTCGTTGGAGAACGCGAACGCTTATTTACGACGTTAGTTGATTTTGGAAGAGACTTTTGGGCCCGTCGTCATGGTCGTAAATCTCTGTCCTGCAATGCAAATTGTGTGACATGAGATTTTTTTTTCGTTTCGCATCTGCAACGGAAACATTCACCATGCGTTTCGTGTGCAAAATTATGGTTGCTACTATGGTAACAGCGATATATCCGATCTAGGACGACTTTCCAAAGCCACATTTGGTTCCTCCCAGAGCTCGAGAGGCCGCCCGGGGGGCCCACTTCCATTGAAGAGTGGATACCAGGCGCGACCACGCGTAAAAAGGGAAAGAGTGGGCAAGTACGTTACGTATAGGCCTATGTAACGTTATAAGGGTGTCAAAAACGATGTTTAAAATACTGAAAAAGAGGATATGTTTTCAATACTTGTAGGGTTTCACAAGCTAAATACTTGTTAAAGAGAAATTCCAGTAGTTGCAGTAAACACTGATTTCATGAGAAAGTCTGTAAAACAAGGCTTAATTGTCAGTATATCTTCGATGATCTAGATTTAGTACAGTTACATAAACTGAACTTCGTGAAATCTTGAAATCTACGCTGAAAAATGTTCAGACTGAACTTCCCCAACACAGATAAGCGCACGTGGGACAGTGTATAATTGTTGCTTTGAATGTCGTGCCCGACGCTCTACCCGAATCCTGTGCTTATTTGCTGATTTCTCAGCGATTACACAATTTCTTCCAGAATCCTTTGGCACATACGTTTTATTTATACAAACAGACACTTTGGTGGTCATTTCATTGGATTCTGTACGAACTCATTTTGATATCGTTACCAAAACTAGCATTTACCTTTAAGAGATGCATTTTCATAATCTGGAAAAGCCTTGCTTCCCTTGTTTAGGGTGCTTTTCGAAACCGCATGGTCGTGCCTGGTATCCACTCATCAATGGAAGTGGTCCCCCCCCCCGGGAATTCGAATCTAATTCCAATTTCTCCCGTCTGAAGGGGTTTCCAGGCACACTGCTGAGTTGGCCTATGACACCTTGCCTGAGTCGATTTGACTGGCTTCAGCTTTATGAATTTTAATAGGCAACGATGTGCGTGATTGGGGCTTGTCTGAGATTAAAGTAAGGATTCCTTTTATATGTTTTCATCATTTTTTTTCATAGCTTATTTATAAGCTGTGCAGCTGAAGAAAATATATTTCTTCCGAAGCCTTTCGCTGAGAGATGAGCGAAATCTATACGAGAGCGAGCCTGTTAAAGGTCAAGTCCACCTCAGAAACATGTTGATTTGAGTCAATAGAGAAACATTTCTGGGGAAATTAAAACATAATGCCCATTACATTGTGTGCTAGAGGCATATCGTTTGTGTAGGAGTAAACAAAAGAAAAAACCCGTGTTCAGACGTATACATGCTGTGTACATAATCAACGCATGCGAAATGGTTTCGGCTGGAGAGGTGATTTGACCCATGGAATCAATTGCCAGAGATCCACCAATAATCCACATTATATGCAATATCGATTCGATGGACTGTAATGATCTATATCTAAGCCTTAATTCAGTAACTTTTTCCTCACTCAATATGTACTCGATTTGTTTGAAAAACCACTTTCTTATCCATGTCATAATCTATTGTAGGTCCTGCATTTCGAATATCTCCAGCCATCAGTCGTAATGAACATGCATGTATGGTGCGGGTGTCGCGGGAAAGAATTTTGCACACGAAAAGCAGATCTGTAGGGCCTGTAACCCCCTGTAACACAAAGCTTAGCATTGATTGTAGAGCAGTTTTCTACGTTTGATTCTATTGACTATAATGTACAATCAATCTTAAAAAATCTAGTGTATGATTAAGCGTTAACTTTTGTGTTAGGGGACCCTAATATTAGCGCTCGTGATGATTGCGAAAGGTGGCTATTAACGATGGTTAAGCGGGCAAGAAAGGTTCACCAGTCGTTCTTACAATCGCTCTTAACTTACGAACAGCTTTATGAAACACCCACGCGGTTCCTAACGTTTAGAACCAGGCCAATACTTCAATGGGGCTAATAATCTATTCATGAGGTCATATCTTGGGGCCTCACCGACCGATTCCCACCAAATTTGGGTTGTGTGGGTTTTTGTCATCATGCTTTACCAAAATATGATATCAAAAATGCTGAAATTCAAAAAGTGAAAATTGATGACGTCACACTTCAGTACTCTATTGAACTAACACTGAATTTAACACCGGATTGAAATTACTAATGTGTTCATGTTAGTACACCGGAAACATCACAGTCTTTGCAGTGCAGCAAATAACCAAAAGGCCTATTTTTGTAATAGAGGTTTTATTTGTTTATCGGATTGGTAAAATACCTGTTAATTCCTAATTCGTGTTTCAAGAAGCATTAAAATTGATTGCATCTCAGCCAATCACACGTATAATTTTCTGTAGCTTATAACAAATGAGACTGAAAAAAGGAATCGCCAATAAATCATTTCATGAAACCTTGCCTATCTCAAGAACACTCATTAGCGAGAGAAAAATCAAAGATCTTGATCTATTACTATTAAATAATTTAAAAAAAGAAGAAAGAAAAATAAAATACGGAAGCATGAAACATGTCTACATCTTGGCAAATTCTCGCAGTCATTATTACACCTCTCCTTATAAAACCTCAATTCATTTGTCGCCATCGCAGCAACTCTTAAGATGAAAAAATACACGTACAATAAGTAAATTTTGATTGATCCTCAAACTGATATTTATAGAGTTTTACATTGACGACTATTATTTTATTGCAGACACGGGTAGTCAGCCACTGTATATTTTGAAAGGTCCGTCTTTTGGCCGATTTCGTCTGATTTCATCAATTGCTCCATTATAATTTTCCACACAGCAATCGATCAAACTGAGTTCAAAGTTCCTGTCCACAGTGTGTTCACAGTGCGTTCAAAGTGAGTTAAAAGTGTTCACAGTGAGTTACAAGTGTGTTCACAGTGAGTTCGAATTGAGTTAAAATGGTGTTCATATTAAGTTCAAGTGTATTCACAATATGTTAACACAGTGAGTTCAAAGTGTGTCACATTGTGTTGAAAGTGTTTTCACAGTGTGTTTACAGTGTGTTCAAAGTGTGTCCACAGTGTGTTGAAAGTGTTTTCACAGTGTGTTTACAGTGTGTTCACAGTGTGTTCACAGTGTGTCCACAGTGTGTTCATAGTGTGTTCACAGTGTGATCACAGTGTGTTCACAGTATGCCCAGTGTGTTCATAGTGTGTTCACAGTGTGTTCACAGTGTGTTCATAGTGTGTTCACAGTGTGTTCATAGTGTGTTCACAGTGTGTCCACAGTGTGTTCACAGTGTGTTCACAGTGTGTCCACAGTGTGTTCATAGTGTGTTCACAGTGTGCTCACAGTGTGATCACAGTGTGTTCACAGTGTGCTCACAGTGTGTTCATAGTGTGTTCACAGTGCGTTCTCAGTGTGCTCATATTGAGTTCAAAGTGTGTCCACAGTGTGTTCGAAATGTCAACTAAGACACTGTGGACATATTATGTGACACCTTGTATCTAGCAGATCAAAGCTCCATGATTGCTAAATAATGTAACATACCTTTTTTGTGTGTTTCGAAAATCACACAAATACCTACTCATTTCAACATCACAAACATTGATTCAGGCAATGAATTCAGACAGTATAGCTCTAATTTCTTCTTCAAATCCACTTGAGATAATATTATTTGTGTAGACATTGCGACCGCTTTATGACGCTTCATCTGTTTAACATTATGACTATCTATGATAATGTGGATACATTTCCGTTTAATAATCAGTAGTTAATGATAGAAGATAGACTTTGTCCTTATGATTTAGCTGCGGGAGGCAATGTATGAACATTACCCGCAAAGCAAAGAGCAAAAGCATGCGTTCCATCACGGTTTCTTGTGCCTCACTGCTAAAAAAATAATGATATTCAGAACAACAGTAATTACAACTCAAATGAAAATGCTTACGAAAATAATAATACAACTTATAATTGAAATACATGTAATATTCATACGATGATAATTGACATACATTTACAAAAACACTTCAGTTTTGCAATTTCATAATTCAACAATTTCTCACAACTTGTGTTCGATATATGCCCCTGTTTTTGTCTATTTGTCATTCTGTCGATTTATGAATGTATCTATTATTGTTATTTATGAATGTTGATTTTATTTATGGATGTGTATTTTCATGATGGTCTGACAAACAACAAAAAAATCCATTCACTACAATTCGACACCGCCCTACATCTACACTAGACGACACCATAACTAAACATCTCTACACGAGAAGCCTATACTACATGTACACGTAGGCGTAGGTCCAGAGGGGGGGGGGTGCAAAAGGGCCCCCTTGTTGGGGACTTTCTTGGCAGGTGAAAATTTGTAAAGGAAAAAAAATAGAACTCACACATATATATACATATATTTATATTTTATGATAAATATTATTTTTCCTACCTTTTTCATACTTTTTTTTTGCTTATCATTTTTTGTGTAGTTGAAAAGCATGCGCCTGTGCATCGGGTGTGGGCGGGGGGCATTTCATAAAAAAATGTCCGAAAAGTTATAAGATCTGACACTTCTATTGATTTTGATTGGGTGAGAAGCACAGTTCCTTTGGCAATTATAACTGTCGAATAAAGTCGGACTTTTCGGATAAAATATCCAACAAGTCTTTTTATGAAATGCTCCTCTGATGGACCCACCCGTAACGTACAGCCCTTTCACACGGTAAAAAAAAAATCGTAATTTGAATGATGATTCCAGTGAAAAATAAGGCTAGTGACGAAATTTTAGCACGCGTGAAACCAAACCAGAACATGAATAGAATCACGAACGCTAATCACAATCACGAATTCAAACTCTTCTCCGGAGGTGAATTCCACTTCAGTTTCACTCAAATCACAGTTCTCGAGTGACAGTGTGAAAGGTCCGATGATTCTTAAGACGAAATCCAATCATCATTGCAATGATGATTCAACCGCCCTTTCACACGGTAAAAAAAATCGTATTTTGAATAATGATTCCAGTGAAAAATAAGGCTAATGACGAATATTTAGTACGTGTGAAATCAAAGTAGACCATGATTAGAATCACGAACGCATATCACACTCACGCTCACAATAGCAATCATCATTACAATGATGATTCAAAATTCACGTGTGAAAAGGCCCCCAAGATTCACGTATGAAGAGGCCCAAAAAGACACCTCTCCGTTTTAACTCATGTTGTGTGTTTTCAACCATGTTTCACATTATCGTAGCGAATAATGGAAGATAGTTCATGATGGTTAATGGAAATTGAGATGGTAAGGAAATAACTATTATCAAACTGATTTATATACGGTATGACCATGTTATAGAAATTCTTCAATGTTTAGTTACCAATATGAAATTTGAAAATGCTATATCTTTCCTCTTCGACAATCCACCGCGATTCACCTTGATGATTGCTTTTACACTTTAAAGGGAAATCCAACCTTTGTGATAACATGTTGTGTTAGGAAGGATGATGAAAGTTTTAAAGAAATCGGACAAGCAATTAGAAAGTTATGGCTGCTTTAAAATTGAGATCCGTAAGACTATGTAGATTTCAAATTGACAACTGGGTAATTAGTAAATTATGACAAGGGGCAAAGACAACTTTCCCATCGGCCATGGGCTTAATTATCAGGGATTGTGGTTTTCTCCTAAGTACCAGTTCCCCTGGGGCAGTAATCTAAATATAGCCAAGGTAGTATATTGTTTTATGTCCTAATGGAAAGAAAAAATATAGTTTGAAGTAAAACTTTCGAAAAAAATGACATTTTAGCCATTTTACACGGAGGAGTATAGGCCTTGCCTTACATCACTATGACATCACATATGCGGCCAATTCGAAGTCTCCATGGGTATAGTGATTACCAATATTTACAGCTTTTGAAAATTCTTAACTTTCTTATTGTTTGTCCGATAGTGTTCAAACTTTCACCTATCAATTGTTTGATTGTTCTTTTTCCTCTAAAAACAAGTTTTTGTATGGGTAGGATTCCCCTTTAAGAAGAAAACGAAGTCATGGTGGACTCGGTCATTTATTTTCAGAAATAAAAAACAACAAGAAAAAGAACACACAATTTTAATACCACCTCCTATCACATTTCTCAAGCCAGGTGGGGGGAGGTGAAACACCATGTTTTGCTAAATATTTATTTTGATTAGTTTCTTCTAGAATCAACATCCTTCACTTATAGTGTTGAAGCAAAAAAAGGAAACAAGACAAAGCATAATAAAAGAACACATTTTTTTTTTTTACAAAACACGGACAAAGGCTCTAGAAAAATCAATGTAAATATCAGTTGCATGAACATAAATAATACACACATAGTTGAAAGAAGCGGAGAAGCATAACGACAAGATAGGCAATTCCGGAAATTTATGACAACTGCTAAATGATAAAGAGTTCCTGCAGATTAATAGATTAATTCTAAATACTTCTTATGTAGTTTACTTATAGTCTACTTACCTAATTGGAAAATAATTAGTTTGAAATTCAAAATATGGTCCTGTCATGGAGGTCTTTACAACAGGTTTTCGAATACAACGCGACGGTACTATGATATACCCCGTGCTAATACAATGTATCTACATAACGAGATGGTTTTCTCCTAATTCTATTTGCATTCTTTATCTTTACAAATAAAGACACTGATTAGAGAACATTGAACGTTGACACTTTGTTAATCCGTAAAAACAACTTTACAATTCATATCTCTTTAGAATTCCATAGACACAATGATATATATGAGGATGGTACGGTGTAAAAATGGCAGAGGTGAAAATGGCAGAGGCCAAAAATGCAGAGTTAAATATGGCAGGAGCAATAATGGCAGAGGTAAAAATGACCGATGCAAAAATGGCAGAGGTAAAAATGGCAGAGGCAAACATGTCAGAGTTTAAAATGGCGAAGGTATACATGGCAGAGGTAAAATAACAGAGGTAAAAATGGCAGAGGTAAAAATGGCAAAGGTAAAAATGGCCGAGGCAAAAATGGCAGAGGCAAACATGTCAGAGGTACAAATGTCAGAGGTAAAAATGGCAGAGGTAAAAATGGCAAAGGTAAATAAGGCAAAGGCAAATATGGCAAAGGTAAAAATGGCAAAAGTAAAAATGGCCGAGTAAAAATGAAAAAGATAAAATTGGCAGAGGAAAACATGTCAGAGTTAAAAAAAAAAAAAAAAAAAATAATGACACTGTAAAATATGATTAATGTTTGCCCTCAGTTATACGTCACTAACTTTATGCCGCTCTCACAACTACTACTATACTACTACTACTACTACTACACTACTACTACTACTACTACCACTACTACTACTACTGCTACTACTACTACCACTACTACTACTACTACTACTACTACTACTACCAATACTACCACTACTACCACTACTATCACTACGACTACTACTACTACTACTACTACTACTACTACTACTACTACTACTACGACTACTACTACCAGAACAACCACCACCAGTACTACTACTACTACTACTGCTGCTACTGCTATATACTACTCCTCCAATCACGTACATGTATACTACTACCACTACGACGACGATGACATACTACTCTTACTACTACTACTACTACTACTACTACTACTATTACTACTATTACTACTACTACTACTACTACTACTACTACTACTTCTGCTGCTGCTGCTACTACTATTATTAATACTACTACTACTACTACTACTACTGCTGCTGCTGCTACTACTACTATTACTACAACAACAACAACAACCAATACTACTACTACTACTGCTGCTGCTGCTGCTACTACTATTATTAATACTACTACTACTATTATTACTGCTGCTGCTGCTGCTGCTGCTGCTACTACTACTACTACTACAACAACAACAACAACAACAACCAATACTACTACTACTACTACTACTACTACTACTACTGCTACTACTTATATTGTTGTTGTTGCTTCTACTACTACTACTACTGCTGCTACTACTACTACTACAACAACAACAACAACAACAACCAATACTACTACTACTACTACTGCTGCTGATGCTGCTGCTACTACTATTATTAAGGCGTGTTGTCAAAAGTGTGCGTGCGTCTTTACCTTTATATTCTACGGCGAACCCGCTGAGCGTGCCATTGTCCATTTTTCTTTCCTACGGGTCAGTGCTCTTGCCATTCAAGACGCCAGCGTGCCCTTTTGCAGCGAAAACGGAAGCGTTCGCTTTTATCTTTTCTTCTGACATGCTTCGGTTGGCTCTCCGATAATATGTTTTTGCATTAGCGCCCTCTATGTTCACGATATCGGCGTTTTAGGCAAACTATTGAACGCCCGATCTCTAGTCACTGATCTGAATATCATTGTGTCCTTGTATCGGTGTGCCTAGTCCATTGGGGGTACATTTTCCAAAGTTACGCTTTCACAATTTCTTTTGATAGTTTTTCGTTTCAGGTTTCAGTAGTGACAAAGTTCAATTAGATTTAGATTTGATTTTTTCAAATAGAACGAGTTGTTTTATTTTGAAGAATATACCGTTAAGACACTGACTTTCTAAAAGTAAATGTTCAGGTGCGGGTAATTTTTTTTTCATCACACTGAGCCCACACAGTCAGCATTGTCGGGTGAAAAGGAAAAATATGGAATTGTCCTTAACTTCTTTGTAAACGAAATGCAAAACCCTTTGCAAAAGATGCAATATAAATCATACCTGGGTCCCAAAATGATGGCATTTAAATATCTACATTGAAACGCTATACTGTGACAAAAAATAATAAACTCATAAAATGCAAGCGTTTTTGTGGGAAAATGGACAAGGGCATCGTTGAGATTCATATTTGAGCTAAACATAGGCCTATATCTAATTTAGTCAAAGTGCACAACAATTTTACTCTTAATATACATTATGTTTAAACATTAACATGCTAGAAACTTATATATTCACACATAATACAGATGTCGTGCAAAACAAACGAATAAAATATCATTAATTTTGAACTTTTAAAAATTAAATTGGATGCTCAAGCAGTCATATCGGTCATTGTTGATTAAATGCACAATTCTTGAATTTCATTGCCCGAAATTTAGAACAAAAAGTATTTTCGTTACTTTGTAAGACCATTACAAACATCTTTACCTTCAAACGAAATCAAAAGCACTTAACAATTTAGTATAAAAATTATCAAACTTGACCATGAATTGAGTTGAATGTTTATAAAGGAATTATAGCGTATTTTAATGAATCCCATTCTAAACTTTGAATGACCGATGTCTCCGGGGAAAAAATATCGCGTGAATTAAAATGCAAATTAACACATTTAAGTGACTCTGACATGAAATTGGACATGAAAACCTATATTATCTTTTTACCTGGGATCCGTCTTTATTCTCTTATCAATTTCCCTTGTGATCTAGAGTACTAAGTGACCAAGTGTTCTTGATTACCATCCAGCAGACACAGAACCGAAGGGGGTCTGGGCTGAAGCCTCCACACTCTTTTTCCTCCAAATAGCGTACAAAACGTAAAAAGTACCATGATTTTATGCATGGTGATCCCCTTCAAAACCGTTCGGCGGTTGGGGAAGGCTTAATTGTCTTTTTCAATTTTTCAGTTCTACTCACAATATTTAATTTTGTCAACTTAATTTTAATGGCTTTTTTTTTTCATCCAACTTCATTTCTTCCTTTGAATTTTTCTAAACCTTTTCTATACTTATTTTTTTAACCTTCACGTTTGACTTATACAGTAGTGCATATTGCCGTTGATTTCTTCTTCCTATCAAATATCTGAATTTATCTGCAATATGTGTGTGTCAAATTATTGCAAATTAGATTCCCAGTGTCTCAGGTAAACATAATTTACCGACGTAAAGTTTGTAATACGAAAGCCTCTTTGGCCTAGTTTCCCTTCCAACTTTGTACTTCACCTCTTAATCGTATAGCTGTATTCTGTATAGCTTGCAAATTTAAATACTTTTACACACACAAAAAAAATCAATAAACGTTCAGGAAATGGTAATGCCTCGGTCACATTTGCTCTCCGGCGGCCGTACGGCGAGTCGAAAACAGCCGTTTTATTCATTTTTATTCAAACCACCTATATTTAGCTGGTACAAAAACTGTTGAAACGACTGTTTTCGACTCGCCGTACGGCCGCCGTAGAACAAATGTGACCGAGGTATTAGGCATACTAGATCAAGAAGGATGGAGTGTATGCTGGCGCAGATCCTGCCGAATTAACACAATACAATCTAATAGGCGCCGTATTTATTTTGAACAATAGTTGGCCTCTCAAAAGTATTGTGGTCTATTCTGTGACCTCTACTATTGTAAGCGCTTTGGGCCTAATGGGAAAAGCGCAGTACAAATAATAAGTAATAATAATAATAATAATAATAATAATACTAAAAGAAGTCAGTGGGTCTATATTCTGCACCTGGAGGGTACAGTAGTGATACCGGGGGGGGGGGGTGGCATCCGGCCCTTGCGCCCTCCCTCTTTGAGAGCCATTATCAATTGCTAATGTAAATATGCCATTTTTACACAAGTGTGCCCCCCTTTGAAACTCACAGCATGTATTTTAATGAGGATATGTCGTTCATGCACAAGTGAGGACCTTCACTTTCGCCTGGTAAACACCCCTTTTCCAAATATATTTGATTATTAAAATACACGGAGAGATGATAGGCAAAGAATATAACTCGAATGTTAATATTAAGAGTAGACCTATAAGGAGGGAAGTTACATGGTTAATTAAAAATGTGTTGATAAAATATCAGTGGAACGTTATGTTATAATTTGCTGCGCCAAACAGGTTTTATGTAATATTGCTCTTTATAAAGACAAGTATTAAACTACATTAAATGTCGAAATGCTGAGATGTATAATGGAAACCATATTAAAATGCACATTACGAAAAGAACCAAAATCAAGGCTCTAGTATGGGGACAAAACGAGAACAAGAAAACTACCCATTTGATGCTCATTTTAATTCCCAGAAAGCCGGACGTTGAAAATGACCTGGGCCAGTGCATTGCTAGCTGTATTTAATGGGAGAGCTCGGCTTACCCCATTGTCAAGGTAGATTTAAATTACCCCATTCTTGATTGGGGAGATTACCCTATTGTTGAACATAGAGGTGGTCTGACTGGTGGCGGATTTCAATAGAAGGATGACCCCTTGATTGGTGGGGGTATTTCAATGGGTGACTGTCTTAATACTTTGATGTGTCCCCGATGTGTCTTTTAATCGAACACCGTGTTTGCAACTAATCCCAATTAATGAGACTATTTGGCATCAAAATGAAAGTCTAACTTCCATCCTTTTCATAGATTTCGTTTGAAAATACTTACAGTGTACGTTTATAAGGTAAACTTGAAATATGAGAAGGCGCTTTATAATATGTAAACCAAATATGATTTGTTCATAAGTATCTTTATAACAAATGTTTTCAAAATCGAGTTTCATAGAACAGATGTATAATACTCGATTTAATAACAACCATAATATTTCATAGTCATCGAGAGGGTAAGTATCAGACTAAATAATGCAAGCGTGATTTGTTCAGGCGCTGGTAAGATTTTTCTTTTCAATCCCACTGAGCCTGATCTCTTTTTTTTTTCATACAAAAGCCGGGATAGACATGTGGTTAAATAAGCATTAATTGGATTCGTGCTTTCGGGAAAACAGTATTTATTTACGAGCAAGAACATTGAAGTGTTCAGTGTTGGCACCGGTTGGCACCACTGCGATGAAGTTAATTCGAATTGTGTTTTTGAACAGGATCAAAATAGTAGAAGTAAAAACGTTAAGCTTATTATATAAATATGTATTAATCATTCGGATTTATGCATTATTCTGAACTACAATTGTCTATAATTGAATGATTTATATGTATTCAATCAGTGGCAGATTTTCAGGTGGGGGCACATTTTCCCTTGAAAACTTTTTAGACAAAAAAGTTGTCACTAAAATAGGGCATTTTGACCCGTTTAAAACGTGACATTAAAAAATTAAGGTCTTTACTTGTGTTTGAACAACATGTTCATATTACAGATATTTGCTGTGACTCTCAAAAAGTGAGTACACTTGCAGGGGCGGAACCATCCTTCGCCAAGGGGGGGGGGGTCTTTTTAATCACATACCCCCGATCAGCCGCTCAAATATGATTTTTGTTTGTTTAAATGAATGTAAAATAATCTCATAAGCCTTATTTAAATAGTGCGAGCGCGAAGCGCGAGCTATTGTTTAAATTATTATTCCATGTATTTTGTCCTAAAATGGCATTCTGGCAATGCTTGTGATCCTAAACGAGATGAGTAAATTTAATATACGCTTTGATCATTCTGATAAAAAAAAAGATATGTTAACGGCTGATTGCAGTTAGCCATGAAGACGTTACATATTTCAACAGTCAAATAACGCGAGCGCGAAGCGCGAGCTGAAAATTTTGATCTTTCTACCTGAAGAATTGAAATTCTAAGCAATTTTTGTAATCATGAAAAAGTTGAATATATAACAAAGCAATTGATGCGAGCGCGAAGCGCAAGCGGAAAATTCGAGATTTGTAGGAAAATTGTGAGTGGATATGGATCACAGTTAAAAAGGAGCTGATATGTTTCATTATTATTACTTTGAGTTTGACATACATGTAGGACCGGGACATTCTAAGAACATTATTCCATCGTATGAAAATTATGACTGTCTTCCTATTTCTCTTCCTATCAATGCGCTAGATGAAACTTGTCGATATTCCATTCTGAAAAAGGAACAATTTAAAGCGCTTTTGTAATAATGAATAAGATGCATGAGTTAATATATTTTTAACAATCAATGTGCGCGCATATCGCCAGCCGAAAATTGTTGATAAACTGTCATAAAATGGAGATTTTAAGTAGTTTGTTATAGAATTAATATTTAAATTTTTATAACTCACCAATCAAAATGCAAGCATGCAGCGCTAGCTGATACGTTTTTACAATCTGACATGAATAGGTATATTTTTATAAGTATATGGAATACAGGAAAATAATAGGTACCTGGAAATCAAATTTTGTGAGCGCGCAGCGCAAGCAGAAAATGTTTATATTCAGACAATAAAACAGAAATTTTTACAGAACACTTTTTTAAAATGAAAGTTCAATTTCCGAGCTGAAATATGTTATGTATATTGACTTCAAAATTTGATATTTAAAGTTCCATATATGTAAATCACCTAAAAGGTAATGCGCGCGCAAAGCACGAGCGAAAATTTTATATAATGACATGAAAGATTTTTTTTTATTGTTTTCGAAGTCTTCCCCTCGTCTTATTTATTCACTCGTTTTCCTCCTCTCATGTTTACAATTTTTTCTCCCCTCTTTTCCCTTTTTTGGTCTTTCTTTCCCCCTTTTTTTGTTCCGCCAATAGGGGGAGGAGGGAGGGCGGACCCCTTGCCCCACCCCTGGATCCAACTCTGGAACAATCTACCAAAAAGTATTAAACAAGCAGATTCAAGAGAGAAATTCAAATCCGTGTTAAAACCTTTTTTGTTAAATATAGCTTTCCCTCCGCATGTGAAGCCCCTCAATTGTTTACAGCCTACTGTGAACTGTACAACTACTTTATTTTTTGGTGAAATTCCTTCTCTCTCTATATTTTTTCCTTAGCGTTTAGATAAATGTTTTGTTCTAAGTGGTATACAAATAATGTAAATTAGTGGCGTGCGTTTCCCGATCTCCGTATCGAAATCAATATTAATGAGAGAGCGCAATTTCATTGTTTTCGCTCTAATGGGGAAGGGGAGGGGGAGAGGGTCAGTGTTCAATCACGCAAAAGACGTAGGCCTATATGTGCATAAGTCCATGTCATTGGTGTAATGATAAAGATGATGAATCTGATGAATTATGTTTGTCGACGTTATAATAAAGTTAATACAATCAATATGATTCAGGCGTACACCGCTTTAACTGCATGGTATCATGCATCCAGAAATCGAAATAGCCGATGTATTCAAAACGTACGTAGCCGGGATGGCATGCAGTTCGGATGTTACAGTACTCTAACATTAGAATAATCTCGTATTACAAATGTCAATTTTGCGAAAATGCACACAAATTCATAACTTGATAGACTCTGGGGGATGATGTCGATATAAAAATCGCATCGACCTCGATATGCAAGCATGTTTGATACTGCGTCGGACTTGACAACCCGCAAAATCTTTTCCAAAATTAGATGAAGGCCATCCATTCTCATTCTTTTTAATCTAAATATAATCTATGTATTTCAGGATCATGATATGAAAACCTTTTATAACAAACATGATAAAGGAAAAACGCGTCTCAAGTTATACATGGTTCATTGCCGCAAAATATACCAATCATCTTCATTTGTTATCATTTAATCATCAACATTATCACTGATATTATTATTCGTATTATCATGTCCGTTAATATCACTTCAAAGTTATAATTATCATTATATCATCATCACCATCATCATTCATTCAGTATCTATTTCCAATCGTTCTCCAATATCAATTTTATATTTTATATAATTAAGAATATATGAAAGGTAATAGTAATGATAATGGTGATGCTGGTAATCATGAACATTAGATCCGTTTTGTGAGATAATTTATGCAATTTTACACGCTAATCGCTACTCGATGATGGTGAAAGAAAGAAGTCGGGACGGTAGTTACTGTATACACGTACTTTATTACACTATAGTACAAAAGATTCCCCATCGGACGGGCCAACGGTCTTTTGAAATAGGTTCATCTATTGAAATTATGACAATAATCACGACAGCGGATATGGGGAACTATTCTCTGAGCGCCTCTCCCATTCATTGTTGTCTGTGGCGAACCCGCTGAGCATGCCATTGTCAATGATTCTCTACACGGGTGAGTGATCTTGCTTTTTCATGATCATAGGCCTGGGCAATGACTAAGAACAGTTCGATGAGTATCAATGCCAAGTAATCCTGAAAGGTCAATAATGTTAAATTCTCTTGCTGGAGAAGACTATATCATGGCACTATTTGCTTTTGCTGTAGGCCAGTTGTGTACAACCTGATATAGATGATAAATAATAATTATCTTTCATCTATTTTAGAGTAATGATCTAATGTTAATATCATTCTACATAATCACCCTGAAGCTTACGGCCCCATATCTTCACCCGTGAAGTATTGAAATTTGAAGTTTAAATTATTGAACATCATGGCATCCTAGTATTGTACTGATTTTTACCATCACTGCAATATAGATAAAAACATAGAGTTAATTCTACTCACATTGATTTTACTTTAGAGCAAATTCAACCCCCCCCCCCCTTCCCTTCCCGCTACAAACTTTCTTTCATTCCCTTTCATTATTTCCTTACAAAAAATGATCCTAATTTCAATCACTATGATAATGACATAGATGATTTGCTGTTGACGATAATGATGCTGCTGATGATAGTGATGATAATCAAAACTGATGATGATGATGGTGGTGGTGGTGGCGGTGATGGTGAATGTGGTAGTGGTAGCCTTGGTGATTATGACAAATAAAAATACTGAAAGTTACGAAAGTCACACATTCAATGAATAATACCTAGAAACATACTTTTAGATGAAATAAAAATCACACACAATTTGTGCAACTTGTAAGCCTCCCATTTAGTTTATTCTTATTTTTTTAACTGAATTGTGTCCGCTTATATTCCTTCTTGATGATGATTTAAAGCTTTTAAGTTTATAATTATATTGGTAAATCCCGGTCAGAAAAGTTCATGTCACCATTCCATTCCTGAGTACTATATAATATCAAGGAGATGATATCTCCTTGATTATATGAGCATGGCCCTAAAGTGATTGTGATGTGATAGGTATGAAATCAAATGTGTTTTATTGGAAAATTTAGCCCTTTTCACACATTCTTTTTTTTCCAGCGATTTGGCGACCGATCAAAATGTCTGTGTATTTTTAATTGGAAACCATCTATCGGGACAGACTTCAAGATGTAGGTCTGAATAACATTGCAACATACTTCGTTTGGTGCTCAAAAGGTTATTTCTAAAATAGAACATCATCGAGAAATGGTGCTTGATTCATGACATCTGAAGAAAAAAATCCGATGACCACTGCACTTTTGTAAACATTTTAAAATGCTTGTTAATACTCGACAAAATTAAAAAGACAAAATTACGTATTATTTACCAAAGTTAATCGAAGAGTTTCAACATGACAATTAGAACAATAAATTAAACACTACACATGCAGAGAACGATCGAGATGAGAATAAAAACTTGATCAGATGATGTAATATACTGATAAGCTTTTTCTTTATCTTCCTTTTTCCTCTTCGTATTCTTCCTCATCTCTCATTATTATTCTCATCCCTTTTTACTGCTCCCCCATTCTACATGTACGTCTGCTTCTCCTTGGTAATTCTTCTTCTCCTCCTCCTTCTCCCACCTCATCGATTTATGAAGATAAAGTTATAATGAAATAATAGAAATGTTTATGAAGATAATACTTATAATAGAGAAATGAAGATGATTGCGATTGTAACAGCGGTGATGACGATATCGATGGGACAGTGTATTATAATATTGCCTCGAAAAATACCTGACACTTGATGGAATTCCGTGCTTATATCGCTCATTTCTCAGCACGAATTTCTTTCACAGGGCTATTTGGCAAATATTTTTCATTTATACAAACAAACACTCCGTTGGTAAATTTCATTGGATTCTGATCGAACTAATTTTCAGATCGTTACCACATTTGGTATTCATCTTCAATTCCGAACATTACGTTTAATACGTTAAACCAATTAAATGAAGTTACATACTTTAGTCTGTTATAAGTTGTTTATATGTACTCTCATACCCCGAGAGGGGATCGATGGGGTGAATATAATGTAAATCTAAATCAGGGGCGGATCCAGCCTCCGCCACTGCATGTCTTCCCCTCTGTTCCCCTTTCACTCTTTCCCTTTTTCCCCTTTATTTCTCCCCCCATCGTCCACCAGATCTCTCTTCTTCTTTCCCCTTATTTTCTGTCTCTATCCATTTCCATATTCCAATTTGTCCCCCCTCTCCCGTTGATTCGATCCTAAATTTCTTCCCCTCTCAAATTTCCAATTTTTTTTTCTCTTTCAACTGTTTTTCCTCCATATTTTTTCACCCTTCCTCTTCCTCCATCCCAATGTTTTTTTCTTATTTTCTCTCTGTTTCCCCTTCCTTTTCTCTCCCTATCCTTAGTTTTCTTCTTCCTCGTTTCATCTTCTCTTTTGGTCCCGCTTCTTTAAAACAAGGAGATAAAGAAAATTAAGAGACTATAATTATGTTATCCTGGGGAAATGGTTGCCCGTCCAAAAATTGAACAAACTATTTTTAACAGTTTCTAATAAATCTTTGATCTATCTATGCCTTATAGTGCCAAGCTGTTCCGGTCATATTCATTTCATCTTGCCATTTCCTTCTCTTTATTTATTTATTTATTTATTTTTTTTTTTTTGGGGGGGGGACTCCCGACACTTGTTTCAGATGCGAGTAATAATAAATATTCCAAGTTGACGTGAATTGTACGAATGGCTTGGGCCTACGAAACGAAAATGTGTGGAATCTTATTTTCCCACCTAAAACATCATAAATTGACCCTCTTCCAATGCGAAAAAGGAGGTTTTCATGGTTATTGCAGCAAATTCGAAAGATCAGTAACGATTTATGACACGTGCGTGATTTTTGATTAAGCTACTGTGGCTTTATGAATGCACCCGAACTTCCATTATAGATGCCAACCATAGTTCAGAACAGTGACCCGAACTCTCCGATCCGACAATAAATATGAAGGCACGCCTTTGTTTTGGTCGTAGAGGGAGCTATTTAGAATAGATTCTCCGGTTTTTCGACAGAAATTAAGACTTGCAGGAAAGACGAACAAAAGAACGGTGGCATCAATGGGCCTTTGATGGCGGCCGTTCCTTTGAAGAGAAGGGAACGTTGGGCAGGAAAGCCGAAGCGAAAACCCGGATGCAGTAAAGACGGTATAGAACGGTGCATGGACTTTTGACAAGCTCCCTAATACTACTACTACTACTACTACTACTACTGCTGCTGCTGCTACTACTACTACTACTACTACTTCTACTACTACAACAACAGCAACAACTACTAGTACTACTACTACTACTATTACTATTACTATTATTTCTATTACCACTAGTACTAGTACTAATACTCCTATTCCTACTACAAATACTACTACTACTACTCCTATTCCAACTACTACTACTCCCATTCCTCCTACTACTACTACTACTACTACTACTACTACTACTACTACTACTACTATCCTTACTACTACTACTACTAGTGCAACTACTACTACTCGTATTCCTACGACTAATATTTATACTACTAGTACTAGTACTAGTACTACTACTACTATTACTACTACTGCTACTACTACTACTACTACTACTACTACTGGTGCTACTACTTATATTGCCGTTGATGCTTCTACTACTACTACTACTGCTGCTGCTGCTGCTGCTACTACTACTACTACAACAACAACAACAACAACCAATACTACTACTACTACTACTACTGCTGATGCTGCTGCTACTACTATTATTAATACTACTACTACTACTACTACTACTACTGCTGCTACTACTACTACTACTACTACTACTTCTACTACTACAACAACAACAACAACTACTACTACTACTATTACTATTACTGTTACTATTACTTCTATTACCACTAGTACTAGTAATACTACTCCTATTCCTACTACAAATACTACTACTACTACTCCTATTCCAACTACTACTACTGCTACTACTCCTATTTCTACTACTACTGCTAATATCCTTACTACTACTACTACTAGTGCAACTACTACTACTCGTATTCCTACGACTAATATTTATACTACTAGTACTAGTACTACTACTACTATTACTACTACTGCTACTACTACAACTACTACTACTGCTACTACTTCTATTGCTGTTGTTGCTTCTACTACTACTACTACTACTACTACTGCTGCTGCTGCTACTACTCCTATTCATCCTCCTCCTCCTACTACTACTACTACTACTACCACTACTACTACTACTACTACTACTACCACTACTACTACTACTACTACTATCACGACTACTACTATTAGTCCTTTTCCTACTACTAATACTACTACTACTACTCCTATTCCAACTACTACTAATACTACTACTACTACTACTACTACTACTACTACTACTACTACTACTGCTTCTACTCCCATTCCTATTTCTACTACTACTACTACTACTACTACTACTACTACCAGAACAACCACCACCAGTACTACAACTACTACTACTACTACTACTACTACTACTACTACTGCTGCTGCTGCTACTGCTATATACTACTCCTCCAATCACGTACATGTATACTACTACCACTACGACGACGTACTACTCTTACTACTACTACTACTACTACTACTACTACTACTACTACTACTACTATTACTACTACTACTACTACCATTACTACTACTACTACTGCTGCTGCTGCTGCTACTACTATTATTAATACTACTATTACTACTCCTACTGCTGCTGCTGCTGCTACTACTACTACTACTACTACAACAACAACAACAACCACTACTACTACTACTACTACTACTACTACTACTACTATTACTATTACTACTACTACTACTACTGCTGCTGCTGGTGCTACTACTATTATTAATATTACAACTACTACTCCTACTACTGCTGCTGCTGCTGCTACTACTACTACTACAACAACACCAACAACAACCACTACTACTACTACTACTACTACTGCTGCTGCTACTACTATCATTAATACTACTATTACAACTACTACTGCTGCTGCTGCTGCTGCTACTACAACAACAACAACAACCACTACTACTACTACTACTACTACTACTGCTGCTGCTGGTACCTCGCTTTTAATTGCTTTTAAGCCGCTATTACCCACGTATAAGCAATTTAAAAAAAAATATTTATTAGAAGATTTTAGCGGCATCAGAGTAAAAGTGTTTTACGTGTGCGACAGAATTATTTCGCTAATACATGGATAATAGCGGCTTGAAAGCAGTTAAAGGCAAGGGTCTATAATGACCAATTCCAATGAAATTTTGGAAACACACTACTACTACTACTAAAACTGTCTCTGCTGCTTCTACTACTACTACTACTACTACTACTACTACTACTACTACTACTACTACTTCTACTACTACTACTACTATTACCATTACTACTACTGCTACTACTACTACTACTAATACTACTAATATACTATTACCACAATCCTTTACCCATTGTACAACTATATCAACAAAAGCACCAACAATAATAATCGCAATCATCAACATGATGATGGTTGTATGGAAAATAACATAACGATGATCACAGCAAACGCAATTCCAACATGATCTCCGGTGGCTGTAACACGTAAACATAATGATAGGAATTCTCACACGAGAGCAGGTGAATTGACCGAACTAATTACAATAATATTTTTATGAACTTTTATAAACTTTGAAATATTGCAGGAATTTTTTTTTGTTCTTAAATTATACATGACCAACCGCCCTTTCATACGGTTAAAAAAAAATCGTAATTTGAATGATGACTCTCGTGAAAAATAAGGTTAATGACGAATTTTAGCACGTGTGAAACCAAACTAGAAAACCAAACTAGAATCAAGAACGCTAATCACAATCAGGAATTCAAATTCTACTCCAGAGGTGAATTCCATGCAGTTAAGTTTCACTCAAATTACGGTACGAATTTTGCGTGTGAAAGGTTTGACCTCCAAAACATCTTTTGGGGGCGGACCTTTCAAGCACTTTCGTAGATGATACAGTTGTCATGCACTCATCGTAGTTTGTATTTGCGATGTAGTGCTTTAAGTCAACAGGGACACATACCGCCTTTGCTCGGAATTCGAATTCAAATTCACAGTTTTCGAGTGAGCGTGTGAAAGGTCCGATGATTCTAAAGACGAATTGCACTAATTATTACAATGATGATTCAAGTTTCATGTTCATGTGTGAAAAGGCCATTAGGCATTTCTAATATATATAAATATATTTTTCAATATGTAGGTGTGTATTTCTTTATTAATTTCAATGACAATATAATTCAAACGAATCAAACCACGAATTCAAGGACCTGCACCGAATAATTTTTAGATCCTTGATAATACTCCATTAGTCATTGGAAAATCATCGGATTTGATAGGAATTGATGGAGTTTAAGCACCATGAACGAATCGACTCTGCATGTCAACTTCAGAAAATGACATTTCGTTATTCGACGCAGAAAGCGACGATTGTTCAATCGTATTATTACCGACCTTTTGAATTCGTAAAAAATATAAAGTAGCAATGGGGGAAGTGTTCTTCAAGATGCGTGCCGGTGCATTATGAAACGCACTTATAGCATGCTTAAACAACTTTCCCGTTGTTGACTTGCAAAGAACGACTTGGGAGAGCGTTGGATGATCATTCATTCCAAATAAAGCACAAGAACAAAAAAAAAATGAAGAGTCAGTAACCCATTCATGTTTTAATGAATTTTCTGCGAGTGATTTATGTCTTTCATAATCCTTTTCCTCTGGGCCAATATGTTCCTCGGAAATAATACAAATTCATTCAAGTTTATATTATGTGATCATCCATCAAGGGTCGGCGGAACATGGGGAGGGGCAGGGGGACACTTCCCCCCCCCCCAAAAAAAAAAAAAAAAAAAAAAAAAAAAAAAAAAAAACTTCCCCCGTAGGAGAAAATGCCTTTTTTTCAAAATGGAAAATGCCCTTTTTTTCAAAATGAAAAACCCTTTTTGAATTAACATAATACATTTTAGTTTAAAAAAATCACAAAATGTTGGGCCAGCGCTTCGTGTTCTCATAAATTATTTTTTAGTACATGTAGTAAGGTACTCATCCTGTTCATGGTTACAAAATATGCTTAGAATGTCCAAATGTTAGGTTAGAATATCACAGGTTTTCAGCTCGCGCTTCGCTCTCGCGTTTATTATTTAAATAGATACATACCTTTTCTCATTATTACAAAAACTACTCGGAATGTTTACTTTTCATGTATTATTACATGAAATGTCCAAACGTTTGAGCTCGTGATTCGTGCTCGCAACATCTCAGACACATGGATGCCCTTTCAGTGCCCTAACTGACTAACATGTCTAGTTCTACAACTTCAGATTTGATTTTTTTTCCCAAACCGCTCGCTCGCGGAAATATGAGACAGAAATATATATCTTATCAATCAGAAATCACTTTAAAAAAACTTTGCTCAATTTGATTACTACAAAACACACATTTTCACACAGATGATAATGTTATTGTGTAAATATCCTTTTGTACCAAAATGCCCATTTTTACATATAAGTGCCCCTTTTTCGCTTTGCCCCCCAAACGAAGTTACGTTCCGCCGCCCCTGCATCCATCAATACTTGAAGTACATTCTATACAGTAGCAGGCATCAATAATAATTCAATCCTATTACTGGTATTCTTTTCTTCTCACCTCCACTATAACAAAAGCGGGTGACCTTGTGAAGAATAAAGGCGAAGAAAATAATCATAATACGTCATCACAAGAGTGGCTATTAAATGTGATGGATATTGATTGTGAATTTTTCAGAATCGTAATTCATTCAGATTGTATAAGCACCATGAATAACATGGACTTGCGTATAAGAGTATACTTATTTAAGACTTAGTCAACCGATTCCTTCCAAATTGCCTTCGAATCAGACGAAGTATTTTCGACGTTAATAATGACAAATTTGAAATCAAACTAAAGAGAAGTGCCCTTCCAAAAAGGTATGACTTCCTTACAATAGAGAAACTAAACTCCACCCTGTAAAAACGCTGTTTAAACTTTCAAGCATGTTGTGTCACTCTAAGAACTATTTTAAAAGTTTTAAACAAGTTGTTTAAACTATTTAAACAATTGTTTTAAATGTTTACACAACTTGTTTAAAACTTTAAACAATAGTTGTTAGAGCGACAGGCTTAAACAATTTGTCTGAAAGTTTAGACAGCGTTTGAAATGACATGAGATTGTTAGTTACTGCTAGAAAAATAAAACGGGACGAACGACCAAAGAGCCTAAAGCAGAGGGGGCCCTAAGCTCTTTTTCAGTTTTACCTATTGCCATACGTCCGACTAGAAACACCCCCTCCCTATTGAAAAGCAAAAAAGGTACCCTTTATACCCTTCACTGGTTAGAGGGGAATCCAACCCAAATGAAAACCTGGTATTAGAGGAAAAAGAACATTCAGACAAGTTGATAGGTGAAAGTTTGAACAAATTCGGACAAACAATAAGAAATAAGATTTTTTAAAAGTTGTAATTATAGGTAATCACTATACCCATGGAGACTTCAAATTGGCCGCATATGTAATATCATGGTGATGTAAGACAAGGACTACTCTTCCGTGTACTCCGTTACATAAAATTGCTAAACTGGCATTTTTTCAAAAGTTTTATTTCAAATTATATTTTTCTTTCATGAGGACATAAAGTTATATATTAGATAGCCAAGACAGATAGCCAAGCGCGATTGGTCCATTGCGCGTCACGTGACATGTCTGATCGAAATCAATGTATTTTCACAGCCGGTCCACCTTCGATAAATATATAGACCAGCCGGTCCATGAATATATTTTTCTACGTGTATGGCGCCCTCTTGTGAAGTAGACGTTACCAATTACACGGAAATAACATATGTGGGACTGAAGTAGCGATCGCTTGCAATCGATCAACACTCTTCGAAGGTACCGGACCGCGGTATTTAACAGTGGGCTGAGTCCGACGACGAGCCAACTACGAGTTAGAACTAACGACAACGTTAGGACTTCTTCAGTTATTTGTGTAGACAGGAATAAACGTCATTGTTGAAATTCTGAGGATTTATTCAATAATTACTGGATACCGTATTGGTGAGTGAAGCCAAATTTTGTTAGTCTACCAGTTAGGGACTGAAGCTTTATAGCTTTTGGATTTGGTCTAACGCCAAAGATTTGTGGTGATGCCCAATGAGCAATGATGAATAATTAGATCAGCTTATGGACGATAAAATTGGGTTAGTAGATCTAGATTTAGGCCTAGGCCAAGATCTAAGTTAGGTCTAATTTTTTAACGTGTATTGCCGTTAGATATAGATCTAGGCTAGAGTTAGACCAAAAGCTTCGGTCTCTGTATGTTGGTTGTTCCGCTGAACTACGTTGGCTCCACCAATGGGGATTACAGTAAAATGTAATAAATTGTTGAATAAATCCCCAGAAACGACGGTTATTCCTGTCTAGGCTAGAGTCTAAAAAGTTAGAGTAGATCTAGGCTAGAATCTGATCTATCGTTAAATCTTGATTACGACAACGTAAGTTGGTGTTACTTGTAGCAAAACATTAGATTCTAGATTTGGTCCTGGAACTGGTTCGACAACAGAAAGATCAGGACCACCTCGAACAGTAGTCTGACATAGATCTAACTTAGTCATGTTTATCTCATCATGTTTATCTCATCCCCAATTAGATCTAGATCAGAATCTGCACCTGATCATAGCTCAACATTGAACATACATTCTCGATCTGCCTTGGGTTCTGGACCTGGACTCTAAATTAGATCTAACAAGTTAGGCCTAAACAAACTTGATTTTGATTAGAAAGTGGGCATTCAATGTGTTAGACTCAGTCACTGTAAATATCATACACAACTGATCTACTGGCTACTGCACGCACCGTAGACCTAACTTTAGTTAAGTTTAGAGTTAACGTTAGATCTATCTTCATCATTCAAGGCTATCTAATATAACAGATATTGACTGATGGGGTGTGTAAAAAAACAATCTTTTGACCGCCTAAAGGATTTATATTTTCCCTCGTGATCATATTTTCCCTCAGCGCTGCGCGCTTCGGGAAAATATAACCCCTCGGGAAAATATAAATCCGGCGGTCCAAAGAATGTTTATATTACACACCCCATCAGTCAATATCTGTATAATACTACCTGGAATACATTTAGATTACTGCTCCAGGGGAATAGGTACTTAGGAGAAAACCACAAATCCCTGATAATTAAGTACATGGCCTATGGGAAAGTTGTCATTGCTCCTTGTCAGAATTTACTTACCCAGTTATCAATTTGAAATCTACATAGTCTTAGGGATCTCAATTTTAAATCAGCCATAACTTTCTTATTGCGTGTCCGATTTCTTTCAAACTTTCACCATTCTGTTTCATTTATTATTCTCCTTTCCAAACACAACATTTTAAGATCAAGGCTGGATTCCCCTTTAAAGTTCAGAAAAGTCTATGCGAAACGAAGTTTGGAACGGACACACCATTAAGCCCTAAAACACGGTAAAGAGTTAGCTCTCTACTCTAACCCCAAGATCTCTGCCTCATTCAGACCTTCAGCCACATAAACCCACGTCCTTTTCCGAATATTTCGTTTCTAAATTGTTTTTTCAAAATAACTTGTTAAAGGTCAAGTCCACCCCAGCAAAACGTTGATTTGAATAAATAGAGAAAAATCAAACTAGCATAACACTGAAAATTTCATCAAAATCGGATGTAAAATAAGAAAGTTATGGCATTTTAAAGTTTCGCTTATTTTTCACAAAACAGTGATGTGCACAACTCAGTGACATGCAAATGAGTCAGTTGATGATGTCCATCACTCACTATTTATTTTGTTTTGTATTGTATGATATATACAATATTTCATTTTTTACAGATTTGACCGTAGGGACCGACTGGACTGAAGTCACTGAACCATATAGTATCAAACAATGCTAATTCCACATGTTCAGGGAGGAGTTAATCACTGTATCACTTGACAATGAGGAGAAATTTAGAATATTTCATATTTCATATAATAGAATACAAAAGAAATAGTGAGTGGATGACGTCATCAGTCTCCTCATTTGCATACCGACCAGGATGTGCATACAACTGTTTTGTAAAATTAAGCGAAACTTTAAATGTCATAACTTTATTATTTTACATCCGATTTTGATGAAATTTGCAATGTTATGCTTGTTGGATTTTTCTCTTTTTATTCAAATAAATTTTTTGTTGGGGTGGACTTGTCCTTTGAATAATATCGTTCCTCTCTTGCCATATTTCGAAACCTACACACATCTCCTTTACAGAGTGATACAATCAGTTAATCACACCAGCGCTCTCTCTGCCATATACACACGCCCCCCTAACATCCACTCTACTATTCATAATGCACAACCGCATCATAACATCTAGGATACACTCCACACCCGTCACACACTCACACGTGTTATTTGACAACCGGGGACTCACTTATCGTTCATCGCTAAAGTGGGGACGATCGAGCGTTTGTGGTCTAATAACACTAACAATTTTGAATTTACTCCACTAACCAGGGTCAGCTATTCATGCATTCATTTTTAGGCCTACTCAATAAAACGGGTTGATATGAGATGGGGAGTTAATTTGCGCAGTTTTCTATACTGGGGACGTCCCCGGTTGTATAGGATGTTCCCGTTTAATGGGTAAAATGCAAAAAACAATCTCACCAGGAGTACAACTAATTCACTCTTACACACACCCCCACACTCTCATCCCGCACACACGCACGCACCCCTATTGTCCTACACACCTTGATCACATAATACGAATCAAACCTCTCTATCTTTAAAGAGGACAAACAAAAAGCACAAATTTTCGACAAAATTGTTTACATTGAAAATAATTATGATAAACAATTGTCCGAATTATTTGACCACTCGTGTCCACTTTGTATACAAGATTGCTAAGTTTTCGAGGTGCATTGTACTTACAAGCCCAACTCTAGCCTTAGCCCTCTTGACCATAAACAAAGAAGTCCGCCATCACACGAAACATATTCAAGATTACAACGAATAGACTCACTTGATATGACATACTAAAGAAATATATTACAAATATATTACAAATCATTACTGTGCATCTGTCAAAAACCACGTGATAACAGCCTCATTTGTATTTTCTAATTTTCCTTTAACAATCACATTCTATACCCTTCCGTAAATTCCATTTAACCTTTGCTCTTTCACTTGTGCTGCTTTCTAATCATTGATTAGAAACAACAAACCCTCATTTTTTTTTAATTCATATGTATTTTTTAAGAAGTGCACACCTAGTCACCAAGAATGCTTACAGCATTTCCATTTATCTGAATGCAAGATAAAAGAGGATTGTCGATTAATTTCAATGCTCTCGGCGGCTTAGGCGGCCGGGGATCGAATCCCGGACTTTCCATGTATAATCAAGCGCCTTAGACCACTCGGTCACGGCACCTCACCTCATTGTACCAGCTTCACGTCGATTAACAAGAGCTCTAAGAGCTATGGCCCATACTACAATGGTGAGTTTTCACACTGCGATGCAGGACGAGTTCAAGAACATATAGAAAACGTATAGTCAAATGCTTCATGACAAAACACATCCAAGAAGCCTTTGTCGAAAATTGGTGGAATTAAAAAAACCGTTTTGTCTTGGACTCTGGACAAATAAAAACATACACAATTGCAATTATTGACAAAAAGTAATACAAAAGAAGCAAAAAAAATCCAGCAAGCATCACTTCAATAATTTTCATCAAAATCGGATGTAAAATAGGAAAGTTATTATATTTTCAAGTCTCGCTTAATTTCACAAACAGTTGTATACCCATCCTGGTCTGTATGCAAATGATGGAACCGATGACTTCAATCACTCACTCACTATTTCTTTTGCACTTTATTGTATGAAATGTGAAATATTATATTTTTCTCCTCATTATCCTGAGAAGTATACATCCTTCCTGAACATGTGGAATTACCGCCGTTTCAACATTTTAGGTTCAGTCAAATTGGTCCTTATATTGTCAAATATGTAAAAAAAAATAAAAATATTGTATAATTCAAACATTACAAAACAAATGAAATAGTGAGGAACGTCACTGCATCTCTCATTTGCACGGGTCACTTAGTTGTGCATATTGTTTGTTTTCTTGCAAAAAGTAAGCGAAACTTAAAAATGCCATTACTTTATTTGCATCCACTTTTGATGAAATTCCAGCGTTATGCTTGTTTGATTTCCCCTATTGATTCAAATAAAAAAAAATCCGTAGTAAGATTTGACCTTTTTTCTAGATAAAACTTCTTCGAAGCTTTTGCGCGCCTCTTCTACCAATCTCCACGGAATAATAAACGTAAAAGTAATTTTCACATAAAAGGGAATGAATGAGTACTTAAAGTTTCAAAGCTTTTTAGGTAGTCCTTAGTCTCCTTGAAAATAAGGTCTAATGTCATAAGAAATTTATATCAACAGCGTTTCAATTCTTCCTTTATCGACCATGCCCCAATAACAAGGAGAATTGCGTATTTATCTATTTCAACGAGAATGATTACTCTAAACAACATCTAGATCATGCGTACACTCTAAAAACACTGAATAAAAGTTTACCCAATGTTCGGTAGAAAGGGTTTGCTGGGAATTTTTTTTTTACCCCATTTTGAGCAAAATGCACATTTTAAGGGTCAATTTCAACGCCACATTGCGTAAAATTTACAAATTGTTTGGTATCTTTTTACCCAACCAAAGTACATGTTCCCATTTTACCCAATATCGGGTAAACTTTTTCTTAAGAATGTACATTACTAAAAACGACAGTGGGCATTATTAAGACAGTGCATTACACTTTAAACGTCAAAGAACAACTATTTAAGCAGATTATGCATCCATCCTCTCAGACAATAAAAAGAATCATTAATTTCATTGGAAGAATCACTTCATAAATATCCATAGATATTGAAAAACAAACAAATTATTTTCAACGCAACACTTATATATATATAATACATGTATATATATATATATATACATATATTTATATATAAACAAGGTCCATCTTCATTGCAGTGAATAACTTTGTGTAGGATTTCAAAATAGATGGGAAGCATTTTGTGACCCATAACAACAATCAAGAAACTGATATTAAGATGAACAGCTTCGAAACTATAGGATTAACGAACGAGTCAATGAGTCGCTACAAAATGAATCTCTTTCATAATAAATATCATCCATTCGTTTAATTGGCAGGAAACAGATTTATAATAAGAACCAATTTTAGAACAAATGAGACGAAGATATAGCAGCATCCGTGATTTCACAGTCAAGGCTGCATCTCCAAATTGTATCGTGTGCTTGATTTAAGACAGCTTAAATGCAGACATAATATCAGTGTCTATAGTATATTATATACGCCAACTCAGCATAACAGGCATATGACTAATTATAGACCTTTTTTTGCGATATGCTATCTTCGCATTTGAAAGCAAACTACGGGTTGTTTAGCGCATTTTTAAGCAATGTTCTATTGCTGCGGCATGAAATCGAATCCAATATTGCATCTGCACATCACTCTAGTGGCCTCAGTTTCACAAACGAAGCCGACTCCAGACCGATCAAAGTTATTTCGTCATACCGAAAGGCAAATCATCGCTTGGGTTTGAGTCGGTTTCGTCTGGGTGTGACCGGGCCTAATGTACCTAATCGACCGAATACATAGCAGCTAGTGCATGAAAACGCCCCAATCATGTTAATAGTCGCTTAAACATGTCGCTTAAAAAAACGAGTCGTCCTACATTATCCACACAATTTTATGTTCATGTATCGCGTGTTAAGCAGTAGCTATTGTGTGAACCTATATGCATTCAGCTATGAGAGCTGGTACCGGATAAGAAACATTTTAATGGTATTCATTTAATATTAGCATTCAATGTAGCATCTCGCAACCTTTTTAATGAAAAAAATACCATTTTAGAACTTTCAAAGGGATCTCTGGTGAAAATCCTCAGCAAGACAATAGGTTTATAGGAATCCCAGAAAGATTTAACTGTTTTTCTCATAAAAACACGATAACGTAGTTTCATGCAGTGAGAGTAACAATGAATATCTATACAATTTATGAAAAAAAGATGGATTTAAATCAATATTTCATCGTTAAATATTGAGGCAAATGCAAAAACTAGAATGGATGGTTATAAGGAAAATTAAAATCACGAAATTCATGATTAAAATAATATCGGGATAAAATTGGCTATTGCATGGACGTACGTAGATATTTTTCCTGGTGGGCAGGACGATTTTCGTAGAAGCTCGCAGGTTTTAAGAAATTTTGCCCCATCGGCCATGTCTGGCCCCTCATTTTTTTGTCATTGCGTTACAGATCTAGCCTGACTGGACCAGCCACTGCCTCCGAACTTTGAACCACAAGGTCCGGGGTTCAAATCCCACCACAGTACTGGCGTCCTTTGGCAAGGCGTTTATCTAAATTTGCCACTCTCCACCCAGATGTAGTAAATGGGTACCCGGTAGAAAGGAATTACTTGAATGCCCGAGCGTCTGATCAGAATAGCCGTGCTAAAGCCGGGACAATAGTATGCAGGGCTTAGAGACATTTGTATTAAGCGCTATATAAATGTCGTTATTATTATTACTATTATTATCATTAGATATCATATCTGAACAAAAATTACGCAACCTATTTGCCGACAATCTGAGTGTTTCTTTTACACATATTTTATTTAAAAGGAACAATTATTAAAGTCATACTTCAATTCATCTCTTGAAGGTCTTTTTTGCTGACTGTTATATACATAGACAAGCCTTTTCTCAACAAAAGTAATGTTTGACCTCATCTCAACTATAAATATACATGTAGATCTAGCATGTCTAGATTCCCTTTTTTTTATAAAAGTAAAATAATCTGTGTTGCGTTGATTACCAAGTGGAATGCAGTTTTATATTTTATGAATATGAATAAAAATAATGTTTCTTTTGTAGAAAATTATAACTTGGAAATTACAGTCTCCGTGGTCACTCAGCTATTTAGCGATATTTGATACCCTTTATAATCGACCATACCTATTTTTAATTTCTACATTTAAATATTGATAAGAATTCATTACGGAATGTCTTCATCCTAAGTGCATAGATGAATGGGTTTATGCATGTGTTACACGTTGACATGACGATCGTGATGCGGTAGGGGACCAGCGAGAAATCGATCACCCCAAGATTCAGTAGAAGAAAGTAGATTTGATTGGGTGACCAGCAGACAAAGAATCCCAAAGAGACTAGGAAAAGAACCTTGGTGGTCTTGAGCCGTCGGACGGATGCTCCTGCAGGACGGGTGGATCTCGGGACTTTGGCAGTAGCTCGTTTGGAAGTCTGGAGTTCCGCGAATCTATCAAGATTGGTACCTTGATTACAGGATACCCCCAACGATGAACACCCAGCAGGTCCGGGTCTCACCACTTTGTTAGAAATAACAGATATCTGACTCTCTGTGGGATTTTCGGGAACGCTTTCAGTGACCGACTGGTTCATCCTGGCGGGACACAAGGCACGTCGTTGCTGGTTTTCTTTCTTCTGTGTGACACAACTACTTGACGAGGCTTCGGACTTGTGGGAGGGCAGAATGGCTGTCTGAGATGCCATCGAGTTGCTGGTGGCGTTGGCTGACATCATGGCTGAGACTTTGTTCATCTTTAACATCGTGCGGGCGATACACACGAAAGAAAATGTCATGATGCACATTGGGAAAAAGTATTCCCAAAAGAAAAGTACAATTGAGATGGCCTTCTGTGCTTTGTCGAAATTCTCTGTACAGGCCCCGTCTCGAAAATGGTTGACAATGACGTTGTAAGCGATGTTGATACCTGGTGCAGTGAACCACGCGAAAATGGCAATGAATAACACCGAGGATCGTTTAAAGATCTTCGCGTACCACATTGGATGTACCACTGCAATGTATCTTTCAATCGAGATTATGGTCAAGTTGAATGTAGAAATGGCAAAGGACGACCATAACAGGACATACGACGTCCAAAATTTGCAATAGATGCTGCCCGTGATGAGGTTCGAAGGCGGTTTCGGGTTGACGATACTCGTAATCGTTAGGAAAATCAACAAAGCAGAAGCGATGCTGTCAACGGCAGCCTGCATGATTATCAAGAAGTTGGTCTGGTTGTGCTTGGAGCGACGCTTGAAAACCACCACACAGATGAGGTTGCCAAGAATGCCCAAAGATCCGAAGATCAGTTCGCATGCGTTGACGAGACTGATCCCGACCTTGACGTCGGGACTGCCCATTGTATCATTTTCCATGGGAATTTCACTCGTAGAATTCATCTTTACTGAGCCGGAACTGTTCAAAACCCACAACTGACAAGGAGATGAACTTCAGCTGTGTTTAACAATTGTGGTTAGGTGACTATCGCTATCAGAACGTGAAAGAATCTGAGTCCTCAAGTCTCAAATGGTCTGACTTGTAGAGAGAAAAAAGTTATCAGGATACTGTCAACCCGCCATTAGAGTAAAAAGAAAGGAGTCCACAGTGCATAATGGCCCCTCATCAGACAACGCAAGAAAGTTATAATCAAGAAAATGGATATTAATTTTGTGATTATAAAACAAATCATAAATCAATGATGCAATAGTAGTGATCGGTGGTAATTGAATTAGTGAAAAAAAACGTCACTTGCATTCGTCCACAATACTGTTTATCTGGTAGTATATATTTTTCTTTAGAGCAAAAGGAGACCACAAAGAGTCCATGACTGATTGCCGCGGAGCACAGTTTCCCTTCTTGACTTCATACAGTTTTTACCTGTATTCTCCTCGTACTCGTGAGATGTGGTGACCCAAAGGTGGAAATTGTGAAGGCAGAATGAATAAAGAACCCAAACACCGACTCCAATACCTCAACATCGCTTCAAATCGGTAAAAACTAGTCGATGACGCTTTCATGGAACTATTAAAGTTTGAGTAATCATCACAGCCTCAGACTGGCTATGAAAGGACACCTTTATGGAGTTGAGCCGTCTTTTAAATGTCGAGCGCTTTTAGCTAAGATACTGCATCCTGACTCTCTGTACAGTCAGGCAGGCTGTTTATATCCTGATGTAGATTCATAACGTCTCTTCACTTCCATCCAACTGCAATTACGGGTTATCAACCAATCACGGTTAAGTGCGCAATCTTGTGATAAGATGCTGACAAACTGGGCATAACACAAAAGACAAGGATCTCGCGATATTTCTTTTTTACTTATAAGTGTATCACTGCGATGCAATTAGGTGTAGCGGAGGAGCATCAGTTGACGCAGAGAGTGAGCCACTTTCCATATTATTTAAAGGACAAGTCCACCCCAATGAAATGTTGATTAAAATACAAAGAGAAAAATCCAACAAGCATAACACTGAAAATTTCATCAAAATCGGATGTAAATTAAGAAAGTTATGACATTTTAAAGTTTTGCTTAATTTCACGTAATAGTTACATTCACATCCTTGACAGTATGCAAATGAGGAGACTAATGACATCATCCACTCACTATTTCTTTTGTATTTCATTACATGGAATATGAAATATTCAAATTTTTTCCTCGTTGTCAAGTGAAATAAGTTTTATTCCTTCCTGAACATGTGTAATTATCATTGTTTGAACATTTTTTATGTTCTAACATGAGGGTGCATATTTTCAAATCTGTAAAAATCGAAATATTGTATAATTCAAACAATAAAAAAACAATAGAAATAGTGAGTGAGTGACATCAGCGACTCTCTCATTTGCATATCACTAAGTTGTGCATATAACTGTTTTGTGAAAGATAAGTGAAACTTAAAAATGTCATAACTTTTTTATTTTACAACCGATTTTGATGAAATTTTCAGTGCTATGTTTTTTTTATTTTTCTCTTTTTCTACAAATCAACGTTTTTCTGGAGTGGACTTGACCTTTAACATACGTAATAGATGGTTAACCGGCATTCCTGATTCCTCCTTGAAATTCATAGTTTCAATTTCAATAGCGCCGCATCTCTTTGTAAATTAATCTATTAAAGGACAAGTCCACCCCAACAAAAAGTTGATTCAAATAAAAAGAGAGAAATCCAACAAGCAAAACACTGAAAATTTCATCAAAATCGGATGTAAAATAAGAAAATTATGACATTTAAAGTTTCGCTTAATTTCACAAAACAGTTATATGCACATCATGGTCAGTATGCAAATGAGGAGACTGATGACGTCATCCACTCACTATTTATTTTGTACTTTATTATATGAAATATGAAATATTCTAATTTTCTCCTCATTGCCAAGTGAAACAACGATTAATTCCTCCCTGAACACGTGGAATTAGCATTGTGTAATATTATATGGTTCAGTCAAGTTGGTCCTTATTGTCAAATTTGTAATTGCATAATTCAAACAATAAAAAACAAAATAATTAGTGAGTGATGGACATCACCGACTGACTCATTTGCATGTCATTGAGTTGTACATATCACTGTTTTGTGAAAATTGAAATAAGTATATTCTATTACAGTGGTCGCGCGGAACCGGTGATGGGGGTTTTAGCCCCACTTTTTTACAAACCGTATTTTATACAAAAAAAAGGAACTTAAAAATCATCTGATTGTGATTTTTGGTATGGTGATCGATCCCCCCTCACACTTTAAAACAGTTCCGCGGCCTTTGCATTATTGCGGCGCATTTCTTGTTGATTTTAAGGCGGTGAATTCGCTTAGGTTCGATAGGTACACTCTAAAAAATAGTAGGTACACTCTAAAAAATATTGGGCAATGTCTACACAACAATTGGTTAAAACTTTATCAAATTCAGGGTAGTTTTAAACCAACAATGTGTGTTTTGGGTAAAAACTACATAGTATTGGTTGAAAACTACCAAGAGTTGGATAAACTTTTAAACCAATTTTTGATTTTTGTGTGGACAATATGTTGCCCAACATTGTAAGAGTGTAGCCACTCAGTTCTTGCAAATTATATCTTCTGCGCATGATTGTGGACATGGCTCTGATCAATTAAGGGTTCACAGCACTTAATTCGACCCAACCCATTTCTAATCATCCCAAGATAGATACAGTCGATTGACAAAGTCTATGCAAATATGACTCGCCATCTAATACTGATTCTAAGAAGGCAACCACTGTATTCCTTGGTGAAGAAATATCAACTTTGGAATTAGGGCCTTTTCACATGAGAATCTAGAGTCATCATTGTAATGATTACAATTCGTCTTTAGAATCATCGTACCATTTACACGTTCACTCGAAAACTGTGATTTAGATTCGAATTCCTGAGCGAGGGCGGTATTGTGTCCTTGGTGACTTGTCAATCAAAGCACTGCATCGCAAATGCAAACTACGTGCATGACAATGGTATTATGGAAGTGCTTGAAAGGTCACGTAAGCTCCGCCCCCCAACAATTTTTTTCTGGAGGTCATGCCTTTCAGACATAGAATTCGTACCGTAATTTGAGTGAAACTTAATTGGAATTCACCTCCAAAGTAGAATTTGAATTCGTGATTATGATTAGCGTTCGTGATTCTATATAGTTTGGTTTCACACGTGTATAGTAGACTTGTTAACTGCAAAAAAAGGGGTGAACGCTGCATTTTTTAGTACAAATGTGCCTCTTGGCATGTATATTCCTTTAATCCATTGGAAAAATTTTATCCGAAGAGACACCCTGCATCTATGCAAATTAACCCTAATTAGCATAAATCATGTAAATTAGCCTCTAAAATGAGTAATTTACTAAACACACTTGTAAAACTGTAAAGCTACTTCATAGAAATGTCAAATTCGATGCAAAGCGTTTGTGGAAGTAGCAAAAGAAAACTAATGAAAAAAAAAGGCAGTAACCATACATTTCATTACCTAATTTGCATAAATTATACACATTTTCAATCAAAAGTGCCCCTTTTTCAAATGATTCTGGATAATCTGAATTGAATAAAAGTATCAATAAATGTGGTATGTAAATAATGAATGGTAGAAATGTGTCTTAGGGTCTGGGAAAGACATTGGACAAACGAACTTTTTTGAAATATGCAAATAATCCCTACTACCATAATTTATGCATAAAACTGCAAAATGCTCTGAACATTAGAAAAACCACTTTGATAGTAAAACATGTCTTACTCGTGACAATCTAATGATGACGAAAGGAAAAGAAACTATACATGAGAAAACTATATCTGTGTAATATTCAATATTTGCGTTAAATTCATTTGTTTGTGATATTCAGTGCATAATTTGCATAAATTATGCAAATTAGTACTATATTAAGCTTTTGTGTGATTTTGAATGATCTAAACTTAATAAATAATTATATATGTGTTAAATAGGGTTATTATAAAGTATTCGGGCTCAAAGAATTCACTACATCTATGCAAATGACCACTTATTACCAAAAATACATATCAATGAGTTTACCTATACTAATTCCATGAGTAGTGTAAAAAATGAGGCATTTTAAACAGTACTAACGTTCTATGGATGGAGTAAAAGAAAACATTTACCAACGAGCCGTTTATCTATCCATATTGTCGTCTAATTTGCATAAATTATGTATAAATTATGCATAAATTATCATACATTATGCAAATTATGCAAACATAAAATGGCTAATTTTCGCAGTTTATACCTGATTCCCAATCAAAATTCTGGCACAATTAAAACTAAAGTTCAATATGACATGAAGAGACAAGTAAATACAGATAGAAATAGTTTGTTGGGTGTAGAACTACACAACTTTTCATATCATGCTAATTACAATTGGTATAATTATATAGTTCCAGGCAGTGTTATTTAATTGCTTGTATCAACTAAATTGATTCTCTTCTAACATATACATGGGATTATATTTACAAAAATTGGTCCCACAGTTAAATAAAATTTTAGAGTTTTAGAGTTCATAGTCTGAAACTTTTATATTTTCCTAAATGCTGCGATGCCACAATTAGCAAAACAACTTTTATATTCATGAAACCTCCTCTGCTCTTGGTAAAATTAGAAAAAGACGGAAAAGGGTATTATTGTAGTTTTAGTATTGAATTAATTTTTGTTCTGGTTTCTGTGAATGCGTATTTTGAGCCATGTTTAGTCAAATGAATTACTTGCATACGATGTTATTTAAGGAACTCTGCACTTCAAACAATTTCTTGTTTATGCTTAAATAGTTCCTACTTTGTATTATATGTTACATTATATTCAGTTCATAGACTGAAACTTTTATATTTTCCTAAATGCTGCGATGCCGCAATTAGCAAAACAACTTTTATATTTATGAAACCTCCTCTGCTCTTGGTAAAATTAGAAAAAGACGGAAAAGGGTATTATTGTAGTTCTAGTATTGAATTAATTTTTGTTCTGGTGTCTGTGAATGCGTATTTTGAGCCATGTTTAGTCAAATGAATTACTTGCATACGATGTTATTTAAGGAACTCTGCACTTCAAACAATTTCTTGTTTACGCTTTAATAGTTCCTACTTTGTATTATATGTAACATTATATTCAGTTCATAGACTGAAACTTTTATATTTTCCTAAATGCTGCGATGCCGCAATTAGCAAAACAACTTTTATATTTATGAAACCTCCTCTGCTCTTGGTAAAATTAGAAAAAGACGGAAAAGGGTATTATTGTAGTTCTAGTATTGAATTAATTTTTGTTCTGGTTTCTGTGAATGCGTATTTTGAGCCATGTTTAGTCAAATGAATTACTTGCATACGATGTTATTTAAGGAACTATGCACTTCAAACATTTTCTTGTTTATGCTTTAATAGTTCCTACTTTGTATTATATTGAACATTATATTCAGTCAATTTATTTCTTGTTATGCATGGAGAAAAATAAAAAATTGCTATGCATTTTACATGCAATGACGTTCTGGTATTCAAAGCCTAACCTCATGGGAGCCTCTCGAAGCTACTCCACACCCCTTTCTCAATATCAAGAGTTATATAATTTTTATTCGAATTATCGCTATAATTTCCACCGATCTTTTGAAAAAGACAGAGGATACATTGTTCTAAAGGTTGCATTCAAAGACGTCCTGGTACATTGAAGCCTATACCCTTTACTATTTTACGTTGCTTGTCAAAGTAGCCCCATCACTTTCCTTAGACTATATTATTCTATTTAAAATATCCTTTTGATAACGCCCCTTCTGTAAAAGGGGCGCTTTTGCCGAAAATTAAATCAGCTTCTATTTTCATTAACGTTCTAAGATAAAGGAGGCAGAAGGATTAAGTGAAGAAAAATCCTGACAAATTAAATCCTCTCCCCATCGAAACCTATAAAAAGTTGCACGACTAATTATCTTATTAATTACATTTCTGCAAATTCTGCTACACTGTAAAACCACTTCAATACTTAATGTTCTCTAGGATAAGAAATAGAAGACCCTACTCTACTGGTTAGTAACCAGTAGAGCATGTAACCAGTGGTTACATTAACATTTGGAACATCAAAGTCTTTCCCAATGGAAGCCCCCATGGCATTTCTAGTACACGAGCAAGCATCAAAATATATTATTGTTCGTAACATATATTATTTCATTTAGATGGGTATTAATACATTTTCCACTATCTTCTTGTAATGTAATACAAAATATGAAGATTTTCCATTGGAAAAGGTGCCTTTACTATACATTAACTAGCCATGGTAAATATTAAAAAGTAAGAGGAATGTTTTTTGCCCCAAAGGGGGTTTAAAAAGTGCAGTATGAAAAGGAGTGGGGAACCATGAAGGTACGCTCTGTACCATGAATTTTCTACATGCAACTTGTGAAACGATTCTTCCTATATTTACCTAAAATAATATGTAGAATTGTGGGGAGGGGGTACTTCGACAGGCACACAATGTTGGATATGCTTCAAAGTGCCGGATTTTCTCTACCTGTAACTTGGCAGACAGGCAGAGTGTCCCCTCTATGTTAAAAAAAAAACAATAAAAAAAATGGAAGTGGCTTTTCCATGTAGAAAAAAATGACGTTTTGTCCCAATTGAGAGTTCCAAAAGGACGCTAGTTCAAACATAGATTCAATGCGGAATGAGATGTGATACTTTCGACAGGCAGGCTCCTTTGTGGAATATAGGATCTAATTAACTTAATAACATGAAATCGACAGAGCAACGTCTCCTCTATCTATTAAACAGAGGTTCCATAAAACTAAACTTTGCTTTACTATATAGGTGTTAAAGACGCCTTTTTGCCACCGTGGGGGCTACAAACAATATTAATTTTACAAAAGAAAACACTCCGAATTATATGCAATGCACCAGTTCGTTCTTATACAGATCAATTGTTTCTGGAACATAAAATCATGAAAATAAAAAAATTATATTTATTTCAATTAGGTCAATTCATGTATAAATATAAAAATAATTCGTTGCCACGCATATTTGATTCTATGTTTCCCCAAAACCAATCCCTCCATAACTATCCCACCAGGCAGTCAAATGAATTTCACTTGCCCCTCCTTAGAACGCATCTCGCACAAAATACTTATATACAGGTCCAAGATTTTGGAATTCCCTTGACGATGAGATTAAAGACGCCCGTTCTTTACTGTCCTTTAAAAACAAACTAAAATTTATGCTCTTAAAATCTTAATGAATTATATTTACTATTCTAAACTAGAATTTTGTATCCTTTTTTTTTTTGCTAATCTATTATCTATGTTTATACAGAACATAATGCCTTATTTTTTCCAGTTAGACATAAGATTTGAAATACAAAAGTTATAGCTTGTCTATACATTATATTGCTCCTTTTATATTGTATATGTGTCTGCGTGTATGTGTGTATGTGTGTATGTGTATGTGTGTGTATGTATATATGCAGGGGCGTCGATCCATTTTTCAGATTGGGGGGGCAAAATCATGAATCAACTTTCCAAAGGCGCTCGATCACACAAAACAAACAGACTCAAACACACACACACACACATATGCCTATATACAGTGCGTCCCAAAAAAAACTATACACTTTTGAAATGGCTGCCAAATAAAAAATGTAGCACTTTGGGGAAAAAGACTTACATATATGGAAAGCCAATAAAGTCAACTTTCAAATGACACCAAAAAGTTGGAAAACTATTCATGCTTGAGCGAGCACTGCCCACTGAAACAAAGGGTATGAAAATTAGGGTGGGCTGGAATTAGCCTTCCAATTTATGTAAGTTTTTGAGAGGCAAATCCTTTCGAACTTGCAAAGTTAAGGGCGTTGTGATAAATTAATGATCAACCATGACCAGTTTTGGTTGCATAAGCAAATTTTATAAATTATTAAATTGAACTTTAATGCATGAGTGAACACAAATTCCACTTTTTTGGCAGCATTTCAACTTTATTATTTGGATCTCTTTTTGGGCAGCATTTCAACTTTATCATGTGGATTTCAGCAATGTGTTCATGGGAGTCGGGAGAATAGGGGGTGAGATAGGACTTAAGTGGGAGAAGTAGGTTGATGGAATAAGGGTCAACAGAACATTTAGCCCCGCCCCCTCCCTCTTTCCCGCCCTCCCCTCCTGTTGAGAGACTGATGGCTATTATCATGTACGCGTGAAGTCCAGAGCAGAATGTCGATTTAATGAATAATTCTGAATTGGGGCATCAACTTTTTCCTATCAATCATTTAATCAACAATTTATCAGTAAATCAACTCATTCAATGTGCAATGTGATCAATCAAACATTCAGTTCTTTTTCAATAAATAAATTATTTCATTAATCATCATAATCATTAAATTTCTTGGTAATTATTCAATTAAAAAAAACTGACCATCAGCCACCGGTCACTATGGCAGGTATAAGTTTTGAATAGGCTACAATCCAGGAAGTGAGACAGAGAGAGAGGGGGGGGGGCTGGGAAATGGAGGTGGAGAGGGGAGGGTACATATGACTTTTAATTTGTAAAAGGACAAAAAGAAGAGGAATGCCCTTTTAACCAAGTCTTAGCATATCTCGCCCTCTTGCTTGTAACAGGTACCATCACATTACTCTGACTCTCCCGAACACACTTCTGAGGTCCACAATATGAATATGCTACTCTAAAATTACAATTCCTGTTCACTCATGCATTAAATTTCAATTTAGTAACTCATGAAATTTGCCTAAGAAACCAAAACTTATCTCACTCATTAATTTAGCTTAGCAAGTTCCAAAGGACTAACCACTCAAAAAAACTGTAAGGCTAATTCCTGCCCAGCCTAGCCGAGCTTAGTCTCTCAGGAGAGAAGCGGGGGGGGGGGGTTGAGATGGAGAGAGGGGTAGCTAAATGTTCTGTTGACCTTTATCCCATCAACGTACTTCACCTACCTAAGTCATATTACCCCCTCTTCTCCTGACTGTCATGAACACATTGTTGAGATCCACATGATAAAGACAAAATGCTGCACTAAATATTGCAATTCATGATCACTCATGCATTACATTTCAATTTAATAACGCATTAAATTTTCACAATCAACAAACTGATCACAATTGATCTTTAATTCACCAAATAACCCTCAACTTTGCATGTACCAAACAAAAAACCTGAAAGAAATTGGAAGGCTAATTCCGGCCCACCCTAATTTTCATACCCTTTGTTTCTAATCTGAAAACCGGACATTTTGAGCACGATTTTAGATGAAGAACGAGTTGCGTATCTCAATCTCGCTTGCTGATTTCTGTGTAACATTACAATCTTATTTTATTTTTTTGCACATGCGGAATTATTGGGGGGGCAAAACGATATGTTTGCCCCCCCCAATATTTTCATTGGTGGGGCGGTTGCCCCCCCTGCCCCCCCATGATCGACGCCTCTGTATATATGTATATGCATATATATGGATAAATATGTGTGTATGTATGTGTAGACATAATATATATGCAGCAGATTAGCTTTGCATCCCTCTCCCTATCTCTATTTTTTTCTTTCAATATTCTTGGCAGTTGTCATCGTATTATTGTCCACCTCATGTACTTGTATTGTGTTGTGTCGTGTTATTGTCTTTGTCTCTCAATTTCACAATCCTGTATAAGATTTTTATTTTTTTGCCCTTTTCGTTATCTTCATGTATTCCTTTGCGTATATTTCAATGTTCTTTGTATCTAACTTTTTGAGGGGTCCACATTCTACAAGCTTTGCTTTTCAGTGGACCCCTCCATTCTTCTCATGACATATAATTATATTGATTTAATTATATTTAATTATATTGATTATATTGATTTAAACTTGACATGCATGTTAATTTATTTTGAATCACTTATTGAATATGTATATCATTTATTCAATGTTGAATTTTGTTCATGCTTTTGTTTAAATTGAATCAATTTATCTTGTTCTTATTTTGTATTATGTTGAAGAATGAAAAATAAATTGAATTGAATTGAATTGAAAGTGAACACATAAAATATTTCAATATTGTCAAAATATGGAAAGGGATGGGGAAATAGCCCCCTTAGAAGTAGGCTTTAATTTGCCTGAATTTCTTATTTATATAGCCTGTGCACTAGAACAATGTCTCCTCCTGGGCACTGTGAACGATTTTTACAGGGGGTGCTGATGTAAATTTGAAAAGCAAAAAAGGTTCAATATAAAATCAAGGTCATTTTGGTCCTAAGATATTTAACAAGCAAAGAAACAAAAAGGATTGCACTACAAAATGAAGGTTATTTTGGTAATTTGTTTTCGTTTTGTCACATCTGCCGGAATTCCAGGGTGTGCTGTCTATGAAGAATAATACACGCAGCACCCCCCCCCCCCCCGAAAATCTTACGGGTGCTTCAGCCCACGCTTCCCAGTGCCAGGGCCTCCTCTATATAGATGCTGCTGTTAATAAGTGCCCTTTTCCAGACGAGGGCTTCATTTAGACGATATTTTCAATATATATTGTCAACACAAAATAAAGGGTGGGGCAACTTCGACAGGCCCCGTCATGTATATACAGGGACTTATTTTCATGCCTTCTCTGTTGTTGTTTTTTTTTCCAAGAGGAGAATGTAAAGCAGCTTTACTGTGTAGTAGAAATGCATCTTTCTTCCGATGGGGCACTAAAAATATTTTATTTCAACATAGAGTGGAATCAATAAAGAGGTTTGGGTAGTTTAGAGCTTACGTGTGGCTGTTCTTCATTGTACCGCAGCTCCTCTACATGTTACTTGTAGAGTATTTTCTCCTCAATCTATTCCAAGATATCAATACAAACAAAAGTAATCTTTTTGGAGTTCTAAAGACAATAAATTATTTTTAAATACATAAAACCAAAATGGGAAAGGGTATCCTAGGCATGCTCCTGTTGGGTTATAGCATCTACTGTGCTAGAGCATTATTACGAACTGCAGAACAATATCCCCTCTAAATAAAAGAGGTTCCCTAAATATAATTACCAAAAACGCCATTCGCCTTGCCTTTGGCTTTAAAACACGATATTTTTATATAGTGTCGAAATACGGAGAGGGGTGTGAGTAAATTCGGTGGGCTGCCGTGGGCGTAGGCTTAAATAAACCAAAAACTTTCTTCAGGAAACACGTTGACTGATGTCTCATACATCTGTCTTTTCCAAGTCGATAATACATCTCAAACTGACTTTGTAAAGTAGCGGGAATGCAGATTCGCCACTTCGGGGTCTCCAAAAGATAGATATTTTAATAAAGTTAAAATATGGATTGAGGTGGGGTACATTCGTCATGACTCATGTGTTTATATTTTTGATGTGCCAGAGCTTCATTAAAGTAACCTACAAAGCAAGGTTTCCTCTAAATTTTCCAAGAGAAACAAACTAGAAACAAATAAAACAAATTGTGTTTTACCGATACCGAAATGCATTTTGCCTGTATATACCATATATTACGTTGTGGCAGACACACCAACAAAAGCGATACGAGAAGTCGATGGAAGCTGTTGCGTTGGGATTGTGTTATCTCGAATGACATACCATTGATCGCTTTATAGCGGATTCGTGAGTGTGACTGTGACATAGAGGTTTGTTTTGGCCTCGTTTTAGCGCAATATCACGTAATACATTTTGACGTATTTCCCTCTTTCTAAGCAAATTAAGACACTAATACTGTCATGAAGCATATCTATGTTTTCGCTAATATATTCTCTTTCCTGTAGAATGTTGACATTGCGCATTAATTGCTGTTATTTAAAAAACATTTTAGGATTCATGAAACAAATACTGTGTTTTAAATTATAATTTGCATAATTCATGTAAATTAGGTAATAGTAAACAAGGATATCCCAATCATTTTATGACAATTTTCTTCCCTTTCTTACCCTAAGTCTTTGTTTCCAATTTTGGAGCAGTTCTGGTTAAATATATACTCTTAAATACTTGTTTTCACTATATCGACATAATATGCAAATTTATGCAAATTACTTGCTTATTTGCATAGAGACAGCGTGTCTCTTTGGATGAATCTTTTTCTTTTGACTCAAGGAACATTTTTGCCAAGTGGGACACTTGTACTAAAAAATTCAAGTCTACTAGTGCTAAAAATTCGTCATTATAATTATTTTTCACCACTGGGAATCATTCAAATTACGATTTTGGTACCGTGTGAAAGGGTTAGTTGACTGGCGGAAGAGATAGGGCCTTTTTTCGGGTGATGAATAGATAGATAGGCCTAGATTTTATTTTCAAACGATAAACAAAAATAACTAACATCAGATACAGAGTCTGATTAACGGGTGTGTGCCATGAAAAGAAAATGCATGAAGTAAAAGAAACCTAATACACATATCACTTCGAAATCAGAATATTTTAAAGGTATGTGGATAACTGAATTATGCCTGTCTATACAAGTTATCAAAATCAATATAATCAAAGGCACAGTTAAAAATGTATATCCGAAACATAAATATTCAATAGCATATAATGTATATCACTCATGTCAATATTGTAGGGTACGATATTACTTAAATACCTGAATAATTTTTTTAAATGCCACCAATAATCATATGATCACTTAAATAATACACCCACGCACTTTCCCATGCACAACCGCATACAAACACACCCTTCTCATCACGTACCTATCCTGCTCAACTTACTCTCTTTAAAGGACAAGTCCACCCCCAACGAAAAGTTGATTTGAATAAAAAGAGAAAAATCCAACGAGCATGACACTGAAAATTTCATCAAAATCGGATGTAAAATAAGAAAGTTTTGACATTTTAAACTTTCGCTTAATTTCACAAAACAGTTCTATGCACATCCTGGTCAATATGCAAATGAGGGGACTGATGACATCATTCACTCACTCTTTCTTTTGTATTTCATTATATGAAATATGATTTATTCCCATTTTCTCCTCATTGTCCTTGAAACAAAAGTTTCATTCCTCCCTGAACACGTGGAATTACCATTGCCTTAACATTTTATGGTTCAGTCAAGTTGGTCCTTATCATCAAATCTGTAAAAATTGAAATATTCTATATTTCAAACATTAAAAAACAAAAGAAATAGTGAGTGAGGGACATCATCGACTCTCTCATTTGCAAGTCATTGAGTTGTGCATATAACTGTTTTGTGAAAAATAAGCGAAACTTTAAAATGTCATAACTTCCTTATTTTACATCCGATTTTGATGAAATTTTCAGCATTATGCTAGTTTGATTTTTTTCTATTTATTAAAATCAACATTTTTTCTGAGGAGGACTTGGCCTTTAATAAATCTCCTTAATAAATCAAAGTAGCAATGCAGGAAAAAGCGCAGTAGACTATAAAAATCTCAATATTTAAGTTAGGCACGATTAGCTTACCCTAAACATGTCGAGTGAGATCTCATCGCGCGATATGCTTCCATACATGTTGCTTTATTTCCAAAACATGCAACATGAGCCGGTCAATATGCGCTTTGTTGGTCAGATTTGAAATATCAGATACATTTCTTGTAGTACACATTAGTCTCCCCTATTAAATCATAATTTTATATGATTTTTTGATACTGCTGTTTGACACGCGTTTCTGTGGGGAATAATCATGAGGGTGTTTCGCTGAGGAACTAATGGAGAGTTGAAGAACAAAGAAAATGTATTGTAAATGCCCATCATGAAGGGTCTTTATAGAAAAATGTTGAATCCAAACAGCAGTTTAGTAATTCTTAACAAATGACATATTTGCAATTTTTCGTCAACTCCGAAACTTAGAACGAATCTGTTGTTCCGTACGGATGACAAGGACCTCGCAGCTATTATTTGTCAATTTGACTGGCATTAATTTAATTGACATTTCTGATTTTTGAATCCTCCGTAAGTCGTTGACTAAAAAAAAAAAAAAAATCCCTATTTACAGGTGTGACCATCGATATATATATATAAAAAATGGATAGAACTCGTTGTAGGCTACTGTTGCCACCCCGGGGGGGGGGGGGGCACTTTGACGAGTGGATACCATGCGCGACCACGGGGTCTCGAAAAACACCCTTAACACGTATTTTCCATATTCTGAAAATGCAACCCTTAACACGTATTGGCGTGTGATGAAACCCTACCCTTAACAAGTATTGGAAACAAAACGATACTCTTGGCAAGTAGTCCCTGAATTGAACCCCTAAACAAGTACAGCATATTTTAATTGTTATTGTCACGGACGTCGGTCGTCGCTTTTACCTTAAACCTACATCGTTGGCTTTAGTACAGCCCCACCTCCCACACCTCGCGCAAATCGTACTTTAAACACGTAGTGTTACTCTATGGGCCATAAATTATAAAACAATTTAGTCTTAATTTTCATATCATAACAAATTTGACCCTAAACACGTAGCTTCCTAGCGAAAATAGATACCCTTTTTTCTTTATTTTAGTGTTTTTGACACCTTTATTACGTTACGTACGTAACGTGCCCTATCTTGAAAAGGACGTGTTTTTTTTTTGTCGCGCATGGTATTCACTCGTCAATGTAAGTGCCCCCCCCCCCGGGGGGGTTGCCACAAACTGGATGGACCTTGAAGCTACATGAAAAGTACTCCACGACACAATTAACAGTATGGTGCCATACCAACACATAAGCAACAACAAGTACATGCACATGCAAGAGAGAAAAGTGTGGAACTTTGTGCGCACTTGAGCATTTGGAGTAGTTTTAAGTGTTTCCGGTGTCCTCAAACTAGCGCTTTGTTGCTCTATCCAGATTTTTCATATCAATGGGTGTGACCCGATTGACTCTGATGAAGTATGCACAATTGCGCATGCGTCATGATCTCGGTCGACTGCAAGTGCGACCGGATGTAGCTCGAGCTAGTCAGACATAATTATAACAGATGGCTGCCGTACGTACGTATACAATACATGTAGACAAATTATGCCAACGTGTGTGTACGTTAGATTGGACCATGAAGCTATTGGACCCTACAGGCTACACAAAACTGAGCCGTGAGTGATAGGTAGTCAGGTAAGAAAATAATTGGTCATTTTTTGACAGACATCTATCATGTTACTGGGGTTATTGTATGTCTATGTCTATGATAACAGGGAATTTATTAGTCTCTATAACAAATACCTGCATGATTATATCATTCGTCTTCGATATACCTTCGTCTTCTTCAATTGTGCCCGGGATTCGTGCACGATATGGCCTGCAGACAATTGACAAAAATAGCCCGGAAAAATAGAAGACATGTCACCTCTATGTACAGTGCGTATCAAAAAAAGGTTTACAGTTATACACTTTGAAAAAGCCCTGGGAATAAAAAACATACATGTGGGTAACTTTTTCATAATCTTGGGCTTAGGTCTCATCTATCCAATGAAAGTAAAAGTTTTGGCAGAATGTTACACTTGAGTGAGCACTGTCCATTTTTATAAAGCTACCAAAAATCTGTTTGCGCAAAAATGCTTGTTTTAACGTTGTGTCAAGGGGAAAGGGCAAAATCAAACTTACTCTGCGAAACATTTCTCATACATTTCCCTTGCACTTTTAGTCAATCGAAATAAAACGAATACATTCAAGCATTTTGTAACGATTTTGCCACCCAAATTGAAATTTCAACACTTAGTAACATAATCATGATAATGGTGAGTCGCGTGCATTTGAGTGTCCGAAAGTCAACACACACAGCTTCAACACAGGGAACAGTGGTTTTCATGAACGTAATATTGCAGAAATCCGGGTATATCTTTATAACTATTAATAATCTCACACCAGATTGATAATAGTGTGAAAATTTTATCCAATTCCATTAATTTGATGTAAATTTTATTACAATTAATTCACCTTTTACGTCTCGCTGTTCATTTGAAAGTGTCCATGTTCACAACTCTTGCTATGGCAAACGGTCTGAAACCACCCATATTTTCGAGAAGCTGGCACCTTTGTTTTCCCCCTGGAATATCCCTAAGGGTAAAAAAGGTCGAGATTGATTGTCATCTCAATGCTAGATAGATTACCTGCAGTTTGATGTATAATACTTTAACACTGGTATAATGGTTACGTCTTATTTTTCCCCAAAACTTTGAGATCGAGCAGGCAGAACATGGCATATTTATGTGTACAACGTACGTCACGTGACTAACGGGTGATAGTTTCTGTTCCTAGACCCTTTTCATTTGAAACAATTAATACAGTCCAAACAAACTTAATTAATGCATTTAATGTTGAAAGTAACAATATTCTTGTACTATGAAGCTTTGGCTACTGATATTTATAATATAGCTACAGTTTGAGGAAGCAAATATCGAGTCCGGAATTGATTTTTATTTGCAATAGGGTCTGCGTAAGTATACTTTATACTAGCAGGCTAGCATCGTCTGCTACGTAAACCAAATGAGCGAACATGACCGAAACTAACCATTATGTCACATCCTTTACCCTTTTTGTTCCAGCTGGATCTGAAGACATAACTGGATCTGAACAAATTTTTTTATCAGACAACTCCAGCATTTTTTCACAAAGTTTTTATCATTTAAAGTGGGTTTAAATTTCATTTTTTCACTTAATACTTGTTTCTCCACACTTTTCCCAAGCTTGACAATGATTAACAAAATAAAAAGAAAGCCTAATAAATCACAGCTCAGTGTAAAGCAAATATCGTCACGATGGCCTCTGTGTGTGGGGGAGTGGGGTGGGGCGCAATGCACTTTTCGAAGTGCTTTGGGCAAGGAAACAAGTTAAAAAAGGGTAAAAGATATCTTCAAATCAATTTTACTAGCTAATAAATGCCACGTGTTCTTCATGATTAAGGTCTACTTTTATTCGCATAACTATTTCAAAGTTCTGCGCAAATCATTTTTTCACTACCTTTTCAAAAGTGGTGTTCACTCAAGCGGAAATATTTTTCGACAGTTATATCGTCATTTGCTTAACTGGATCTGTACCAATGTTAAAATGTGGAAAAATCTTCAGGATATATCAAATGTATAATTTTACAGGATTTTATCTTAGTGTAAACTTTTTTTGATACGCACTGTATAACGTGTGCGGTGTACGTACCGCCATGTGGTGACCGTACGTAGACCTTAGCGCCATGATTACCAGGTTGGGATGGGGGGGGGGGGGTAATTAGATTTGGTTTGGACGGGGGTGTGCGGCTAAAGTGAAGGCTCAAAACCCATACCCATATTTTAGCTAAAAAGGTACCCAGTATAGGGAGTTTCATCCAAAAAGGGGCCCATGTTTAAGGGTGGGTTTAACTTAAGTCAACAAATTGTGCTATAGTATATCTGTTGGCCTAAGTTGCGATCATCCCGTGTGATGTTCAAGCGTTCGCTGTTCTGCATGGTTCCAGGTCGTTTTTAATTACTGGTATCACGTTCAAGGGGGAGCCGCCGAGGGATTTAGGCAACGAATTGTCGTATTGTACTGGATTTATTATATACTTCGACGAAACAGCGGATGGTTTATTTTGACCGGGCATTTTCATCCCGGATTTGCAGAAATATTTGCACCTAAAGACATTGGAGGAGAATTGGCCCCATGTTTAAGGCCAGTATCTAAAAATTGGGGCCATGTTTAGGGATTTTATTTTCCAGCATAAAACCATACCTCATGTTTAGGGATTTCTTCCAAAAAAGCGATCCACTCCAGTGACACAGCCCCGTATGTCTTATTTCGTGAGTAGGCCCTACCCCGGCCCTCCCCCCCCCCGGGGGGTGTGCATATGGAACTCTTGCCAGGTGGCACAATATCATGGGACAAAGTCCGACAGACAGTCACAGATAATTATAGAAATAGACTACTATTTATTTTCTCTCTCTTTCTCTCTTGAATTTAATGTAGTTTAATGTGTTTGCTTTCTTTCGTTTGTTTGTTTCTTTCTACAAATTTAGATTCGTTTGCAATCAGTCGTATAAATTAGTTAATTGGGGCTTGATAACAGCAGAATCTTAAAACACAGAACATGTATTATATTAATAAATGTTAGAACACATTGGTCAGGTATGCTTATGAATTGCAATGAATACCAGCAATCGAAAATCTTAATTAGGGGAGGGGCTAATACTAGAGGTGACAAATAATGCGAATTCAAAGAATATTCTTAGCGAGGTTTTAGAGGAAAAACCGAATGATTCTAGCATGATTTGGTAGTGTAGGCCTAAACGTTACTTCCACTTTGACGAAGGGGGTGAAGTGATTTTCGATGGCATTATCAATATTGTTTGGTAGGGGAAGGCGGGGTAAGTTGAGCATAGGGGCAAGTTGAGCCACCAGCCCCAGGCTAATAATGAATGAGTAAGACATTATGGTGTTGTTATGTATTGGTGACCCATGACATAACCCTTAACCCCACCACATTGTTTTCAACTTTGAGACAAAAAGTACTTTTTTAGAGGGAAAAATACAAATTTCAACCAAAAAAGTAAAAAAGGGTGTGTAATAGATAAGTGCTTTTAACCCACACACGTCTTTAAATATAATAAAGAAGTAAGAACAATATTGTTAGTCCAGGTATGGATTATCATTCTTGTCATAGTCTTTTACATGATGGATGCATAAGAAATGTGTGGATGTAAAAATATCGCATGAAGTTAGGACTTGGGTAAGTTGAGCCAGCCAACATGGGGCAAGTTGAGCCATGGTAATTCTTATGGTAATGTATAATAAAAAAACAAACAATCTTTAAAAAGCCATTGATATGCAGGTAGAAAGGAGCAAAACCACATGACAGTTCTTTTACTTTTAGAGGATGTTAGTATTTAGAGAGAATTAGCAAGTGAAAGACTTTAAATAAAAAATTGGCATACTGGTTCTTCCCGCATACATTTTGTACATAGTTTTTTTGGCTCAAATTACCCCAGAAAGTTGCACAACTTACCCCACATATGGGGCAAGTTGAGCCATTGGACATCGTTTTTTTTTTCAAAGGTCACAATGACTTTTAGTGTGGGGGTAGAAAGTTATAGATAGGTGAAAAATATTTCCCAAGAATCAAATTTAAAGGCAAGGTACTTTTTTTTACGATACTATTATTCATATAAATTCTAACATGCAAAATGCAAAAAAGTGTCACAACTTACCCCGCCTTCCCCTATGTATCAATGTCAACGCACTATAACATTTGATTATTTCTATTCTTGTATTTCTATGTTTTGGATTGGCTTTTTAATAAGTCTACACGCTCATTTTGAATTATGTGTATGTATTATTGGTAATAAAACAAGTATTCATTGAAGTCGATTTGGTTGTCTGAAAAAATATTATATAATGTACCGACAGAGCATTGGGTGTTATTATTGACAATAAACTGTCATGGAAACCACACATTGATAATATATGCAAAACAATTCAAGAAACATCGGAATTATTAACAAACCCAAATATTTTCTTCAATCTCACACTTTACTTACATTATATCATACATTAATATTACCATACATTAATTTTGGCATGGGGCTGTGCAATCCAACACAAATACAAAGGATACTATTGTTGGAGAAGAAGTCTCTTAGAAATATTTTTCAAACTCATTTCAGATCACACACAGATGTCCTTTTTTTTTCCAAAATAATATTCTTAAAGTGAATGATTTATATCAATTTCAACTCTCCCAATTTATGTATAAACTAAGTAAAGATGATCTCCCCACATTTTTTTTTCAAATAAGTTCTGTAAAAACTCCTCCATACATGATTACCCAACGAGACAACGTAATTGTAATCACCTACCACCAGTCCGTACTATATTATCAAAAAGCTTTTTCGTCTTTTTTTGGACCAGTGTATTGGAATTCACTGCCCAATGACTTTAAAGAATCACCAAGCATTAATATTTTCAAGCGCAAACTTAAAAAGATGCTATTTTGCCAATACTCCATACCAACAAGTCAAGCTAACATATAACTGTAACTACAAGTATTTAAATCTAATCTTTAACTATCAATAAATTTGTCAAATATATATTCTAAATAATGTCACTACAGTGCCTAATGACCTGTGTACCTGCCATGTTCCTCTTTTCATTTTTAGTTTTATTTGCACCACCCTTTTCTCCTCCTATAATTTCTACTTAAAATTTATCATTATTATCGTTATCATTACAATTGTTTGTTGTTGCTTATTCGCTCTATTTTGGTATTTTGTAGATAACGTATTTTAAGTTCGTTTTCCGTCCGTCTCTTGTATATACAGGTTATGTAACTTAGTATTGGAACTAAGTTTGGGGACTTGCCTTTTTTATAAGCTCTGCTTTTCTTGGCAAGTCCCTTCGTTCAGTTAATTCAACTTCAATGTTTGTTATGAAATGTCACTGAACTGTATGTATTATTTTGAACATGTATTTGTACTGTTACTTCGATTATATTTTTGTTGAACGGAAATAAATGAATCTAAATCTAAACCTCGTTCATTGTATAACCTATTCAAAGTGTTTTTTGTTCTCTTTTGGAATTCTGCCAGTTTATTGTCCCATACATGCTAAAAGTAACATTGCTCTATAGTCGGATTTATTAATTATTTAACAGAGTTTTGTGTGACAACAGGGTGTCAGCATAATGGGGCATTTTTATGGAGAACTTTACATAATGTCTGCTTGCTTTCACAAAAGAAACTTATTTAATACTTGGACAATGAAATTTTCAAAATAACGAACCTGATATTATTGTTATTGTGGTTATCAATTATTACTATCATTATTATTATTATTATTATCATCATCATCATTATTATTAGTGATGGTTGTAATAGTGGAAGTAGTAGTAGTAGTAGTAGTAGTAGTGGTAGTAGTGATAGTAGTAGTAGTAGTAGTAGTGGTGGTGGTGGTGGTGGTAGTATATATTATAGCTGTTAAAGTAGTGAAAAATATATAGTAAAAAGTTTAGTATTAGGATAATAATCATCATCATTATAAATGCTTTTTTTCTTTATCCCTATTTTTTCATTTCAGTTTAACTCAACTCAAGTGAATATTTCTGCATCGATTGAGCGGTAAATTGTGAAAGAAAATAGGCCTGCGAAATATGTCGAATGTGGTCAGACCAGACAACCATGTGGGTATTCGCGATTGCCAGACCCAGACATATGATCAGACCAAAGAGCTCTATGATCAGACCGATTTGGCACAGGCAGCTGCAGAGAACGAGAAAAACCACCAGAAAGAGCCGGAGGCGTCCGTGACAAGGTCTCCTACAGGAGGAAAAGATGATGCGTTTGAGGAAGATCAGCCATTGCCAAGTTGCACCAGAACAGAACAGCGCAAGAATGTGAAGCCACAAAATGAGCAGTCAACGGGTACACAAGCATCAACTCGGCCTAAAGACTGTGCGACACGTTGTCCAGATCAAGGTGGTCGAGGGACAGGAGGAGATCAAGGTGGTCGAGGAACAGGAGGAGATCAAGGTGGTCCAGGGACAGATGGAGATCAAGGTGGTCGAGGGGCAGAAGGAGATCAAGGTGGTCCAGGGACAGGAGGGAGTCCAGACAAAGATGAAGACAAAAAGTCCGGGAACTTTGCTTCGTATGCTCTCAAATTCACCGCAGGAGCAGCTGTCCTTGGCATTGGATCCTTCATAGCAGCACCTCTGGTACTCACCGGAATGGGCTTCACTGCAGCTGGTGTACAAGCCGGTTCTATTGGTGCATACCTGATGTCAGCATCTGCAATTGCAAATGGAGGTGGAGTCGCTGCAGGAAGTGCCGTTGCCTTACTTCAATCCGCAGGAGCGGCGGGTGGAATAGCTGCTACCACCTGCGCTGGCATAGGAATCGGGGGTGCGGCCGCTATCACGGGTTTGGTGGCAACAGGGGAGGTTGTCGTGGGTACTGTGAGATACAAGGTAAAGCAGCATAACAGCCCTAAAACAAAGGAGGTTGGAACCCAGACAGACCCAGATTGAATTCTGCCGTCTCCTTTGGAAGAATGCTACATGTAATCCATTGATATCAATCTTCATTCCAGAAAGTAATTAAGATTCTGTTTCTGTTTCTCTTCATGGTAACTCCCGTAGGAACTCGGCAGGACAGCTTTTTGCTGGCTATCGTCTGGCTGATAAACAACTAATTACATGTACCTAGGAAACATTCTACTTCTAGGTTAATCAGTCATAGTGGCTGCCGTTATTGACGGCAGATATTATACTCTTGGGCCTTTTTATCAAAGTGGAGACAATGGCAGAGTGGGGATTCGAACTCACAACCTCGCGATAATGAGTCCAATGGTCTAACCACTGGACCATTGCTTTAGTTTGAATTATAATTCAATTTAGATGTCTGTATCCCTCTGCAATGACTCTAAAGATCTGTTTACCATTGTGCCCTGCAAAAGGAAATAAGCAACAAGCAAATCAGTTTTTAGTGACTGATTGTATTCAAAATGTTTCAAATGATACAAAAAACTTTTCTCTTTTTTTTTAGACCGAAATAGTTCTTTCAAGTGTGTTCTCACTCAAGTCTTGAACACCTCCCAGAGCAAAGAGATACCGCATTTACTTCATTGCCAATTAATTTTCGTTCATCAACAGGAACTAGCTCTTCAATCACGTATTAATTCCTTTTGCTTTCATACTAGGATAATAACTACTGTAAGTTACCAATAACGCTGTTTAAAATTTTAAGCACGTTGTTTAAGCCCATCACTCTAACAACTATTGTTGAAACTTTTTAAACAACTGTTGAAACTTTTTAAACAACTGTTTAAACCTTAAACAATTGTTTTAACCTATTAAACAAGTTGTTTACAATTACAAAAAAACAACTTGTTAGAGTGACAGGCTTAAACAATGCTTTTTTTTACTGTGTGGGGCATGTTAAGTATTACCAACCCCTCTCCCGCAAAGGCGATGATAGACATTCAGTGTAGTATTACTACTCTTATTGAATAAAGTATTATAATAGCGGGGGGTATTTTTTAACCTTCCATTTAATTTCGATAAACATCTTATAATACTGTGCTAGCCCAGACTGTACCCTATATACAAACAGATCGAAGAATGCAAAAACTGTCAAAATTGCAAGCGAAACATTCCACCCCCTCTGGCCATTAATAATGATTACTAAAGATATATGTCGTAATATTGGAAATGACCATATACTTATATTTTCCCTTTTTTTCTCTGATTCAATTGAATATTTGTATGGTTGGATATATATACATTTTCTAAGATAAAGTGACAATAATCGTTCGCTCCTTTCATCTACGGTTTTTTTGTTGTCTCGCCTGAACGAAATTTATATGATGTCACGTCCATCCTTTTGTGAAGTTTTTGTCCAACCAGCTCTCATTTCTTTATTTCTGTATCAATTATGTTCACACTTGGTTAAAATGATTTGTGGGTAATACCGCATTTGTCTTGTTTAGGGTGATTGGGTCATCAGTCATATAAGCTTGAATGGTCAATTTTTGTTTAAATCGTTCTCATTTCTTATTTCTGCATTGATTGTTTATGCTTGGTACATACGATCCTTGTGTAAATAGTTCATGAAGATGATTGCGTCAGAAGCAATCTCGGGGTCAAAGGGTCATTTTTTTTAATTGCTCTCATTTCTTTATTTCTTCATCAATTGTGTTTGCGCATGGAGAGCGCATGCTGCCAATCTCTAGTGCAATATTTCTGAAATATGAATCAAATTCATGCGACTGACGATCAGTCGCATGTGACTATTTCGAGGAATTTTCGCTCCACGATGTAAGGACGGTTCATTAATAGAGAACACATTGTTAACGCCGTTAATGACAAACAACAACAAACAAATCTTTTTTTTAAGTTGGTGAAACAAAAGAACAGTTTCGTCCCCGACTCTTGGCGAACGACGTAATACGAAAATATCATTGCAAAACTTTCGTCAGCTCCAAAACCTAGGACGAAACTGCCGCTCCGGTTCATCAGATTTTTACAAAGACCTCCAAGCTATTTCTTGTCACATGACATGCATTTATAATAAATACAGTCAGTGGATTCGTGAACCCTCATCGCAGAGCGAAAAGTCACTATTGTCAAAGACATTCAAGCAATGTTGCCGTACAAAAGTATCATTTGTTGTAAATGAGCAATGTGTGTTCGTCGTTTACATAGGCGTCAATGCAATTTAACAGCATATTTTCTTCAATATCTTTCCATAGAACGATCATTTCTTCCCCAAATTTTGCCTGACCGCGCAACATAAAAAGTGTTTTAGAAACAATAACTCAAATCTGACTGATGTGTCACTTGCTTCCTTTTGCCAAAGTTGGGCAGAATGGTATTCATTGTCTGCAACTGATCAGATCAGTGTAGAAATTGATTTAAGAATTGTGGTATTGTTTATTTTTTGAAAGCTGAAACGGATAAAATACGAATATCCATATTACTTTGCACAGAATGACTCCGTTATTGACCTTTCATCGTATGCTACAATTCCAGATTATTTATTCTAATGAAAAATAATGTTTACAGAAATATATTTGCTGGACAAAAATCGCTTTTTTATTTCCATATGAATATGGCAGAGCTGCCTATAAGTTGGATTTGTTTCTATTTAGTATGATTTTTAAGGGGAAAATAACACTAAATAGGATTATCCCGCTAGAAATAGGATTTCTGAAACCTGTGAGAATTTTTTATCAAAAATCTAAAGCAAAATATATTAGGATTTTATATATAGGATTTTAGGCTTGAAAATAGGATAAATGGAGATAAAGAATAGCGTTCTTCTTCTACAATCCAGGTTTACAGCCCAGAGCCCCGTCATACAAGAGTTGCGATTGATCCGGTCAATCACAACTATGGACGGTCAACAATGTCAATATCTATTATGCATGTTTGTTCAAAATATTTTCTTACTACGATGTATATTCATGCATTCATTGTTTTCTTGAAAATTCACTGTGCTTCTCTTTGTTTTCAAAGACATTTTGCAAATTTCCTGTCGAAAAAGTTATAACGTTAAAGGATTTCCATAGAGTTACGATCAATCGTTAATCTTTGTAAGATGGGGTCCATATGTGGTGTCTTTGAACATGTGACATCAAGGGAAAATAGCTGCAGTTGTAGTTTCCTGAGTTTGTTATTTACGTGGTCTAGTAGCAGTTATTCTACTTCTCGCCCACTACTACACTACACTTTGTCCAGTATACACAATTGTATATTTTAATCTAGTATCCAGTTGGTCTAATTTTCACTCTGTCTACCTATTTATATATTTATTTATTAACAGTTCACCTATAAAATAAGTGGTGTTAACCCAAGTGAAAATGAGACCAAATGGGAGCAGCCCAACTAGAAATCCGACAAAATTGATGAATGAATTTCAAAGCGATTAGACCAATTGCTTAGTAGACAAAGTGTTAATATACTTACTAGGATTAGATCATTGAGGTGAGGCAAAGCACATGTAGACTAATCAGCAATTAATTTGAATTTATTTGTATCCGCAGTGCATAAATTTGTGTTCCATTGGATCAAATAAAATAATTTACAGAAACTCATGCACATAAAATGGATATGAGCCCATAAACTAAAACAGATTTAACCATCGGTCATGTCGGTTTAAAAAATGTGTAAAAAATAAAATTCCGAAATGTATTAGCAGTTATTGTATCTCTTGCGCTTCTTAAGATTTGGACAACTTCTCGAATAAATTTTAGTGTTATATATGATTCGACAAAAAGACTACATGTTTGAATTATTATATATGTGTATTTTTTTTCTTTGAAAAAAAATTTATATTTGTCTTAATATATACCTGCAATTTGGAAATATTGTACTTATAATGCAGAAGAATAATAAATCGGAACTTACATGCTTATACTTATTGTACTCTACTCGCTTATATACCATGCCTCCTTGTGAATATCACTAACATGTTTGCCACGTTTATTGAAATTGTAAAAAACAGATCTATTCTAAGCATATAAAGAGTTTAATACCAAAAGGGGTTAGATGTTGTTTGAAGGTTTGCATGGTGGCATGTAAATTTGCTGATGTGGTTTACGGTCCTGAAGACGGACAGTCAACCTGCCCGAAACGTCGAGTCTCTACTGCTTATACTCATCATCTCTACTCGCCGACTCAAGCCAGCATCTCCTCATCCATCCTACTACTCAAGCTGTTTTTTCAACTCATCTATCTCTTCTGGTTTACAGTCCTTTTCAGGACTACATTCAAGAAAAGAATACTCTACTCTCAAATCTCCACTTTCTCGCCTATCCCATTTCTTGTCTTCTTCTTTCCACTGTTTCTATAACACTCCACATGGTGTACCGTAAACCACATCAGCGATTGGCGGGTTAGATCCACTATTAGCCATTCTGAAATAATGAACGTGTTTTAATTTAACTATATTGCAGTGTTTGCAATCGTAATAAATTTAACATAATACCCCCATCATGTGACTGCAGAAACACATTTAAAAACAATTTGCTGGTCTTTAATTTTAATTATTTTTTTTAATTTTTAAACCCTTTTGGAAATAACTTAAATCTAGCCCCTTATATGTGCGCACGTTCGTGTGTGTGGGTGTGTGAGTGTGCCTGAGGATGAGCGTGGGTGTGTGTGCGTGCAACTGCGCATGTCTGTTTATTTTTGCTTGTGGGGGATCACTTCTGGCATCGCGTTCCGACATTAAAGAATGACAATATTTCAAGGATTCTCAATATTTAATTTTCATAAGGGATTACGTCAAAAATTGTAAATTTTATAGATTTTGTTTTTTAATGAAGACTCGTAGATTTTTCCTGAATGTGATTTAATATTAATTGTGTCTTGAAATGAGAATAGGGAAACATAAAAATATAATAAATTTTGAAGGAATTAATTTGTATATTACCTAAGCCACGAATATGGAATAACTGTTGTGAAACCCACCATTCCGTAGAAGCGTCTTCGAAAATGTTAGTATAGAGTAGGGTTAACCAACTTTAATGACTAAAATACCTCCCAATATGTTTAAGTTATAAATGATAAATGCTAGACAATGATTACTATATTAGTAACAAAAATTGTTATCCATTTTCTGACCAAACTTATTTCTAAGACTAAAACAACCCTTTCTTTCAGCTTACAAGGACTTTGCAAATTGGAAAACCCCATTCCCTTTTTTTTAAACAATATCCTGGATTGTTTGAATGCATTCATAAATTCTAGACTGTCACTGTAGAGGCATGTGATCATCAGATGCATCTTTTGTAAAATGTATACTGCTACGCACGTCAGGCGATTCGGGGTTCGAGTTCCACCGCAGTACTCGCGTCCTTTGGCAAGGTGTTTATCTGCATTTGCCACTCTCCTTCCAGGTGTAGTAAATGGGTACCCGATAAGAAAAAAATACAAGAATGCTTGAGCGCCCAATCAGGGTAGCCGTAGCCGAGGGTATAGTATATTAGCATGCAGAGTCCGCTAGGAGAACAGTTCAAGTTCAAGTTCATTTATTTAAACCAATATACAATATAAAATCAAATTACAAAACATATATCATAAGATGGTTAGGACCAAAATGAAGCCGAAGCTTGTGAATATTGGCCCTTTACATAAAATATATTAAATAAATTATAAAAACAATGTCAACAAAATAAATTAACAAGTAATCGATTAAGAAATACTTGCATACATACACAACCTAGAAACACCCATACACACACTCACATACAAACAAGGATCCTATATTTCATTAAGTAATTGTTTTTTACAGAGTTTTTTTAAATCTAGATAAAGTAGTACTTTCCTGGATTGAGTTATGTAAATTATTCCAATATTTGATACCATTGTATGAAAGAGATATTAATGACGAGGTTAAACGTAATTTGGGAAGATGAAATTGATTTTGAGTTTTCGAAACTGAAGTGGTTACCCGTGTAATTAAGAGGTTAATATAATTATTGTTGTTACTTATATCATTATTGTGTGGTTTGAAATAATATAAGTCTGTAGCAAATAAATGATCAACTGAGAAAGGGAATAACACAAGCTCAAACATACACATCAAACAGAACAGCAAACGGAGATGAAGAAGAACTTCAGGAACAAAAATAGTACAAAATAGTACTTGACTCAATTAAGTCTGGTTGTGCACTTGTTTTTTTTTAAAGATGGCTTCTTTGACTCATTTAAACTCAAACCATATTACAGAATTAACATATATTCAAATTAAGCAATATCAACCAACAAATAAAAAGAAAGGAGGAGCCAACTGAAAGTGTGGGAGTCTAGGTCATAAAAATAACCAATAAGCGATAAGTGGATGGAGATGAATAACATGATGGATGATGACATAATGAAAAATGTCATGATTGTTGAACACAAGAATCAGATGTGGGAATGTAATAAATGAACACATTTGAATAGAAAAAAGAATGACAAGCAGGTTGAAAGTCAAATGGACAACAGAATCATCAATAATGTAAACAAAGCTACTAAAGCTAGAACTGGAACTAAATTATAATGATACTTTATGTCAAAATAACAGTTCTACATTATCATGATAATTATTATTATTATTAATACTGTTATAATTTTTATCATTATTATCATACATATTGGATAAATCTCCGGACTTTGAACCACAATGTCCGGGGTTCAAACTCCACCGCAGCACTCGCGTCCTTTGGCAAGGCGTTTATCCACATTTGCCACTCTCCACCTAGGTGTAAATGGGTACCCGGTAGGAATTCCTTGAATGCTCGAGCGTCCGATCATGATAGCCGTGCTAAAGCCGGAGTAATAGTATGCAGCGCTTAGAAAAAATGTATTTAGCGCTATTTAAATGTTGCATAATATTATTATTATTACTACTACTACTACTGCTACTACTGAAGAATCCCCTTCAGATCATTGAAAATCTTTCATTATATATATTGGGGATATGTGACTAATAATGATAAATTTACACATCAGCACATTTATCAGAGTCAAATTTCAAAAATGCCTCGCATTTTCACAAAACTACTACTCGTGAAAAATCAATGGACGTGATCGAGGTGTTTCATCAAGACTATTTGTCGTCAGTCAAGTTTTTAAATTTAAAAACTTTTCTTGGCATTGTCTGGTTGAGAAACATGGGTGTCTGGCTGCAAGTGGAAATAATAAGCCAAAAAAATTCAAGGGGGCCAGATATGGCTTATGATAAACTTTAAAAAAAGTTACGAGCAGGCGAGGCGAGCAAGCAAAACTTTCGACATCTTTACGTACAATACAACAATTTAGATTTGTGATAGATTTGGACATAATATTCAAAAGCTATCACAAATTTAAATTTTTATTATAACATTTCACCCTTTATTTTTGTCTTCTATTGTCTTTTTTTCTTCTTTTTTGTGGTCGTATTTTTTTTTTTTTTTTTTTTTTTTGGGGGGGGGGGGCTCTTGCCAAGCCCTTCATCTGTACGCCACTGCTGACTGCTATATGGCAAGTGTCTGATATTAACAACTTATCACTGCTGGGGCCCTTTGCAGAAAGAGTTGCAATCAATCGCAACTCTAAAAAATCATGCGCAACTTGATTTTCAACCAATCAACAGCGCGCATTTGGGACTTGCGATTGATTTTTGGCTTGCGTTTAAACACAACACTTTCTGCAACGGGCCCCTGAACACTTTCATGAATTGGTTCTGGTATTTACTATACACGTGTAGCGTGTATCTATATCTGTGAGGTTAAGACCTGGGCCCCGGTCGTCTTACAAAGAGTTGCGATTGATCCGATCAACCACGACTATGGACGGCTAGGCACATCAACATATAAAATACATGTTTGTTCAAAATATTTTCTAGATTTGATGTATCTGCATACATTCATAATTCTCTAAAAATTTCAGTGTGATTCTTTTATTTGTTTACTAAGGAGATTGTGCAAATTTCCTGTAAAAAAATTATAGTATGGATGGATTTTTTTTATAGAGTTGAGACTGATTGGATCAATCATAACTCTTTGTAAGACGGGGCCCTGAACTTGAATAAATGGAAGCTCTTCGCGACCCATCGTAATACATACATGTACATAATGAAGACCTAACAACACACAAATGATAACGTCCTTCTTTAAAATAGAACATAATAGAACTAAACAGAAAAAAGGCATTACAGGCAGAAAGTTATCAAAATACATTGAAAGGAATTTAAAAGTACTCTGCGTAACGTAACATATGTTTAGTTGAAATCACATCATGAAACCAGTATCTGCAAAAGACACAAACATTTAATGTGGAATCAACAGGTCTGATAAAACATATTAAAGGGATGGTCCGGGCTGAACATATTTATATCTTAATACATAGAGTAGAATTCACTGAGCAAAATGCCGAAAATTTATCTTCATATCAGACTCCTAGAACATATTGTACATGTATATCTTTAATGGTTCCATGACATTTGCCCCGGCGAAAATTGCTCCGATGCAAAATCTGCAAGTAAAGCCAAATGTAAAATCTAACCTCCAACAATAAATAAATCCTAATCCTTATTTTCACATTATTCTGAACCAGAAACTATTACAATCCTAATTGTATCTCCTCTGAGATATTAAGACCGGGACAAATGTAGCAGGAGCAAAATGTCGGGTCATCATCTTTAAAGGGATGGTCCGGGCTGAAAGTATTCATAGTTTAATAAATAGAGTAGAATTCACTGAACAAAATGACGAAAATGTCATCGAAATCGGATAACAAATAAAGTTATTGAAATTTAAAGTTTAGCAATATTTTCTGAAAACAGTCGTCATGAATATTCATTAGGTGGGTTGATGATGTCACATCCCCACTTTAAGTTTTCTTATGTTATTACATTAAATCGTAATTTTTTTCATTATCTCATACTTATGTGAGCAATAAGTCTCCCTCATAATAAAATAAGTTGCAACAATAAATATCTAATGCACTAAATCAGATGTCAATCCAATTTTTCTAGTTTTTTTTTGGAGAAAAACAATTGAATAAACCTAATTTCATGTAATAAAATACAACAGAACAAGTGGGGATGTGACATCATCAGCCCACCTTAAAGACAGTGCTACTTCCTCTAGCTGTCTGTGCTCACTGAGCAGTGAGCAACATGGAACGAGGCACTTATACAAGGGGCAGTATTCGAAACAACTGAGTAGCTTTTGCTTTTCGACGCTCCAACGTCAGTTTTGGATCAGCAGGTTCGATTTGCTTGTGAAGGTTCAACAAAACTTCCTCTGTCCGAGTATATATGCACTGATCACTAAACAATATGGAATGATGTGTTGAAAGACAATATTCTAGACCAGTGGCAGTGAGCTTTTGCTATTCGGCGTTCTAGGGTAAGGCCTACCACTATCATGACTATGTGTAGCTTAATTTTGACAATCAGATTCTGTTTTTGAAGGCTCTTCAATTATTCCTGTATTCACTGATTACTATACGTGTGGAATGGGTGTCGCATACGTACAAGGTTCAGTATTGTATGCCAGTGGCAATTAGGCCTAGCTTTTGCTTTCCGAAGCTCCATCAGCGGATTCTGCTTTTTGAAGGTTCATCAATTAACACTGCTAGGCCTACTATTATTTCTGTATAGACACTGAGCTCTAAGCAATATGGAATGGGATGTTGTACATGGACAGCGCTTTCCCCAAGCGATCCTCAACCATCTCTCTACTGGTGTACATGGGAAGTTTAAGTGTTCGGTTATACTGGTTGTTATCGCAGCAGTGGGCCATCGGGCACAGCAAGGACAACCTCTCTTCAGGAGTCCCCTCTGTACCTTCTGGGATCGGAAGTTCAGCGATCGTGAGATGGAAGTCTTTTAATCCACCGACCGGTACACGATCAGTCCCCGCCACAAAAACTGCACGGAACGTAAAAGAATGACATGTACTTTTTTACTTCGTTGTGTTTATTGATCTGGCATGTTATACGAATTCTATTATCATAACAATGAACAACTTTTTTGCCATGAATTCCTGTACGATTTGTCTTACTCTATCAGTGAAAATAGTTTGCTAAATATTTTGTTAGGCTTGAACACAGTAAAAATGAAATGTTACATCAACATTAGAAAGCTTGGAGTGACAGTCTTTTCTAAATGTCGCATTTATCACTTTAAATTGTTCGACCTAAAACTGTTGGATTCAGTCTAAATGTCAATATTCACATACCATGCAAGCAGTGTTTGTTGTGGCTCAAAGTGTGAGGCCCCCAATGGGCAAGCCTCCGCAATACCCAAATGTAGAATAATCACTTTGAACAGGCACTCGCTCCATTGTGCCACTGCATTCGTCGTAGTTAAAGGGATGGTCCGGGCTGAAAGTACGTAAAACTTAATAAATAGAGTAGAATTCACAGAGCAAAATGCCGAAAATTTTATCAAAATCGGATAACAAATAACAAAGTTATTGAATTTTAAAGTTTAGCAATATTTTGTGAAAACAGCTGTCGTCATGAATATTCATTAGGTGGGCTGATGATGTCACATAACCACTTGTTCTTTTGTTTTTTATTATATGAAATTAGGTTTATTAGGTGGTCTGTCATTAAGATGACAGATCACCTATTATATTCGTCAGAATTTTCTTTATTTTTATTGCCAAATCTTTGTCCACCTCTATCTCAAAATCGGGCATGTCAATTTCCTTGATTTTCATGTCATGTATGGGCATCATTATGGACATGGGAATGGAAACTTTTCAAGGTTATCAAATCATGATGACGTCATCTAGGCGCCATTTTGTAAAATTAAATGATTGATCATATCATCGCAACTAATCATAAAAAATCATCCATATTTGCATCATATCAAGTTCAGGTGACAGGTCATCAGGACATATCATCAGAGGTCATGCAAAGGTCACGACGCGCACGTACGCGCGCGTCAAAATTCAAAAATTCCCCAAATCAACCGTGGTCAAGTTTGGGTACGTTTCTGGTCATTTTGAGCATGTCAAGAATTTGCGCGCGCACAGGTATGCGTGCGCGTTCTTGCACCTACCATCGTTATGCATCTTCGAGTCATCATTTCTTTCATGTCTTTCCATTGTTCATTATCTTCTGATTAATTTGATACCTCATTCAGCCTCTTACGACCAATAATACGGGAATGCGCGTCCATTCAAATTTGCATTACGCGCGCGTAAATGGGCTAAAATATGCCTATATAAAATTCACTGTAGCTCTTCAGGGAGTCCGTTGACCCCAAATTTCATTTGGAGATTTTGTAATTACGTCAATTTTAAGTTATTAGTGAAAATTACATATTTCCGCAACAAACGTCAATGACTTGACCGTATCTTCGTTTTTACTGGTCAGTTTTCTTCCAAATTTTGATATCGTATAGTGAAGACAATTCTCTACAAATAACGTGTGAATAATTTTGACTTTTGACCACAGCATCAATGTGTTATGATGTGTTTAAATTTTTGCAAATTTTTTCTGGACGTAATTTTTGAGAAATTCTTTAGAGAAATGTTTTATTAACCAATTGTACAGTCTTCCTGAAAATTTCAAGCCCACTTGCCTTGCATTTTTTTATGTAGGACAATTTTTGTAATTTTGCCGGAACTTTTTAAGGGGCAATTTTAACATTGTAAAACATCATTTATGTATTTTTTAGTAAACGCTGCAATATTTAAACGCTATTGGGTTGAAAATTTTCATTCCGGACATTTTGCGGAAATTCCTGGATTTTTTTCTGTTTGTTCATTTTTACTTAATATAACATATAACAAATTTTCAGGTACCTTCTGTGAAATGAATAAATTGTGCAATTTAGTTAATTACACATGTTCCCGAAATTTTGCGGGAAAATTGCCAGTATTTGAATCTTTTACCTGACTTTTTTTCAGTAAAAATCATCAAGAAAGAATTTTCAAGTAAATGTCAAAGTCATACACAATTAATAAATGGATATTGAAAATTTTTGACGGAAAATATTATTTGAAATGTTTAAAAATTTTCAGAAATTTGGCAAACATTTACAAAAAAATCTGGTTCTTTTATCAAATACATCACTCATGAGTTTTGAGGTGAATGCTGTGAAATTATAGCATTATGAAACTTCTCATTAAAATCTATTGAAATGTAGCAGAAAATTTGAACAAAAATATTTAAGATATTTTAGCTTTTAAAAAGTATCACCTATGAATTTTCAAGTATTCTGTGAAATTAATACCCACTGACATTGTGAAATGTCAGTGGGTGAAATTAAAAAAAAAATGCTCAAAGTACAAAGAATTTTTAACAAGAATTTGCATAAAAAACATCAAACTGTCGATTAAAAATTAGCTGCTGTGAAAATTAAGGCGCCTTTCATTGCGCAATTTTGGAAAGCCAATTTCGGTAAAATCGTCTGAGATTTTTGGAGAGTTTTTAAGCCGGCATTTTACGTGCTCCTAACTTTATTTCGTATTTAACATATTGCATTATCACCACCATCATTATAATCATCACGATTGTCATCACTACATTTATAATCACATTTAGCAATGGTCAAAATTTATTCCTTTGATGTCTATGATCAAGATTATCAATCATATCTGAATGATTCATTCCCGGGATTCATTTTATACAACATTAGCCGACAATGAATGAAAAATCATGACAGACCACCTAATTCGTCCGCATGACGAATTAAAATCTAGTTCAAATTTTTTTCCTCCAAGAACTAGAAAAAATTGGATTGACAACTGATTTAGTCCATTAGATATTTATTGCTGCAACTTATTTCATTATAAGGGAGACATATTATTCACACAAGTATGAAATAATGAAAAAAATTATGATTTTATGTAATAACATAAGAAAACGGAAAGTGGAGATGTGACATCATCAGCCCACCTAATGAATATTCATGACGACTGTTTTCACAAAATATTGCTAAACTTTAAACTTCAATAACTTTATTATTTGTTATCCGATTTTGATGAAATTTTCGGCATTTTGCTCAGTGAATTCTACTCTATGTATTAAGATATAAATATTTTCAGCCCGGACCATCCCTTTAACATACTCGTGTCTCAACAGCACCATCCGGGAAATGCTATGATATAAAATGATTTTTTACTTCTAAATGGATTTTCTTTTCTTACCGAGGAACTTTCTCTTCTGGCCGTCATCTAGAGCGTGGAAGCATTCCCAGAACATCTTGATCGTCAGATGGGAGTTAGTGTAGGGCTCTAAGTACCGTGTGGACTGGTAAACAGGAAGACAAATTGTAAGGATAGAAAAAAGGTATAGCAGTTAAATATCCATAGGTCGATAGGTTCACTCATCTGTACCACATTAGCATCCCTGATTATTCTGGGAAAGATGTATGTTTTAGAATTCCTCGGGAGGAAAAATCCTGAAAATCATTCACTCTAAAAAATGTTGGGCAACATACGGTCCACACAACAATTGGTTAAAACTTTATCCAATTCTGGGTAGTTTTACACCAATAATGTGTGCTTTGGGTGAAAACTACACAGTATTGGTTGAAAACTACCCAGAATTGGATAAAGTTTTAACCAATTGTTGTGTGGACCGTATGTTGCCCAACATTTTTTAGAGTGTTGTATAAAAGTTCTTTTTCCATCGTTCCAAAAGCATTAAGAAGAGTATTCTACGAAATAATGATCCCCAAACAATCCTAACATTGAGAGAGTTTGTTATAAGCTTTGCTTCCATGGAGATGTTGAAGTTCGAGGTGTAACATTTTCCTGGCTTCATTTCCAATAGCCCGGTGGGGTCCGACATTTATCCTTCAAGGGGGTGCCTTTAAAACTCTAGAAACATAAAGTCTATGGTTGCCCACCCGAGTGGGAGTGGGGGCATTCCCTCTTTTTTGTCCATTCATTTGAGCCATCGGCCATGGAAATGCCGTGGCCGAGGGGTCTAAGGCGCCTGACTATACATTACAAGTCGCAGGTTCGATCCCCGGCCGCGGCATCTAGTATGCCCGTGAGCAGAGCATTTGATTGACGATGCTCTTTTTTTTTCCTGCATTCAAATAAAAAGAAAGGCTAAACGCATTATTGGTAACCAGGAGTGCATTTGTTTTGTTTTTTTAAGTCACAAAAACCCGGCTCAAACTAGCTGTCATGTTGTGCCTTAAAATTATCGAAGGACAATCAACAATCGTTTCGTGGACGGGCTTGTACTTCCGTTCATTAGAAGAATACCCTCTAGCTCCACCTGAATAACTGCTTAATTACCGAATTCCTGGACATGCTGTAGGATAGGAAATTTGAACATGACTCGATGCCAATCTTATGAAGTATGATTGTATTACGGTTGAAAATAATAACCTATTCAAAACTTATTAAAGCTCTTTCCGAGAGAATTAGTTTAATGTGACGGCCTCTCACGTAGTCCTTTATGATCTAATAAAGTATCGTTCACTGCAGGACCTTCTGGTGGGAAATTTCCAGGGGACCGTTTCATCAACAGTACTGTCCGACAGGTTGTCAGATCTGACAACTTTCCGTGATTCTAATCGGCTGAGAAGCACTGTAACTGTCGGATAAAACAGGACAGGTCCTTTTAAACGCTCCCCTGGTCTATATATTATATCAAGCAAGGCAACCCTGTCGTGTTGGCAACATACCATCTCCAGATCCTTCCAATCGAAGTAGTTCTCGCCATTGATAAGAGCTTCGAACTCGACAGGTCTGAAGATACCCAGGATTTTGGCATCCCACAAAGAATAGAACCCGTCTTTGAATGCAGCAAATTGTGACGGAGCGAGATAATGCCGTATCTTCTTCTCCACATACAGGTGTCTATTGTGAGATTCATAAAAATTAGGAAATAAAGAAATAGATAATAAATGAATGAACAAATAAATATAAAACATTATCCGATATACAGAGATTGTTTGGGACTATGTAAGCACCATTGACTCGTACCAGGTGGGTCCGTGGTCAGAGTTTCCACCCCACGAACGGAAGGTCGTGAGTTCGATCCCAGGAAGAGTCGAGAGTCGTACCAGTGACCTTCTGCCTTCGGCTTCTTGCTAAGCACCCGACAAGTAAGAATGGATGAAGGGCAATAACAACCTACATATTTTTACACTGGTTTAGGCTGGGTCAGCTGTAACAACACCTTACGTCTGAAGTAGGCCTAGGGTAAGTTGGTGTTTCTTTTTTATATCATTATCAATAACTCAAATACATTCAGAAAAATGCCGAAACAAGTCAACGTATTCAAACCCTGTGGGATAGTTGTAACGAATATACTGGACAGGCTTTGAGAAACTTCGACTTTAGCGGATGTACCCCCATCACCATTGATAGCATGATAGCTTCATATCTGGAGCTTCTTTCTCACATCACGAGTAGCCTCTATCAAGTCTCTTTCTAAACTGTTGCACGCTAGGAAAATGAGAATGACGATCTTAAAGTAGACGATGTTATCAAAATGACTCCTATTACTACTTCCACTACTACTACTACTACTACCACCACCACCACTACTAATACTACCACCACCACTACTACTACCACCACTAATACTACTACCACTACTACTACCACTACCACCACTACTACTACTACTACTACTACCACTATTTCTATAAATGCTACTATTGCTAGTACTACTTTAACGACCACTACTTCTACTACTACCACCACCATCACTACTACTACTACTACTTACAACTACTACTACTACTAATACTACTACTACTAGTACTACTACCACTACCATCACTACTACTAACACCACCACTACTACTACCACTACTACTGATGATGATAATAATACTACTGCTGCTGTTACAGCTACTGCAACCAGTGCTGCTGATATTTCTATAAATGCTACTATTTCTAGTATTACTTTAACGACCACTACTTCTACTACTAATACTGCAACTGCTACAACAACAACAACAACTACTACTACTACTACTACTACTACTACTATAATTTCTACTAATAATGTTGCTGTTACTACAACTACTTCTACTCTACTACTACCACTACTACTACTACTACTACTACCACCACCAACACCACTACTTCTGCAGCAGTTGCCTCTGCTGATACTACTGCTGCTGCTGATGATGATACTTTTATAAGTTTGCTTCTTCTTCTACTCCCATCTCTTTTACTACTATATCACGTCCCTACCTAATGATTCCAGTTCTAACTCTTAGTGAATTAACTACTTGCTTTTATTAAACATTTAAAAAATGACTGCTTTCGTTCTTACACATTTTCTTTAGTGACGTCCACGAGTCGTCCATCATCGAGCTCTATCTCCTCACCGTAGCAAATCCCCTGTACCTCTTCCTCCGAGCTAGTTAGGAGTTTCTTCATTTGATCTGCGAATTCCTTATCCAGCTCTTCTAATTCCCCCATCTCACTACCAGGACTACATAATTATAGATGATTATAGAAATATAAGACAGAACGTGCATTATTAAAAAGGAGTACGTGAGGCTGGGACCAGTCCCCGAGTTTTTAAAGAGGGGGTGCTGGTTTATCAACAAGCAAAGACAAAAAAAAGTTTTCACCACAAAAAAGACCTTATTTTCAGGGGTGCTGCGTATGAGTGTTGGGTGCTTCAGGTGAAATAAGCATCGTTTAGATGTATTAGCACAAGAATATGGCATCAGTCGTAATGTCTTGCGCAATTTATAACCAAATTTATGAAACGGCTCCTTAAAAAAGACCCGTGAGCTCACTTTCTATTATACAATGAATAATTTACTTTATTCCTACATGTTGGCATGTTTGGCGCCCGTATCTGCCTGTCAATCTACACTGCAAAAACTGTGGTGTTGATTTAACACCAGCCCGGAATATCCACACCAGAGAAGTGTTAAACAACACCAGTTCCGTTTTGGTCTAACATCAGATAGGTGTTTATACAACACCAATTAGTATAAAAACAGCATCGGTTTAATTCCAAACTGGTGTTGTTTCAATACTTCTCTGGTGTGGAATCTACATATTATGTAGATTCCGGGCTGGTGTTAAATCAACACCGGAGTTTTTGCAGTGTATATTAATGTATTGAGTTCAATGTAAAGTAGCAAACGACTGATTTTTACCCCTTTCCGAGTAGCTTTGCATAGAGGACTTGTGGAAAAGCCGGTAACGGTACAAATGCCTTGTTGTACAGTGATAGTCCAAGTAGAAGACCACATATCTTCGCATTTCCACTGCTTGAGCATTCCTGTTATTTTCATCAAATAAGAAAGTTTACATCACTAATACAGAAAAGTTGAAAAGAAATTAAAAAATTTCAAGCGATAATTAATTCTTCAACCATCCGTCTTATTAAATATATTTAAGCTTTCAGATTTGTATATTAGAAATAATCATTTCTACATTATTAAATCATATATATATATTTTTTAATTTAAGGCATTACTAATTTGTTTTGTTATCAATGTAAACTGGCTAACAACTGTTGATGATCATGAGGATATGGCAATAGTAAAGATAGTTATAATAAAAATGATAAAGATTAAAGTGATATCAATAATAATAATGATAATATCAACTATACTACTACTACTACTACTACTACTACTGCTGCTGCTGCTTCTAATACTACTTCTAGGCCTACTACTACTACTACTACTACTACTTACTACTGTTATTTCTAATACTACTTCTGCTATTACTTTTTCTAATTCTACTACTACTACTACTACTTCTACTACTTACTACTGTTACTTCTAATACTACTTCTGCTATTAGATTTAGATTTAGATTTTATTCCGTTCAACAATTTTTTCAAAATATAATCAAAGTTACAATACATATTCAATATAATCGATAATACAGACAAATCAATGAAATTTCGTAACAAATGTTGAATATAAATTAAACAAAACTACAATTTGTTGCAGTAATATTATCAATGAAAAGAAACAAGAGAGGGACTTGCCAAGAAAAGCAAAAGCTTGTAGAGAAGGCAAGCCCCTAAACTTAGTTTCAATACTAATTATAAACAAACTATATATACAACTCTATACAAAAATCGAGACGGACACAGAAGACAAACTTAAAACAAGTAATCCACAAATATCAAAATAAAACGAATAAGCGACAACAAAAATAAGAGAAAATAATTCAAATAATAATAATTACAGTGGTAACACTAAAAAAGTACTTACAAAATCATGATAGGGAGGGAAAAGTGGCAAAGGAAAGAAAGAGGGAGATAAGGGAGGTGCAAATAAAAAGTGCAAATGAAAAGAGGAACATGGCAGGTGCACAGGTCGTAATGTATTGTATCATGTTGTAGCGGTTTTTTTTTATAAGTAAAGTTTGACAAATTTATTGGCAGTTAAAGGTTAAGTTAGTATGTAGTTTTAGTTTAGGTTATGTGTTAGCTTGACTTGTTGGTGTGGAGTATTGACAAATGAGCATCTTTTTAAGTTTGCGTTTAAAAATATTAAGGTTTGTAGATTCTTTAAAGTCGTTGGGCAGGGAATTCCAATACACAGGTCCAAAAAAAAGATAAAAAGAGTTTTTCGCTAATATAGTACGGGTAGGGGGTAGGTGATAACAATTACGTTGTCTCGTTGGGTAATCGTGTATAGAGGAGTTTTTACAGAACATATTTAAAAAATTGTTGGGAGATCATCTTTGTTTAGTTTATACATAAATTGGGCGAGTTGGAAAAGATATAAATCACTCACTTTAAGAATATTTTTTTGGAAGAATAGTATATCTGTGTGTGATCTGAATTGGGTTTGAAAAATTATTCTACGAGCCTTCTTCTGCAGCAACAGTATTCTTTGTAATTGTGTTTGGATCGCACAATCCCATGCCAAAATGCCATAATTAATGTATGGTAATATTAATGTATGATACAGTGTAAGTAAAGTGTGAGATGGGAGAATTTTTTTTAGTTTGTTGATAATTCCGATGTTTCTTGAAATTGTTTTGCATGTATTATTGATGTGTGGTTTCCATGATAGCTTATTATCAATAGTAACCCCCAAAAATCTTGTCTCTGAAACATTGTTAAGAACAGTATTATCAAAAATTATGTTATCAGGTATTGTATTTATTCTTTTTAATACTAAAAAGCATAAAATTCGTCTTTTGTAAGTTAAGTGATAGTTTATTCGCCTTAATCCAGTCAGTGACATGTATAAGCTCTGAGTTTACAATTCTTACAAGTTGGTTTACGTTATCATGAGAAAAGAAAATGTTCGAATCGTCAGCAAACAATACAAATGTTAGTAAATTTGAACTTTTTTTAATGTCATTAATATATGTAATAAAAAGAAGAGGACCAAGTAAACTACCCTGTGGTACTCCACATGTAATAGGAAGAGTAGATGAAACAACGTTGTTGACTGACACAAATTGAGACCTTTCTGTTAGGTAGCTCTTGAACCACTCCAAGGCCTTCCCCCTGATACCATAAAAAGAAAGTTTATGAAGAAGTATATCGTGGTTAATGGTATCGAAGGCCTTGCAGAAGTCCAGGAAAATACCAACAGTATGACAACCTTTATCTATGGAAGAAGTAATTGTATTAATAAAAGTCAAAATTGCATGCGAGGTGCTATGATTTTCGCGGAAACCAAATTGCGAGTTCGAAAAAGTATTGAATTTATTTAAGAACGTAATTGTACGAGTATGTATAAGTTTTTCGAGAATTTCAGATAACGAAGTGAGCAATGAAATAGGACGGTAATTAGAAACAAGTTGATTATCACCTTTTTTGTAAAGGGGGATGACTTTGGCTATTTTCATTAGGTTAGGTACCTTCCCTGTGTTCATAGAAACATTAAATATGTGGACCAGAGGATCGACGATAGTTAAAATAATTTTCTTAAGTAGGAAGTTAGGAATACCATCGAAACCTGGGCTCTTCTTGGTCTGTAGATTATTAACAATATTAATAATTTCTCTTGTGTTCGTAGAATAAAAAATTATAGAGTTTGGATTTGGGTTGTCAAGAAAACTGTTGAAAGATTTATGAGTTTGAGGGACTTTGCTTGTTGATTGATCTCAAAAGTGATTTAGTAATCCAAGGGTGGAGTGGAACCTTTTTATAATTTGATTTTCTGTTAGTGGTAAAAGGAACGTGAGTATCTAGAGAAGAGTTTAATTTGGAAATGAAAAAGTTATATGCGTCATCAACGTCTGTGGATTCAAAAACAGTTGACCAGTCTGTTGTATTTAAATTATTAATTAGATTGTTTATGTTGTCTTCAGTTATCTTTCGGAATGGAGTATTGAATGCTTCTTTCACGATAATTTTATTTGTAGATAATTTAGCAAAAATTGGAAAGTGATCAGTAATGTCACTAAGGATAATACCGGCTTTGGGAATTTGTTGAGTTTTTCTACTTCTTTTTCTACTTCTACTACTACTACTACTACTATTACTACTTCTACTACTACTATTACTATTTATTTCTTTCCAGTTTTATTTCAGCAGGGTAGCCTCTTCAGTTGACAAACTATTATCACTGAGGACCCTGCTACTGCTACTGCTACTACTTCTACTACTACTGTGTACTACTAATGCCAATCATGACTTCCTGTTTGAGAAATTACTTTTGTTATTGTTGCCCACATTAGATCCCTTTCAATGTCGGCCAAAGGTATAAGCGCTATATAATTATTAAGTTCAGGCAAGCATATCAGTCAGTCCGCAAGCCCCTGTGTTAATGAGCAAATGAGCAAGATTTATCCAAGTCCTCTCGTGGCTGAATTCATGTCCCTGCAAAATCTCGTGAATTGTGAGACTTTCTTTCTCAAAGAATTTAACCACTTTCTCCTTGAGTAATATTGATTATTTTTGTACCATGGGCAAGAGTAAATGTTACCCTTTTATATTAGTCATTTTGTTTTAATGAAATATTTTGATAAATAAGTGAATTTTTTACCTGAAAAGATGCATCAAACAGAATTTTCTTCCTCTGTTTTCACTTGCAAATTGTGCAACATTTTGTGTTTTAGGCACCAACATTATTCATATCATCAGAAAGCTCAAACTCTATACTTTCTTACAATGTCACTCTTGATATGTGGCATCTTTTAGATGGGTCAGCAGCCAGTTATTTCCATCAAGATGCAAGACGAGATTTCTGAAATTTCTGAGTAACATAAGATCCAGAGTTCTGATTGGCTGAATACTGTTTTCAAAACAAACAGGCGCGGGTAATTTGAAGAGATTACCACATGGTGAGTGTGACCTTGCAGAGGCCCAGTGTGGGGAACATTGGAATTTGCGTGGGTGTGTGGTCTATGACCAATCAGAGCGCAGTATTCTTGTTTTTGAGCTGCAAAATGTACTTGGCCTATGAAAAGCTGGCTGCTGACCCATCTAAAATACATCTTCTTATAAAAATTATATCATATTAAAGCTTAGATCTTCAGCTTTTTCATGATTTAAAAATCATTTGTGCCTAAACAGAAATTAAGTGTGAAAACAACAACTTTTGTCGCATAAAAAAAACATTTTGTTTCATGTTTTAGATCAAAAGTTTTTCCTATATTACAACATTCTTTTAAAAATCCAAACACATGACCTAAAAGAATGATTCTTCTTCTTTACAAAGATACCAAAAACATGAAATTTGGTCAATATTTAGAGCAGCAATGGCCGAATAAAAAGAGGTATTTTGGTTCGCACCAAGCTCATTAACTATGCAAAAACCCTCTTGTCATGAATATCACTTGGATAAAAGAAGCTACTTTTTCAGGGCTTGCGGGCTGACTGATATCTAGATTAAGGCATATGAATGTTTTTTGTAATGTTATTGATACTGTGCGTACCTCTCGAAACCAGACTTGTGACTGAGTCGGGTCCTCTCCGTCAATATATCGGAAAACATCGTGCTTTTCCGGATTCAGGAGGTCCTGGAAAACAAGCCTGAAGAATTCCTGTATATTCAACAACAAAGGCACACGAGACACGGTGCATTTTCGCCGAGTAAAACAAGGATATCATAATTTTATTTAGCCCTCTCCACTGCCAGTTTAGCAAAATTAGACATTCAGAATATCATTTTCTATAATTATTGTGCATTCATGTATGATTTGTAAACATATATTGATTTATAAATGAAAGAATACTGAAGTTATTGTTGTATAATCCTTGTTTTTTACATTTCAAGACCTCACTATCGATGCTTTGAAGTGCAATCGACTTGACGAGAGATTTCATGTCGACTCAAAAAAGTATGTCGTTGTGGCATCATAGCGAGATCGATGGCGCCATGTCAAAATTTCCTTTTCATGAATACAGTTCCAAGGGGTTACCTTACGATTACTTTACTATTCTAGATGTGATCGCTACTCACCAGACTCAACGCTCCTTCGTCAATACCTTTTTCCCCTTCGAAGACGACCCTGAGCGGCATCTGAAGATCAGTCCTGGATATCGTCAGCATCCCTGAGAGTCCTTGCCGTACCCTTCCTCCGAAGATGTGATCCCGATTCACAACAAGGTAGAGGCGTGGAGGAGACATATGAGCATACGTATATTCAAAGATGAATGAGAACTCCAGGGAATTCGTGGAAATTCCGGGGAATTTGTGTTGAATGAGTTGCTTTATTTTACGTCGAATAATATCTACTTTAGCTTCCATGGCATTCTGAATGGTTTTTTTTTAGGTAGAAAGTTGTGAAAAAAGTTTCAACACTAAAGCCGAGTTCTTCTTTGTCCTTAATTTATGTATTCTTCTTCTTCTTCTGAATAATAAAAATAATATTTATGATAATAATAATAATAACAATGATAAGGATAATAATAATAATGATAAATAATAATAATAATAATAGTGATAATAATACTACTACTAATAATAACATGATAGAAATAATGGTGATATTGATGATGTTAATAAGGAACTATTCTTAATATTATAGACGAAAATAATTTTAGCAAAAATATTGATAAATATCATACAAAAAATAACAGCAGTAAAAAATAGTACTGATTGGTATTTTTCTTTTATTCACAGAATGGCCGGACAATAATCGTGTTTCTTATTTTCCCATATTATCATTCTTCGTAGTGATGCTATAAATTTCATCATTACCATTCACAACCGAATTAATTTTATTCTGAAATTATGATATATCGAATATTAGGCATTTTGCACACAATGACACACACCCCCCCCCCCCCTTTAAAGGACTGAATAGCAAACATTTGAGCTCGCTCTACGCACTTGTTTGACATGGTATTGATTGTTCATCGAATTTGCAAAATTGATATTTAAATGCAATGACACAATGAATGTTCATAAAAAATAATACTTTTTGCTGATCGCTATACGTACCTTTTGCTCTCTCTTGCATTGTGATTCCAAGAGGTATGTCTTGGTTTTCAGATCAATAAGGAATGGATATGACAACCAGGAAAATCTCTCAGCTTGAATGAACTTCGAAAGAACAAGCAATATCAGCAGGATTTTAGAAAATAAGTAAAATTTGTTAGTTTCAAATAATGCTGCATTCAGATATTTTAACAAGAGCACACGTTGGAATTAATAATGCACATAACACTTAAATTTATTTGATGCAACATAAACAAAATCCACAATTTTTGTATGACGTCATATCTATGTTATAGAAGTTGGATATATGCTTCTGTTAACAATTGAACGGAATTATTGAAAAGTTTTTTATGCATGACTGCATATTAATGATGATATTGTTAAATCGGAGTTGAATGGAATATGCCAACTTAAACGGAATAAAACAAGTTGAGAAAACGATAATAACCTACATTCCCACTGCATTTCTTATCACAATAAGAGTCGCTTATCGGATATACTAGAATTCAGCACAAAACAAAGGGGTATATCCTTTAAATTTATAAATTATTACCACGATTATGTTTTGAGTATTGCGAAGAGTATACAAATAGCGAATAGGCATGAGTGCGATGGTGCGAGATTTCGCATGAGGTGAAAGAAAGATGCTCTATTCAACGAGGCGTTAGCCGAGTTGAATAGAGTGTTTCTTTCTTTCACCGAATGCGAAATCTCGCACCATTGCACGAATAAGAATATTCGCTATTTGTGTTGTACAACGCCTCGGAGTTTAGCGAATTTATGAAAAAACTAAGAGTTTTTCCTGCAGTAATCTATGAAAAGGGAGCAAAAATATGGAAAGCGAAAAGCAAAATCCCACAATTACAAGTACAAGCGAACACCTCGGGCAGCATTGCGCATTTAGCCAGCAGGCTATACGCGTATTGCACCTGCATTTTTACTGAGCGCAATGAATTGAATCGTATTGTGACGTCATCTCCTAAAGCCGTGCAACGGTACATTTTGGACGGTACATTTTGGATGGTACGTCTTTTGTGCAACGGTAGGAATGTTTGACATTCAGCCTCCCATTTGCTCGCGTACGTACAACAAGCTAAGTAGGCGTTGTACAATATACCATGTATACCATTATCAATAATGTCCCCGGTTTTTTATTATGAGTGCATGACGTGTTTGATCTTGTGTAAGAAAATAGCACTGGTCTTTTGAATATTGAGTGATGAAACTTTTAGATTTCGCACCGCACCGCAGAACGAATTCAATGACACAGTAAATGTATTGAGAATGAAAGTTAAATCACCATGAAAAACTGAGAGAGTGGGAACAGGGACCTGGGAAGCGGGGGTGCTGGGGGTGCTGCGTGTACTATTTTCCATAGGCAGCACCCCCACGAAATCAGGTTCCCTCTGTATTTTTGTTTTTAAATATGTTCTCATGTACATCACATCCGACAATCACAAATCATGTAGTACTGTCTTTCACATATTCCAATAACATATATCCCTCCTAACATGCCTAACGCGACTCAATCAAGCTTCGGCACTCCGATACAGACGTGGTCGCGCGCTATACGTGATAACCATACATACTACTAGTTACTCGATAGCAGGGAGGGACATGGGTGTGGATGGATTTGAAACTTCCAGATTTTATGTCGAACCAAGTGTGCGCGCGCCTGACCGCCCCGTGTTTTGTATAAACAAGTACAAGTCAGACAACAGAAATCAAATTTTCAGTCTTTTTCACCCTACCCCATGGCCCGTGGGAAGCGGGGGTGCTGAAGCACCCGAAAATTTTCATTGGGGGTGCTGCGTGTGTTATTTTCCATAGGCAGCACCTCCTGGAAATTAGGACTGGAATGATAAATGACAGAAATGTAATGAAAATGAACTACGTTTTGTAGGAATCACCCCCACTTCAGAATTTTCCGACACAGTACTTGAAATAGTGTTTAAATTCACCCTTTTCCAGATCGGAATATCAAATATTTTCTGCTCGCGCTTCGCTTCGCGCTCGCATTATTGATTTTATAAAAATAAAATGTATTTAGAATGCCCAGAAATACCAGGTCTAAGTCTAAACACGCGCACGCATGTTTATTCAGAGACGCAGCTTGTTTTGGGGGGTACTGAAATATCAAATCAAATACATTTTTTAAATACAATTTTTTCAAAATAAACACATTTTTCAAAATCTGATAACAAATAGTTAAGTTATTTAATTTTCAAGTTTAGCAATATTTTGTGAAAATGGTGATATGCATGTCGTCACGAATATTTAATTGGTGGGTTGATGATGTCACATCCCCACTATCCTTTTTCTTATGTTATTACATGGAATCAAAATCGTTTCATTTTTTCATACCAGTGTGAATTATATGTCTCCCTTCTATTGAAATAAGTTGCAGCAAAGAATATCTAATGAACTAAATCAGTTGTCAATTCAATTATTTTGGTCCTTGAAGGGAAAATATTGAATAAACCTAATTTTATATAATAAATACTAAAGAACAAGTGGGGATGACATCATCAGTTTGCTCATTGAATATTAATGAAGACTAAAACTGTTTAATGCTAATCTTTAAAATTCAATAACTATCATATTCCTTGTCTGATTTTGATCAAATAGTCATTCTTCTGTTCGCCTGATTTTTCTTTATCTGTTCAAAACATATTGCATTCAGTCTGAGTAGAGTACCCCTTTAAGCGTGCTTCAATTATAAAGTTTCAGATCAGAATATCAAAAATTTTCTGCTCGCGCTTCGCGCTCACATTATTAATGTAGGAAGATATCCAATTACACATAATTTCTTGATTAACAAAACATGAATAAAATGTCCCGTTTTTATGTCTGAAATCTCAACTTTGTTTCTGCTCGCGCTTTGCGCTCGCATCAATTGTATAGTTATATACCTATCCTGTTCATGATTAGAAAAGTGCTAAGATGTCCCATTTTTAGGTCTGAATCTCATTTTTATTTTCGCTCGCGCGTCGTGCTCGCATAAATTGTACAGTAATATAACTATCCTGTTCATGATAAGAAAAGTGCTTAGAATGTTTCGTTTTTAGGTCTAAAATCTCAATTTTGTTTCCGCTCGCGCTTCGCGCTCGCATCAATTATATAGTTATATAGCTATCCTGTTCATGATTACAAAAAGTGCTTAGAATGTTCATTATTTAGGTCGGAATGTCAATTGTTTCAGCTCGCGCTTCGCGCTCGCATTATTTGATAGTTGATATATGCTTCGTCTTCATGGGTAACTGCAAACAGTCCTTATAACAGGTTCCTTTCGATCAGGCAAGAGCGTATATTAAAAATATCTGCTCGCGCTCGCAGTTATTATTTGTTACATACGCATCTTGTTCAGGACCACAAACATTGCTCAAAATTTTCAATTTTCAGGACAAAATACATGAAAAAAAAATTTAAAAAAATAGCTCGCGCTTTGCGCTCGAATTATCTAATTATATATCTATGCTCTTTTCTAAGAAAAAAAACTAAGAAGTGACTGTCATAATATATATATATATATGTGTGTGTGTATAACAGAGCAATGGAAAACTCAATTGTGCCCCCCCCCCCACCTTTGAGGAGAGATTTCAGCACCCCCACTGAAATAATCGTTCCCTGGTCCCTGAGTGGGAAGTCATTGTCGAAAATCGGTGAACCGCGACAGCAGTTTCGTCCTAAGTTTGGGAGTTGACGACAAATTGCAAACATGCCTTTTGCCCAGAGTCCAGGTCCGGACGAATCTGCTGGTTTGATTCAACAATTTTCGACAAAGATGTCTCGGTTGCTTCTTGTCATGAACGGTATTTGATATTTTCTAAGTTCTTGAAAGCGTTCTGCGTCGCAGTGCGAACACTGTCTCCAACTGATTTACCGAGAGAACGTAGTTCGAGAGTCTCCGTCGAAGCTGATGTTGCATGAAGCGTTCCAAATCCTCTTCCAGACCGTTGAAGTCCAGGCGAGTCAGGTAAAATGTTTTGACATCAATGATGTCGTGCATAATATTGATCTATTCAATTACAAAGAGAAAAAAATGGATTTATACTCACTCTCTCTCTCTCTCTCTCTATATATATATATATATAAAGAATATCATATCATATTATTAATAAGATAGGGAAACAATCAAGAGTGGGATGACCCTGACAGTCTCGTCTGCTTTACGCGATTCAATATAGTATCAGAGCTGAGTTAGGAAACAACTAAGATGAATGTTTATTCATAAAAAAACATTCATATGGTAATAAAATACTTATTCATAAAAACACCACTAAAATACTCAGTTCATTGACCCTAAATGACTTATGATCTTGATCATATGACCCGAAATTCGGAAGAAATGATCAGTGATAATTGACAGCCCTCGTGTCCATGTGTCATGCAATAGACCCATTTAATTTCAACACAGTAAAACAAATTATACAACGCTGTTTACTACATGAACCTTACAGTAATTATTTAAACAGTTTAAACAAGTGTCTAAATCTTAAGCAACAAAGTTTAATTTTCAATATCTAATCTTCAATAAATTAAACATGATTGTTTGTACGGTTAAACAAATACTGTAAGGTTCATATATAGTAAACAGCGTTGTATAAAATCTTAAACAGCGTTTTTACTGTGAAGGTTATATTTCACCTTGGTTAACAAATGACCAATGGCCTTAATCATTTGACCTGAAGCTCGTGCAGGATGATCCGTAATTCTTGATTAGCCTTGTGTCCAAGTTTTAAGAATTGGATCCATAAACTTTTAATGTTATGGTGACGTATAAAAAAGTATCCCTTACACAATCAAAGTTAATTGACAATAAATGACATTTGACCTTAATCATGTGACCAGAAACCCATGCAAGGAAGTCAGTTAAATTTCCAACATCGATACCCAAAGCATGGTCAAAGTTAATTGACCTTAAATTACCTAAGACTTTGGCCATGTGACCTGCATGAAACTCATGCATAATGATCTGTGATACATGATACACCCTTATGCTTTACTTTCGTAAGACAAGTCCATTTACTTTCTAAGTTATCATGTTTCAAAAACTTAATCTTAGTTTAGTTTTTATGCTAATACCACAACAAGGTCAAAGCTCATTGACCCTAAATGGCCTTTGACATTGATCATATTACTTGAAACTCACGTAAAATATATTCAGAGACATTTGATTACGCTTATGTCCACGTTTCATGAAACAGATAAATGTAGTTTAAATTATGGCACTTCAAAAACTTAGCCTTGGTTGATATTTTAATGTTGATATCCCCAATATGGTAAAGTTCCTTGGCCCTAAATAAATGTTGAACATAATCATGTGACCAGAAACTCGTGAACCCGTCATCAAGTAGTTACCATGCAGACGGTTCTTTCCGATTCACTGTCTATCAAATGCGGAGTCCCTCAAGGAAGTATTTTAGGCCCCATTCTTTTTATGTCTTGCATCAATGATATGTGTACTTGTATTAATACTTATAATATTGTAAAACGTAATATTTTCTCACACGATCCATCAGTTACATGTTTGTCAAGTGCACAAAAATTGTTTGTATTTATTTTTAAACAAAATTATTATTTGTTGTAATTTTGTAATGTAACTAAGATGAGGGCTTGCCTGTTGTACAAAATAAATACAAATGTCATTTGAGATAACTTTATTTACTGAATTGCGTTCCTTAAATCTATGATTTTTATGTTATATATATATATATATATAATATTTTGTCGTGTAGTATTTTCGACCTTGTTATGTTATGTTTATCATATTATGTACAATTGTGAAACGGAAATAAATAAATTAAATCAAATCAATTAACGAATCTAAATTAATTTTATATGCTGATTATATTGTCTTGCTATATTCAGATACAAATCCCAAGATAATTGATAAAAAACGTAGTGCAGATTTGGCGAATTGCATCGAACGGATGTCTGACAACAAGCTTAGTTTACACGTTGGGAAAACGGAAAGCATTTTATTTTGTTCGAAACGAAAATGAAGATATACACACGATTTCAAGGTTTCATATAATAGTCACTCAAGTAATTGACATAAAAGATTCAGTAAAATATTTGGGTATTAATTTAACAAGTAACCTATCATGGACGGGTTTGGTAGACTCAATCGCCAAAAAGGCAAATTCACGCTTAAAATTTTTGTATAGATATCAAACCTGTTTGAATATGAAGTCTAGACGTATTTTATGCTTTGCTTTAATACAATGTCTATTCGACTATGCTAATGCGGCTTGGTACGGTAGTCTGGGTGTTACGGATAAGAAAAAGCTAAGAATAATTCAAAATAAAATTGTAAGGTACATTAATGTTTTAGGATCAAGAACACATGTCGGACGTAATGAACTTGAACAGGCAGGATAACTTAATGTAGGTCACAGATCGCAACAATTAGTATTACACCACGTGCATAAAATATTATATTCGGATACATTAGATCATAATATATAGCACATATAGTTTCACCCGTGAAATACCCTTACATACTTACATAAATACATGCATGGGGGGGGGGTGGGTTGGGTTATTAGTTGTAAGTGTCATATAAATGCAATATATCTTTATCATTGATAGAAGTTTTATCCGTTCAGTATTTCAAATAACTGTATTTTGTATTATATCATTTACCGATTAATATATTTTTGGGGGTGACCCAACTTTATAACGAGCATACTGCTTTCATGGGCATCCAATTTTCCTGATATATATATATATATACATATAATTAACTGTTGTGTATTTTTTTAATGTATGTGCATGATACGTCATATGTATAATGTCTCATTTTTATACTTTGTAATGTTTGTTTGTATATTCTTGACTTTGTATATTTTTAATGGAAAATAAATGAAATCAAAATGAAAATCAATCAATCAAATACCCATAGGTACGATACTCGAAATAGTAATTTTAATTTTGTATTACAAAAACGTGAAGGACATATAGGGAACACTTCTTATTTTAATGGTATCCAATCTTGGAATGCTCTTCCTAATCAAGTAAAAGCTTTAAATTTTTTTCTCAATTTTAGAGTGCATTAAAGAAGCACATAAAACTGGAAGCTACTCGAGAACAGTATTACCAGTAAAAATCACACATTTTGTATAGTAACTGTTGGTTTCTAGTTGTAGATAATGTAGGGTATGTTAAAATATAATCTTGTTTTATATTGGGAAGATCATTGTTTGCTTCAGATGTTTGCAAATTATTTGACTGATGGATATGTATTTTTATACAATATTCCAGTACTTGTCGTAGTTTATACTTTTTGTTACAATATATTAATGTTTTATACTAACTATAGGACCCCATTGGAAATAAGCCTTTCGGCTTTCATGGGCTATCCTGTCAAGGTATTCTTTCAATTTCACTGTACAATCTCCTGTGATATTCTTGACGAATAAAATCAATCAAAAATCTATCAAAGGGCAATAACGATGTCGTTATATTGTTGTCGCTGCTTAAGTTTAACGACGTCCATTAAAACAACAATATATTTACGCCTTTTCTAATTCTTTTTCTCCGATGTTTTAGTGTAATGGTATTTTTTCAAGAATAACCTTCTAGTAAAATTGCAAGAACTTAGATCCACAAATGTTTAATGCTATTAGTTCATTTTAAAAAGTACCATTAAATTGTCAAAGTTCATTGACCCTGAAATAATTTACAACTGTACCTCGTGAAGGCATTGCAGTACTTTGAGGTACGTCTTGAAGTTGTCCTGTTCGTTCGCTTGGAGAACACTGTTTTCTGCGAGCATGCCGATAGCTCCCCGATAGGTAGCCACTGTTCCATAGAAGGACACGGGTTCGTATACCCACCACCTTTCCAGTCGACTTAAGACGTTCCCTTTGCCGTGACCTTCGCATGAAATACAAATAAAATCACCTCTTCATCAATAATTCTTGATCTACATGTACAATGTAATTTGGGATGTGGGTCAATTGTCGTTTACACACTAATAGACGTCGCAAATGCGGGAAATATGCCGTGTTTTTTACATATAGGTCATTATGGTCATGCAAGTTCGACACATGTTCTCTGTTTACACACGAAAAGGACGTGTCCCTGGTCTGACTCGGCTCGCGGGTTGAAACCTACGACTTTGGCAGATCAAAAAAGCCGTGTTCGACACGGCTCGCGGATCACTCTGATCTCGTTTACACATAAAAAAATTGCCGTGTTTAGCACGGCTCGCGTGTCGAACCCCCGGGGTATGTGCCGCGGAGGGGACCCCCATTTTTACACTCAAATTTCCGTTCCAAGGCATAGCATTTTTGTCTTATTGAGAAAAAGAACAAAGAAAGCCGCTCCAAGGCATAGCATTTCCTTCTTATCGAGAAAAAAGAAGAAAGAAATCCGCTCCAAAGCTTCGCATATTTTTCGTTACGCCGTTCCGGTCGCATTGATCTGCTACAATTTTGGTGAAAAGCGGCCGTAGAGCGCTTTTCGACCATCGCCTAAGCCCGAGCGCACCCGGCGGAGGCTGCGCTAGCTGCGTTATGCACGATTGCCCGTTCCATAGGGATGCATACGCACTCACAGAGATACGGAGATCCGTTCCGAGGACCCCCGTTTTCACAAACATTTGTAGTTCCGAAGCCCGTTCCGAGGACCCTCCTTTTTAAAATAAGCCCGCTCCAAGGCCCCCGTTTTTTGCCTCGCCCGCGGCACACCCCTACCATTTTTTTGGTCGAGTGCCCCCCCCCCCGGGGTCGAACCTCCGAGCCGAGTCACTGTGTAAACACGGTGTTAATCGGCAAAGGGCCTATTATGATTGCCTATAGGCCCTAATGCACTTTGAAGCCCAACTGAAAAGAAGTCTATGCAGAATTGTTGCATAAATTATTCATTCAATTTTTTGTTTAAAAGGTTTAAATTCGTGTGGGGAATGTTGCACTTTGTCTTCAAACATGTCAAACGAGATCTGTAGAAGCCATAGCCTGTAGACAAGGCCCCTTGTCAGATATGACGCGTACATCAGAAACCGAGCGACTAGTAAAGAAAAGACCCGGGGAAAAGACTAATATAATATTGAACAAACCCGGGTGAAAGAGCCATTTACTGTGCCTTTGGGAACCCGAATTGCAGCTCAAGTCGCTCGATTTCGCATTCTCCCGCATTTCGTCGGTGCACCGATTTCGTCAGGTTCTCTTCTTCAACCGCCGGTCTCGTTTCAGCCATTACTTGACGAAGAATATAGCTAAGTCGAGAGGTTTTGTCAAAACGCTACAGAAGGTTCGTATAATCCTGTTTCATACCATTTCCATAATTTTAATTATCATTACCAGATATCAACAATTTTCCTAGAGCGGTCAAAACCTTCCGGCACCACGGAAATTGAGGAGAGTGAAAAATAGGGCACTCGAGAAGTATGAAGAAAAATTGAAGGTCCTTATCGGTCAACTGTTCAAGTTGGATGTTTCTGCACATGTCATTGGTTACGACTTCAGCTATCTGTAACATGAGAGAGAGAAAAAAAGGGGTTACAGAAAAAAAAACCTTGGAAAGAAAGAGAGAGTGAGGGTGGGAGAGGGAATAACGGGGGGGGGGGGATAAGAACAAATCGTAAGAGAATTTCATAGGTAAGAATAGTGAATAGTCATGAACTTGATTTGAATAAAATAGAACAAGCTCTGTATCGTTTGGTTACAGTAGAAGTACTATAGTATGTTAGCATACTAAGAATTGCAGTAGTAATTGTAGTAGTAGTAGTAGTAGTAGTAGTAGTAGTAGCAGTGGTAGAAGTAGAAGTAGTAGTAGTAGTAGTAGAAGTAGTAGTAGTAGTAGAAGTAGTAGTAGTAGTTGTAGTAGTAGTAGTTGTTGTTGTAGTAGTAGTAGCAGTAGTAGTAGAAGTAGTTGTTGTTGTAGTAGTAGTAGTAGTAGTACTAGTAGTAGTAGAAGTAGTTGTAGTAGTAGTAGCAGTAGTAGTAGTTATATAACAATGCAATTGCCATAATCGTCGCCTGTTTCTTAAAATAGTAACTCCTATTCGCAATAATTGGTTATTGGATACATACATGTATCTTGTTTTTTATTGTTTAAGAAGTGCTCAATTGATCTATTTTTTTCAGATCGGGATATAAGAAACCTTGAGCTCGCATACAGTGTAAGATACCAACATCCTGTTAAAAATTACAAAAAGTGCTTAGAATGTCCGTTCTTAAGTCATTCACCATCAAAAAAATATTCGAGTTTGCATACTTTGTTATTAAAAATGTGCTAAGATTGTCCAGTTTTGGGATCAGAATGTCGACATTTTTTACCTCGCGTATCGCGGTTCTATAGATACTCATGGTTACAAACAGTGCTTTAACATGTTAAATTTCAAGTTTTCAGGTCAAAATATAAATATAGTTCGCGCTTTGGGTTCGCCAATAGTTTAATCAGATACTCATATCATGTCCAAATTATAAAAGGTGCATGGAATGTCCCGTTTTAAGGTCTAAATCGCGGCCGATCAGGAAAAAATGTGGAGGAAATTATCTTTCAGCCCACCTATTGGCGATCGAAAGCTGAATGCGAAACTATAAAAGTTCAATATTTACAAAAACAGCCCCCGTAAATAAAGAAGAATCATTGCTACAGGCCTGTTTATATATATATATATATATATATATATATGTATATATATATATATATATATATATATATATATATATATATATATATATATATATATATGTATATATATATATATATATATATATATATATATATATATATATATATATATATATATATACATGTATATATATATAAACTGCGAAATTAACAAACCATTTTTAAATTGTCCACACAGTTCAAGAGAAAATTCACCCTATAACAAAACGCTCTCGTAAAATAGCAAAAAAAAATAATAATAAAAAAAGGCTTAAGAAAAATCCATCGGAATTAAAAAAAAAGTTATTACAAACATTTTTTTAATTCGTGACGCTATATGAGAGCAGCTTCCCCAGATGTCGTTTATTAAAATAATCGATGAAATTTCATATTCTATACAAATGAAAATTATTTCACTCCTGCAAGAACAAAAAATCTTTTGGTCATTATGAACCATTGAAAAAAAAATATGCATTTTATATTGCATAATGGGGAAGCTGCTCATATACGACGTCACAGGGCAAAAGCTTCAATCTTTGATGAATTTTCCTCAAAACTTCACGAATATTCTTCATTACTTTTTTCTGGTATATGTTATTCACAACAAACTTTTCTTCGGGTGAACTTGCCCTTTAATAAAAAAGGCTGATTAATTTTTTAATTTCCCCGACTTTAATTCATGTAAACCATATAGGACATATTACCCATTCAAGAAGTATCTCCTTCGAGCTGATCAGTTTGAAAGCATTCCTTGCCGCCTCCAAATCAATATCCAGGTCGTCATCGTCATGTGGCCTAAAATAATGACATTGAAAAATTGATAAATGATATAGGTTTGACCCTCAGATCTTGCTTTTTATTCACTAGCATAATTGGACTTATTTGACTGGACGCGAGTTTTAGCTAAAGTTTGACCGATATTTGTTTGTCACTCTGGGCTAAATAAAATATCTGGTTGTAATACCTTTTTCTGGGAAGGGGAAGGGTTTAATATTCTAATCATCCTTGATATAATAAAAAAAATATATGTTGGTTGTTTTTAGACTTTTTTAAGTTCCAACTACAATGACATCATGAGCCCTTACAGGGCCGACCCTGTGGAATTCTTATCCACAGAGTGAAAGACAGACGCCAGTGGCCACCCTCACCATATTCAGGGGCAACCTAGACCGGTATCTCTAGATTCCTCTTGACAGACAACCAAAAGATCAATCCTGTAATGAATCCTTGTTCTTCTCTTTCTCTAATTTGCTCCGATGCGCATTGAGCATTTAATCGGGTGGAAAGTGTGCTATACAAATTCAATGGCCCGAGTTCACAAAGATGGTTTTTAAAACCAGCGGTGGAACCCATGGTTTATGCAAATTTCCTGTATATATTACCTTTTTTTACCGTGTGTATTAAAAAAGGCTCAATGCAGATGCGCACTTTTATCACAGAGCCCCTATTCGACGCCTTTTGCCGTGGTTATCCACGCTATTTTATTCACGAGTCCACTCTTCAAACAGTGGACTCATGAATGAAATAGCGTACTTAACCTTAATTAATTCGGGCCGATGTTTTATTATCATTTTCGTCATTATTTTCATTCAAATAAATCAATTATATTATGTAAATCAGAATCAGATTTAATGTTACCCTGCCATTGGGAAAGATGCATTCAAACTTGCTGGTGATGAGAATATCATCTTTGCTTCTTTGATTGGCTCGCTGATGTTCGTTTCCATGGGGATGGCTTCATCAACCTCACTCAAACTCTGGAGCAGTTCGTTTGAGAGAATTGGCATCTCATTTTGACAATCCTGGAACATAAGAGATTTATTAAAAAAACGATTTATCTATTTTATTTACCAATATATAAACAAATACATATAAAATTACTCTGTAAAAACGCTGTTTAAAATTCTAAGTACGTTGTTTAAGCCCGTCACTCTAACAACTATTGTTTAAACCTTTTAAACAACTGTTTAAACCTTTTAAACAACTGTTTAAACGTTTTAAACAACTGTGTAAACTTTTTTAACAAGTTGTTTAAAAAGTGTTACCAATTACAAAAAAGTTTAAACAACTTGTTGTTAGAGTGACGGGCTTAAACAACGCGCTATTTTTTTTTACTGTGTACAACAGTATAATACATGATAAAATTACATTGAAGTGATTGCTCGGCTCAGCTAAGCTATTAAATCACAACTTTTCGACCAACGGGTCCAGTTGATTAAAATAAACAAGATAACATTAGTAGGGGACATATTAACGAAAGCTTAAAGAACATTTCCCCAGGAATAGCAAGTTTATTTTTTTTCCTGTGACAAACAAGCATCTCCTCATAGCAAGGTCCATATTATTGTGACGATTAATGGATCAATTGCTTAAAATGCATTTCGTTCAATCGTGTATTAGATAATGTGTCTCATAACTTATAAAGGACAAGTCCACCTTAACAGAAATTTGATTTGAATAAAAAGAGGAAAATCCAACAAGCATAACATTGAAAATTTCATCAAAATCGGATGTAAAATAAGAAAGTTATGACATTTTCAATTTCCGCTTAATTTCACAAAACATTTTATATGCACATCTTGGTCGGCATGCAAATGAGGGGACTGATGACGTCACCCACTCAATATTTCTTTTGTATTTTATTTCATTTCTGGGGTGGACTTGACTTTTCAATGCACTTGACTGTGAAATAGTGCTAAACATTATGGGAAATACCAACTCAAGCTTTTTTTTTTGTCATGTGGAAATGGGATTGCTGCTCGCGTGTGATATCAAAATGTCAACACTGTGAAAAAAAATCAAAACTCGGTTCTCCTTCTCTACAGGATGGATATATTAAGGAATGAGAGCAGGAGGATTTTTGTGATGAAGGGGTGGGAGATGATCTTCAAAAATCCATAAATAAAATTTGTTTATTGAGAAACATGGCCATATTTTCTGGTCTTTATGATCGTTCGTCATATTTGCTTAGCGCCTTTTCGCTCCATGCAGTTCAAGGTAGAAATACATCACCCCTACCTTCGTTGAACTTGAGGTCAGCATGTAGTTTTGGAAGAATTGCGTGAAGAAGGAAGGGAGCGGTGGTATTAACCAAGTCAACCAACGACCCGCGGGAGGAGATTCCGAACCACTACACAATAACGCTTTATCATGCAATATGACGTGGAGTCGACTCTTTTCAAGATTGTTTCCTGATTGGTGAATTTTAGAAAGAGATAGTGTCAGTATACCTGAATGCATTTTTCTTCATAGCCATATAGTTCTCTTTTTTGTCACACCATGGTCACCGACGAAGACTTTGCCTTTCATTTGTTAAAAGAGCTCCGTTTTTCATATAAATATATTTATAATCCACATAAGATAAGTGCAAAACACCATATAAAGAGTGCTCAACTATATGTATTTGAGCAATAGAGTGGGAGAGGGAGCAGCGTTCCTGCTGTTCCTGCGAAACAGATCTGTAGTGCATGAAGTTACACTATCAAAGATAGTTGAAAAAACGTGGAGATGAAAGGTACCTCGGGTATAGCCTCTAGTCAAGGAATGAAAAAAAAATATTTCGTTAATAATGTCGCTCCTTTAAAAGGACTATATTATCCGGAATATCGAGGGAAAAAATCATCTCCAAAATTGTATATTTAGCACTTATTAAGCATGCCAGGACAAGGGCGTAAAAGACATATTAAATTACCGATATTTGGAACCTTAAACAGTTTGATGTCGATATCATCATATCCTGGTGGCCATTCAGGAAGCGCTTTGGATCTGAAAGCATCTCCAAATGTGGTTTCCTCTAATGAATCAAGTCGCAGGCATTCAGAAGCGTTGCTAGTGTCCAGAAGAAGCGGCTTTCCGCCTGACTGATTGATCAGGAACGTATTCCGACTACAGGAGCAATAACAATATTAATATCATAATGACGATGATCAATGGCGGGTCCAGGTGGGGCACATCCGGCCCTAGTCTAGATCTGGACGTTTGTAATTATTTGTTCGGAAAACTCTACACTCACTCACCTCACCGCGCGCGCACACACACATTCACACACACACCATCATACACCCCACGGTGTGTATGTGTGAGGGTGGCGGGGGGGGGGGTGCGTGTGTGTGTGTTTTCCAAACAAATAACTACAAACGTGCGGATCTAGACTAATCCGGCCCGTGTCTGGGCGTTGTGGCGTGCGCCTGTAATCCAAGCTGTGGGGAAGTTACAATTTGATGCAGAGGTTCGAGCCCTGGTCACGTCTTTCGGATGGTGACGTTAAAGGTCGGTCCCAGACGTAAATAATTATATCTGATTGATACACGTCTGACAAAACTAAAATACACACACACACACACAATTCCTCCCCCTCCCTTTTAGAGGCACCAAATATATGTCATGCTAACGCAAGTGCGGAACTTTTTTTTTCTTTAATAAAATGACCTCCATTTCGTAGTGAAAACCTTTTGTTTTGCTGTGCTTTTCTTTCATGGAACAAAATCACCCCCATTTTGTTTATTAGTTGGAGAGCTTGTTTTTCTTGTAAAAAAATGCTCCCCCCCCCCCTCCCTCGGAAAATCTTGGATCCGCCCTGACGTTGATGACGACATCGAAATTGGAAATAAGCATAATCATTTTAAAAACTGCATTGTTATTGAAATTTTGTTCCACCATGTACGTTCGATTGCAAAAGTGATGGTAATAACTAAGATGAGGAGGACTTGAACAATTATACATCTGTGTCTGGGAGGTTAAAAGTAATAGACTTGTGACCAGCGGTTCTCTCCTCCCGATATAACGGGATGAGTTACAGAAAAAAAGGGTTTTACATGCTCCATGAAGATTGAAATCATGTTGAACATTTTTGTACCCGAATTAGAAATATCTCAATTTTAATGTAATCAAACAGCAAGGAAAATGTGTATTTGTGTTATATCATGCGCTCAGTATAACATAATAAGCCAGTTCACGGTTAGCTCACGATCAACTTTTCTCAAATGACCTTTGTGATTTTTCATTAGGATAAGCGCTATCATTTTCAAATGTAGATGTTGCGTAAGCTTTACCGGTAGAGTATTCAAATTCTAAGAACAAAATGCATTGTATAGACCAGGTGACTAGAATAGTAGATCAGGCAGTGGCGTACCGTGGGTCACGGCATTGGGGGGGCACCAGCAAAAATTTTGAGTCACTAAGTGAGCGCGCGAAGCGCGCCCAGTTGCCAGGTATAACTAATAGAGACATTTTAAGGACAGTGCCATTAAACGGATATGTCTCTCACTGGTCAAATAATGCGAGCGCGAAGCGCGAGCTTAAAATATTTAAAATTTTTTATATTTAGACCTAAAAAGGGACATTATAATCAATCTTGTGTAATCATGATATGTACCTGTCTCGCTAAATAATGCGAGCGCGGAGCGCGAGCTGAAATTTTTGTAAATATTGACCCCCAAACAGGAAGACTTTAAGGACTATATTTTAGGAATCCATTAAGTGTATACACATCTCACCATAGTCATCTTATGCGAGTGCCAATAAGCGCTTGCTGATTTTGTTAGAATTACATCTTAACCTGCACATAAAGCACTTGTAATCATTATTAACATATTCAAATCTTGCGAGCGCGAAGCGCGAGCTGAAAATTTAGGAAATTCAGACCTGAAGAGGGGCATTTTAAGGCTTGTTTGTAGAAATTCACGAAGACCATACGTAGTTCAATAACCAAATGATGCGAGCGCGAAGCGCGAGCTGAAAATGTTTGATATTCAGATTAGAAAGAGGGACATTTAAGGACTGATTCTAGGAATTCATGGAGAGCAGACATATTTCACCAATCCACTACTGCGAACGTAAGCACGGAAAGGAAATGTTTTATTTCAAGACCTTAAAATGGGGCAATCACTTTAAGTAGTCATGAAAAAGAAGCATAGGGCCTACTATTGTACATAAAACAATAACTCGAAGTGCGAGGAAATATATTTTGCAGTTTGGTGTATATTGACTTGAAAACGGGAGGTTTTAGTATAACAGGATTATATATCTCGGTAAACAGACAATGCGAGCACCAGGAACAATGAAGACATAGGCCCTGAGCGAATTATGTTTCATAAAGTTATGAAAAAAATGTTTCTTATGTAAATAACATAACATAATTATGATGAACAATTATAATGAACAATAATGTCTTCTTTCCCACTTCGTTTCTCTTCCTTACTCCCTCTTTTTCTCCTTTTCCCCGTGTTCTTTTTTTTTTTTTTGGTCAGCCGATTGGGGGGGGGGGGCACGTGCCCCCCCCCCCCCCGTAGTTACGCCACTGAGATCAGGGATAAAGTTTGGAAATCTGTTTTATTGTCTGCGTTTAATTGGCACATTTGACTTTTGTTTAGGCTACTGTCAAATACCAGTGATTATGAAGGCTCTATTTATTACTCTTCAGCTTGGATATGATAAATATTTTGAAAGGCATACATGAATAATCATCAAATCACAAATGCCTATGTCAGTGAATTTGAAAGCCACCTTCATGGTTGTCTCCAATGACCTTTTTCTGCTCGTGCGCAGTTTACAACCGTGAACAGGGAAAGGACCCCTGCAGTTTCGCCCGCACAACCCGGTTCAACATAGCAGCGGTGCTCACTGTCAAGACAACTAAGATGAATGATTAATTCACTAGAAACACCATTCATATGATAATGAAATACTAAGTTCATTCACCCTCAATTGCCTTTGACCTTGACCACGTGACCTGAGACTCTTGCAAACTGATCAGTGATACTCATGAGTGTCGATCGGTGTTCATGGTGGTGGTAAGGGGGGGGGGTGACTGACGCAATATATTTTTTTCTCTGGGAGGGATTTTTTTCTTGGGGAGGGCAGTAGCGTAACGAGACTGACTTTTTAGGAGCCCGACACTGTATAGAAGGCAATGTTTTAAAAAAGCTGCGATTGAGCGAAGCGAGTGAGCAAACGTTTTTACCTTTTTAATACAAAAATATAATTTTGTAGCAGATTTCGACGTGATAATTATGAAATACATATTTCATCCTTTTTCTTTTCCTTTTATTTTTCTACTTCTTATTTCTTAATCGTAAAGCTGTGAGAGAAACGAGTGAGCAAATTTTTTGACCTTTTTAATACAGAAATCATATTTTGTGATAGATTTTGACTTGGTGATTATAAAATTTCATATTTCACACTTTTTCTTTTTGTTTGTCTCTTCTGCTACTCTCTTGGTCGTGGTACATTTTTTTTTTTGGGGGGGGTCTCGTAAGGGGGGGGGGTGGTCCTTGAAACTGAATTTTTAAGTATACATTAGCTTTACTTTTACAACAAGACTAGGTACTATACATGTAAGTAATAAAACAATAATGTGAGCTGAAACTTTTGAAAATTTACCTAAAAATTGCATTTCGTATCTCGACGTTCAAATAAAATGGTAAACATGTTCAATATGCACTCTTAAAATGTTGGGCAACATTCTGTTCACACAACAAATGGTTAAAACGTTATTTAATTATTGGTAGTTATAAACCAATAATGTGTGCTTTGGGTGAAAACGACACAGAATTTGTTGAGAACTACCCAGAAATTGATAAATTTTGAACCAATTGTTGTGTGGACAGTATCTTGCCCAACATTTTAAGGGCGTGTCGACTTTGCAAGATAGATTATCTCGCCATGTCGTCAAGTCGGTGGCACATTACAGTTTTTGTTTGATTAATACAATACCCAGATGACGTTAAAGATGAGAAGCAACAACCACTGTCTGTTCGTTCCCGATTCATCTCTGGTTTAAACCTCTGTCGGACTGAATTAATTTTCGCCCCCTTCCAAATTACCTTCAGTTCGCCGGTCTGGGTTCAAAACAAATAAGTGGGGGACTTATGAATTTATACCGTCTGTCGTTTTTCTTTGATTCAACATTTATACAGGGGCGGCGGAGCGAGGTTGAAAGTGGGGGGGGGGGCACATGGGAAAAGGGGCACCTTTTCTTTCGAAAAAGACAATGGGGGCAGCACGTGTAAACTTTAAAAATAAACTCGAAAGTGGGGGAGAGAAGCGACCGAGCTTATCATTGAGGCACTTTTGCATTTTGTTAAGTAAAATTGGGACACTGATTCGAGATATGGCACTTGGTAACACGCAAAATAGGTCCTTCTCAGGTGAAAGGGGAACAGTACACGTTCGTGAGGGGGCATTTTTTGCTTAAAAGGACACTTTTTCAGTGCTTCAAAAATTGGGGGGCAGTGTGCCCCCGGTCCCCCAGGATCGCCGCCCCTGCATTTATACATTTTACATTTAGAGAGAATTTCTTGAGAATGAATTAGAACAAATGATAATGGCTTTGTGCTTGCTTGACCGTTTTGACCTCTTGGAGTACCTTTTTTTAATTTCCAATTCGTCTGATGCTAATTCGTCCAATTGCCAACTCGTATTTTGGTCTAACATCAGTTCGTCCACTATCCACATGGTCTAAGTGCCAATTCGTCCACTCACCATTTCGTCTAATAACCAGTTGGTTCAATAGCCGTTAAGTCCATATACCATTTGGTATAATTGGACTAAAAGTGATGATTGGGCCAAATGGTTAGGCCTATTAGACTAAATGGTTGTTAGACGGAATGTTAATGGACGGAATGGCATTAGACTATCAAAATGAAAGTAGACCATGTGGAGAGTGGACAAGTTGGCAGTAGATGAATTGGCAATTTACCACCTTTTTTTTTGGGGGGGGGGGGTGGGGGAGCGCGTTGTAGTTATATCCATCGATATAACTACAAGATGGCGGCCCGATGACATCAATTAAAAAATCGATTGTGATATATTAGCTTGTATACATTCATCAATCATGCAATGATCCATTGACATGATCGGCTGACTTTAAGTGATGTCGTCCATTAATTCATACCTCGTACAGGATCGTCGTAGAGTTGTTAGTGCAGGTGGCGTTCTTCACTCCCTTCCTAACAAACGCAGGAAATTCTACATCTACGGAAAAAAGGAGGGGATATAGGTTAGACCATTTTTTTTTTTTTTTTACAATATTTTATCATATTGTATCAATATAATTCCAGTCCGTGCTTACGTTCGCTTTAATGGATTAGTGATATATGTCTGATCGTCACGAATTCCGAAAAACAGTCCTTAAAATGTCCCTTTTTCTGGTCTGAATATTTTCAGCTCGCACTTCGCGCTCGCAATCTTTTATTAGTGAGATACGTACCATGTACATGATTACGTTTAAAAAGTGCTTCTTGCATGTTAAGGTGTAATTCTAACAAAATCAGCAAGCACATTGAGCTCGAATTAGATGACTATGTCATGTATGGTGAGATATGTATGCTATGCTCTTCATGAATTCCTATGTCCTTAAAATGTCCCTAGTTGGGGTCAATATATACAAAACTTTTAGCTCGCGCTTCGCGCTCGCATTGTTTGTTTAGTGAGACAGATACGTATCATGATTTGAAAAGTTTGCTTGTAATTTTTAGGTCTGAATATCAAACTTTTCATTTCGCGCTTCGCGCTCCCATTATTTAATCAATGAAATACATGTCCGTTTAATGGCAGTCTTTAAAATGTCTCTATTAGGTCAGTATACCTGGCAATTGAGAGACTAAAAATGTTTGCAGGTGCCCCCCCCCCCCATGCCGTGACCCACGGTACGCCACTGGACATAGTCTAACTAGAACAATAATGATAACAAAAAACAGCATTGATGCATATGGAGGAATAGGACTAGGATTGGACCTGATCTACTTTTGGTTTAACTTTGGCCCGTAGCCATTTTGAGATTTCTGGTGTCAGGAGATCAGCTCCGACTGTATGCCTACGTGTATTGCAGTGTTGTAGTGCCTTGATGCTCGGCCTTGGCCTTAAGGCCTACTTTTTCAAAGCCTTGGTATTGAGATGGCCTTGGCCCTGAGGATTTTGAGCCTTGAAATCTTAAGGCATTTTGTTTTTTGCACTTTCATTTGTTTTTATATAATTATAAATGTTTTAATTGCTCCGTATATCTAATGGTCAATATTGCATAGGTTATGTAGATTCGAATCAGTGATAGGTCATTACGCCATCACGTGACCATAGCTGCGAGGATCGCATTTGTTATATTCTAGGTTTTGACGTCACCTCAGTGAATATAACTGCGTTGTATTGTCAATTGCGGCATTATATTCACTAAGGTGACGTCACTCGCTGCGCACAAGTTGCGTAATCTGGTAGTTTATTTGATGTACGCGCTAGTGTTAACGCGTCGATTGCATAAATAACGCGTTTGATGTATTTTCCCAAAAAATTATATTATGACGTATCGGATGGATCAGAGCTGTAGCAAGAATTTCGGGTTGGAGCCAGATGATGAAGGCAATCTCTGATGGCGAATCACCATAGACTATATAATAGAACAGATATTGCCAGGTCTATATTTTGAATAAATAACATTTCAACTCCCCTCCAAAGCTATATTTTCCCTCGGGAGAATATTTTCCCTCAGCGCTGCGCGCTTCGGGCAAAATATAACTCCGTCGGGGAGAGGAAATGTTATATTCAAACTAAAGGTAGGCAATATCTGTATAATACTACAAGTCAGCAGTAGCAGCAGCAGCAGTAGTAGTAAGTGTACTTAGCAGTGCCATCAATTGTAATTATCGCCATTATCAAGAATTATCATCACATAATTATGTAACAAAGAAAACAGAAGTGATGAAAAATAACATTACTTATTGGTAATGTGTTGTAATAATGACTAATGATGATAATGGCAATATCAATGATAATGATAATAATGATTATGATAACGATTATAGTGATTTTATGACAGGAATAATTCTGACAGATCTGACTGTAATTTTGACAACAATTTTCATACTTTAAAAAATAGCTAACTCTAAAGATTGATAACAAGTTTGATTTTTATTCCATTAGGATTTTCCTTGTATTATTTTCTTTGACCAACAAAGTTAGAATGTTTTAAGTCTTAATGATATTCTGAAAAGATTTGGTAAACTTGGAACACAATCTTCAATTTTGTCATTTCCAAATGGGCTATGTCAATGGCATGATGAGCCAAACATTTTGAGGGGCCAAGCATGGCATATAGAGCAAAATATCTGCCCCCAAAAAAGTTGAAAACGATTGAAGCGAGCAAAATTGTTCACCCTCTTACTATAATTATTAGAAAAGCTAATTTGTGATAGTTTGTGACAATATGTTAAGAAAATGATATCACATTTACTACTTTTCCTTTCCTTTTATAAGTTTATTCTTGGTGGTGGAACTTCTTGTCTCTCTCTTTTTTTTTCTGGGGTCTTATATATTTTAAGCAGGCGAGAAAGAGGAATGGGAAAAGAGATAGAGAGAAAGGGGAGGCTGGTGAGGCAGAATATACTACAAAATCAGTTAGTATGTTGATAGGCAGTACATCTTATTAAATTGTATATATTTTATTTTGGTCTAGTGTCCCAGATTGACAAAGCAAAGTAAAAAAAAAAAAAGGTTACTTATTTTTAATCATATGGTTCTACAATGAATTTCATTTCACTACGGTTTCAAGGAAACAAACAACATATTTATTTTTGTGTCAGTGTGGTTTAATAGATAACCACTCTATTTTATTGTTTCCAGGAATAATTAAGATTTACCCTCCCCCAACTAATGGTATGGGGTGCGCCCCGTTTATTTGATATCCTTTTGAATATAACTTTATATTGTTAATATTCTTTATTCCGGTTTTTTGAGGTAAAATAAACTGTGTAGAAGATACAAGAAATGATAATTGAAATTTAAAAGTGGTTGTAAGCAGAAAAAACCATGAATACTGACAAGAGCCCTTAAAATGACTCATTTTCAGGTTAGCATTTGAAAATTTCAACTTGCGCTTTGTGCTCTCTTGCCCCCCCCCCCCCCAAAAAAAAAAAAGTTTCTTGTTGGAAAAATTCCCGTTTTCTAAAATCGAAAAAGAAATATCTTTTTTTTATAGTAAAACATAATACTTTTTTGGTTCGAAAATCACAAAATTTTGGATCGCGCTCGCATAAATTATTAGGTACTCATTCTGTTCCCATTTACAAAAAAAATGCTTAGAATGTCCTGTTTTTCAGGTTGAAATATCACAAAATTATGTATCCTATTTATCACTAAATGCAGCCTAGAACAGCTTCCTTTTCTGGTCAGTAAAAATTTGAGCTCGCGCTTCGCGCTCGCGTTAATTCTTTAGTAAGATGCACATCTTTTTCATGATTACAAAAACAGCTCGGAAAATTTAATTTTCATTTCTTATTACACGAAATGTACAGAAGTTTGAGCTCGTGATTCGCTCTGGCAACATCACGCAAGGATGCCCTTTTAACAGTGATTAGCGCCATAATTGACCAAAAATCGAGTTTTACAACTTCAGAATTGATTTTTTTTTTCAAAACCGCTTGCTCGCTACGCTTTCTCACGGAAAAGTAAAGCCTAAATCAAAATATCTACATGTACCTTATCAATTAGAAATCACTTTGAAAAGGCTTTGCTGAACTTAATTTATACAAAACACACAACTTCTTCATGCATTTTGAAAATATATGTTTGCAACACGATGCTCATTTTGACTTATAAGTGCATTTTTTTGCTTTGTCCCCCCCCCCCAAAAAAAAAAAAATATATATATATATATATATATACGTTCTGCCTCCTCTGTCCCAGGGAGTGGAGAAAGACGTTGAGAATGGGCATGCCAGGATTAGATGACCGTGGTAATAAAAATTATTGCAATGTAACTCGCCTAGAAAAAGAATGGATTAAATGTACAAAGGTAACTATATCATTTTAATATTATGTCTAAATCTATCATGAAATTATTTTTGTTTTACATGCACAAGGGTCAAAATTTTCGCTCGCTCACACCTTTTATACATGTTGCCATGTGTGTCAAGTCTGCCGCCTAAGCATGGTTGTCTCATTGTTCCATATATCGAAAGTTTGAAATGCCTTGGCCTTGGGTTTCCATGCCTTGGCCTCAGCCTTGGGTAGTGAAGCCTTGGCCTTGGTTATTAAAGCCTTGGCCTTGGCTCGGAGGTTTGAGCCTTGACTACAACACTGGTGTATTGTGTTAAGCATCATCTTCATGGTTTGTTTTCTACATCATTCATTAATAGCGAGAATGTATGGGTGGCCAAAAGGGTCAAATCATTCTGTTTATTTTCATCCTATTAATCGTTAGTCCTTTTGGCCGCCCATAAGAATGTGTTCGGTCATAGTTACGATGATATCTGAACCGATCACAACACAGAATTTAATGATTAAAAGAAATTAGTCTTCAGATTATGAATCTGCAATGCAAAATACTTTTTCTTCAAGGGACAAAGTTCTGAGTAAAAAAAAAATGCCTCACTTCCCTCGGATGAATGATTCCCTCCATGCTTTCCAAAAGTTTGTTTTATAATAAAATGCCTTGAATGATATTCTATAGGCATGATCATGATAATCTTAATAGGAAAAACTATTTCATACATTCATTGTACAACTATCTGAACGAAGAAATAAAAGCAAAACAAGCCACTCTTTTCTGAGACCATTTCACAGCTACATAATTTTGAAACAAAAATGAACATTTTTTACGATACCATCTTGTTTGAGTTGTTTGCGTTGTCCGTCTGCGTCAAAGCCCCAAACATATGCATCACCAGCATCGGAAACAATAAGGGTGTGATCGCCTCCAGTGGCAATATGTTGAATTACCATACCACTTGGAAGACCTTCGACTAAAGTCGGACATCGGGTACGTCGCTTCACCTTTGTTTTTCCCCACGAATACAAGCTCCCTCCTGTAAAAAGCACCGACAAATTAGCAACGTAAAAATAGCAACAGTACACTTTCAAACAATAAATGATTATAGAAAATGTAAATGATAATTGATATTCAAGATGAGCGTTGTGGCACATTGGATTAGTCTCCTGAAACAGAGGGTCGTGGGTTCGAATCCCAGCCATGGCATAATTTTCCTTCAGCAAGAAATAGATCCACATTGTGCTGCACTCAACACAGGTGAGGTTAATGGGTACCTGGCAGGAATTTGTTCCTTGAACTCGTTGAAACGAAGTGCGCGTAACAGCTGCTCTGCTAAAGCTAGGGGTTATTATGCTTCTTTATTGTAGAGCTTAGAGATGTCGGGTAAAGTAAGTGTTCAGGGGCCCGTTGCAGAAAGAGTTGCGTTTAAACGCAAGCCAAAAAATCAATCGCAAGTCCCAAATGCGCGTTGTTGATTGGTTGAAAATCAAGTTACGCATGATTTTTAGAGTTGCGATTGATTGCAACTCTTTCTGCAACGGGCCCCAGCGCTATTAGTCCGGGAGCATGCAAGGACCTGTGAAAAATGAGTTCGTACAACCCACACCACAGGAAAGGTTGGATACCTTAGGTAGTTAATATGGACCCTCTAGACCACTGCTAGGTAGGTAGTAGTCTCAAATTGTGGTATCACTTTTTACTACCGTTTAATTTAAAGAGCAATGTAAAATAGCAACAACAAAATAATCAATAACTTTTAAGGGGAAGGGGAAATGTAACCTGCTATATCTCCGCTTGTATATGTCATAAATACGTCATTCATGTATCAAAATGTTGCTGGGTGACAGCTCTAACGTTACAGCAACATTCAAAAGTGAAATTGAGATATCGAACCTTCAAAATAGGAATGCACTAATGGCCAGTGTCCATTTCCATCTCAAGTAGATATGAAAAAATTGGGACAATAAAATTTATTTTTGTGTTTAAATATGTGTCGCTCTATAAGACTATACTTTGATTATATATGCATTATCCATAACAATATAAAGATTTTTGAACATTTTCAGATATGTTCTAACTAGCATGCGGGCTACTATGTTAATCTTGTAGTGCCGTTAGTTCTGGATCCAACGCTGCTTAAATCAATTGGAATTACTTTTTTACTGGCAATATAATCTGCATCTAAACCAAATTGGCGTAGGACCCCGCTCTCAAAAATTAAAATGATGGGGCCAGATATGGAGTATGGGGCAAAATGTCTAAGGAACTGTTTTCGCGACCGAAGCGATTGAGCAAAAAATACATTTTAATACATCACTCTGATTTTCGGACAGATTATAACATATTATCCATGCAGAAAATATAATATTTCCTCCTTTTTTTTCTTCTAACTTCATTTTTATCGTGAAATTTGTTTTGGGGGTCAACGGCCCCAAGCCCCTCATTTTTAGAGCAGTATTCATTACTGAACATTATAAAATGTAAATATTTCCAAGTCGCTTTCCCCCTCATTCTTTGTTTATATCAACCCCCCCCCCCAATAAGTATGATGATCTCCGTCATCTAAATAACAAGTACTATACTCAGTATTCCCATTAATCTGAAAGTAATAAAGTAATTGAAGGAATGTAGCAGTTTTTTGTTGTATTATTTAACTTTATTTCAATTCAATTAAACATCTATTTTATTCCAATTGACATTTAATCAATTTTCATGTATAATATACAAATCAATAATATCACTAATATACAGTGCGTATCAAAACAAGTGGAATGCCTCTGGCGGTCTCACCTGCATCACGCGATTCAATATATTAGCAGTGCTGACGTTGAAAACTACTATAAAATAATTATTCACAAAAAACACCATTCAGATAATGATACAATACTACGTTCATTGATATTTGACCTTGATCATGTGACCTAAACTTGTCAATGATACTTGATTACCCCTATATCCACATTTTATACACTATATCTACAGACTTTGAAAGTTATGACAGCAATCTAATAATTACCTCTAAAATGGCCAAAGTTCAATGACCTTAAATGACCTTTGACTTTGGTCATGTGACCTGAAACTCGCATGAGATGTTCAGTGATACTTGATGACTCTTATGTCCAAGTTTTATGAGCTAGACCAATATACTTAGAGTTATGATGGTAATTCAGCAAATACCCCCAACATGGCCAAAGTCCATTGACCTTTGACCTTGGTCATGTGACCTGAAACTCGCACAAGATGTTCAGTGATACTTGGTTACTATTATGTCCACGTTTTATGAACTAGACCAATACACTTACACGGATATGATAGTAATTCAACAAATACCCTCAACATGGCCAAAGTTCATTGACCTTAAATGACCTTTGACCTTGGTCATGTGACCTGAAACTCGGACGGGATGTTCAAAGATACTTGATTACTCTTATGTCCAAGTTTCATGAATCATGCAGATCCATAAACTTTCAAAGTTATGATGGTAATTCAACACATACCCCATTCGGCCAAAGTTCATTGACCTTTGACCTTGGTCATGTGACCTGAAATACGCACAGGATGTTTAGTGATACTCGATTACTATTATGTCCAAGTTTCATGAATCAGATCCATAAACTTTCAAAGTTATGATGGAAATTCAACAGATACCCCCAATTTGGCCAAAGTTCATTGACCCTAAATGACCTTTGACCTTGGTCATGTGACGTGAAACTCAAGCAGGATGTTCAGTAATACTTGATTGAACTTATGTCCAAGTTTCATGAACTAGGTCCACTTTCTAAGTTATGCTGTCATTCAAAAACTTAACTTTCGGTTAAGATTTGATGTTGATTCCCCCAACATGGTCTAAGTTCATTGACCCAAAATGACCTTTGACCTTGGTCATGTGACTTGAAACTAAGGCAGGATGTTTAGTAATACTATATTAACCTTATGGCTAAGTTTCATGAACTAGGTTTATATACTTTCTAAGTTATGCAGTCATTTAAAAAATAACCTTCGGTTAAGATTTGGTGTTGACGCCGCCACCGCCGCCGCCGTCGGAAAAGCGGCGCCTATAGTCTCACTCTGCTTCGCATGCATGTAAGACAAAAACGGGACAGATTTGAAAATTCTATAATTTTTTTTTCTTCAAATTATGATGTCTATATTTTGGTGTTAATAGGTGCTCTGAACTCTTATCTTTCGAATGCCATTAAAAAAATTTAGTTTCGTTAATGCTTGAGCGAACACGGAATGTTCTTGTATGGGGTTAAAAGGGAGGCTTGCGCCAGAATGGCATAAAATGATAAATATGATGATCGGACTTTTTGCTATAAAAATCAGCAGACTTCTTAACCTTTTCATTATCTTTGCCATAATTTTCAAATTATGCGGTCAAAATTCATTTTCAAATCTATTTGTTTGCTTGAATTGTTGTTGTTGTTTCTTTTTAATATGTTATCTTTTAGCTTTAAATATTCCTTCTTCAAGCAAAAACATTTTTTTTTTCAACCGAAGTATGGGAGAGCTTGTGTTTTTTTCAAATCCTTTCATTGTGCGCTAGAAAGGTTACGGTGCCTTTTGAACAGTGTCATACAGATTGGCGGGGGTTCGGGGATGCCCCCCCCCCCCCCTCAATTAAAAAAAATCACGACCAAGAAAAAAAGTGGAAAGGAAAGATATAAAGTAAAATATGATATTATTTTCTGAGTATTATGTCAAAATCTATCACAAAATTTGATATTGTAATAAAAAAGTGGGAATTTTTGTGTGCTCGCTTCACTCGCTCACAACTTTTTATTACATTTTTCCCGATCTGCCATATCTAGCTCCTTCAAAATTGACTCAATACACCATTGCCATTGAAAGACATGAATCCCTTCCTGTTAATCCTGTCAAACATATAATTAAACTTGGTCAAGGAATCAAGCAGTTGAAAAATGGATTCATGTCTTTTAAAGGTACCATAACATAATTTGTTTTACATAATAAAAGGATTAATTACAAGTTTTCCCAATTAATAATGCGAATCTTCTTGCTTGGGTTGACAAAAAGTCTTCATTTATTCCTTATGAGGGAAAATTCAAAGGTAAAAGAGATTTAATTGAAAAAAAATTCAACTGAATAAATAAATAAATTTGTATATAAAATTTGACAGCATAATTCGAAAATTATGGCACAGATAACGAAAAAGTTAAGAGGAAGTCTGCTGATTTGATCATCATATTACTCATATTCTGCCATTCTGGCGCAAGCCTCTTTTTGAACCCCCGGCAAAAACGTCCCGTGTTCGCTCAAGCATGAACAAAATTTATTTTTTAATTGCATTTCAAAGATAAGATTTCAGAGCATCTCTATTAACATCAAAATATAGATATTATAATTTGAAACAAATTTTGTATAGACTTTTCAAAACTGTCCCGGTGTTTTTTTTATACGCACTGTAGTAGAGAAAACAATGAATGTAAAATACACTATATAAATTGTACATGAAAGAGTGCGTAAAAACCCAGAAAGCAGATCCCTTTGTCGAAAATCGGGATACCTTTAAAACCATGAGTAAAAAAAAAAATAAAAAAAAAAAAAAAACTTATGATGCAAATGACCTAGGAGGAGATTTAACGCATATTTAAGTGCAGCAGCTTTTTACTTTTATTGATCTCCTGCAAATTATTGAGGAAATATTTGCTCAAAATATTATCCTGGCATATTAAAGCCTATATATTTAGAAATATCGTCTTTTCATACGTCAGACGCTTCTGACGAAGTCTTATTAAAGACGAAAGCAAAAGCTAAAATGGTGTCCTGCGTCATCTTTTGAGTTGGCCTCATCACAATATGTTTCAAACTCACACCTCAAGAGCGTTTGGTACAAGTAAACTTGTCATATATATATATATATATATATATATATATATATATATATATATATATATATATATATATATATATATATATATATATATATATTACAGATATTTACCTCGTGTAAGGGCGAGGGAGTGGTTATGCCCACATGCTATTTTGATGACATTTTGGTTTGAAAGTTCAGTGATAAGCCTGAAATAGAGGAAACAAGTGAACAAAGAAAATATTAATTAAACTTGATTCTACTCGAACTGATTACTTGTTTTTCAGAGGAACATTGCATTGGCGATGACCTCATCATAAATGCAATCGATTTATTCTCTCCGACTACCAGACACGACCTTTTAAGAACAAACTTTGTTTACAAAATAGTACAAGGAGGTATGTATTACCCCCTTATTGTACCCCTCCCCTTTCGAAAGTGAGGATGCCCTTTTCGGAGTGAAGACTCTCTTTTCAAAAAATAAGTTTCCGTTTTTGAATGACAATCATTTATAATGTTATTATTTGTTTTGCCTTTTGTTATTATTATCATTGTTATTATTATTGCTATCATTATTATTATCATTATTATTGTTATTTTTATCATTATAATTATTATTATTATTATTATTATTATTATTATTATTATTATTATCAGTATTATTATCATTATAATCATTATTTTTGTTATTATTATCATTATAATTATTATTATTATCATTATAATTATTATTATTATCATTTTTATTATCATTATTATTATTATCATGATAATTATTGTTATTATTATTATTATTATTAAAATTGTAATTATTATTATTATTATCATTATATTGTTTTTATTATAATTATTATTATTATCAATATCAGTATTACATCTTACTCGGCCTGTGCAAATACGCCCAACATACAATATAAAGCAAATCAATTAAACAAACACTTCAAATACAAAGACAAAAATAACTGTTGCAGTAACGCAAAAAACATTTAGACACTGAATGCACCTGCTGCCAGGCGCTGGGCAAAGTTAGCCAAATATCTGTAGTCCTCGGACCGCCTTAAATCATAACCTATCCAGCTGAATCCAATTTCGTATTTATGTGACATGATCATTGCATAAATTCGCAGTTTAAATTGCATATATTAAATTTGAAGAAAAAAATCTGTTAAATTGAACGAGTGAAAAATAATATTTTCACTTTTATTGCCCTCCCTAATTGGAGAGTGAGCTTCCAATTGATATAACCCACATTTAGTAAAAGTATATAGATGTACACGGTTTTGCTCAAAAGTTAGTGAACCCCACTACCAGTGGCGTACCTAGGATTTTCCACAGGGGGGGGGCAAATTCGTCCGCCAAAAAATTTGACAAGCAAAAAAAAAAAAGGTTTTCAACACTCGTCAGGGGGGTTCAAGGGATATGTCCCTTGCATGGGTTGCATGCAGTCTGCCCCCTCTGCCCCCCCCCCCCCGTAGGTACGCTAGTGCCCACTACAAAATGTTGTCTACATTTAACACTTAGCATGTAGAAAACAACACCTCAATGTTCGGCGAGGCCAGAGAAAAAAAAATATTGAATGTAATATCTTATCACCTGACTTCACTTGCAAAATTTGAACACTTTAAACTGTATATAAATATGTTCATTTTCTGGTGAAGTTCAATAACATTTGAGCACCACTGTATAATGTTGAGAGAGTATATGTATCAACATTATAATACATATAGAAAAGAGTGAGGGGGAGGGGCAGATGACCCCCCCTCCCCCTCCCCGAGTATTGCATACAAACCCACCTTGGAGTGTGTTTCTCCTCCTTCTGTCCTCGATAGACCTGATTAGGTCTTTGTTTCTCAAGAGAACGTCCGAGTTGCCCGTTATCATTCTTACCCCAACTGTAAACGCGACCACGGGCAGAGAGCGCGAGAAAGTGAGAACGGCCGCAGCTCACGTTCATGATTGCGTCGTCGTTGGCCGCTCCGGATGTCGGAAAATTCACCCTGACTGTTCGATAAGTGTAAATCAAAGTTTTCATGAGACTTCATTGAAGGAGTTCTGATATCATATGAGAAAATGAATGTTTTCGTAAAATGTACTCTCTTATTGTTAAATGAGGACTAAATAATCCAAGACCATGCCTTGCTATTTATCTGATCAACCACAACTATATGGAAAGCCCGCAATCCAATTAACATCTAACATTTTCTATTATGATGGATATTCATGCAACTACATGTGGGACTCTTGATTTTCGGGGGGGGGCATTGTGCAAATTTCTGGCTGTATACAAATTATAACATTGCTGGATTTCCATTATTTTTTTTGATCGGATTAATAACAACTCTTTTTGAGAGAGGACCCAGTGCGCTTGCACAAGTTACGATCCACGTAACCGATCGTTCTAAACTCGATACTAAATTTAGATGCAGCCAAACCAAAATCTAAATTTCTAGTCTCATTATCACTCCTATCGATAATCCCTATTGTTATAATGGTTACCATATTTATGCTGTTTGCTGACATCTGATACATCACACGCATAGACACGCCCTTCCGACGTAACCATGACGACGGTCTTCGAGTTATTACAGACATCTCTTATCTGCTTCCCCTTGATGTGGTATTTCTTAATCACCATGACAACATCAAAATTGTTATTTGATGCCATTTCTGTCCTAATAGGGAAGCAACAATATCATTTAAACGTAACGTTAGAGAATGGCCGTAGAATTTAACGAGTTACGTCACCCTTGGGATCTGATCTCTAATCTTGGGTTTCTAATGAAGTAGCGAAAATGGCAGAATATTCGTGGTACATTTAAACCTCCTCATCATCATTATTGCAGCCATCGCAGCGGCTATCATCGTCCCTACTATCACCACCCTCATGACCACCACCACCAACAACTTCATCACTCTGATTATCAGTAATCCGTAACACAAAACTTAGCAATGATCGTAGAACATTTTTCTACGATTGATTCCATTGGCTACAATGCAGCGGCGTACCCAGATTTTCCAAAAGCGGGGCAAATTTTTTGGAGGATATTTCGTCCGCGAAAAAAATTGACAAAAAACATACCGCAAATAAATGAGATTTCGTACCAGAAAAAAATTGACAAGCAAAAAAAAGGTCTTCAAGTTCAAAAGAGGGGGCACACGTCTGTTTTCATTGCATTTTTTACATTACAAATTATTAATTTTGCTACTCAAAAGGGAGGGCATGTCCCCTGGATCAGTTGTGACTCGTCAGGGGGGCAGGGATACGTCCCCCTGCCCCCCCCCCCCCCTTAGGTACGCTATGCTACAATGTACAATCAATCGTAGAAATCAATTAAGCGTACGATTAATCGCTAACCTTTGTGTTACGGGACCGAGGCGTGGTTCCAGGATTTTTTTATGAAATGGGCGCGTTTTGTCCCACATATTTTACAAGCCAGACAAAGAAAAATAGGATAACAGAGGTCATCACTAAAAAATGAGGGTCGTATTGTCTCCAGAACAAACTTGACAAGCAAACAAGAATGAAAGCCATTTGGTGTCTAGAAAAACTGACGAGAGAAAAAAAAGGCCACCATCCGGGGCCACCATCAACTTATACGGACCTTCCGCCCCCGGAATCTGCACATGATGATGATCATCATCGGCATCTCAACATCATCATCGTCGTCATCATTATCATCATCATCACCACCACCCCCATCATGCACCTACCCCCTCCCCAACCAATTTGCAAACTATAAATCGTAACACTGACGGATGCTGCAATATATTGAGTAAACTTGTGGAGATCATTATTTCATATACAAATTCATGAATTGAAATGAACTGATAACGAAGAACAACGATGTTATACAATTATATGATGAATGTTCCCAAATTAATTAAACATAGGTAAAAACTCACAATTTCGCTCTGATTTCTCACACCAAAAAAAAGCTGCTAGCTGTAGTGACGTTTTCCGGAGAGTGATCCACCTGACGGTACTTTACGGAGATTTATATGGCTTGGTGTGGAAAAAGTGTGGACTGGGAATTCCCACTTGTTGCGAAATGAGGAATAGGCAACTTGAATAGTTATGACATCGTGGATTTATACGCAAATGGGATTCCCCGCTCCGAGCTCTCTTATAAACACAATAGGGCACACGAGAGTAATTCATCTGCGCGCGAAGCATGTCGGACAGGCGTAAGTAAAGGTCACATGACTTTATTGATTAAAATAATTCATTAAAAATAGATCAAATGTTTGTATATCAAAAGAAAAACGATAGAGATAATGCTATGTTCATACTCTTTCATAATTAAGGCGTTTGGGGAGGCTAGACTGCATTTTTGTATTTCATTTTAATTATTATTACCCACAATGCAGTTCTGGTTTTTCTGGCAATGAACTGGCCGAAATTATGGTTAGTCTTATTTCAGGCCATTTAACTTTTGATTGAGCTGGGCAAGTACCTGATTAACATATCAAGTCTTAATGTACTGTTAACTGTGACTAATGTCAGTGAATTAAAGCAAAATCTATCGAGGGATTGATTTTTAATGATTTTTTGATGAGCTGTGATATAACACGTGAGTGAATGGGGGTCTGTAATACTCATGTGTGCCCTATAGCGCGACTACACTTCTACACTGTCGTTGCTAAGACTGGGCGTCGTCTACTAGAAATCGGTGGTGAGAATGCTTCAAACAGTTTTATGCAAAGTGATAGGTTATGTTTGACAACAGTTGATAAGTATGTAACTCGGCATTTAGTGCATTTATCGCTTACGATGCTGAAATGACGCTTTCAAATGTATATTCAATGCTTGTTATCATTTATCATGCAGAAATGCGAGTTTCTCTACTGTCATATAGGAAATCAGATCTGGTTGGTTTGAGAGTGTGAAATGAAATAAGTAGGGATTTCAAATGATAAATAAATTATAATTATCATCAGGATTCCTATGTTCAATATTTAGAGCACGCAGAGAAAGAAAGATGAACAAAACATTAAAATACATCTGACTTGTCTCAGTCAGATGTTATACATCATAGATTGCGCACTTGAATAGAATACTATCTACGGGAGGAAGGGGGGGGTGGAGCTGAACCGGGGTACATACCTCATCCTCCTGGTTTGTAAGCAGGGCGGGGTTGATGCCTATAGCATCCCACCCCCCCTTCTTCCTCCAAATTAGTGGTTATAATGACGAAGAGAGGCGAAATGAGCAAAAGAAATGCTTTTACTCTTTGTTTGTTATCAATTTTCTTTGATTTACTTTGTTTATTTTTATGCGAATACAAAGGTAACAAAACACCTCGAAAAAAATTAAACATGTAAAAGAGTTGTAAATCCACACAATTCATATTTAGCTCATTGATGGACATCAAGCAAGTAGAATTTGTAGCTGCAATACCATAGAAAGCGCACAAAATATATGAATGGAACACTGCATTTTTACATTAAAATGAGGGGTGTCTAATGAGAGGTTTTCTTTTCTTTTAACAAGTTTAGTCAGATTAGGTATTGAATGCAAGGTATCAATCTCTTCAGGAGAACCTACTCTTTCTTTGGAGACCCAATTTTTTTACTTTTTGTTATTTGACCCGCAGTATAGGGCACACGAGAGTAATTCATCTGCGCGCAAAGCATGTCGGACAGGCGTAAGTAAAGATCACATGACTTTATTGATTAAAATAATTCATTAAAAATAGATCAAATGTTTGTATATCAAAAGAAAAGCGATAGAGATAATGCTATGTTCATACTCTTTCATAATTAAGGCGTTTGGGGAGGCTAGACTGCATTTTTGTATTTCATTTTAATTATTATTACCCACAATGCAGTTCTGGTTTTTCTGGCAATGAACTGGCCGAAATTATGGTTAGTCTTATTTCAGGCCATTTAACTTTTGATTGAGCTGGGCAAGTACCTGATTAACATATCAAGTCTTAATGTACTGTTAACTGTGACTAATGTCAGTGAATTAAAGCAAAATCTATCGAGGGATTGATTTTAAATGATTTTTTGATGAGCTGTGATATAACACGTGAGTGAATGGGGGTCTGTAATACTCATGTGTGCCCAATATGCAAGAACAGATCCAAGATTTCAGAATGGGGAGGGTGGGGGGGGGGGTTAGTCTGCCGGCACAGTCTCTGATTGAAACTCTGATAGATGGGTCTTTACCCCGGTCTTCACAAGGCTAGCATATCTTTTTACAAGTCGACACATATCGTTACCAAGAACGCATATAGCATTTTCATTTCTTTCAAAGGATTAAAGAGGAGTGTTGAATCAAATAATGCCTTGTTCACGGATACTATAGTGCCGTGATCGGGGATCGAACCCCATACTTGCAATTCGATTTTCCAACTTCGATTTCCAAAACGAGAGCGATCTTCTATGCAAATAGTACAGGATAGGCCCCATATAGACAAGGGGTCGAACCTTGTTTTTTTAGATATACAATGTTTTTTGATGGTTTCTTGTCAATTCGAGGGTGCTGATTCCAAATCTGAATGATGCCATTCTTGTAACCTTGAGCATTTTCCGCAAATTGGCAAAATCCAATATGGCCGCCAAAATATGCAAATTACCCTTGAAAATCATAAAATTGCCCACACATTAGCTATTAAGTGCATGTAGTTGTTGTGCAGAAGTGAAATACCAATTGGAAAAGCGATATTTGACAAAATATTTATTTTATTGATATTCAAAATGGCCGCCATAACCCCTATATACTTTATTATGTAGAATATGAATGGGGAAAAATATTTTTTTCAAACAAGAGCACTATTATTGCATGTGATTGTGACCTGCGAGTGGACTACTGTCTGAAAATATGACTATTAACAAAACTATGTCATGTGTATACTATCTAATGTGATAAATGCTGTATTATGATATTCAAAATGGCTGTCATAGACCCCTTATACTGTGTACAATATATAAAAGGGGACAAATATTTTTCACAACCTTTGAATTTGTTTGACTTTAAAATGCCAATAATTGCGAAATATTGGTGTAACACTGTCTGACAACAAGGATTTCTAACGAAACATATCATTTCCCTTGCAATTTCGGTAATTATGCTGCATGTTGACATTCAAAATGGCTGCCATAGGCCCTATCTGTATTATGAACAAAGCGAATGAAGAAACTAATTTTCACAAGAGTAAAAACAATAAAATGAATGTAATTGTAATCTACGAGTGAAATATTGTCTAAAAACATGTTTTCTGGCTAAACATATCATTTCCTTTTTCACGCATGAGATAAATGCTGTATTGTAAAATTCAAAATGGCCCCTATGGGCCCTTACAGTATTATCTACAATGTAAATGGACAAATGGACAAATACTTTTGAAAGAATTAGGATTTGCCTCACTATGAAATCCATATAATTATGTTGTATAAGGAAAATATTGTTTGAAAACGTGATTTTTTTAATGAAATATAACATTTCCTCTCCCATGTAGGTGATAACTACTGTATTTTGACTTTCAAAACGGCCACACAAGCCCCTACAAAATCTGTAACATGCGTATAGGGAAACAAATCATCACCAGAATGAGAACCAAAAACGCACGTAACTAAGTGATGTATAGGTAAAATTTGGTCTTGAACATGATTTCTGACTAAATACATCACATAATGGTTGAGAAGGTAATAAAGGCCTTACTTTGAAATTCAAAATTGCTGCCATAGCCCAAAGTAGTATGTACATTGTAGCTGGGGACAGATAATTTTGACAAAATTTTTACTATGAAAATGGCTTAATTTTGATGTAAGTGTTAAGTATTGTCTAAACCCAATGATTTCTAACGAAATATATCATAGCTTGTGTCATAAAGGTGATGAATGCAGCCTTTTAAAAATGAAAAATGGCCGCCATAGTCCCTTATCTTAATATGTAAAATTTGAATGGGGAAAGATAATTTCCACAAAGAAACATATTGCAGCCATTTTGAAATTTAAATATAGCATTTATCACCTAAATTACATAAGAAATGATCTATTTGGTTAGAAATCATATTTTTCAGACGATATTTCACTCATACATGCAACACCATTTAGTCAAGCAAAGCCAAATCCTGTTAAAATCATATGTTCCCATTCACAAAGTACATAATAGGCCTACCGTTAGGGCCTGTAGCGGCCATTTTGACTTTCAAAATACATTATTTATCACCTACCTGGCAGAATGAATGATATATCTTGTTAGAAATTATGTTTTCAGACAATATTTTACTCTTAAATCACAATTATATGCATGTTATGTTGCTGACTCCTGTGAAAATTTGTTTCCAAGATCGATTGTACATAATACAGTCAATGTCTTTTGGCGGGCATTTTGAAAGTCAAAATACAATATTTAACACAAATATGAAACCCGAATAATATATTACGTTGCAAATTATATTTGAAGACAGTATTTCACTAATTTACCACGAAAATACGTTTTAGTGCTCACCTTGTGATTGTTTTTGTCCTCTCTCACATCGAAGATCATAATTTTAGGGCCTTTGGCGGCCATATTAAATATCAAAATACAGGGTTTATCACATACATGGCATGTTAAATAAAAGATTTCGTTAACAATAATGTTTTTAGTCAGTATTCCACTCGTTTATCTTAACAAAATGCATTTTAGTGCTCAGTCTTGTGATTTTTTTTTGTGTCACCATTCACATTGTACATAATAGCATTAGGGCTTTTGGAGGCCATTTTGAATATCAAAATACAGGATTTATCACATAACTGACATAACAAATGATATATATCATTAGCAATAATGTTTTCAGACATTGCTTCACTCATAGATCATAATTACTTGCATTTCAGTGCTCAATTTTGTAAAAATTAATTTTCCCCATTCATATTGTACAGGGGTCTATGATGGCGGCCATTTTGATATCAAGAAAATAAATATTTTGATAAAAATCATTTTTTCAGATATTTCACTCCGGCAGCACAATTGCATGTACTTTATAGCCAATGTGTGGACAATTTTATGATTTTCATGGGTAATTTGAATATTTTGGCGGCCATATTGGATTTTGCCAATTTGCAGAAAATGCTCAAGGTTACACGAGTGGCATCATTCAGATTCGGAGTCAGCACCCTCGAATTAACAAGAAACCATCAAAAAACATTGTATATATAAAAAAAACAAGGTTCGACCCCTTCTATCCTGGACTAAAACAAGTCACTGCCAGGGGCTTCAGGCTGCATATTCAGACCACTTTCCCTATTAAGTGAAGGGTTTGCACAGACTAGGGGAATGAGGGGGGGGGGGGTGGTGTGGATTTATCAATATAATTTTACAAGCAATGAATCTAAATGGCGAGCAAAAATGGAAAACAAATCCAATGTCCAAAGTCGGTTATCTTTCCTCATCAAAAAACAGCAACAAAAAAGGTATAAGACAATATTTTCATCCTAACTTCTGAAAGAAGCAGGGCATACCACAGGTCTACACGATATTAGTTCATCAAATTGGTACCCCCCCCCCTTGCCTACCGGTAAAAACATAGTAAACATTTGTTTAAAGACCTATTTTGTACTTGATCGCCGGGTTTTTCCACTCCATTGTCACTCGTAACGATTAACATACAGTGCTAATAAACTACATATTATGTGATTGTGGTGATTAATGACCGTTGTCTCTGCCCTCAAGCGATAAAAAGGTTTCGCTCTCCGAGGATTGCCTCGAAACTGCACTACGGGTACCACTATCCAGCTGATTCTATGCATGTTTTTTCATGAATATTCAATAAGTTTCAACAATATTAATATATGATGCATTAAATCAGTTGTCAGTTCATTTTTTAGTTCTTGGAGGAAAAAATGAATAAACATAATTTCATATAATAAAATACATAAGAACAAGTAAAGATATGACATCATCAATTTGCTCATTGAATTCATGAAAAAACATGCATAGAACTGTCTCACCGAAATGTCATAAATTTGTTATTCCTTGTCCGATTTTGATTAAATCTTCTGTGTTTGTTTGTCTGATGTTTCCTTTTTTTGTTCAAATCATATTATATTTTGAACCAGGAGTACCCCTTTAACACTCGATTCTTGCAGAAAACAAATTTATTTCAATGATTGAGTCATTCACTGGCGTATGTGAGGGGGTGGCATGGGGGCTTTGCCCGAAAAATTCCAACACCAAGGAAAAGGATGAAAAGGGAAAGTGAAGGAAAGGAATTGAAGGTTGAAATAATACATCTCTAAACATATTATTGCCAAAAACTATCATGAAAATGTGCTATCAATTTACACTAAAATTATATTTTTTTATTTCTCCCTCGCGACTTTTTAAAAGGAATTGAGCTCCATGCATCATGTTTGGCCCCCTCAAAATTTTGGTTGAAAGTGCGACTGGATTAATTTTATTGGTTGATTTTTCTGTCAGGTATAACGCTATAAAGAGGCACTGTGGCTAAGTCAGTAAAGAGGGGGGTTTCGGATTCCGGTGACCCGGGTTCGATTCCCACTTGGTGCGCTATAGTGCCCTTTGGTAAGGCATTAATCCTCATTACCTTTAGCCGTCGCATAGTGTGCTGGGGCGAAACCAAAGTGCGTCAAAAGTCATTTTGGGCAATTTCTGATTTTTAAATTTTTGTCATGCTCAGTTGAAAGACAACACTATGAAGAATACTTTTTTAAATTTAAAAAGAATACTTTTTAATTTTTTTTTTATTCCGGAATGTGCATTAAGGTTGTTAATTTCCTACTTAATATCGTAATTTGTGACATTTTGCAAGTTTCCGCGTATGTGATGGCAAAGTTGAAAAACAAGTCATTTCACTGAAGGCTTTTCATGTATGAATCTGAAATGGCTTCCACATAATCCTGATATATTTATTTTTCGTGTGAAAGGGTTAAAAGCAGATTAAAGACACCTTACATCTGGTTTATACTGAAATTATTATTCTACGAAATCGGCTGATTATCCATTTATTTTTACATTTTCAGAGAAAAGTTTAGATTTCCGTGGATTTCCGTCTAAATTCTATCACCACCATCTTCTCTAATGTCTAAGTTTTAAGTTGATACTAGATTTAGCTGCAACTTTCTGCAACTTTTTATGCTAGAGCCGATTTTACTTGACACATCACCCAAAAAAACCCGGTCATTTTGTACTGTTGTTGTTGTTGTTGAATATGATGGCGCTCTTCAATCTCTCCAGATTTTTTTTTTTCCAGTTCAGTGGATTATACGCGCCAATCGCTTTCACAAGAAGGACGTCGTCGGCAAAGGGAAACGATCCATACGACGTCAAACCATTGGTGACGATTATATGACATATTAATATAGATTAGTCACCCAACCACCTATTATATTGATAGGTCCTACAAAATTAAACATCTTCGTGGAATAACACTTTAATACAAATAGAGAAATTAAATATCGCGCGTGCTAAATGATAGTTCGTGGAAAAGGGCACACCAGCTAACCAATCGGCTACTATAGTTATTGCATGATATATATATATACAGAATTTCCTAAAATCTTCGTCAAACAACAATTCAAATGTGAAATCACATATATATTTCTCGTTCTTCTTAATATTTTGTTTTGTCTTTTCTTAGTTTCTTATTAATAAGAATTATAAATCCTTCTTTCAAGTCTTGTGTTTGAAAAAAAGTCATTGTAACGCACCGTGTGGGGGCGTACATAGCCATTCATTTTTCCACATGATGGCAAGATCGATTCCCGTCGATAACAGGAAATTACACGAAGTTCTGTGCATAATGTATAAAAATGTATAGTTGATTGCCCATATAAGCGCTGATCGAATGGGATCGAACACCCCTCTTCCAAAGATAAGTCACTTGGAGAATCAGTTCAGTCATAAAACTCTCCTGAGTGATACATTCTTGGTGTAATGTACTATCTGCGTTTCGACCCCAGTCTACACAGTTTAATAAAATCCGCTTAATATTTATAGATTTTTAAGTTTTTTTTTCATTTAATGATCCTATTGATGTCATATAATTATCATCAGGATTTTATACACACTTTTAAGACATGTGAGGAGCATAACCACGAATGTTAGTATCAAATGGGCTTGAAATTATGTCCAGTCAATTCTACGCCCAAAATTACCCCTGAACGATTTTTTGTTTTGGTATGAAAATAACGCGGAATTTAATTTGGCGCGCTTCGAGCTCAATCTCGCCCACTGTGCGTCGGTCCTCTGGTAGCTTGCTTCCAAGCATTTATGCTATCTTAGCAATCAGGTACAAAAAAATCACTACCATTTGCTATTTGCCAGCACAAGGTATACATGTACATTGGCTTGTGAGTATGAAACAGAACAGGGCCCCGTCTTACAAAGAGTTATGATTGATCCAATCAATCTCAACTGTATGGAAATTCATCCATACCGTATTTTTTTTCTACAAGAAATTTGCACAATCTCCTTAGTAAAAAAAAAAAATCACCCTGAATCTTCAAGAGAATTATGAATTTATGAGTACACATTATTATCTAGAAAATATTTTGAAAAAAATTTGCATTTAAGATGTCTGAGGTTGTTGGCTTTCCATAGTAGAGACTGATCGGATCAATCGTAACTCTTTGTGAGAGGAGATAGATCAATCCAATGCGGACCTCAATAGTTTTTTTTAAGTGACTGAACTTTAGGGGCTGGTCCGAAAGGTAAGCGCATTTGCAGTAGAACATTGAAATAATTACAAAGCAAAATAGCTCAATGTGACATATTGATTTGATCAAAAGTGCATTTAACGGTTGAGATGATGAGTGATCAGTGGCATACAGATAGAGGGGGATGGGGGATCTTGCACCCCCCCCCCCCTAAAAAAAAGAAATTCACGACCAGAAAAAAACGGAAAGGGAAAGAAAAGGCAAAAGAGAAGGGTGAAATATGGTATTATTTTCTGAATATATTATGTCGAAATCTATCACAAAATAGTTTTTTTTCTAATAAAAAAATCAGATTTTTTGCTGGCACACTTCGCTCGCTCGCGACTTTTTTTATACATTTTATGGGATGCGCCATATTTAGCCTCTCAAATCTTATGGCTCAATACGCCACTATTTTGTCGAATTGTTTCGCGGTCTAAAGGATATTCTGCGGACTATACCCATCAGACGTTTCAGTGTTCAAATCCAGCCATGGCACAGACATCAATTGTTAACTATTAACCTGCGCTGCATGCAGCTATAATCAAGGCGGTGTAACAAGATGTGAAGTGGAGTTCAGATACTCAAATTTGACACAGAACCTGACACAGAACCCTTCGAAAATAGTTTTGAAATACCCTGCAACACATGGCCCTGTGAAGTGGGGATGCTGAACCACCCCAAACTTTTCCTTGGGGGTGTTGACTGTTGAGTGTGTTATTTTCCAGCAGCAGCACCCCCTGGCAATCTGGTAGGTATGATAAATGGCCAGTGGCGTAACAGGCGGGGGGCAGGGGGGGCAAGCTGCCTCCCCCTGGCGGTTTTCACCGGGAAAATAAAAAAAACGGGAAAAAGGAAAAAAAAGGAGGGAGAAAGTAAGGGAAAGGGGAGGAAAGGGGAAAAGGAAAGGAGGAAAAGGAAAGGAAAGGGACAAGTGAAAAGAAAACGAAGATTATTTTTAAATGGAAAAGGAAAAAAAGCGGTAAAAGGTACGAAAGAAGAACATTTGACAAAGAACAAATCATTCCGAAATAGGCTTACGTAATGCAATAGCATGATGGGAAATAAATTTAAAGATGACAAAATGGCAAACAATAGCGGGAAACGAAGGTAGAATGAAATAAGTCAAAAGCTAAAATAGAAAACAAAGAAAAGGGACAAGAAAGAAAAAAATAACGCGACCGGGCTGCCGAGGATTGAAAATAAAGAGCCGGAAGAAAAATGGACTGCATACAACATCGTGCTATAAGCTCTTTAAATTTTATGCAAATAAGCTACGGGGGCTTTGCCCCGTACCCCACGCAGGAGGGGCTCTTCATCTATAACCATCAAATGGCTCTATATAACGCCCCCGTTTAATCACGTTCAATCACTAGCGTACAGGCAAGGGGAAGGGGGGTCTTGGTTCCACACCCAAGAGGAAATAAAAGGAATTATAGGAGACAACGTATAATGAAATGAATGGAAACAATGAAATGTGTTATTTGCCCTCATATATATTTGGTTCATTACGCAACTGTGTTGAATAAATGTGTTGTGTAAAAGCTATATTCTGTATAAACCCGCGATTTGATTAAAATAGCGGCAATCTGCGAGGTTTAAATGGCTTTGATGTCAAGAAGTTCCGGGGCTCTGCCCCGGACCCCAACCGCACAGCACTGCTGTATATGAGTATGGAAGGGTTGGGCGATTGGCCACCAAAAGGTCTACATATAAGAACAACAAAAAAGGAGGAAAGAAAAGCAAAGAAAAAGTATAGGATATCATTTTATTTACTGAATATACTTTCAAAAATATCTCAAAGTTAGATTCTCATGAAAAGGTGATTTTTTTCTCGCTCGCTTCGCTCGGGACTTATATTAAGCAGCTTTTTAGCACATGTGTCATACTGCGCCCCTCGATATTTTTTATTCTTCACGCTACTGCCGCAAAGAATCCTGGTCACAGTGGCGTACAGACCACAAAAATGGGAATAGAAAGATAAAAAAGTAAAATATATCATTTTCTTGATATCATGTCAAAATCTATCACAAAATTTGATTTTTGTATGAAAAAGGTCAAAATTTTTACTCGCTCGCTTCGCTCGCTCACAACTTAATTTTAAAAGATAAATTCTGCCCGATACGCAATATCTGGCCCTCTCAAAATAGTCGCCTCATTACACCATTACGCCTGCTCATACCATGATATGACCGGGAAATTGTTTGCTCTTGCCCCCCCCCCCCCCCCCCCCCCCCTGGCCACAGACCCCTGTTACGCCGCTGTAAATGGCAGAAATATAATGAAAACGAACAACTTTGTAGGAAAACCTTTTTTTATCCTTGTCAAATTTCTCTGGAACAAAACAAGCTGAATTTTGGATAGAACCCCCCCCCCCAACCTTTTTTTTTGCTTGTCAAATTTCTCGGGACCGAAAGCTCCTTCATTTTGTAGTGGAAATCCCTTTTTTTTGCTTGTCAAATTCACTCCAGTACCCCCACTAAAAAAAATCGTTCCCAGGGTCATGCTGCAATAAGGGATGTAGTTATAAGAGAAGCGCATATTGGACGCGTCCAGGGCCCCGTCTTACAAAGAGTTACGATTGATTCAATCAATCGTAACCCTATGGAAATCCATCAGTGTCGTAATATTTTCTACAGGAAATTTGCACAATATCCTTTGTAAACAAAAAGAAGCACAGTGAATTTTCAAGAAAACAATGAATGCATGGAAATACATCATAGTTAGAAAATATTTTGAACAAACATGCATAATAGATGTTGACGATGCTGGCCGTCCATAGTTGTGATTGATCGGATCAATCGCACCTCTTTGTAAGACGGGACCCTGAACATTATGGAACAGTAAATGGGACACTGAGGTCACAAAATACCATTTACAGTTTGGATCGGAAATGGCGCACTTTCCGGGTCTGTTACAGCCTTGTTGGTATGGTAAGTGTAAGCACAAATTTAAAAAAAAAGTTCTCTTCCGCTAATGACCCGGTCATACCTCGTCCTATTTTATAACTTATCGATGTATAAACTAGTGAATGAGTACAGTTGAATCATCAAAACTTGATTGGGGTTGACATGGGCTATTAACACACGGGGACACTATGACAAAATAAAGGAAACATATTGGGGTTAAAATCCAAAATAAAAATAAACTTCCTTCCCCAAAGCGACCTAATGTCACAAGCACACTGCTTTCATGGACATGCACTTTTCATTTTATAAAAAGTATTATTAATAAGATTTATATATTTCATTGAATGTTTATTGCTTTCCTGGTTACTTTGTTATCACATCCTGATTTTATGTAGTTTCAATCGAAAATGAATTAATTCAATTCAATAGATATCACAAATTTTTTAACAAGTCTAATGTGGTCACTCAAGTATCGACGTTATCGGGGACATAGTGTGACCGGGTACTTTTTTCCCTAACAACAAACCGAAATGTGAACTCGTATGGTTTAACCTTTTTTTAAGGACATGATATTGAACTATACGCTTTTTCGATGCCATAGGAAAGCGGATATTGTCAGCCGAATCCTCTTCCTATCGAATACACAAAAGTTGGTTTCCAATTCGATATAGCTTTCATTTCCATCGGCACGTCTCAACGTAATTGATTCTGGTGAACATAACCTGCGAAAAGAAAAAGAAGTTCATTTGGTATATTGCTATATAATTGACTGACCCGACGCGTCAGGCAAATGTTAGTCTGCACATGATGCCGAAATATTTGTTTTGGAAGTACCAATTGAAATCATTGTCATAATGATGTGAGTATTGTAATAAATTTGATATTGCAAACCAATCTTTTATCTGTATATACTGCAAGAAAATGCATGCACATTATAATGACTTTCGTGTCATTTCACACACTCAGTAATATCAAATTAATCAGTCACATTTCACTTTAATACTAGGATCAGTTTGACAAAAGTGACAAATATTTTGGGAAAAAATAATGTTTACATTGAATAGTTTGAGGACTGAACTAAAAGTCACAATAAAGCCCTTGGCCAGTGGGTTCATGGGACCTCGGTCAATTTTTATCTTTTCTGATTATTCCGACTAGGATTAACGATTCCTTGTTCACGTTGCACTCTCCGCGTTATTTTACATAAGTTACCTTCAGATTACACAAGCTTTGTTTAGGTATATTTAATCTCTCTATATTTTCAAGTCATTAATTGTAATCATACGCAAATATATTTGTTTCATTTATTGATATATTTCATCATAATTAATAGTTAATGTTCGTTTGTACTGTACCAACTCTTTATTCGTTATGACAATGAAATTGGTTTTGTGGGACTAAAGCCTTGAGTGGCTCCACGTCAGAAAGGTTTGAAAGAAAATGGAATAAAAGGTATCATTTTGATGTTCATCTCTAAAAGTCCAAAATATCCCTGCACTTGAAATTTAGGCGGCTGCTCTCTATACAAGCTCGGTTTTTTTACCAGCCCGTTTCATTAACAACCTATTGCGTAATTATCTTGTCCCAGCTGTAGGCCTACGTATTTTGTACAGTATGTTTATTGTTTACTTATGTTAATGTCAAGATGTACGACAGATAACGAATCAATACAGTAATTGTTGGAAATGGAACATAAACGAAATGAAAATGGGTGTTAGTGTGGATATCATGTAGGATTATTTCGATGTTTTTTTTACAAGGGGGTATTACAAATTAAAGATTCTGATATGCCTGTAACATAATGTAATACATTGTATTTAAGGGAACTTGTGCAAAGCCTTAAAGACCTTTCTTTAAGTTCTCTTATTTCATTTCATATTCTTTATGTATTTATATTGGCATATTATGTGATTATCATGTATGTTATACCTAGTAAATATCTTTTTATCGAAATTAAATAAAGGAATTCAATCAATCAATAAGTCTTTAAAAAATGGATGAATGGTTACGCACTTTAATTCGTATCTTAGATCAGGCGCGGATCTGGGAGCTGAATGGGCAGACCTACGCTGTACTATTTGAAAACGCAATGATACAGCATGTAGAATGCATGAATTGCACAACCATCAAATATAATTAGTGTTGAGCCTTTTTATTTCTCTCTCTTGTTTTTTGGCGTGTTGAATATTTCGGGGACAAAATTGATGTCCACCATTCCGGTCTGATGACCTTTATTTTTTTTTTCAGACACCTTTTCAGATGAAATACACACCCCGTTTAAATTCGACCCTGGATCTACGCCTGTAGATTTGTTTTCGTTAATTCGATGCAATAGATATATATTCCCGGTTTACTTGATTCATTCATAACATTTTGTGTAATACACAATAAGTGGACGTATTGTGTCAACCTGTAAAGTAAAGATATCGTATACCGGAAACGTCCCGTTCGCATCCTTCCTCAGATAGAACGTCATCGGTAATTTACCAAGGAAACACCAACACAAGATAATATCATCTACACTGCTATATAATTTAATTTTATTCATTTTATTTCGTTCAATCCAATTTCAAGCGATTAAAACTACGTTGGGTTTCGTACATCTCGATATATAATAAGCAATAAAACAAAAGGTAATTTTTCCGTATATATCATATTCAAGAACTCAAGATAATTATACAGACAGGAAATGGAAGAGGCTGTTGAACAAAGCAAAGCTTGGGGGAGAGCCATCTCCTTCTAAAATTATTCTTATAAGTATTATAGTCCCCACCAAACCCCAAAAAGTACAACAAGATGACAACTTAAGCATATAAGCAATTATATTATATTAAACAAAAAGAAATAATAATAATAAGGAAGAGAAAATCAGGAAAAAACGATATTAAATATTTCCGGATTCATTCCCTTCTACTTCTACTTCTACTCAATATTGTAATAATCTACTTTCCTTGTATAGTCGCTATCAAAATAATTAAAGTGTCATGTAGATAACATGAACATTGGACAGGATTAAATGCCTTCTTCTCTTAATTCTTTTTCTTCTTCTTTTCTTCTTCTTCTACTTCTTTTCTTCTCATGTTCTTCTTCTTCTTTCCCATGCCAATAGTCTTTTAATACATATGTATATATTTTGATAGGATATGTTGGCGAAGTCTAAGGAGGACTATACACAACCCCTTCGTGTTTATCAGTATTGTATGTATTTGTGGACTCTTCTCATTTTTTCATGGATTTCGTGGTGGTTTGGTGTCCAGGGGAAATCTATTTGAAAACCAAAGAGGTATGTGATTTAGTATTGTTTCTTCATTGAATTATTATTATCTTCTTCTTCTTCTTCTTGTTTTTGCTCATGTAATTATTCTTGTTCCTTTCTTGTTCCTATTATTTTTTATTCTTGTTCTTGCTCTTCTTGTTCTTGTCGTTGCTGTTCTTATTGTCGTTCTTCTTCTCCTTCTTTTTCTTCTACCTCCTCATCCTGTTAATTTAATTTTTCATTGTTTATTGTTAATTTATAATCCATCGATTTGTGACCATTGGACTTACATCTTTGTATCTGTTCATCTTCATCATTGTACATAATCACATTTTTAAATAATTTGAAGTCAATAAGACTTGATATGATTTCGTCCTGTAAAATATGTATGTTCGAGAGTTTGTTGCTCCATATACCACTCTCTGAAAAAAATAATAATGCCCCCCCCCCCTTAAGTCCATGGTCTACCAAGAAAAGGTTGTATTGCTGATAAAGGATTTCCAATCCATAATCACTGTTTATTTTTTTTTAATATATAAGAATTATTTCTTATATTCAAGTCATAATTACTGTTCTATACGTTCCTCATTCGTGTTTTTGCTACTAATATCAACAGAATTGGGCAAACCGAATGAGAAAAGAACATATCCCTTCGAAAACCACAGAGGGTGGCATAACAGAACAGTTAGAACAAGGGCAGACGTGAATGCTCAGATGTACAAGGTTTCAAATGGCACCGAATATGACGACTTTGTCTCCTCAAAAGCAAGTTGGCAGGGGAATGGTACGTAGAAACACGTTGACAGAGAGAGAAAGAGACAGAGAGAGAGATAGGGGGAGAGAGGGGGGAGAGGGAGGGAGAGGGGACAGAATAGGACGAACGCCAGGGGAGTGTTTCATCAACATTTTCATCCGACAAGTTGTCAGATCTGACATCTTTCTCTGATGTTGATTGGCTGAGAGGTACTGTTACTATGGTAACTATCGGATAAAATGGGACTTGTCGGATAAAACGTCCGACAAGTCCTTTCATGAAACGCCTCCCTGGGGAAGGGTGTGTGTGGCGGGGTGTGCGAGAGTGCGGGTGTGTGTATGTGTCTATGGACTACCATGTCTGTCGGCAAGAAGAAAATGAAGAACATGATAGAAGAAAAAAGAAATATATGGGGTTTTTTCCATTGTAGGCCTATGTGGAAGCTTCATGTTGGGAATGCGATGATAATGTTGAATTTTGTTTTTTGCTAATAATTTATGAATATGAATTTTCATATTAGGTTTACATAGAGGCTCGGGGCTCAGTTATGTTTTCTAAGTAAAAAAGTATATTTTGGGGCATTTCATTCCGTCAATATTTGCTTCAGTATTGGTAAATATTTTGTAGATTCTTGTTAATATGAAATTATGAAGAATCGTAATTTTTGTTGTAATTATTTACTTTGAGTTTATGTAAATCATTTAAATGATTAAGTCCTTAATAAAAACATGTTGAAAATAAAGTATGTAGGGGAAAGGGGTTGATAGGTGTGGGTAGATGTGTGCGTGCGCGTTCAGGGTGTGCAAGGACGTGGGAGAGGGTGCACCCGCATAATGTGCGGGTTTGTGCCATACGGATTGTGCGTGTGTGTTGATGTGTGTGGGCGTTCTCACGGTATGCGAGGACGTGGGATAGGGTACCCGCATACTAGTGCGGGTTTGTGCCATACGGGTTGTGCGTGTGTAAGGGTGTGTTTGTGTACGAAGGGGTGTATGTGTAGGGTGTTTGGGATCAAAATGATAAAGAGAGAAACACCAAGCAAGCATATAGCACTAAAATGTAATAAAAATCGGATGTAAACTAAGAAAGTTTTGACATTTTAAAGTTTTGCTTAATTTTGCAAACAAGTACACCCACATCATCACCGCTATATGCCAATGACGAAAGCGACTCACTTTCATTTTAGTGTTTTATTATATAAAATATTTTCATTATTCTCATTTTTTGCCTCGTTATGATGTGAAACTAATTTTGATTCCTCCCTGAACCCACGGAATTGATAGTTTGGTAACCTACTGTGATTAAAAAATAAGTTGTTTTGTTTTGTTATACATGCGACAACCCCAAGATTAAAGATAAAAACCAGGGCCCTGTTGCATAAAAATTAGTTCAAACAGAATCCAATGAAATAACTACCACCAGAGTGTTTTTACGTATAGATTAAAAAAGAATATGTGCCAATGAACTCTGGAAGAAAATGCGTAATTGCTGAGAAATGAGCAAAATAAGCACGGAATTCCATCAAAATGTCGGGTATTTTTCGAAGCAATATTTATACGTTGTCCCACATTTGCTTTTCTGTGTTAGTGATCATCAGAATTATGAATTTTGAGCTAAGATTTCATGATTTTACAAAGACAAGTTTACATTAATTTACCAGATCTAGATGGAATGATATTTTGACAATTAACCTTGATTTATAAAACTTTCTCATGAAATAATAAAAAAATTGTTTGCTGCAACTACCGTATTTTACCTTTAAAAATATAAATGAAATGAATAACTTTTAGAGAGTAAAGTCCAAAGTAAATGCATGTGTGACATCATTGAGTGTCATTAGGATATAACTGTTTCGTTCGAAATATATGCAAAATTTCAAAATATCATAACTTGCTTATTTTACATCCGATTTTGATGCGATTTTCAGTATTATGATAGTATTATGTATATATGGGTAGATTTTCTCTTTAATATTTATTTATTGTCCTTTCCTTCAATCATTTGATTTTTAGGTGAGAGTGAAGATGCCACCAAAAAAGTTGGGGTATCTTGCAAGCTTGGATTGAGGAGAGGTAAATAGCTTTTTTTTATAAGAGCGGATATAATTACTGTAGGATTTATAAATTGTATCCAATCACGACATTTGCTTCTTCGATGGATAATCTTTTTTTTATATTTCCAAGGACAAATGGCCTGGGTGATTGTTGTAATATGTATGTTTTCTTTCTTCCAACCATTTTGAAAATGTGAGGATAATGATTCAATTCGGCTTGATATAATTCATAAATTTTCCACAAATAACATCTTCAAAATACAAATAAATGCAAAATAGAATGTAAATGAAAATATGAAGAGAGTCAGCATTAAAATGACTAAATATGGCTGCTGAATGTTTTGAAATATATTGTTGTATTTTACCCTGACTTTCACATGTGGTGGAATTGATTGTGGTTAATTTGACCGTCCTATTCTGTGATGCGAGGAGAAATGGTTTGTATGAAAATGCAAAGAAATTGATACCCGAATTCGTTCGTTATTCCGAAGGTTCGTGATTCGAAAGTTTAATTATTTCAAAGTTTCCTTATTCCGAGGTTCGTATTTCGAAACACGACATATAATAGCTTACCGATAATTGTGTTTGTATGAACACGAAAAGGAGTTCGTTGATCCGCAAACTTGTAGCATTATTATGAAGGTTTGTTTATCCCCACAATAAATTAAGTCATACTTATCCGAGAAAAAAATTGTTATCACGAGACTTCATCAATTCGACAATAATATAAGGTTCATTTTTTCCCAAGGTTTTATAGTCCAAAAATAGATTCGGTAGTACGAAAGTAACTAGTAAACCATATTCGAGCATTAATAAGATTCTGAATGCAAATCCTTATTTCGTTTTCGTATATATGAACTTTGGACTTAACGAACCCTCGGAACCTCTAACATTGAATTTCAGAGTACTAGTATTCGATTATTCCGATCTGTAGGCCTCATCTACTAGGCGTAAGCGTCGGGATTTATATATGATCACAGGCAGACAGATCCGTTGGCAAGTGTTCTCTGGCCCTAATGTACATAGCAAAATGTTATAAATATGATTATAAAATTGTTTTTTTCTGCACGTTTTATGTCCCTTGTCATTCAACTAAAATATAACTTGCTTTTCTCTCCGTACCTTACAGAGCTCAATAGCCAGTTCCAATCTCATACCGAGGATGTGGACCTTGGAATCGTAGAAGATTCCATCTTCGACAACAAGAGAACCAGCGTCGTGCTGTACGTGGCGAGGATGCGCGCCATCTTGGACCACGTCATGAATAGACTCCCGTCCAGTCGTTTTATCAACCATGATGGATACAGGCGAGAGAACGAGCGGGGAATACAAATAGGAAACTACACGTATTATGCTGGCGGGCACTGGGTGCCACTGGATTGTGAGCCTAGATGGAAGGTAAAGAGTCTGAATTAGTGTTTAGTTTATTAAGAAAGACAAGATATGAAATAGCGGTAATTAACATCAAATTTTAAAACACCGAATCTGAATTACATATAGGGAGGTAGATAGATAGATAGATAGATAGATAGATAGATGTAGGTAGATAGGTAGATAAACATACAGATAGATAAATAGATAGATAAAGGGGAAGGGACTCAATCAATGTTGAAACATTTGTCGTAAACATGCTGCGCTGCCAATTCATTCTAGAGGTTTATGGGGGAGGGAGTGCAAGACCGAGGAATTATAAAAGAACAGTGAACATTGTACTTTCACATCGAGGGCCAGGTTTACTTCATTAATGAGCATAATGGCTGTTTATTTCAATTTCAATGGCATTGGCCTTGGCAGTGATATTATTAAGTTCATGGCGGTTCCATAACTTCCCATAACAGATGGGTATCAAAACCTTTCGAATCTGTTAGCTTTTACCTCGCACATTGTCAAAAGATAATGAGAAAATTAAAACGTTTGCAGGATCATTGGCGGGGGAGAGTTGTTTTTTGTGTGCGTCAGCATCGATCTTTAGAATAGAAGTGGGAAGAAAGGGTCTCCTTGCATTGTGCCGAATCCCGCACAAACATCGTAATGATAAGAATGACTTTCGACACCCTGGGACGCCAAGAACAGTCAATTGAAAAGATATTTAACTATCAACTATCTACAGCAACGTTGATTTTCAAGACTATTATTATTTTTGTTTTGCTCTTTACAGGTAGCTATTGTCATCCCGTTCAGGAATCGACATAAGCATTTGTCTATCTTGATTCGAAACCTCATACCTCTTCTGAAATTGCAAAACCTCGAGTTCAGGATATTTGTCTCGGAACAGGTATGACATGTCTATCTTTTTTTTTTTTACTCCTATTCTCATCTTTACGTCCGTTGCAAAGGAAAGGTTTAGAAAGAACATGGGGTATGAATATTCAGGGTATGCTTCATCCGGGGCTCTTTCTGGACTCAGTCAATAGATGTATCCCCACCAATTAAAATGATAAAAAAGTGAAAAGGGATCGACCTCAGCTTACATCGATTTCATTATTTTCCAAAGGAATATATTGTCTGCCTCACTTATTTTGGACCAATGAATATTCTGAGAGTGAAATAAGAATAGCAAAAACAAAAACATCTTGAAAGCATGTTGAGATCGGCATTTTCTTTTCATATTGTTTTGTAATATAATTCATAGATTATAGATTAATATAATTCATTCATTATTTTATCTTTCTTCTGTTACCGTTTCTTTATTGTTGATCAAGGACAACGATATGATATTCAACCGTGGGATGATGAAGAACATTGGGTATCTGGAGGCTCTCCGGTTCGGCCGATGGGACTGTGTTGTATTCCACGATATAGACCAGATCCCGATGAAAGGGGCGAATTACTACGGCTGTGACGGTATGCCAAGGCATTTCTGTGCAAGGCCAGAGGAAATGGGATTCAGGTAAAGGATTTTTTTTCAGTAGGTCCCCATTCCACAGATCAGGGACCCTTCCAAGATCAGTTAAAGACCAAAATTGACAAGGCCTTTTAGCAGCCTTTAAGATCAGTGAATTAGCTCTTTGTGTTCAGTCAGGGTTCCCAAACACCTAAAAGACCAATAACAACTTTTCGAAGACGACCCCCGTAGGATCTTGAGGAGAGCTCAACGTTTTAGTATGAGACTATAATATATTGAGAGACCGATGAAAGATCACGTAGCATACTGCCAGAAATCTTTGAAAGATCAAGGAAGATTTTGGAAGAGACCACTGAAAGAATTCTAGAAATCTGGCCAAGATCTCCGGTAACTTCTGGTAGACTGGCCGATACATCTTGCCTTGCTAAACTTTCACTAGTCCTACAGCTTCTAATGCCCAAAGAATATTGCAATGATCTCTCAGCGGTCTGTCAGAAGTCTACAAGTGATCTGCAAAAAAACGTGATATATCATAAAAAAGTTCTTAAAAAGATCGATGAGACCTTCTTCAAAAGATAACTGGAAGACAATTTTTTTCCCTGAAAGACCTATGAAATACTATTTTAACCGTTCCAAAAATTTTGGAGAAAAAAAAACTATCGAAATGTCAGTCGGGAATCGTGCACGAATGGCTCCAGGAATCATTGAGAATTTCGAAAATGCTATCAAATTGTTCTTGTTTAGATACTAAATTTTCAAAAATTAAATTCGAGTTTGTGCATATTTTTTTCAGACCCGCGTACGAACTGCTATTCGGCGGAGTTGTGGGAGTGACAGAAGAACAGATGACAAAATCAAACGGCTATTCCAATTTCTACTGGGGTTGGGGAGGAGAAGATGACGATTTATTAAAACGACTGTACAGCAGCGGCTACAATCCGACACGTGACCTACGTGAAGGATTCTATAGGTCGCTCAACCATACAAAGAAAACAGAAAACGAAATGTGCGATGAGGCGTGAGTAGATGTCGAACTTTCTTCATCCCCCCACACACACACACTAAACGAAAACCCACCTCAAAGCAACAACTACAAAAACTATCGATATTTCAAAATGATATGTCATGTCTAAAAAGAAAGCAGAAACATATCAATCATTGGTTCTGCCAATAACCGTTTAACAAAAAAATTTCAGTTTTGATCTGTTGGCTAAAAGGGCAATTATTCTGGTGACCTTTTGGCTCGTGTTTTATACTCTCCCTTTAAACCTAACCTAAACAAATTTTATCTTCAACATTTCAGATACTGTCTACTAGATAACTACCAAAAGCGAATGCCGTGGGATGGAGTGAACAATATAACATACACCGCGAGCCGACTGAAGCTATCACTCCTTTATACTCAAATTTCTGTTGATGTCAGACGTGCGAAGTGGAACAGTGGTTTTAGTCCGTGCTCGATAACTGAAACTGTGGTGGACACTGATGAAAGTGTGAGATGACGACGGCATAGGGTTATTCAATCATTTGATTATTTTAACAGTTGACATTGCCGTATTCTTCCTCGGCATGCAAGATAAATATTGTTAGGATGTGACTTCTTCTCGAAAGTTCACCGGATCTTCTTCAAAATCAAGATGTGGATCCGTCTTTGATGACAAAACTGCCCCCAACTTGCCAAAGTAGCGAGTTAGTTGGTGTCTACAGAGTACCACACCATGAGGTGTTAATATTATACACCCAACAGATTGAAAATAACACCAAAGAGTGTAAATGTAACAACCAAAGATGTTGAATAACACAAATACGTGTTAAACTAACACAGTGACTGTCAAGTTAACACCGGAGTAAAATAACCGGTGTGGTCCTCTATGTACACCGGTTAACACCACAGTGTTTGCTATGCGGAATGAATCCTACAAAGCAGCAAATGCTTTAAAACTGCAAGTCACAGTGAAGTCTTTGTCGAGGGTCGGTGAATCGGTACCGCAGTTTCGTCCGACGTTTTAAGGCGACCGCACACCTTACGATTGGTCTGCGACTCAATTTTGGAATAAAACTTAGTAGAATTTGATGCTAATATTGAGACTTGAAATATCTTACTGTGTAATGTTCGAAATCATCGTACGAATACCTATGTTCAAATCTGTGCCTATGCTATCATCCTTCTTAGAATAAAAGCGAATTTAATATCTAGTCGTAATGACGTCATAGCAGTCGTACGATTGGCTACGATTTGAAACTAATTTGGCTTTTACTCCAAAATAAGGACTTGCAATCTTTCAAAATTGTTATAATATTTTTATTTCAATTAATTTTAACCTCAAATAAAATGATATGTTCCATTCACATTTTCAGAAATTGAGCAAAATGCGATTTGTTCCAAAATCGGGTCGCAAACCAGTCGTAAGGTGTGCGGTCGCCTTTAGAGCTGACGAAATATCGTAGATATGTCGTTTGTCCAGCAGAGTCATGGACGTAAGTGCTCAGCCTCGATTCACCGGCCCTCGAAAAAGATACAAAGGACACTTGACAATAGATTCTCTACGTTCCAGAAGCGTCTGCGTAGCTGTTGTGAAAACTCCTTAATGGCGTTTACACCAGCTCGTCCGATGGACCATACTAAGGAGTTTCGTATTTTACACGACGGGTGCTTTTACGACGATGGAACTGACAGTAGACCAGTTCGTAGTTACTTCATGGACAATTTTGGTCAAATGACCTTTCATTTCTTTCATTATGATAGGCAGATTTCAAAGCAAGATATTACGTAAGCTTGCCTTACATAGCAGGATGAAGAAATTGAATAGACCATGTGACTAGAATAGCACATCAATAAGCACTATATGAAGGTATTAGTTGCATTTCTACTTTGAATGCATATTACCAGCATGTTGTACAACGTAGGCCTACTTGGCAAACTGTGAAATACCAGGCGTTCGTGGACGCATTGTTCTTTTTTGTGGATGTAAATGAAAAACGCAATTCAAAAGAATATATGAATAACCAAGACATCAAAATTAGTGCTTATCTCATTAAATTTTAAACCACCATGTCACTTTTGTACCAATGACCTTCCTCTGATCATGCGCAGAGTGTAACTACGAACTGGCTTATTGGATCACTGATCCGCACAAGTTTCGTTTGTCCTCCATGTTTTACCGGGTTTTTTTTTTTTATTGATCAGCGTCGTGTTGAAAACGACAAGTTCTTTGAGTTTTGGTCACGTGATATTACTACATTATGTCAACTCACGAACAAAGTAAATGTATTGTAAATGCAAGTCAAATCACAATGTACAGCTGGGAGGTGATTGTCGAAAATTGGTGAACCGGAACAGCAAAGTAGTCCTAAGTTTCGGAGCTGAAGACAAATTGCAGTTTGCCCAGAGTTCAGGAGAGGACGAAACTGCTGTTCTGATTCACCAATTCTCGACAAATAATAAATTCTTGGTTGCTTTTTGTCATAAAAAGGACATTTGACAATACATTTTCGAGTTTCTTGAAACCGTTCTGCGTCGCGGTGTTAAAACACACTTCTTGTTTTTTCGTACACAGCAAAAGCTGTGGTGTTAACCGGTGTACATAGAGGACCAAACCAGTTATTTTACACCGGTGTTAAATTGAGTGTTAGTTTAACAACTATAGATTTGATTACAACACCTTTGGTTGTTAAATTTACACTCTTTAGTGTTATGTTCAATCTCTAGGATGTAATTTTTACACCTCAGGGTGTGGTTCTCTATTAACACCAACTGGTGTCAGTTTTAACACCACAGTTTTTACAGTGTATGACGGAAACACTTCAACACCAATGCCACAGACATATTGATCAAACGTCGTAGAAGTAAAAGTCCAAAACGCATGCCTTGTTAATACTGGCCCTCGTACAAATCGCGAATAGCAAACCGCCTGTTATACTCGATGACGTAATGTTGGTCCATTTCCCTGTTCGACTGAAATATATCTATATAAGTGACTATTATGTTATACCATGCAATATATACAAACATTGGAAAAATGTTTAATTTTGAATAAACATTTAAATGTACACGAAATATGACTGAAATTATTTATTTGTTTCTATGAGAAGGAAACGGTTTCTCTATGTAGACTGTTGTGATATTAATAATAATGATAATACGGGAAAGGATATCACTCATTTGCGCGTGTGAACGTATTAATGAACGTATATGGTAAAGCTTGATTTTAATCAATTTATACGTGGCGCATTGTCCTGTTTGAAAGCAAAAGATTTCGAGAATTGTAAAATTTACGAGTCGAAGAACAAAGAATCGGTATTTTGACGAAGATCGTTACATTAAAAAGAATCCTTATAATTTAATGGACATATTGTTGGGAAGGTTTTGTGGGTATATACCACCCCCCCCCCCCCTAGCCATTGTCATTATTACGTTATTCAGATGGAGTAGTATTACCATCATTGTAGTATTGTTACTGAGATAGTTTGGGTTAATTATGAATGTGGTGTAATTCTTTGGTGTAATTTTAACACCTCAGGGCGTGGTTCTCTATAGACACCAACTGGTGTCAGTTTTAAGAATACAGATTTACAGTGTACATTCCAAGTGTGACACAGTGTGACAAATGTCTATATAATACACATTTCATTACATGATTGAGCTTATCATACGCATTATTGAGATCTACAACTCTATAGCCCTTGACGACATTGCGTCTGTACTTTGTAAATGAAAAATTTGAAAATGAATTGGATTTATAATGTCATAATTGTTTAAAAAGGAATATCAGATGGAAACCTATCAAAGACCAGCAAAACTTACACATGCTTAAAAGAAAGATTAGAATAAAAACCTCCTGATGGTTATGGATAATATCTTTTCTTGCATTCAAGGGTGCCAGGGATTTCCCCTTATGAGTTGTCTATATCTACCCAAATCACGAGGCTTTATTCTTTAAATAAAACAATTCTAAGACCTTGAAACCTATATCCCCAAAAATGTACCATCAACAGTTTATTTACTACTATTTTAAAAATCAAATTGCCTGTACAACCCGTATGTATATGCTTTCCCCACAACATTGAGAAAATAAAACGCATTTTAAAATAGGTTTATAACTTCTCCGATTTCTTCAACGCCTAGCTGTCTTGGGAAACAAACATCCGCTAGGTCGGGGAAGTGTTTCACGGAACGTCTTGCCAGTGGTTCTTCACTGCTGAATTTGCTGATAACCAATGAGATCACAGGATTCCAGTAGCTTTCCAATGGCATCCAATAGCAAAACAAGTTAAATGACATGCCCCATTGATCTGGCGAACACTTTTTGAAACCAGACAAATTTACAGGCTGCAGAGAAAACTGTCCCGTTTTAAAGTTTTAAAGTATTGTTATAGATTCGAACCAAACTCAAGTTACCCTTGATTTTAAATCAATGATACCTTGAGTTACCATTGATTTATTATTATCAACTAACTACACGAATTGAGAGCAATTACAAATAAAGTTTGATTCTAATTCATCACAGTTCTTTGAACGACGAGCCAATTGTATCACTATCACGGAATCACTTATAAATAAGGGCATTCTGACATCATAGCGTCACTAATTTATAAAGAGATATTTTTTATTTCAGATATGTGTTGAGATGCCTGATTTAACTGGTTGAGCTATTGTTTATCAAAACCGAGTTTCCTTGTTGCTTTGTTTATGACCAATTTATATTATATCCAAAGACAAGCAAAACTTACACATGCTAAAAAGAAAGATTAGAATAAAAACCTCATACAACGTTATTGTTTGATGGCTTACCAACAAACATCATTTTGTACGGGGAAGGGGATAACTTACTCTCAAATTTTCGGAAGAGCCCTAAAAACTTTTTTATTATCTAGGCTTTAATATGGTTTTCTGGATCTACATGTGTGTCACTGTTTTATCTCTGCACCCGTACCCGTACATTGAAAGTTGGATGCAGGCTAGAGAATACTCACATTCATCCGGATCAAGGCTGGGTTTATATAGGTTCAAAAACACAAGTTATTAATATTATATCATTATTATTATCATTAAGTATTAAGTAAGCACTTAAACTGTGATGATACCTACCCGGATATAAAAACAAATTGCAAAGGAAGTAATAAATCAACTTGCACTCGCGTACAGATGGGTGGGGCGGTTGGGGGCTCTGGCCACCTGAAGTTTCACTACCAAGAAAATTGAAAAAGAAAGAAAAAGAAAGGGGATCAGTCAGGGGCTGCGGAACGGTTTTTAAAATGTGGGGGGCTTACCGTGCAAACAAATCACAATCAGATGGTCATATTTTACGTCTATGTACAAGGTTTTGGAAAAAAAAGTGAGAGGCTGAAGACCATTCAGCCCCCACCCCCGTTTCCGCGGCCCCTGTGAGCGGCCATTTTATATTGTAATGTCAAAAACTAAGACTTTTTTGTACTACTACATAGGTAAAACATTTCGCTCGCTTGCATCCTTATCTCGTCCCCTGAAAATTCTTCGCTTATTACACCACTGGTCACTTAATATCATGATGGTTATGGATATGATATTTTCTTGCCTTCAAGGGTGCCAGGGATTTCCCCTTATGAGTTGTCCAGATATACCCAAATCACGAGGCTTTATTATTTAAGTAAAACAATTCTAAGACCTTGAAACCTATATCCCAAAAATGTACCATCAACAGTTTATTTACTACTATTTTAAAAATCAAATTGCCTGCACAACCCGTATGTATATGCTTTCCCCACAACATTAAGAGAATAAAACGCATTTTAAATAGGTTTACAACTTCTCCGATTTCTTCAACGCCTATAGCTGTCCCGGGGAACAAACATCCGCTAGGTCGGGGAAGTGTTTCACGGAACGTCTTGCCAGTGATTCTTCACTGCTGAATTTGCTGTTAACCAATGAGATCACAGGATTCCATTAGCTTTCCAATCGCATCCAAGAGCAGAACAAGTGAAATGACATGCCCCATTGATCTGGCTAACACTTTTTGAAACCAGGCCAATTCACAAGCAGAGAAAACTGTCCCGTTTTACAGTTTTAAAGTATTGTTATAGATTCGAACCATACTCAAGATACAATTGGTTTTAAATCAATGATAGCTTGAGATACCATTGATTTATTATTATCACTTAACTACACAAATTGAGAGCATTAATATAGTTTGATTTTAATTCATCGCAGTTCTTTGAACGAGTTGAACGAGTCAAGATTGTATCACTAACACGGAATCACTAATAAATTCTGACGTCATAGCTTCACTAATTTATAAAGAGATTTTTTTATTTCAGATATGTGTTGAGATGCCCGATTTAATTGGTTGAGCTATTGTTTATCAAAACCGAGTTTCCTTGTTGCTTTCTTTATGACCAATTCATATCATATCCAATATGGTATCACATTCATGTCATATCATCAGGCCTTTATTATTTCAGTAATTAGACATTATACCGTCGTATTGTAATATTACGTAAATATCATTGTTATACGACGACAACCCTTTCTTCTCTCTCGGCATTTCCCCCTTCTGCGGCTGCCCCTTTCTCAACCCTTCTCGTTTCTCTAGCAATAAAGGTTGCGTTCTCGCCCTTTGGCATATTTAAAAGGAAGAACCAGACAGAATATTTGCCAAGCATGCATCTTCCTTCCTGATATACTGAGATAAACACAACAAGTCCAAGTTCACGATGGGCGTTTTCAGATGAACGTCTGTGGCTGCAATATCCAGGGACTGTCAGGAACAGTGAAAGAATATACATCAGATGATAAATTTATCAATTTCCCTATTTCTCAACAACGTGTGTAATTCCAAGGGATATCAACGCCAATCATTCATGCCAATGGCTCAGGAAATCACTACATACATGGCATACCCTAATGACCTGTACGAACTGTGAAAAAATTGAAGAGCTGGGAAAAATTTCATGAAAAGGACTTGTCAGGCGTTTTATCCGACAATTACCATAGAAACAGTGCCTCTCAGCCAATCAAAATCAAGGAAAAAGTGTTAATGAAACACTCCCAGGGCAATGGAATTATATTTGATGAGGGAATCGACACGACATACAGGTGGTTGTATGGTCAGTTGAAATAAACGAACAATTTTAATTTCATTCTATTTTTGCATTCAGAAATCAATAGTACTGTGGTCGTAATAAAAGCAATGAAAATAAATGAAAATTATGTTATTCATCTAACAAAATTTAAAAAATCAGAGGAATGCAGGAGACCGCCATCGTGGGTATATTAAAACAGGTGATGTATCATAAAGTTACATAACCAAGATCTCTCTTTTTACGAGTGCTCTATCGTTTACCATCTTTTACCATTGTTAAAAAACTATTCGTAAAAAGAAATCATATTTGGGCCGCTTAACACCCTAACCACAGTAGCGCCGCCTCTATATAAATTCGTAGACATCATCAAAAGACGAATTCGCACTGCAAGGATATCATTACGCCTTTTGAACTCCGCCCAAATATGTGACGTCACATAAAACGTCGCATCAGGCATGTGAGGGATGGTGATATCATGCTATATTGTTATGCATATATATGAGTGGTAAATTATAGCTGCCTGGCATTCAAGTGATTGATTCTTCGTTTCTAGTTAGGAAAGGAAAATATGCTGCCCAAGAGGAATCTGGAAGACAGTCTTCAAGACGAGGAATTATCAAAGACATTGGTTTTCTTCCGCACTTTACGAATCAGCCTTGAATATTTTTTCCTCGCCTGATATCTTGGTTTTGTATCGACGATAGACATAAAAGAGGCGCTTATAAAATTTTACCAGGCCTTGAACATGTTGAAGGAACTCAATGGCATCATAAACGTGTCATCTTCTAGAATCCAATGCGAGTATTTATAAAACAACCTAATTAATCGATCATAAGACTGGATTGTTCCCAACAGGACATTGCCGCTGCAAATGTGCCCAGTCGACCTACTCCTTCAGATGACAATAAAGGACCAATTGTTACACTGCTCTTTCTCAGGCAAAGTATCATCCAGGCTTTAAATGGACATGGGATTGACAACGCCCTTCTTTTGATTTTCCCGTTTTCCGCTAACCAAAAGACGAGTGATTTCCAAAGAGGCTGAATCAGAAATGAAGCGATGAATGATCTTCAGTTCTGATAATTACTTCTGAAGGAACATAAACGTATCTTGATTACAGTGTGCCATCCGCCTGGGAATCTATTCCTATTCACTTGCTTCGAGTTATATTATGCTGATGAGAATCGTTCTCAAATTCTGAAAGGATAGATATCTTTATGAATAAATGTTATTTCGTCCCAACTTTGGATGTAGTTAGGGAGTGAATTGAAAAAGTGCTCCGTGACAACATTAACGATTAAAGAACGCATCCTTTAATTTGCCTGTTCGAATTTAACTACCATTTTAACGGGGAGAAGTTAGCGTGTTTCACAAAGAGTGAAGGAGACAAATGCACAACTCTTGAAGGAAATATACCTAAAACGGAACGCAGAGTATATTCTCAGTACATTACTTGTAAGATCCTGTATGTCGACCGAAGGCGACATGGTTTATATACAAGAGGTACATTTCAGTGATCTTTCTGCCATGACTGACGGAGATGGATGTCCGCCAGGGGTGGGTAATTATTCGAGCGTACGTTATGCAGACGAATATCTTTACCCATCTGGTGAGGCGGTCCTCATCACAATCGTCATGCCGATTATTTGGGTCATCGGCGCCATATCCAATATTGCCTTCATTTTCGTCGTAGCGCGCATCCGTCGCATGCGTACAGTCACCAACTTCTACCTTCTCAATCTGGCCGTCGCGGACATCATGTTTTTGTGTTTTGCAATTGGAGAAAAGTTGGGCCGTTATGTAGCGTCCCCGATTTACAATGATCAGTTCAACCTGAAGACAGTCGGGTGTGTGCTCGTCAACTTCTTCGTACAGCTCTCCTACTATGGCTCAATCTTTTTGGTTACTCTGGTAACCCTCGAGAAGTACTACGCAGTGTGTCGACCTGTCCAACACCGGCTTATCAGTGGGCACAAACGAACGATCCGGACCATAGCGGCGGCGTGGTTACTGGCAATTGCTTTCGCAGCAATCCTCATTCCATCGTGGGCAAACTGGACCCCGAGTTGTTTGAAGTGGCCGGATATTGAAAAGTACTACTCCTTACCAAACATATTCGCCACCTGCCGCCCAATATCTGTCACGTATGCTTATTTCAGCAACGGTATGCAAACAATCCCGTTTTTCGTCGTCTTGGTTCTTAACTTCCTTATGTATGTGTTTATCATACGCGCTGTTAATACGCGCGTAGTTGCACGCGAAAATTACCTTGCGTCATCTGTCGCGCGTAGTATCCGGATACGTAACCAGGTAGTGCGTATGCTCGTCGTAAATGGCATCATTTTCTTCATTTGCCTCGCTCCGCTACAGATCTTTTCGTTCGTCTCGATGATTATCGGCATATTGGAGGCCGTTACGGACAGTCGTTTCGTAATCAATCAGGAGGAACAGATTCTCTGGACATGCCGTATCTTCTCCTACATCAATTCGGCCATCAACCCATTCGTGTATACATTCATCAACCCGAGGTACCGACAGGCATTTATGGAGGCATTTGCATGTTGTCATTCACTAAAACGCCATCTGCTGAAGAAGGCAAAGGTCCAAGAGAATGGATCAAGTAATGTCAGCACGGATCAGACTGCCACCATGAAGCGAATACAAATCCGCAAGGAGTCAATGGCCACTACCGATTCCCAATTGTCGAAGAGTCGCACCCCATCGATCGTCGCAAACGACGTTGCAATTTGAATTAGATTCAGCTGCAGATTTTTAAATATTCCTTGAGGACTTGGGAGTAAACGTACGCACACGAATACACACTCGTCGATTAGTTCGACAAATGGTTGACTTACGCACTTCAGTGATAATGTAAAATTACGCGAATAGAAATTCAAAAAAAATTCATGCGGAGAGAGTAGTTTGTGTTGTAAATAAGGGTTTTGTTTTATTGTCATTTATGTGTAAACGAAAAAAAAATCAATTTCGGTCTCAGAATAAGCGAAAAAAATTCGTACAAACCACAACTTCGCGCGATTTTAGCATGTGATGCTTGGAAAGATGCTGCTGTTTATCAATGATGCACATGAAATTTGCATTAATGTCATGAGAAGTTCACACCAACTGCAATAGGGCTGCTTTAAGACTCAAACATTCGTCGTATAGGGCATAGGCGAATCCAGGGGGCGAGGGGCCTGCCTCCCCCCCCCCCCCCCCCCCCCCCTTATTGGCGGAGCAAGAAAAAAAATAAAAAAGGGGGGAAAGAAAAAAAAAGGAAAAAAGAAGAGAAAAAAGGGGGAAACATAAGAAGATGAAGACAAGTTAATAAAATAAGATGAGGGGATGACTTGGAAAATCGTTTTAACAATACTATATGTTAGGTGATTTACATATCTTGCTCAATTTGGAGCTTAAAATATCAAATTTTGAAGTCAATATACAAAGGAAATGATTTTTTTTTTAATTTACAAATTGATTTTTAAAAAGTGTTCTGTAAAAAATTCTGTTTTATGGCCAAGGCCAAGGCTTCAATACCCAAAGCATGGAAAGCCAATGCTAAGGCCAAGGCATAAAAACCCAAGGCCAAGGCCTGAAAACCTCAAAAGTTCAAGGCATTGCAAACTTTCGATATATGGAACAATGCGGCAGATATGGCACAAAGGGCAAAATGTTTAAAAGGTATGAGCGAGCAAAATTTTGACCAATGTTCATAGGCTTGCATTGGTTAGATGGGCTTGTGCCGATTGGTTGGTTGGCTTGATATGGTTGGTTAATTGGTTAATATCATATGGATACATGCTCTACAAGCAGGACTTTTAGTGGATCCCCTCGTTTCCAAGCAAGTTATTTTTAATACAATTGTACAAATTTCACAATTTGTCTGTATAGTTGTTTTGTAATTATTATTGATATGTATTTGTAATTATGCATTTGATGCATATTTGATTTGTAATTGCTTATGATGTACATGACCGAAGTTCAAAATGAACTTGTTTTTGTTTGGTTAGATGGGCTTGTTATGGTTGGTTGGGTATTATGATCATAGGGATCCACGCTCTACAAGTAGCTTTTTAGTGGGTCCCCTCATTTCCAACCAAACTATTAATACTTTTGTACAAATTTTTAAGTTTTGTCTGTAGTTTACTTGTAATTGCAATTAATATGTATTGGCATTTGTTTATGCGCATATGATGCATATTTAATTTGTATTTGGCTATGATGTACATGACGGATGTTGAAAATGAACTTGTTTTTGGTTGGTTGGATGGATGGGCTTTTCATGATTGGTTAGTTATGATCATAGGGATCCACGCTCTGTAAGCAGTTCTTTTAGAGGATCCCCTCATTTCCAACCAAGCTGTTGTTAATACTATTGTACAATTTTTTTACATTTTGTCTGTAGATGACTTGTAAATACAATTGATATGTATTGGCATTGTTTATGTATCATAATTGATGTACATTTGATTTATTGTGTATTTGGTAATGATGTACAAGACGAGCTTAAACTTGTTTGGTTGGTTACATGGGCTTGCATTGGCTGGTTAGATGGGCTTGATATGGTTGGTTGGCTGGGCTTGTTCTGGTTGACTAGATGGGCTTGTTATGGTTGGTTGGGCTTGATATGGTTGGTTGCTTGGGCATGTTTTGGTTGGTTGGATGGACTTGCATTGGTTGGTTGGATGGGCTTGTTATGGTTGGTTGGGTGTGCTTGATATGGTTGGTTGGGCTTGTTTTGGTTGGTTGGATGGGCTTGTTTTGGTTGGTTGGATGGGCTTGTGTTGGTGTTTGGCCTGATTACTGAGTCTTTTTTCTTACATCAGTCAAAGTTCAACACCAGGGGGAGGCACTTCATACTAATTATGTCAAGAAAATTGGGAGAGGGGAACCCAACTTTCAAAAGTCTCCTGGTTTGGAAGTCCGGCTGGATGTCATCCGGCAGGTTCCCCTTCCAAGAATTCATGTTCAGGTCTTGAAACCTCTTCCCCAATTGTATTACACTCACATGAAATAATCTTGAATTGAATAGATGATAAATGTAAATAGGGGAGTCCGCACCCCAGGAAAAACCTGTCCTGGGAACCTGTTTCGATCTCTTCCTTCTGGGAGGTCACGTGGCCCGGTTTCCCCCTTAAAATCTGGTTGATTGTGGCTTGATGAAAATTGTGTAGAAACTGTGTCCTTGTTAACAAATTGTAAATGTCGTTTTAATGATTCTGGGAAAATCCCCCATTGAGAGGCAATAAAAGTTGAGAAACGGCAATTTCATGTTCGATCTGTATTTATTCTCGCAATCTTTATCACAATCTATTATTACTATCACATTATCATTATTATTAAATTTGTCATTATCATCATTAGTCATGATTACAACACATTACCAATAATTAATGTTATTTTTCATCACTGCTGTTTTCTTTGTTACATATTTGATGGTAATTCTTAATAATGATAATAATTACAATTGATGGCACTGCTGCTGCTACTGCTGACTGGTAGTATTGACCATTGGTGTCATTAAAGATACAGAAAAATCGAAACATTTATAATTACTTATATGAAGCATTTTAAGGCTCAAAATCCTCATGGCCAAGACCAAGGCCGAGCATCAAGGCATTTTAGCTCGCGATTTGCGCTCGCATTGATTGTTGGAAATATATTCACTCATGCATCTTATTCATGATAACAACAAAAGTGCTTTAAATGTCCAGTCTTTTAGGCCATAACATTAACAGATTTCGCGCTCTTACATTAGGCTTATTAGATAAATAAATAAGATATTAATTTAATAATCAGTTTCTCCCTTTTTTCAGAATGGAATATCGAAAAGTTTTATCTCGCACTTAGCAAAAGGAATAGAAAGATAACGCCCATTTTCATATGATGACATAATGTTCTTAGAATGTCCCGGTCCTATGTCAAAACTCAAAGTAATAAATAATGAAACACTTTTTTTAATGTGATCCATATCCACCTCACAATTTTCCTACAAATTGCTTGAAATACAACAGAGTTTAAATTGACACTTTCCAGATCGGAATATCAAAATAGAAAAAAAAGTGGGTAAAACATTGAATTATTTGCTGCATACATGTGTATTACATCTATGTAACAAACTTATACAGCAAAATCCCTGTATATCTACTGCAACGTGGTGTCAACAAAAACACCATAAACTCTTATGTAAAAGAAAATTTTGTTTTCTAAGTATTGTATGTGTAAAGCAAACAATATCGCCTACGCTTGCAAGATGTCAAAACAATCATCATAATGCTGTCAATTTATTATTGATAATATTTCTGAAGAGTAAAGAAAATCGCTTATTGCATACATGTAGGCGTGCAGATGCGTCCATTCCTCTGTACGCAATTAAAGGGGAAGTTCACCCTGACAAAAATGTATTGAATAAATAGCTGAAAAATAATAACAAATGCTGCCAAAAGCTTGATAAAAGTCCATCAAAGAATATCAAAATTATTAGAATTTCAATTACTTGATTTGTAACGTCATATGCGAGCAACTTTCCTCCATATCGTATGGTAAAAAATCAAGGAAATTTCATTTTCTCAGAAAATTGAGAATGTTTTTTTTTTTGTACCTTTAGTATATCAATACACAAATCATTTCACATCCGTTCCTAACCTGAAGAAAACAAAAATAAGTAATCACGAACCATTAAGAATGAAATTTATGCATTCTATATTTCATAACATATGGAACACATACTCGTTTATGACCTCACAAATCCAAAATTTAAAATTCTAATCACTTTTTTATCTTTTAAGTTTCCTCAAACCTTAATCAATATATTTTTTTTCTCATTATTTTACAACAGGGTGAACTTCCCCTTAAAATACTTGGCTGTCAAACGTTCTTATAAGTGACAGGGGGGAACATATTGAATATGTCAATCTTTTCCGTTTTAATGTTAACAGATAACGTGTGATATTGCAATCCTTGTTTCCAAGCAATGAATAAAAATTGGCCACTTGAAATGAAAGATTACTTCCTCATACTTGTTTATTATTACTGTACGATAATAATAGAAAAACATAAGCAGCGTCTACAGGCGGTCACAGCGACGCTACAATCAAAGTTTACACACGTGTCCGCATGCTGCCGGAGGGGGCAGGGGCAGCCCCCCCCCCCTCAGAAATTGTGAAAACTTACATACTTTTACTGAAAGTTTTCACAAACTCCACCAAAAGTATGCACGAAAACGCCCTAATGACAAACAAGGTCGCTTCGCTCCGCCGCTTTCGAGTTTCTTTTTTTTTATCCGCCTTCTCCTCCCGTAAACATTTCTGCGTATGGCAATGTTTACACCGAATGGATAACTTCCCGTTAAGCTCTCCTATTCCTCAAGTCAACTTTCAGCAATAGTTTGGTTTTAATAAAGAGAGGACAATCAAACAAGCATAACAGAAGATATCATCAAAATTAGATGTTAAGATAGTTCTCGAATTTATCTTAATTTCACAAAACAATTAATATATGCTCATCCTGGTTTGTATGCAAATGAGACCGGGGACTGATGACATGCACCACCCACTAACTGTTTATTTTGTATTTCATTTCATGAAATATCTCAAATTTTCCTCATTATAATGTGAAACGGTTTTATTCCTCCTTGAATATGCGAGATTACAATTGGTTCAACCTATTGTTAATCATGAAGATGCTTCGTGACTGTCAAATCTGGAAAACTTGAAATAATTTGAATTTCTTATAATGAAATACCAAATAAATGGTAAAATTATCAACTCCCTCATTTGCATAAAACTGTAATTTGTGTTTTATTGTTATTTGTAAAATTAGTGAAAATTAAAAATATCACTTTCATGACAAATCCAAGATGGCCGCCAAAATTGCCAATTTTCAAATACATGGGACTCTATGCATGGGACACGGTTTGGCAAAGGGATCATCAAGATTCATTAACTAGACACTTCAGGCAATACAAAAAAAGTTGGTTAAAAAATATATCCCGATGGTATCCGGGAATCCTCATTTCCGACTCAACTATTTGTAAGACGGAGCCCTGGTTTCGGGTCTAATAACGTGCTTCTCTACACTCTTAAAAAAGAAGTTTTACCCAACACTGGGTAAAATGAGAACAAGCACGTTGGTTGGGTAAATTTTACGCAATGTTGCGTTGAAATAGCCCAATATGGGGTAACAAAAAAATACCCAGCAAACATGCATGTTCCCTTTCTACCCAATATTGGGTTTTAAAAAAAACCCAGCAAACATGCATGTTCCCTTTCTACCCAATATTGGGTAAGATTTTACTCAGTGCTTTGAGAGTGTATAATTATTCATCCATCATTGTCTCTCGCAATGCTGAAGCTCATTCAACTAATCTTTAATATTCTTACAAAAAGTCATATATTTTTTGTACCTCAACCTGAGTACAATACAGGTAGGTCATTCGAAACGTGATTGTAGAAATTCTTCAAAACAAAACAAAAATCATTCGTATACATTGATATTGAGTTAAATATAATAAATAATCAGGTAACAGTGTCATACATCCATTTTTTTATACTTCAAAATAACCACGATAACGGAAAGCAGTTTGTTTCCAAAAGTTACCAATAAGATGCCAGAAACAACAGAGTACCGATGTGTGATGTCATCAATTTCCACTTTTTGCATATCAGCGTTTTTTATACCATATTTTGGTAGGGCATGATGAAACATCCCCACAACCCAAATTTGGTGAAAATCGGTCTATGGGTCACCAAGATATGACCTCATGAATACATAATTAGCCCCGTTAAAATCAATGTATTACTGTATTTGCCTGGTTCCTAACATTTAGAACCAGGCCAACAATACATTGACTTCATTGGGGCTAAGTATGTGTACTGTGTACATGAGGTCATATCTAAGGCCCCCATGGACCGATTCCCACCAAATTTTGGTAGTGGGTTTTTTTCATCATGATCTACCAAAATATGGTATCAAAAACGCTGAAATGCTAAAACATCTTTTTGTGACGTCATCACTTCGGTACTCTTTTTATTATAAATAAAATAATCGAGATTAAGAAACACAATGTTGACCTATTTTCAAAAATGAAAAGAAAGAAAATGGGGAAAACATTCCTATACATTTATTTTCATTGATAGAATTACTTCTTTTTTTCAGAACGAATTGTAAAGCCAGAGGTGGCGCCAGGATATTTTGATAGGAGAGGACAAAGACCTATATTATTTTTTTCTGAATTGAATTCCAGGGGTAATAGAGAGTAGTATGACCTAATATAATAATGATAGAACAGCTTTTGTATAGCGCATTACACCTTACAAAAGTCTCAATGCGCTTTAGGAAAAGGAAAAGATGAGGGAAAGCTAATGGCAATGCTTTGTTAATATTCTTTTCAGTTAAATAAATATGTTTTCAATGCAGATTTAAATTGTCCAATTGTATCAACTTGCCTTAATTGTGTGGGATAATATTCCAGAGTTCCGGCGCTGCATGCGCAAACCCCCAATCGCCATAAAACTTTGTCTTAACAACAGGTACGTTATATAAATCCTTATGAAGTGATCTAAGATTTCGAACAGGTTCCTAACGACCTAAACCTCGCTTTGTTACTCTCTTCTATCTTCTCTAATGATTCTTCATTTCTTTACATTCTCATCTCCTTTTTCAATACTCAAGATTTCATAGGGCGATCGTCACCTACCCTACCCCCCCCCCCCGTAGCACCGCCAATTTTTACAAAGTATCTTAAAATGAATATCATAGTCAGTGTCAAGAATTTAGTAACCAAAGGCCAAATTCTTTCAGCTTCTTTTTCTTTCCATCATGACGCCCAAGATGATTCCCGTGAGCAACATAAACCTCATTTTTGTGAAGCGCGAGCCATGCCCTATCGAAGTAGTGCTTGCCAGTCGGGAATTTTTCAAAGCTCATCCTTTTGATCGGAATATCCGGAAAGAGGGGCAGGACTTTCGTCAAAGCAACCTGATCCGACTCCAATGTCCTTCCCCGTTGATTTTCCAATCGCTTGACCCATTCCTTAACCATGGCAATAACATCAGAGTTTGACTTCATGTACATGAAACACGGACATGGCATGTGGTTTTCGTAACCTTCCGCAAGCCACATGTCGTAGAGGGCGTACTCCCCAAGGATCAGATCGAGCGGGTTCTTGATCCAGACCGTGTCAACATCCACCAGCAACACGTCATGACCTTGCTCTAGCAAGGTCCTGATGTACACGGTCCTGCGACGAATCAGTTCCTGGTACATCATGACAGGTCCGTAGCGCCGGGTGAAGTTGAAGGCATACTGCTTCTGATAAAGCACTCGGAATTCCCTGTTGGCTCTGATACTGAAATACTTGTAGGTGTCCTTGTCTTCTGCCACCACAGTAACGTTGTAGCGGATTCCCAGACGTCGGAGACTCTCCAGCCAGTTCTCAGCGATGTCGACAAACTCTGCATTCACTGATGTAAGTATCACAAACTTGTTGTGTATGCCTACAGGCGATGCACCAACTTTCATCGTTGCCTCGGCCTTATCTAGGGTTGGTCGTTTTTGTATCTGAGAATCGACGATGTCTTTGAACTTCTGAAGATTATGACCTGCCAATGCATTGCCATTTCCATCTTGAACACGCGTCTGGCTACGACCATGGCCAGCTGCGTTCTGAATGAGAAGTTGGTAATTGCCTATAGAGGGCGGGCTATTTTTCCCATCGTCCGACTGGAAGGGACCTGCCAGTAAAGTAAAGAAGACAACGTTAGAGAGAGTGAGTGAGAGAAAGAGTGGGAGAGAAAAACCTGTTCAAAGGACCAACGATCCCTGAGACAAAATTGTTGAAGAGCATCATCAAAGCATTTAACCATGGACCTACTAAGTAAGTCCATGCATAATGCATTAAAGGAGAAATATATTGATTATGAATATGGCCTTATTATATATCAGTGGAAAGGTAATGATGTGAGGATTACCATTAGGTCATTCAAAAATAACGAAAATAATACATAAGGTGGAAATCGCCAATTAAAAAGCGCTAAAATGCCTCTCCGAAATATGCCTCGCATCGGTCTCTGAATTGACTCGAATTTGATGACGTCACTGTCTGTACGAGAGGCGTGATTGGCTCTCCAACGTGAAGCTCCACTTGCATGCAAAACTTGTTGCGAGGGTACGTTTTCTCCACACTGACACTGAATACTTCGATCATGAAATGAAAGAAAACCCAGAAATTTATCTAGATTTGGATTTTCAAATTGATGATTATGAAGATGAAGAGAATGATGATAAAGTTTCTAAATCTAGAAAAACACAGTGACGTGGATGGTGGTAAATTAAGGGAATTACGCCGGTGATGATGAGTAAGACAATTCAACTTGCAAGCCGATTCGCTACCAACGCATGCAGCTGCTAGCTGCACCGCGGGTCAAATCCATGAAAATGAATTCCATGCAGCATGACCACATCCAGACAGAGTCTCTTTCCTCTATCAACAACATAATGAGAAGGAAAATAATAAAATAACTGTACTTACAAATAAGTGAATATATCCGAACCTATAGGCTGAAGGTAAATCAACTCGAGGAATAGCAGCAGACGATATGCACCGACGATGAACTTCACGTGGCTGGAAGATAAAATTTATATCTCATTATTTTTGACTAAATTACGAAACTCGGAGAATTAGTATTCTACATAAAAATTAAGTAACACCTGGTACTATTTTTTGAATTACGATAAAATATTTTTGAAGCAAAGAAATTGAGGTAAATTGAAATAAGATATAAAGGACCATCCACTTAGCCGCATGCGATTGTAGACAAACAATCAAAAGCACATGGCCAGCTTGCTCCACTGAACTGAAAATTCGTATTTTAGACGGGTCAATATACGACCAAAAATAGCCTTACCCGGAACAAATTGCAACAAATGATTTTTCAACGGTATTTTGTACTATTTGACCTCAGGAATCACATACTAAAAATCTACCAAAATCCGCATCCGGGAAAGTGGTTATTTTTAAGATGGCGTCCAAGATGGCCGCCATTCACTGAAAATGGATACAACTGACACATTATCCACCCTAGAATCCTATTTCGGTTCATATTCCATGGTCTGGGGGTCCAAAAATTAATTTAGGCTAGAATGCATTATAAGTCCTCCAGTGTACCAGGCAAATCCAAGATGGCGCCCAAAATGGCTGCCGTAGGCTGAAAATCCACAATTCATCTAAATTTGTTTTTTTATTCAATGGTTTTGAGGGTGAAATAGTACATTGAAACAAGTTACAAGGACAGCCAGTGGTCTGGTGTGTCCAAAAATCCAAGATAGCTTCCAAAAATGGAGTTTAAAATGGCTGTTGATAATTAAAATGGACATAGTTCATTTCATATCCGCCTGGGACATAATGATTTTGGTGTCTAGACCATGATTTCAATGGTCAAATAAGACATTGGGACAAGTTACAAGGACAGTCAGTGGTCCAGTATGTTCAAAAATCCAAGATGGCTTCCAAAAATGGAGTCGAAAATTGCTGTTGCTCCTTAAAAAAAACCCATAGTTTGCTCAATGTCCAGAAATATGATTTTTGTGTATATACCATGGTTAAATGGTTCAAATAATACATTGGGACAAGTTACAAGGAAAGTCAGTTGTCTGGTATGTCCAAAAATCGAAGATGTCGTCCATAAATTGGTCTGAGAATATGCTGCTGATACTTAAAGCGGACAAAGCTCCTTTCATATCGGCCTGGAAATGTGATTTTGGTGTCTAAACCACTAGTTTCAAGGATCAATTAATACATTTGGGCAAGTTATAAGGACAGTCAGTGGCCTGGTCGGTCAAAAAATCTAAGTTGGCTCCCAAAAATTGATTCTAAATTGACTGCTGCTACTTAAAGCGGACATAGCTTATTTCATATCAGCATGGGAGATGCGATTTTGGTGTCTAAACTACTGGTTTAAGGGCCAAAATAATACATTAGGACAGGTTTTAAGGCCAGTCAGTGGTCTGGTATGACCAAAAATCTAATATGTCTTCCAAAACTTGATTCTAAAATGGCTGTTGATACATAAAAGTGGCATAGCTCATTTAAATCCGCCTGTGAGATATGATTTCGGTGTCTTAACTATGGTTTCAATGGTCAAATTATATATTAGGACAAGACAATGGCAGTCAGTGGTCTAGTATGTCCAAAATTACAAGATGGCTTCCAAAAATGGAGTAAAAAATGTCTGATGTGTTAAAAGCATGGTTTAAAAGGGTCAAGTAATACACTAGGGTAAGTTACAAGACCAGTCAGTTGTCTGTATGTTAAAAAAAATCCAAGATTACTTCAAAAAATTGGGGTGTAAATTGACTGTTGCTACTTAAAAGTATGCATAGTTTATTATAAATACACCTTGGAGGTATGATTTTGCTGTCTATACTAGAGTTGACAGGGTCAAGTAATACATTGGGTTAAATTGAAAGGACAGTCAGGTGTCAGGTATGTCCAAAAATCACAGATGGCTTTAAGAATGGGGTCTTAAATGACTGCTGTTACTTAAAAGTGGATGTAGAACATTATGAATACACCTTGAGGATATTATTTTGGTGTCTACACTAGGGTTTCAAGGGCCAAACAATACTTCGGGACTGGTTAACATGATATGCAGCTATCCATTTTGCCTTAAAATCCAAGTTGGCTTAAAAATGGGTTCTAAAGTGACTACTGTTACATAAAATATATACCTGTTAGAAATAATCTTGGTGCCTACACTTAAATGCATGGGGACAAGTAATCATATTGTTTCATGAGTTGGTAACAGCACCCATTTTGATGAAATTTTAGAATCCATCATGGATTCTTTGACAAAATGGAGTACTAACCGTCCTTGTTACTTGTCCGAATGTATTATTTGACCCTTCATACCACAATTTGGACACCAACATTATTTCTTGCAGATGAATATTGTAGAACTCTGACCACTATTGAATGATATGAATCGTTTTAAATTCCTTTTTTAAAAACCCTCTTGTGTTTAAGGCGAATTGAACAACTGCATATCAATGTAACCAGTCCAAACGTATTACTTTAACCATGAAACCATAGTGTGGACACCGAAATCATATCTCCTAGGTGGATTTTAAATGAACTATGTCCATTTTTAAAGTAACAGCAGTCATTTTAGACTCCGATTTTTGGAAGCTTTCTTAGATGTTCGACATACTGGACCACTGACTGTCCTTGTAACTAATTTTCTGCTTTTGAAACCATGATATAGGCAAAAAAATAATATGCCCTTGACGAATAAAACATGAACTATGTCCATTTTTAAATACCATCGCGGCTAATTGATACTATTTTTTAAGCCACCGTGGACTTTTGGACATACTTGACCACCAATCGTCCTTGTAATTTATCCCAATTTATTATTTGACACATTTAACCATGGTATAGAGACAAAAAATCATATTCCCGCGGATATTGAACAAACTATGTTGGTTTTTTTTTAAGTAGCAACAGCATTTTTTTACTCCATTTTTTGAAGCCATCTTGGATTTTTGAACATACCGGACCACTGACTGTCCTTGTAACTTGTCTCAATGTATTATTTGACCATTGAAACCATGGACTAGACACCAAAATCACATCTCTCAGGTGGATTTGATATGAGCTATGTCCATTTTAAGGATTAACAGCCATTTTAAACTCAATTTTTTGAAGCCATCTTGTATTTTTGGACACACCAGACCACTGGCTGTCCTTGTAACTTGTCCCGACGTTCTACTTCATCATTAAAACAATCGAATGGAAACCAAATTAAAGCCACTTAAGTGATAGATGAATTGAAGATTTTTTAGATTACGGCAGCCATTTTGGGCGCCATCTTGGATTTTCCTGGTACCCTGGAGTGCTAATATTCACTCTAACTTGTATAAATAAATTATTTTACCCATTGGACCATGGAATATGAACCCAAATAGGATTCTAGGGTGGATAATGAGTGAGTTATATCCATTATTAGTGAATTGCGGCCATCTTGGACGCCATCTTGAAAATAACCACTTTCCCGGATGCGGATTTTGGTAGATTTTTAGTATGTTATTCCTGAGGTCAAATAGTACAAAATACAGCTGAAAAATCATTTGTTGCAATTTGTTCCGGGTCAAACCATATATTGACCCGTCTATTTTCAGTTCAGTGGCTTGCTCGCCCATAGAGTTGGAGCGTAGCTTTATCCAACTCTATGTGCTCGCCTTGCTGATTGTTTACAATCGAATGCGAGCTAGGCGGCTGATCTTTTATATCTAATTTTAATTTACCTCATTTTCTTTGCTTCAAAAAGGTTTTATCGTAATTCAAAAAATAGTACCAGGTGTTACTTAATTTTTATGTAGAATACTAATTCTCCGAGTTTCGTAATTTAGTCAAAATAATGAGATAGAAATTTTATCTAACAGAACGAGTGACAATCTCCCAGCCACGTGAAATTCATCGTCGGTGCATATCGTCTGCTGTTATTCCTTGAGTTGATTTACCTTCAGCCTAGGTTCGGATATATTAACTTGTTTGTAAGTACAATTATATCATTATTTTCATTCTCATTATGTTGTTGATAGAGGAAAGAGACTCTGTCTGGATGTGGTCGTGATGGAATTCATTTTCATGGATTTGACCAGCGGTGCAGCTATCAGCTGCATGTGTTGGTAGCGAATCGGCATGCAAGTTGAATTGTCCGACTCATAATCACCGGCGTAATTCCCCTAATGTATACCTCTATCCACGTCACTTTGTTTTTCTAGAGCTAGAAACTTCATCATCATTCTCTTCATCTTCATAATCATCAATTTGAAAATCCAAATCTAGATAAAATTCTGGGTTTTCTTTCATTTCGAGATCGAAGTATTCAGTGACAATGTGGAGAAAACGTACCCTCGCAACAGGTTTTGCATGCAAGTGGAGCTTCACGTTGGAGAGCCAATCACGCCTCTCGTACAGAAAGTGACGTCATAAAAAAATCCCCAATTTCGCGGACGTAATTCTGCGTGTTTAAAGCATTCAGAGAGAGAACTTTAAACTATCAATTAACTGAGTTCCATCGGTCTCCATGATAAATGATTTACACCATCGTGTTCTCCTTATTTTCTCCTTTAATTTGATATATGATTCTCCATTTTTGCGATTTTCAATATAGTTCTACTTTAAGCATACGACTTTTACTTCATTTTGAAGACCCGGGCAAAAAAAATACATAATAAAAAAATGGGTTCTCCATGAGGAAATATAACACGGTCGACAATGGATATGATGGCATTAAAATGGGTCGACATTTTTTCCTCGAGAATCTAGCAAGGAAAAAAAGATTATCAACTCTAAAGACGGTTGAATGGGGTGATCCTTCTTACGTGTTCGCGCCCTCTTTATATTCCGTATCGACAATCCCATATTTGCTGTTTGCCTTACAACAAAAGCCTAAGCTTCCTTTCTTGTTTTCCCAAGTGACTGTTGATAGAGTTGACATAGCATTTGCATTATGTTTGAGAAAGGAGGAGTCTTCTCCTTTTCTCAGATCCATTTTCTTCTAGTATTGTGGAAAGTGATACAAGATTCAATTTTTTATTTCTACTGAAAGTTCTGGGCCAAGAGTGAGTTATTGAGTCAGGGAGTTGAGGGCTCTTCACATTATGAGAACATACGTTTCGAAGAAAAATTTGTCGAGTAATACAATTTAAATACTTTTTAACATTTATCATGTTTTCTTTTGTAACGTTTTATTGGACTCATATTCTTTCATAAGCCTGTTGAAATCATTATAAATGGCGGATAAAGAAAATAGTAATCATTACAATGGTGGGGGAAATATTACATGTCATTACGCCAAGAGATTGGAAAAGGAGATTAAGGAACATGTCATAAATCTCGCAAAGGAAATACTACAATGATTAAGATTTACTAAAAGTTTGTTTTTTCAGCGGTATTGTAAATTATCGGACTGTTCCACCTTATTACTGGTAATGATCGATTCGATGTCGGAGCTGAATTAAAAAGCAATATGACATTAAAAAAATATCGAAATTATTTTTCATAAAAAATGAGCGAAGTATTATAATACTTTCCATTTGATATTTCAACACTAGGCCAGCCTATTTAGTTTCAGGTTCAAACTCCATGGTGCATATTAAACCTGAGGGAGTATGATTCTCATGGCACCGATTGATTCAGACGGGTAGCGTGACTTCATGCAGGGATAGAAAGGAAATGCTACCCCCCCCCCCCCATCGAAAAATAAAAACACAAAAAACTTGAAAATGGAAAGATTGTTAAAGCACATTAAACCAGTGAGAACACAGAGAAGATATGGGCAGACGACAAGGGCGTGGCCCTTACCTCACATACCAACCTCGCTCCTTCCTCCTCATTGGTGGAAGTGTCGAGGCATGTCACCCCTTTGGTATCTGAAGCCCGTTGCAGAAAGACTTGCAATCAAACGTAACTTATAAAAACTTGACTTTAAACCAATGGGATACACGGTGGTTAGTGACTTGCAAATGATTTTTAGATGTTTTTTTAACGCAACTCTTTCTGCAACAGGCCCCTGGACTAGCATTTTGCCATCGAGAACATTCTGTGAAAATATTCGATCCGAATAAAGAATTATCTATTTAGTCACTGGTTCTTGAGCTCAGAATCTATCATGAGCTGATGGTGCCTATGGTAATGTTGTGCCCTTCCCAATGGCCCTCCCTATATTATACGAATATAGATCGGGGGGGATACACGGGGATTGGGCGGGGCCCTGGGAACGATATTTTAACTGGGGTGCTGATGTAAATTTGACAAGCAAAAGAAGAAAAAAATCACTAAAAAATGAAATTCATTTTGGTCCCGAGAAATTTGACAAACAAAAAAGGGGGCATTTTTGTGTTACATTTATCAATTTCTCACACCTACTAGAAATTCAGGGGGTGTTGCCAATGGAGAATAATACACGTAGCACCCCCAGCACCCCCGCTTCCCATGGCCATGTCCACTTTCATTATTTTTTTGAGTTGAATTGCAATTTCCAACTCCTGGATTATGAAATAGGATTCATTCCTCATTATAAATATGCGCATAATTGTAAAATAACTTATCTGTTGGTGAATATGATTGTGTTCGATCAAAAATTAACCCCAAATTTTGATGATTCTAACCAATAATTTTGTGAACTGAGCATTTCCATGTTTTTTAGGGAGTTGAACGCACATTCACCAACAATATTGATAATTTTAAACAATCCTTTTGAGAATTTATGAGCTTCATTTATTTCAATTGTTTCATTACACGCATATTAAGCGGTACATGACTTGTGAGGAGAGGCTACCGAACATCCCCTTTTGCTTTTCGAAAATGAAAAGGTGAAAAGAATGTGGAGGAAAAAAGTGAAAAATTTGAAAAGCAATTTGCTGCGATCTATTCCAGTTGATTTTTTTGGCCACGTTAATTTCCCCTTACCACTTGAGATATCCCGATTCCGCCCCTTATTATAAAAGTTTTTTTGCACATTTATGTGACAATATAGTTATATAATTGAATTAGAAAAGATGAGGGGCATGGCGTTATATCACCATTTTTTAAATTACACATTCATTGTGATGTCATATTATAACTGTTTCACTGAAATAATGCATAAGTTAAGACCACAAAACTTAGCACAAACACTTTTTTTTCCATATATAAATCGAACCTGACATTACCTGGAGTTATTTTTGATTGACTCATGTATGTAATTGTCCCGATGATGACCACTGAGACGAGGACCTGGACGATCAGCAGGATGCAGAACTGAGAAGAAACTGATAATTCAACCTTCGGCATCGTATTCGTTGGCGTTGTCGAAAGGGAGGCAGAATTCAATTTTTTAAAGAGATGCTGTTTCTTATGCTTACAACAGGCAGGCAAACAAGTCAAGGGGCTAAACCACTCATTCGTCTATCGAAATTTGACGGTGATGACGATGGGGATGATGATGACGACAATTACTGCTATGGCGGCAAAGGCGGTGCCGGATGATGATGATGGCGACGACGATGTGTCGGCGATGCTGACCATTCGAGAATGGAGTGACGATGATACAGATAAGTTGCAGTCAATGAATTACCATCAAAATCCAATAAAATTATTGTATATACATTCTCCCACAAGATGGAATTAAAACTGAAGGTAATATATCTTGATCAGTGATAACATTGCTAGTCACCATTGTAGTCCGTGGAGCAGACAGCCTTGCATCTGGCGAGATTTGGCAAAAAGCTATATACAGGGCAGCTTCGTAGACCATTTTCCTTTCTTATAAGTTTAAGATATTATATTTGATAGGTAGGCCTAATGAGTTTCTTAACACATGTCGTATTTTTTGCTTCCCATATTTTACCAGTAATTCCTCATAACTCCAGAAACAACGTGATAAAAGCACTACCTTATGTCAACCACACACATGTGATGTAAGTGAATGGACTCAATTGGTATTTTTACTTCATAAAACTTCCTTCTGCCTTTATTATGCCCTTATATAGCCTTATGTAAGGCGCATCTTGCAATCTTCAAAGATAGAAAATATTTTCCTGCGATTGAATTATCATAATTCAACGGATTTAAATCATGATTTTTATTTCATTCAGCTACCAGAGATTCATACTCTTGAAATATTTTTGAAAATTGTGTATCATATTTTCATTGCAAGCAAATGAAAGATAGCAGTTTGGTTGGAAACTAATGTTTACTTTTCTGCCTCAGAGTCAACTTTCATTCGTGGACAGCCTTCGTTTCTTTGCTCAAGACTCGCACCGATTACATAATACTCGTTCTCCAAACGACGCGCATAGAACCACACAGTGCAGTTCAAACACTCAAAAAGAACCAACGTCTCTCTCGATGGTTAAAAACAATTAAATGTGTTCTTTTATCAAAACCTTTTAAGCAAATTTTTTTTTCCTTTCTCAGGAAGAATGCAAAGCCCCCTTTTCACTTGAATTTAAGTGGTTGATAAACTTCCAACCTTATTTGTTTGGCCTAATTTGCATAAATTATGTAAACATACAGATATAAGGATAGGCCTATACCCGGCCTCAGAATGAAACCTTGAAACCAGCTGAATCCATATCAAAGAGAAAAATCAAAGAAACATATTGTTGAAAGTTTGAGGAAGATTGAATGAATAATGAGAAAGTTATGAGCATTTTAATATTGAGATCAATAATGCCATGTAGATCCTCCTATTGGCAATGCGACCAAGATCTGTGATGTCACACACGTACAACTCCCTCATTACTTTAGTACTTCTTTCACTTATATTCTCACTTTTATAGAGTCTATCACAAGGTGATGTGTTCTCTTTATGAGAGGACAAGTACAGAGGTTTCACAACATTATATCATTGATGAATCGTTTGTCATATGATTAGAATGAGCAAAAAGAGATGTTTTGGGGTATATATTTTCAGTGTCCAAAAGGGGAGAGTTGCTCATCTGTGACATCATAGATCTTGGTCGCATTGCCAATGGGAGGATCTCCATAGCATTAGTGATCTCGACATTCAAATGCTCATAACTCTTCTATTGCTAGTCCTATTTTACTCAAACTTTTGTTGATCTTATTCTTTGATTTTTCTGCTTTCACAAAAGCTAACTTGCTCCAAGAGTTTCATTCTCCTTTAACAAAGTCTGTTCTCACAAAGGGGCGTGGCTGGTATATTCTTTGAACTCCTGGGGAGTGTTTCATCAACATTTTTGTCCGACAAGTTGTCAGATCTGACATCTTTCCTTGATTCTGATTGGCTGAGAAGCACTGTTACTATGGTAACTGTCGGATAAATGGGACTTGTCGGATAAAACGTCCGACAAGTCCTTTCATGAAACGCCCACCAGATTACAGAGGCCTAGTCTGAATAACACACAATAAATACATTCATATCAATACCATACAATAAATCTATATTCATGCGAGGAACTAAAAAGAAAATGAAATAATTATAAAGATGAAATAATTTCTTACAAGCTAAACAATAACATTCAACCAAAGGGAAGCGGAGTGTGGGTATATGAATTAAAAAGAGATATTCTGTCTAAGAGTAAAAAGAACTCTCATTCAGATTAGCATATTGCTATTTGTTAGCTCCACTAACCAAATGTTTTTTTGTTGAATCTAACGTTTCATGCAAATGTATTTGATAGCAGGAATTGTTAATAAATTCAATTCAATAGAAATCGTTTTTTTTTTCCAAACATTCAGTTTTTTTTCTCTCTCTTTCTTCAAATCTGACGTAAAAGCAAAGAGAACTCGCCTGGGTCATTTTAAACCGACCCCGTTTCTATTATCCATGGCGCCACCATCCCCGCCATCTTAACCACCCCATCCAATCACAACACCGTGTGACTTGCCGTATAGTATAATGAACTAAAAAATCAGTGAGGGGACCAGATATGGCGTATGACGCAAAATTTATAAAAAGCTGCGAGAGAGTGGAACAAAAGAACAAACATTTTGACCCTTTTACTACAAATAAACTATGAATTTGAGATGGACTTTTACATCATATTTTTTTCTTCCAAAAATGATATCGTATTTCACCCATTTTTATTTTCCTTTACTTTCTTAACCCTCCCCCTTTTTTTTTTGGGGGGGGGGGGGTCCATGGCCCAAGCCCCAATCTTTACACCATGTGACTGCGTGATATAGCTATCTATTTCACAACCTGGGATCATCAATCAGACAATGGAATGCAGACTTGTGTCACGTGACAAAACTGGCATCATCAGTGTCATCCTGGAAATAGCCCTTCCCCTTATCATCTGGGTCAGCATATACATGAGCTACATTCACACCGAATAAACCGGTGACACTTGAAAACATTCTCCATGCTATGTGGCCATCATTGCGAGAAACCTCGACATTCGGATATGAAACTCACGGCAGATTCAAAGCTAATTTAAGTAATCACAGAGAGCAATTTTGAGAGAAACGCTTTTAATGGCTATATATTGCCATCACTGGCGGAAGGCCGGGGCGAAGTGTAAGGGGGCATTTAACTCCAGCCCCCCCCCCCCCCAAAAAAAAAACAAAAAAAACAAAGAGAAATGGTAAGATATGATATTATTTACCTAGTATTATGTAAAATCTATCGCAAAATTTGATATTCGCTGAATGTCAAAATCTTCGCTCTTTTGCGACTTATTTTGGAAATTTGCCTCATACGTGACTTGTCATACGCCATGTTAAGCCGTGTCAAAATGTTTGGCTCATTGCGCCACTTGTTACCATGATAATTACCGTCCTCGTTATGTATGTTAGGGACCGGTACGTGTGTGTTCATCACCATGATCCGTCAACATTTTGAAACTGGTCGCACACAACCAATTCCATTCAAGCGTTTCGTTCTATACGGGACTCAATCCACATCCAAAGGAATGAAATACAACACATTTGTTTTCTTTATGTTTCAAGTAGCATCAAAACCAGGGGCGGATCCAGGATTTTCCAAAAGAGGGGGCACATTTGGAAAAGCAAAAAAAAAAGAAAAAAGTTCTTCACTTTCAAAAGGGGGAGGCACACTTGTGTTTTAACGGCATTTTTTTTACAAGTTTCAAGTTTATTTTTATTGATTTCAAATCCAAACATAAAGGATTAAAATTTAAATGAAATGCACAATTTTTTTTTTACAAATTATCGAACATAAGTTACAATGATAAATTAACATTTCTAACAATAAACAGAGTCACAAATTAAACGAAACTAAAACAAAAGGAGAAACATTACAAAACAAATCAAATGCAGGAAAAAAAATCAACTATATGCCGTCAGAAACTGTTTCATCAGGGCATAATTATTCTTATCAAAACAATAATCATCAGGCATTAATTTTTTACATTACAAATTTCAATTATGCCTCTCAAAAGGGGGGCACGGGCCAGCTGTGCCCCCCCCCCTGATCCGCCAGTGATCTCAACATTAAATTAGAAACATAACTCGTCTGATGAGAACGGGGACCGGCACCCCGGTGTATTCTTCTGTTTCTGTCCATCTTCATTTATTACATATTACTTTATATCCACCGTCAAGGATAAGGCAGGTATCATATAATGTAATATACCATGTCATCTATTCCCTCCCATTTCACGTTGCATGCATGCAATTATTAATCGCTCTACACTGCAAAAACTCTGGTGTTGATTTAACACCAGCCCGGAATCTATATATGTCCACACCAGAGAAGTGTTAAACAACGCCAGGTTCGTTTTGGTCTAACGCCAGATAGGTTTTTATACAACACCAATTAGTATTAAAACAGCATCGGTTTGATCCCAAACTGGTGTTGTTTCAATACTTCTCTGGTGTGGACATATAGATTCCGGGCTGATGTTAAATCAACACCGGAGTTTTTGCAGTGTACAATGTATTGTTTATACATTTAATTCACAACGGAATGAAAAAATAAATATTTCATATTCATTGATTTGTAGTTCTTCTTTTAAGAAGGCGAAACTTATAAGAGCCATGAAAATCATATGTGATGATGAAAATTAATATGAAATGTCAGGAATGTTGAGCGAACAACGCACATGACACCAAAAGCATTTGGGCTCTGTGTAATTTGTTTTATTATCAAAATATTCAGGCGCATGACTAATTCTAGGCTTAAAGTTTGAAATAAGACCCGGGGGGGGGGGGCCACTTCCATTGACGAGTGGATACCATGCGCGACCACGGGGTCTCGAAAAGCACCCTGAACACGTATTTTCCATGTTCTGAAAATGCACCTCTTAACAAGTATTGGTGTCTGAAACCCTACCCTTAACAAGTATTGGAAACAAAACTATACTCTTGGCAAGTATTCCCTGAAATGAACCCCTAAACAAGTATACAGCGATATTTTATTGTTGTGTCACGCATCCGTCGGTCGTCGGTTTTACCTAATTTACACACCATTTGGTTTATACGGCCCCACTTTCCTCACCTCGCGCAAATCGGGACTCTAAACACGTAGTGTTGGGGCAAAAGGACATCCTTTATACATTTTAATTTTGTTTCATCATCCCCGCAAATTTGACCCTAAACACGTAGCTTTCCAAGCGAAATAGATACCCTTTTTTCATTATTTTTGTGTTTTTGACACCCTTATCACGTTACGTACGTAACGTGCCCTATCTTGAAAAAGACATAATTTTTACGTGTTTTTTTGGTCGCGCATGGTATCCACTCGTCAATGTAAGTGGCCCCCCGGGAAATAAGACCACAGTGCAAAAACGCCGGTGTTAATTTAACACCAGCCTGGTATCTATATCGGTCCACACCAGAGAGGTATTGAAACAACACCAGTTTGGCGTTAGGCTAACGCCAATTTGGCATTTAATCAACACCAATTAGTGTCAAACCAATATCGGTTTGATTCTTCAATTCAATTCAATGTTTTATTCTTAACTGGTGTTGTTTCAACACCTCTCTGGTGTGGACCGATATAGATACCAGGCTGGTGTTAAATTAACACCGGTGTTTTGCAGTGCACTTTATGTAGTATCTATCCGTGCACCAAACCGCCTATCTTCACCCGCCTTGCTCGTCATCACGGACAACTCCAAGGAACATTATATGGTCATTCTACAGAAGACGCCCACCCCACCCTGAATAGTATAAGGAACCAGGGATAGCATCCGCATCGGCATGATCGAGGGGGGGGGGGGGTGCCACGGTATTCCGACGGAGGGGGCAGGGGGACCTATAAAGGTCACCACTTTTTATTAAAGAAATATTTAAAATCGTGGTATTATCATACAGGCAGTTGCGTCAACCAAGACACCTTTTTGATACTCTTCTTTTTTCTCTCCCCCCTCACGCGATTTTTCTTATTACTTTTTCTTACCTAATGAGTTGTTAAAAATATACGAGCAGTAATTGATCCCCCCCCCCCCCCTCATATCTACCCCGCCCACTGTCTCTGCCGCCAGTGACCTACATCATTCACCCTCCCCGGCCTTTCGGTGGCATCAATGAGTTTTCCTTGGTGGCATTATCCACTTCAATAGGATGGACTTATCAAAATACAGCACCATCTTATTGTCTACTTCATATTTTCTCTGATCAGATACAGTGGTATACTCAAAATATTTTTCACATCGTTTACGCACAATCTAACCTGAAGAAGCATTTGTGTGTTTCATAAAACTGTTCGGAACGTTACGCCTGAATTTACGTCCGATAGGAACATGTTCTTAGGTAGAAAGTCAAGTACACGTGGATATATGACGTAGCACAAGAAAGGTCACCAGTCGTTCATAAAGTAATTCATAACTTACGAACAGCTTTTTGAAACACCCGCCCGATATACAACTCCATCTCCCTTGCTCCACTTGTTATCAATCCTCCTGTCTTTCCGGATACAAACACCTTCTCATCTAGTCATCTTAATCGTCCGTAGCCGGATCTGTTACTGGACATTATCATTTTCATAACTCCTAGCTGTATTCTAGTGGTGTAATATTTGGAATCACCCATCATAACTTGGCTTTATATACTTCTTGGGCTAAAGCTGTATTTCTAGTTACCATGGCAAACGATTGGAAAACGAATTACGTCGATAAAATCCTTATGGCGTCTGGAAATTTAACACATGCAGCTTTAGTCGGATTAGATGGCGCAATTTGGGCAGCCTCGGATGAATTTAAGGTAAGTTTGTCGAGTTTAATCAACGTACGTCACATTCGCAGAGCAATAATTATCGTCGTTAATTGTAAACCATTAAAAAAAATAATTATACAGCAATGTCTTTGTTTAATATATCCAAAGATATGATTGCACAATTAGTTTAGATCTAAATGTAATTAACTTTCATCATAGAAATGTCATACATTACATGTTGATCCATGGTCAGGCCGAAAATAATTGATACAAAAGGGCAAGATATTGAACTATGAAAGTTAACTTCGTTAAGACAACATTAAGTATAATCCAGCTGTTTATTTATTTTCTACTTCGATTAAAAAAAAAATAGATTAAAAAAAAGTATTTTGGCCTCCTACATTTTTCATTGGGGCACTGTTATTATTATTTTTTTAAGGAATTGTATTATATTTTGTATTGATATAAAGTGATTTATACTGTAATGATAATAATTTTCTTCGAATATTTTTAACACTGTCCAAAACTTTGTATACACATACAAATATAGGCCTCAATATTTTTTCATCCACATTTTATATGTGTTTTACTCTCTCGCTTCGTTCTTTTGATTTGCCAAATAAGTGAAGCGTTACCAATATTAAGACTTTCAATACTAAATTGCCCAATTCGTTTGCTTGTCCCCCACCCACTTGATTTTTAAGGCTACGTTTTGTTTTGGGGGTCGTGTTTTTATTTCATTAAAACCCTCAGATTTTAACAAACGTTGATTCTTTTATATGCAAATTTGGTTCCCCTGAGATTGTTTTTAACATGAATTTAGTAAAATCTTTGTTGCAATAAAATTGCTGGACATAAGAAAATGAAATGGAAGGTTACATCCCCTTAGGCCCTATTTTTTGTTATTTTTTTGGAAAAATAACCATTGCTGGTCTTCTTTATTCATCAAACAAAATATTTTCACAGTGCTAACATTTGCCTCCATTTCTGGAGGGAAATACATGGTTTCTGAAATTCTATATATATATTTTTTTTCTTCTTCCCCGTAATTCTTCCTCTGCTTCTTTTTCATCTTTAATTTTCGTCTTTAATTTTCGTCTTCAATTTTCGTCTTCTTCTTTTATCTTCCTTTTTAAATGTCCTTTTCATCTCATTTTCTTCCCTACTCCTCTCACATCCTGGTTGGCTCTCGCATGCTATCTCTCTCGACATTCCATCGCTCCCCCCCCCCCCCTACGCAGATTAGCAGCGGTGAAGCTGGATTCCTTATTCGAGGGTTGTCCACCGCCGAGTCCCTGCGAGAAAACGGTGTTCTCATTGGCGGCGTGAAGTACGTGCTTCTCCGGGCAGAGGATGACTGTGTCCTGGCGCGGAAACAGGGAACAGGGGTATGCGTTGGCAAGAGCAGCACAGGTATGAAGGAATTTAAGGATCAGATAAGGGCGCCATGGGGGCTTGGGGGGAATGGCTGAGTTGAAGTTGGAAAGGGGATCGGCCCCTACCCTACTTCGCCCTGGAATTCTTAGCGACGGTTAAAATGCCATGAATGACGCCCCCGGTTTTTTTTTTTTTTTTTTTTTTTTTTTGGGGGGGGTCACTGCAACTGGCCAATTGGACAGCATCCGCGAGAAAAAAGAATAGCGGGAAAAGCAGTGTGTTTTTATGGGAAGGCTCGGAACGCGAATAGAGTGTCAATAACGCTAAAAATGAGGGGTGGGGGCTCCCTAAATCACGATGGCCTAACTCGAATAGATTGTGTGGTTTTTTTTATTCAAATCTGGGTGCGTTTTTTACCCCAGAATCATGATTTGAATCTTTTTGAGAGAGTTTCCAGAGTTTAAATGCCTCCACCAGTGCTCCCCTGGAACATTTTTGAATCGCCCCGTCCTCTTTCGAATCAGGGGATGAGAAATCTAGCGATTTATTAACTTCTCATAAACTTAATCGGAGAAACATTAAAAAAAAATGAAAAAGATATGAACTTTATGGGGATCCTGAAACAAACTGTGAAATGAGGAATGGACAGTACGCTCTTCAACAGGACAAATCATAAAAATTTCTTTTATGTACTTGATTTTTTTTCCTGCATAATTTTGGTTCTCTAATTTGACAATGTTAACATTCCACCCCTTATTAATGTTCATGTATTTACCAATGTACCCATACTCGGTATTCATCCTGTATACACCCCCCCCCCCCTTTTACGACCCCCATCTCTCCCACAACCTTCACTCCTGCAAACATTATTCTCTTTCTACAGCCCTCGTCATTGGAGTATACGGAACTGATCATGTACCCGGAAAATCCAATAAAACCGTACAGGACCTGGCGCAGTATTTAGTTGGTCAGGGCATCTAGGATTTGCCCATTTTTTTCTTAAGCAACACAAGGACTTATTATCAAATTTTGTTGGCAATAATGCAAAATTTACCATTCATATTTATTATTTTGTGTTTATGGGAACTCATGTAATTAAGATAACACTGATGTGAATGAAAGCTTATTCTTTAGAAAACATCTTATCGCGAAGAACAGAAATGACGAGGGGAGGATGCGCATTAAACTGGAATGATCCATATTAGCTTCGTTGATTGGTGTAAAGTTTCAGGACTGTTACATTGCTGCTTGGAGGGATGCAGAACAAGCTTCGGAGGGGTGGGGCGTATGCACGGAAATAATTTCCGTGGGCGTATGCTGTTAAAACATCTGATATCGGACCAGTCATGTTGTTAACTCGACCATATTTTCCCCTCTTTGCCTTGCACTCGACAATCACAATCTCATCTTCATTTTTGGTTTTGTCAAAACGTTGTTTTAACGATTGCTAAATTGTAAGGTTCTTCAAAATTGAAAACTGTTTTCATGCAATATCTGGCCAAATATCAGGACACAATACTGCTTTGATAAAATAATTCGTCATGTACACGTTATCCAGATTTCGTTCTCTGATTAAAAAAATATATTTCCGATTACCCTTTCATCCTGAAACTGGCGGCATCGCACATCACTATCAGTGGCTACACAACACTTGCACATTATTTGTAAATCTTTGGAAAGGGCAATGTGCATGAATTTGTTTTTCACTGCCCTAGCGTTCAGATTGGGGGAGGGGAGGCTGGGAGCATGCCCGATCTGACCCCCCCCCAAAAAAAAAAAAAAAAAAAAAAAAAAAAGTTTTTCCACCAAAATAAAACAACAGAAATATTTTCAAAAAATAAGAAAGAACAGGAAATAAAAAAAGGAATGATTTCTGGATATATTGTGAAAATCTACCCAAACTTAAAAGTGTTTTTTTTTTATTAAAAAGGTCAACATTTTGTCTGGCTCTCTTCGTTTGCTCTCAACTTTGTAGAATTTTCTCCCCATATGCCATGTCTTGCCTCCTCAAAATTATGATAATCGCTCGTTGTGATGCTATTCCTGAATAGTAAATACTCACAACAGTCAGCTGCTAGAAATCTGTCTTTAAACACCAAAGTAGCATTCATTCTCCAATAATATCGCGTAATATCAAGGAATTTGAAATCATTCTTCAATACCCATGGAACGAAACGTTTATTATATGAATTACTTTTACATAGGGTTAGGGTTATGAAAGTAAGTATTCGTGCAATCACATGAAAACGTAGAAACTATCGGTATTATACTAAATCAAATAAATAACAACCGTGGCAGCATGAACAGAACAGTAGTAGTATATTAGCAGCAGCATCGGTAGTAGTAGTAGTTATAGTAGTAATAGTAGTAGTCATGGGCGGAAATCTGTCCCGAAAGGTAGGGGGGACAACGGGCTGATCCAGCCTTGGGGGGGGGGGCGCAAAAACATTTTCAGCCATATGTTAATCCCCGATCGGCCGCTCGAAGGTAATTTTTGTCTGTTTCATTGAAGGAGTAGTCCTCATGGTCACTTTTTAGCTTAATTCTTATCAATCAACATAAATATATGATATCATTGTCCTTATTTATATAATGCGAGCGCGAAGCGCGAGCAAAATTTTTTGGGAAAATTTATGTATTTTTTTCCTAAAATTTGAACATTTTGGGCAATGTTTGTTATCCTGAAAAAGATGTATATACATCTAAATATTTACCACGACCGCGAAGTGCGAGCAGAGGTTAACTGATGGAAAATGTACCTGTTAAAGACTGCTTGCAATTAGCCATGAAGACGTTACATATTTCAACAATCAAATAATGCGAGCGCAAAGCGCGAGCTGAAATTTTTTGAAACTTTTACCTAAAGACTGGAAATTCTAAGCACTTTTTGTAACTTAAACATATAATAGGTATATAACTAAACAATTGATGCGAACGCGAAGCGCGAGCGGAAAGTTTTGAGATTTAGACCTAAGAACGAGACACTCTATTCATGTTTTGTAAATCATGAAAAGGATAATTGGGGGTCTTTCTTACACCCGGTCCTTACATAAATAAAGCGAGTGCAAAATGCAGCCAGAAAATGTTCATACCGTTTAATTTGAATTGATCGAAAAGGTACTTCTTAAGGACTGCTTGCACTTAGACATGAAGACGTTACATATTTCAACAATCAATGCCAGCGCGAATCGCGAGCTGAACATTTTTGACATTATTTCAAAAAGAATCGAAAATTTTAATCAATTTTTGTAATCGTGAACAGGGTAGCTATATAACTAAACAATTGATGTAAGCGAAGTGTGAGCAGAAAAATTCGAGATTTAGACCTAAAAACGGGACACTCATGTTTTGTAAATCATGAAAAGGATGAGTAATAGGGGATCTTTCTACATTAATAATGCGAGCACAAAATTTTTGATATTGTAATCTGAAACTGGATAATGATTTAAATAGAGAACAAATTGAATATCTGAATAAACATAAGCGTGTTTCAGATTTAGATTTAGAATCTCGGCATTTTACACATCTATTCTGATCTGTAAAAAAAGAGTCAATTTCAGCTATATATTTTATGCACTTTGTAGGAAAATTGTGAGGTGGATATGGATCACACTTAATATTTCATTATTATTTGAATTTTGACATAGGACCGGGACATCCTTATAGGACAAGTCATATGAAAATGATGACTATCTTCCTATTCCTCTTACTAAGCGCGAGATGAAACAAAAGGGACAATTTAATCAATAATTTTATATCTTATTTATTAACGCATTTTGCGGGCGAGCAATCTGATGATATTATGGCCTGAAAACTGGACATTTCAAGCACTTTTGTAATTAGGAATAGAATGCATCAGTTAAAATATTTTTAACCATCAATGCGAGCGCAAATCGCGAGCCAAAATCTTTGATAAACTGTCATGAAAATCAATATTGAGACATACATAAATCGCCAATCAAAATACAAGTAGCACTATCTGCTACGTTTTGACAATCAGAATTGAAAAGGGATATTTTCAATCTAAATGGAATACACAAAAATAATAGGTACTGAATAAATCGAATTTTGCGAGCGCTCAGTGCGAGTAGAAAATGCCAATATTCAGACCATAAAGCTGTAACTTTTATAGATCACTTTTTTTTTAAATCCGTTTGTAAATCACACAAAATAATGAAAGTTCGATTTCCGAGGTGAAATGTATAATGCACATGTATATTGACTTCCAAACGTGATATTTAAGCTCCATATTGAAAAATCACCTAACAGGCAATGCGAGCGCGAAGCGCGAGCGAAAATTTTATATAGTGACATGAAAGATTCTTTCCAAGTTTTCCCCTCATCTTATTTTATTCACTCTTGAAAATTTGACAAGCAAAATAAACAAAAGTTTTTACCCAAAATGTAAGGTCATTTAGTCCAAAATACATGTATTATTTCGAATGTGAATGATGCATTTTTCTCCATCATAAAAGACCAAAAATAGTAGGGGGGACATTTGATATTGTGTCCCCCCTGGGATTTCCGCCCATGGTAGTAGTAGTAGTAGTAGTAGTAGTAGTAGTAGTATAGTAGTAGTAGTAGTAGTAGTATAGTAAAGTAGTAGTAGTAGTAGTAGTAGTAGAAGTAGTAGTAGGACTAGTAGTAGTAGTAGTAGTAGTAGTAGTAGAAGTAGTAGAAGCAGTAGTAGTAGAACTAGTAGTAGTAGTAGTAGTAGTAGTAGTAGTAGTAGTAGTAGTAGTAGTAGTAGTAGTAGTAGTAGTAGTAGAATTAGTAGTAGCAGTAGTAGTAGAACTAGTAGTAGTAGTAGTTTTAGTAGTAGTAGTAGTAGTAGTAGTAGTGGTAGAAGTAGTAGTAGGTATAGTTTTAGCCCCGTTATTATTATTAGTAGTAGTAGTAGCAGTAGTAGTAGTGGTAGAAGTAGTAGTAGTAGTAGGTATAGTTTTAGCCCCGTTATTATTATTAGTAGTAGTAGTAGCAGTAGTAGCAGTAGTAGTAGTAGAAGTAGTAGTAGCAGTAGTAGTAGAACTACTACTAGTAGTAGTAGTAGCAGTAGTTTTAGTAGTAGTAGTAGTAGTGGTAGAAGTAGCAGTAGTAGTAGGTATAGTTTTAGCCCCGTTATTATTATTATTAGTAGTAGTAGTAGCAGTAGTAGCAGCAGCAGTAGTCGTATAAGTAGAAGTAGAAGTAGTAGTAGTAGTAGTAGTAGTAGTAGTAGTAGTAGTAGTAGTAGTAGTAGTAGTAGTAGTAGTAGTAGTAGTAGTAGTAGTAGTTGTAGTAGTAGTAGTAGTAGTAGTAGCAGCAGCAGCAGCGGCTTGGGGCACTTGGGGGCACCCCCCCCAAAATAAAGAAAGGTGAAATATGATATCATTTCTGAATATTATGTCAAAATCTATCACGAAAGTTTTTCCTCGCATGCTTCTCTCTTTTGCAACTTTTTATAAATTTTGCCCGATACGCCAGGTCTGCATGGCCCCTCATTTTTTTTTGGGGGGGGGCTCATTATGCCATTGTGTTGTTGTACAAGTAGTCGTAATCATATATGATAATTTTGAATACATAATGATAGGCATTAGCGTACCTAAGGGGGGGGGGGCAGGGGGGCAGACTGCCCCCCTTGACGAGTCACAACACATGCAAGAGACGTATCTCTGCCCCCCTGACGAGTCAAAACTGATCTCTGACGAGCTAAGTGGGCCCCTCCTTTGAACTTGAAGACCTTTTTTTTTTTTTTTTTTTTTGTCAATTTATTTTCTGGTGCGAAATGTCCTTTACTTGCGGTTGAAGACCTTTTTTTTTTTTTTGGCGGACGAATTTGCCCCCCCCCCTTTGGAAAATCCTAGGTACGCCATTGATGATAGGGTTTACTAGGGTGTATTTATATTTAAAAAAAATATATTTTCAGTAAATCTTCACAGAAATATTGTAAATCCTTATTCTTATTTCCCTACCGTTCCACCATTTTCCCCTCAAATAATGCTCATATAATAAAGATAACTTTTTTATATTTTACTTTGGAATAAAATAGTCAATAACTTGTACAGAATGTTTATATGTATCATGAAATGTTGTTTAGAACAGAGAGTATGAAGGGTCTTTTTCATTGAATTTATTCCACTTTAAGGACTATGGCTAGGATATTTCACCAAATTCAAAATCAATCGTATTTTTATTTACCTGTACAAGTATACGGTATTCTTTAAAGGCAAAATATTGAGTAAAGTATATATTCTATATTACAATTTGAATCGTATTATTTATCAATGTGATTAAACAATATCGAAAAGTTATACTCATATTTTATTTTTTTAAGCGATTTTATGTTGACAGGAAACTTGGGAATTATAACTTACAAGTGTAAATTGATTACTCTTTTCGTTGTAGATAAAATTTGGTTCGACTTTGTACGTCTTTATTATTGATATTACATGTCACCAGTTAATGATATACAAACATGAATAAATATGATATCTATGAACATTGCAATATGTATTTCTAAGACGAATCTTCTTTACAATATGCAATCAATTCTTGCGCAGTTTATCAGACACGGGGGCAGTGCCACGGGGGGGGGGGGGGGGCGCACGGGGCAACCCCTCGTTATTTTTCAATTAGTGAAGAAAAAAAATGAGAAAAAAAAGAGGGGGAGAAAAGGGAAGAAAGTGGAAGAAGAGCTACTCTAAAGCTCTATAATTCTTTGATAATTATTTAGCATTGTTTGTGGTGGAGCTCTGGAGGGGAGGAGGTCATCCTTCAACCGCTTGGCTCCCCCGCGAACTGCACATACATGAACATTCTCCATCACATACACCTGCTCGTTCTGTAGGCACGTACGGTAGGAGATCCCTCGCATGCCTCGCGTTGCAACACCATTACCGCACTACTCGAGCGTGGTAGTCTCACCTTTCCTAACCCGATATGGGGGCGTGGCACTGTCGTCTAAAAACGCGCGACGTACTTGTTCGCCGTAAAAGGGTGTCCGCCGAAGGAGCGCCACGGGTGGATGCAGGGGGTCTATCGACCTCTCGTGGGTGTAAGAATGAAGGGTTATCTGTTTACAATGATTAGGGCTCATTAAAGGAATATTGAATGGGGCGGGTATATTTCAGGATCGCCCTGGCTTGCATGGTGAGCGACTGTTGCAGAAAGAGTTATTAATGAGAGCTATACATCATGTCCTTCTCTCTGCGATGATTTTAAAGGTATAAGTGAGCTGGTCTCAATTAGGGATGGTGTTCCGAAAAAGTAATATCTTTCCTCAGTCATAACAAGATGTATTCCAATACTAATATACCTCAAAATCAGTATTCTGAAAACTCTATTAGTGCTCAAATTACTTAATGTTTCTTGCATAAAGAGCCATGGCCGTACGCAGCAGGGGGTGGCAGGGTAGCAGTTGCCCCCCCCCCCAGATATCTTGAAAACCTACATATTTTTCCTGAAATGTTCACAAAATTCAACAAAAGTGTGCATGAAATCCTTCAATTTCATTTTAGAAAACACTAAAACTCCCCCATTACAAGCTCAGTTGCTTTGCTCCCTCGCTTTTGAGTTTCTTTTAAAATCTTTACGCATCCCCACCAGGAAAAACAATTCTGCGTACGGCCATGTTTAGAGCCAAGTTTGGGCATTGTACAATCTTTGATTCTGGTGAGCACCCCCCCCCCCCCCCCATTTCACCAAGATATATAATATATATATATATATATATGATTAAAAAATACAAATAACAAAAAATAACATTAAATAAAAAATATACAAACAAATAGATGAGAAAATAGAGTAAACACCTATACAATAAAAAGTCAATACTTTTTATGATTTTCTTTATTTGTACATCTGTGAAATGATAGGATTACATTCCTTGATACAGTTAGAAGTGGACTTACCACAAGAGTACATAATACCATTGCATATAATGTAGAAAATATGAGTTATGTTGTTCATCAATACTAACTTATAAAACAAATAATGTAAATTTCATAAACGGCAGTGCAATCCTGCAACTTTAAAAAAAAAATAATTCAATATGTCTGGTGTGTATAAACTGTCTTTAAAATAGGAGGGGGAAAAAGAAAGACAAGAACATTGCCATAATCTGACATTTGAAACTAATTCATTACGCAATTGTTGATTTTTTTTTCAATTTAATCAAGTATATTAAAAAAAAGAGGGGAAACCATTGCTGTACAAAATGCTGGTTTATTTAATAGCTTGCCAATTTCATATTTTGTTGTTGCTTAGCCTTTTATGAGTATGTTTTTCTCACAAAATAAACTACACTCTGATCAGTCAAATCTTTCTGCTTTGCCAAGTTCATTCAAATTCTCATCTAGACAAAATTGGCATTTCTTACCATAAAGTTATTTATGTATGACAGATTCAGTGAGTGTTACATGTAACTTCCATAAACATCACATATGCTCTCTTAAAATAAAATACATTGATCAGACATCATAAATATGACTCCTTGTGAAGAATGAGTTGAAAAAAAACATTCTCGCTTTCTCTCTACAAGGGCTACATTTCACTTCATATAACCATTGCATCTGTCAATCAAATGAATCTTTGTTTCTTGTTCATTTTGAAGTATTGTTCACATCCCAACAGTTTCTCCTTTAGAGATCTCTAATTAAGTTCCAGTAATAAGATTGTATTGTGTAAGAAAGTGTGTCAAAGTGATCGGTATAAATTGCAATCACTTAAAATGAAAAAAGAAACAATGCAATTTAGCTGTGAGTTACATGTACTACAAACAAAACTTTCTGCCAAAACATTTCAGCTGCTTTCCGACATATTATTGATGCTAGAGCATCTGATACACAATCGTCTGCCGTCAACAATTTTCTTCTTATATTCTATTAAAAAAGCATGAAAATAAATTGTGCTCATCTTCCCCGAAACAGGAGCCTTCTTTTAACTATTCTCAATATCAATAAATCGAATATCAATACAAGCACATAATTATGTAAATAACTGGGTACATGAACTCAATATTACTCATTTGCTGTAATCAAATATATATATTATTTAAATAAAATTTTAGCCAGTCCATCTCAAGGCAAAATCAGCAAATCTAGCTGTACATTTATAATGTGATTCACAAGATCCATATCACTTATATCTTTCCCTCTGTGTATCAATTGCACATAAACGTGTAAATGTATTTCTCTGTGACGGTGTGTGCATTTGCTAAATTAATAGGTACCAGACAATTCTAGGGCCCCGTCTAACAAAAAGTTGTGATTAATCTCATCAACTTCAACTCTATGGAAATCCATCAATGTCATAATTTTTCCTACAGGAAATTTGCAAAATGTCTTGTTGTAACCAAGGAGTATACTCGTTGTCCAGACAACAATTATATATATATATATATATATATATATATATACATACACAATTTCTAGAAAACATTTTGAACTAATATGCGTTTTAGATGTTGGTGTTGCTGGCTTTCCATAGTTGATGTTGATCAGATCAATCGTATCTCTTTGTAAGACGGACCCCTGACATCAATGTAACTAACTGCACATGTCCAGAGACCTACACACTGTTATTGATTCATTCTCCAACATGAAAACCTTCAGAGAACACACATCACCTCTGTTTACAGCTCGGAAAATAAAGTCATCTTGGGTCGATATAGGTGATATGCACAACTCGATTAAATCCAATTCAATATCTTTTTTAAATATTACACACAGTTCCAATCCATAATATACAAGTACACAAAAATAAAATCATTTTTTTCACTGTAGACATACTGTACAGATGATGACACATCATTTGCTCCTGCGACATTTGCTCCGGTCTTAATATCTCAGAGGGCATAGGGTTAGAGTTGGGATTGTAATAGAGTGTTTGGTTCAGAATAATGTAAAGATGAGGATTAGGGTTTATTCGGATTGGAGGTTAGATTTCATGTTTAACGTGTAGACTTTCCATCGGAGCAATTGTCGCCGGAGCAAATGTCATGAAACCATTGAAGATGTATACAGTAAATTTAGAGAAACCATCCACCAGGGGAGCGTTTCATGAAAGGACTTGTCGGACGTTTTATCCGACAAGTCCCATTTGATCCGACAGTTACTATAGTAACAGTGCCTCTCAGCCAATCAGAATCAAGGAAAGATGTCAGATCTGACAACTTGCCAGACAAAAATGTTGATGAAACGGTCCCCTGGACCTATATTTCACATGAGCATGGAGGCTCCAGAGCCTTTTTCACAGAGACTTTATAAACAACTGGAGTATGACAAGCTAACAAGGTTCTCAGTGATACATCGAGTTAAGAGCAATCGAGATTTAGCATTTGTCACTGATTACAAAAAAGTATAGTGCAATGTATAATATTTGCCACAATACATGTCAGGATGAAATTACTTGTATGAAAGCACATGTATGCTCATAATTCATGACACTCACTGCATAGTCTGCAGGCACAGAACCTGATTGAAACTTTGATCAAGTGGGTCTTCACCCAAAATAGCATATTTAAAACTTGCCGTTTCCATTCTCGAGCAAGAGGTTTGCACAGCAGACTACTCACTGTAGGCGAAAATTCCGCACTCACTTGTTGCCATTTTACATTCCAGAGGTTCGTAAAGTCATGCATACATTTTTCAGGCGGATGGTTAAACATGTTCTTCAAATTCATATCAAATATATGGTCATATAAACATTCTTAATGTAAGCAAGTAAATATAACAAGCAAAAGAAAAAAACAAAAGTAATCGCTATTGTACAATCGGTAAACATCACTAGGCACTTAGTACTATACTCCTTATTTAATGAATAAAGATGGACTGAAAGCCTTGGAGTCACAAAGGCAGTTTTGTGTCTGTGGTCTGAAGCCATAGCTAAGGTAATACTGCATTAAATTTGCTTAAAATTTAGAGTGCATATGAGAGAGTTAAATAATGAAAGCACACTTCTGTCACAATCACACTTGTTACTATGGTTTCAGCAACAATGATCCAATTGTTTATTTAAATTAATTTACATATAAACAGTGAGCTCATTAATTCATGACCGTAGGCTCATTACTGCTCGAATCCTAGTAACAAGTGCGAATTTAGCGCCGTGTTAAAAAAAAGCATGCCTCCATTACTGTTCTCTTTCTTAAATCAGGTAACAAGTTCTTGGAACAGTCTACCAGAAAACGTGGTCTCAGCACCTTCGGTAAATTCTTTAAAGGTCAAGTCCACCCCAGAAAAATGTTGATTTGAATAGAGAAAAATTAAACAAGCATAATGCTGAAAATTTGATCAAAATCGGATGTATAACAAGAAAGTTATGACATTTTAAAGTATCGCTTATTTTTCACAAAACAGTTACATGTATATGCACGACTCAGTGACATGCAAATGAGAGAGTCGATGGTGTCCATCACAATATTTCAATTTTTACCAATTTGACATCAAGGACCAACTTAACTGAACCATGAAATATTATAACAATGGTAATGCCACATGTTCAGGGAGGAATAACTTTGTTTCACAAGACAATGAGGAGAAAATTAGAATATTTCATATTTCATATAATAAAATACAAAGGAAATTGTGAGTGAGTGATGTCATCAGTCCCCTCATTTGCATACTGACCAGGATGTGCATATAACTGTTTTGTGAAATTAAGCGAAATTTTAAAATGTCATAACTTTCTTGTTTTACATCCGATTTTAATGAAATTTTCAGTGTTATGCTTGTTGGATTTTTCTTTTTATTAAAACCAACTTTTTGTTGGGGTGAACTTGTCCTTTAAAGAACAGGCTTGACGATGCTGTGTTTGTGTACAACATCGGGTATCAGTAATGAATTCTCTGTCTTGCCACATGAAACTACTTGAAGCTGATGGTGTGGACCATACAGTATATTTCCATTGATCGATAAACAGGCCTAGTCCTACAAGCATCATTGGAAGAAAGTATCACTAATTTAGGCGTAATTAAAGCATGAAATCTACATAAACCCTGGTTTCAGATCACAGATTCAAAACAACCTTTGTGAACTGGGACCAACAGGGATTGGTTTATTTGGTTTAACTGCAATTTAAATAAATCAATGGTATTTGAAGGGTCGTACTGATAATTTCCTCCAACGGTGTAGTAATATTTGAGAAAACACGTATCACACAATAAAAAATGCTTTACAAAAATATATCAACACACATGTAATTTCAATAGTCTTCTTGTTGATGACGATGGGTGCGGAGGTCTAATGACACATTTTACACAATACTTAGAGATTGATTAACTATCATTGCAGTCAACAGTGAAAACATCCACTCCTACAGTATTATCAATTGTTCGGCTCTGTGATACTAGCCCCTGGACTTTTGATTTTACGGCTCACATTTTTTAAGAGTCCTGAGGGTGGTGATTCATTAATCACTTAAATCAATTTCAAGGACCTGTAGACCAATGAAATTTCATATAATTGATTCTTAGAAATTGATTTTAGCTGATGGTGAATCACTCTCCTGCTATAGCACCCAGTCCTTTGGCAAGGCATTAGTTCACATATTCTGATACACCTGCTCGTGGTGGAAAAACAGAGGACATACATACAGTATAAGATAAGCATATGCTACGCAAAGCGTAAGCCTTCATACCAATCAATCACAAAACTTGCAATGGCCAATCAATATCATCATTGCATGCACACTTTGTTGAAAACGCTGAGCAGTAGCCAATGAGAATTGTTGTTTCATAATCCCTTTTTATCGAAAATATGAGTGTTAAAGCTCACATGTGATTTCTTAAAATGCTATGCTATGGAATGGAGCCACAGTGGCAATTGAAATTAAATGGTTGATGATGAATGGGGTATAAAGCGAGCCTAGTCATGCAGACAAAAATGCAAAACAAGTACCCTTTATTTCTATTATGATCAGTATCATTAGAACAATCAACATTGACTTTTTTCAATTATTAATATTATTATAATCATTACTTTGTACTTTTACTCTAATCATCTCCATGATTTGAGTCATAATTACACTAACTATATTACTATCAAAATTTTCATGACTGCACCATTGTATTTTATTTTTACAATCATCAGCATTAGAAGCAGCTGCAGAACCTAGATCTTCATAAAAATGTGGGTTCGTCATCCCATTACATCAATGTATCGGAAATCAAAGTCATTGCTAATGCCCAGTTATCACTCACGTATACACCCCCACCCCACAAAAAAGCCAAAACTTTTTTGAGTTCCTAATAAGCAAAAAAAATGGTACTTTAGCCCTCTCATTTCCTCTTGCATATCAGTATCATTCTGCATCTAGAAAATGAGCTTATATAATTCACGTAGGCCTACTGTGCCAATCTATATATTTCATGATAATAAGGTGAAGATAGTATATCTACATGTATATATGCATGTATTGTGGATCGTAATGCAAAAGGCAGAAATCAAATATACATGTATAACTTTTCTCATCTGATAATAAAGCAGTTCGTTCAACAATACTGAACATTAAATTATGTTCATCGTACAGTCTGAAAGTAGCTTATACATGTACATAGTACATTATACATTTATACAGAAGACTAATGTAAAAATGAAACACAAGGTGTAAGATCACCTAGTCTTTTTGCATGCTCTTTTTTCAAGCAATTTTGTGCCTTACCAAACGTCCACAGGGGGAATGTTCCATTTTAAAAGGAGCTCTATGTAGCCAGAAGAAAACCATAAACCATATTACTTCTGTAAAATGCACTGAGAGTCTTAACAGGTCTGAAATGCGCTATATAGAACTACATTATTATTAATACTAAATAGGTTCATTATTGCGGAATGAAATAATCGCTAGAGGGTATTCATTTGTCTCGCAATCTACTATGGTCAACAAGGAAATTCGTGATCACTCTCACAAAAAGTGTTCACTAGCTTACAAGTTCACGAGCTTTCGAGTGCCGCTGCAACTCTTTACATTATTATTATCAAACCAATGGGTGATTCCATAAAAAAGATCAATTTGTGATAATTAGCAAAGGATGTCAGGGCTAGTGAACAAGTGTATACGGCGGCCAGAGGAGGGGGTAGGAACTAAGGTACACAAAGTGATGCCTGAAGTGACGCCGGAACGTGAACTATTTTCCCGAGGGGCGCAGCTCTGAAGGAAACGGTTGCATTTGTGCCACTGAGGGGACCTTAGTTTCACCAAACCTCCGGAATCGGAAGCCATGTACATACTTATTCGGTTTATATCAGTCATTGGTATTAACAACAGATAGGAAATGTACTGTGAATAACACTAAGGAATTTGAGAGAGAATTCATTAACAATCGATAAAGTAAATAATTTATGTTGCTTTACGATTCGGGCACTATTCTGGGCTGGTGACGTCAGATGTCAGGATTCATGGCATTTCTACCCAATTTCGTTATGCTGTTAGGAATTATCTTGACACGCGATGGGGATTGGACCAATCACCCGTTCAGATTATCAAACATCAATATCAATCAACAAATATAATAATTAATGACAGTTTGAGTGGTAAAATAGTTCATGGAACTCTCAAAAAGTCAATAACTAGACCCAAAATTTGATAGGAATCACACATATTCAAATACAATTGAATGCTTTTTCATAGTTCACTACTTCAATGACAAGTGCACTGAATAATCAATCAACGAGAACTGTGACAACTGGGCCCTGTAACACAGATACAAATATATTCACAACTGACTTCAACTGTTTGTACATGGTCCGTCGCAGACTAACAGCTGCAATTAATTGATTGTATATAGGTTATGCTGCAGGGCCCTGAGAATGCTATTGTTATAAAGTCTGCAAGGTACATGTACACATTGCATCTTCGTGATATCTTTGACAATCAAGTGTTTCCTCTTATGCTGAAATGAAGCAATGCATGTTTTGTCACCATTACATGGCATCTGGTGGGTGTTTCATAAAGCTGTTCGCAAGTTAAGAGTAACTTCAAGAACGACTGGTGATCCTTTCTTGTGGTAAATTGTATACACCAAAATTCTCGTTGGCGATGGTTTATTAGCACGTAAGAAAGGTTTACCAGTCGTTCTTAAAGTCGCTCTTAACTTACGAACAGCTTTATGAAACGGTCTGCTGGTTGCCCAGAATGGGTGGAGGGTGCAGATAAGGTGATGAACCATAAACTGGCATAAGTCACGACTTTCTGTGATGACGACGATGTAAGATGAAAATTGTATATAAATTCTCTATAGATCCACCTTCGTACTTGTGCATTCAATTAATTAAGTTACTAACCAGTCTGTTGTCCTCATTCATCAAGGTTCTCTTTCAATTTCAAGATGGTGATGATTCAAGTAGTTCATTCCTTTGATTTAAAAGCATCCCACATTTGAGGATTTCAGACTTTGATAGCACTGCTCGATTTTAGGATTTTCAGACTTTGGGAGCACTGCTCGTGCTGGGGTCTATCTCATTCTCTGAGTGCACAGTTACGCTGAGGACATTCGAAGGGTCCTGGATGTTTCCTCTGGCTTCCTCCAAGGGGAAGCTTCCCGAAGAATCGGAATCAGAGTCCACGTTGATCAGAGTTTCGATGGGCGGGTAGTCATCGCCTTCTGTGGATGTCATCGGGGACGGGGGCGGTGTCGCCGTCTCTGCTACCCCACCAACCGCGCCACGCTCCATCAGGTTATCCGACTGCGAGCCACCAGAGAGGAGGGGGGTGTTCTCGTTTGGGGAGCCATCGGCGTCGGAGTCGGATTCCTCGTCAGAGTCGACCATGCCGGGAGGGATGACCTTGCGCTTGCAGATGGGGCAGGTGCGACGGTTATTTGTAAGCCATGGATCGATGCATTTGCAGTGATACGCTGGTAAAAGAACAGAAGTAAATAATTTTTCAGAATAATTCTTTTTGGTCCAATACTGCTTCATCAATCACTAGTTGTTTTTTTTAACACAGAAGTCCACCCTGATATAACCAAATTTGAAAAAAAAGTTCTTTTGATTGAATGTAAAAAAGGGTTCATTTCTGATAAATTACTCCAAAAACAAAACAGTTTAAATGTCCCAAACGATAAGCCAGTTCACGGTTAGCTCATGATCAACTTTTCTCAAATGACCTTTGTGATTTTTCATTAGGATAACTATCATTTTCAAATGTAGATGTTGCTTAAGCTTTACCGGTAGAGTATTCAAATTCTAAGAACAAAAGGCATTGTATAGACCAGGTGACTAGAATAGTACATCAGGGATAAAGTTTGGAAATCTGTTTTATTGTCTGCCTTTGGCACATTTGACTATTGTTTAGGCTACTGTCAAATACCAGTGATTATGAAGGCTCTATTTATTACTCTTCAGCTTGGATGTGATAAATATTTTGAAAGGAATACATGAATAATCATCAAATCACAAATGCCTATGTCAGTGAATTTGAAAGCCACCTTCATGGTTGTCTCCAATGACCTTTTTCTGCTCGTGCGCAGTTTACAACCGTGAACAGGCTTATTTAACCTACTCTATATTTGTTTTTCATAATGAGCCCTAACCCCCTTGCGATAAAGAATATGCAATCATAATTTCCTTACCATGGTTGCACGGCAGGATGCGTAGCTTTTGGCCTTCTTCATAGTCATCAAGGCAGATGGCACATATATCATATTCATCACCTGTAGAAATAAGAGAATGATAAATGTACAGTAAATTGAGAAACATATTATTGATGAAGTCATCAACATGTTATGCTCATTATATGAAATTTCATAAAGCATTCTGACTGCTTTCTAAACGGCGATCACGAGGCAGGAGACATGGCAGCTTGGTTGAAAAGAAGAAAGACCAAAAAGAAAATTACTACAAAACTTAAAATAAGACATAAATGTAAAAAAGTATGAATTTGCTGTTAAGTGTACAACTCACCTCCCCCTTTTCGTTTATTTGGAATGAGAATTAATGATATTTTCTGAGACGAAATTTACAAATTCCACTTTATAAAAATTACGCCTACATTCACTACTACTACTACTAGTTTGAGTGACACAGGGCTAGCCTATCCCAACGCAAAATATCATAATGTAAAATACTACTAACATGTTCTCTAACGGAAGACTCAAATTGAATACCTTTTTTTCACTCACATTGGCCCATGAACCAAAAGATTTGTGATCAATTTGAAAATTTCAAACAGTTTTGATTTGTTGAAAGCAGAAATGATAAACATTATGCACATGCACGCAATATCGTGATTTGCCATTTCAATTACATGATAATCGCAAACCTTGTGTGACATGATGACATTAACATTTTTCTTTTTAACCCTTGCCATGCTAATATTGCAATTTTGCATATTTGTACAATTAAATTAAACAATCAGATTAATTATTTTTTTACTTGAATTTTATACCCGAGAAGCTGATATGGAAATCTAGATTCATAAAAGTTATGAAAACAACCATCATTATAATTTCCTCAAAATTAATTCAGCATGCTATTAAGACTTAAATAAAAGATTATGCCACCCAAGCAAGAAAAAAGGACAAGATCACCTTGCCCAGGATAAAACAAGATTTCAACATCAATCACCAAGACCCCTGAATTCTACACAAGTCATCTGCAAGTGCAGGGACATCCTGCAATCTACAACATACATGTATGAATTCTAGATATCTGAAATCAACTAGATATCTACACGACAATACCCGCTTTACATTCCACCTGTCATTCAGATGGTGAAATTTACTCCAAGGCATGATACTTACAACAAAAGGAAATTCTGATTGGATTGTAATATACATCTCTTTGGTAAACAAGTAGGAATCTAGGTTATGGGTCAACGATTTACATGGACAAAAAGCAGTATGCTGCCAGAAATAATTTCAAGGGAAATTTCTAAAAAATAACCATCATTTTATAAAGAGCATCTTAGAAGTGCATTAAAATGAGGCATTCTGAGGTCTGTATAATTTGATAGTAATAGTAGTGCATTGAAAGATGCGCCAAAATCTCAAGAACTCCTCATTGGCTTATGTACTGAAATTTGCTGTATCAATATTCATAAGACTAAGACGTATTGCAGTTTATATGACACCTAGCTTAATCCTGGTCATTAGATTGGTTGTTTGATATCGATCATTCAGCCCATTTTAAAATGACGTCATCCGTGCAATTTCAGATCCATTTATCGTGCAATTTTGGATCCGTACAATTTTGTCCATTGCACGCGCACCAAGACCACCGGCGCTAGATGTAAAAACACTTGTGTTTGCAGCGCATGTGCTGTTATATGCCATAATCAAAAGACTGCATAAGCTTGCACTGCATGCAATTTGCATCCAAATTCATAAATGTCAAATGACAAGGATGTTAAAAATATATTTTAGGTGTCATATCAATCAAATAATGAATGTTCTTTTCGTTTGTGTAATGGCCAGAATACTGCAATCGGTGAAAAATGAAATGAGTGATCCAAATCAACTGGACCGCGCCTCGTTGAATGGATCATTTCATCTTTCACCTCATGAAGTATTCTGTCCATTGCACTCATAAACATTCATTATTTGTATACTAATAAATGATGATCACTTAAAATCATATTGGAAGGCTTTTCTTCATGGGTATTGGTACCAGAAATATTCCCCTTGTCAGGGCCAACTTTAATGTGATACCCAAACTCAGGAATATTTCTGGTCTCCCATTCTGAGCCATCCAATATAAAAAAAAAACCCACTGTATTTCAAAACAAAGAATATACCTTTCTTGAATTTCTTGATGGGCAGCTTCTTAAGATGGTCCCGGGATAGTCTGGCTTTTCTTCGTCTCCTCTGATCTCTCACATATTTTGCAATCTGTGGAGTTTAATAAATATAATATTCTCAAACTCATATTTCTTTACCTATATTAATTTCTATTATTTTGAAATATCCCTGCACTTATACATTAAGTGACACTAATACTTTATTATGAATCTAATCTTTAAATATTCTTTAAAAACCTATCTATTCCAATAGACATTATACTATAATATAATTATGTATAATATATCATAATTCATATGAAAGAAGTAATTCACATCATTTTGCTTGATTAGCTTCAATGTCTTCTTTTGATTTTTTTTTGTAGAAATACTTTATTAGGAAACTTAGATTGATATAGATGGCAACGTAATTTTAAAAATCAACAATGTATCTAGTCCAATCACTTTTAACTTTGAAATCTGATTGAAGAAAAAAAAGGTGGTATTCACTATAAACTTCAAAATTCTTTACTAACATTCTTAAAGAAAGCAAGCATTGATTATATATTTTACAATATTTTTATATTGAATAAAACATCACATTTGCAGAATAATTTGAATCAAATTCAGGTCCAGATCCTTTGGCAAAGTCTTCCATTTCTCCATTGTTTCCATTCCATGGGGGTAAACAGAAGGGGATTTGGGGTAAAAGGAAGGGGATTTCGGGGTAAAAGGAAGAAGATTTGGGGGTAACTCACCAACTACGCACTAGGGGTTGGGAAAGTGGTGAGGGGAGTGCAAACGAATAGTAAAATAGAGGAAAGATAAACAGGCATTATAAATTGTTTAATGACAAATCCATGTAAAATGCACATGCAGGAAATAATAGAATTGCTAACTTTTATTTTCAAGCTTAAATGAATTCAAGTATTCATTTTCATTCATCATCAAAGTGAATTCAAAGAGGAAAGTAACTGCAGGCAAAACGTCCTCATCCTCACTTCTAATCATTCATTTATATATTACCATCACAATCATCATAATAATAATAGTCTCATTATTATGATGATAACCATTATTATCTTCATCTTTTATACATACACTCACTACATACTTACATAATCCGGAAACAGTCTTGAGTAAAATGAACTCACCGAGAACAGAATTTGCATACCTGATCCGCTGACAAAGTAGAACGACTTTCAACATTAGAAAACTACATGCAGCATGTACCAGAATAAAAGCTTCTGTCACACACTGCCTTCAAACAATTCTTTCTGAGAAACCAGTGTGCATGTTTGTTTGACTTTTCATATTCGTTATTCAGCTGGTTTATCAATATAACTAGACAGTCAGACTGTGATAGCAAACTCTGAAAATCTGCAGTCTCAAACACTGCCTGATAATATTGTCAAGGTTTGTATTCACTTATTTTCAAGCAGTTGGTCTGCTTGTCCAAAAGGCTAATACAACACAGGCTAAACCCATTGGCCCGTATTCTGAAGTCGGGTTTAACTTAAACTCAGGTTTAAAGTTGTGGTTTAAAGTATGGCGAGCCAATTGTTACATAAATCACTAATAGTAGAGATATCATACTTCAGCTCATTTGGCTCTCAAATCATTCATAATTGTCTAGGAAGTATAAAAAGATTATTGGCTTCACCATCGATGAATCTGGACAGAGCACAGTAAACATAAGAAACGTACAGCTTAATAAAAAATTTGATACTTTTGGCTTCCCATACTTAAATCACAACTTTAAACCTGAGTCTAAGTTAAACCCGACTTCAGAATACGGGCCATTTAGTCTACAGTAGATTCTACATGCAATTTTGTCTTAATTGCTGTTTGGTCAATAATACATCAGGGGCCAGTTGCACGGAAGAGAACAATATGGTAACTTTGCCATCCAATGGTAACTACCATGGTAACGATGCTGAACAGCCAATCGGAATCAAGGATTTCAGGAAAATTACCATTGAGTGGCAAAGTTACTATGGTATTAACTTTTATGCAATAAGCCCCTGGTCCAATACCCACCGAGTCTAACTGTCATTTGGTCTATTTATGCCCAGATAGCATAATTTCCTCTTCATCTATTCTTTATTTTGCATTTTTTCAAATGAAAATTTGATTCATAAAAAATTCATCTAATCATATAGACCAAGTGGTGTTTACCCTAACTGGAAAGTAGGTAAAATGGTAAATGGGCTGAATACCATACCTCCTGAAGGTTTCCATGGCAAAGAAAGAGTGCAGTGGTTTTACGGTACACCATGACTGTATTCTGTGTTGGTCCTGAAAATGACCACCCAAACTCGATGCTACGGCAAGTGTGTTCTTGTCATCTTCAGGATAAAATGTCAAGTTTGGGGGGTCCATTCAGGACCAACACATGCCAAGGAGTGAATACATAGTGCACCACAACACAACTACACTCAGACATAAAAAACAATAAGTCAAATTGTCAATAAACTGGTTGCAGACGAACTAGGATCAGACCATATGGGATGAAAACATACGGAAAGTAGAAGCCTGTGTGCATAGACAAAGTGGCCATTAATACATGTACCTTATCAGGGGCCCGTTGCAGAAAGAGTTGCGTTTTAAAACGCAAGCCAAAAAATCAATCGCAAGTCCCAAATGCGCGCTGTTGATTGGTTGAAAATCAAGTTGCGCATGAGTTGTTACAGTTGCGATTGATTGCAACTCTTTCTGCAACGGGCCCCAGATGGCAATTGTTAGATGGCAGTGTGTGACAGGGCCTAGAGTTATGCATCTACAATGTATCTGGGCCCTGTTACATAAAGCTTAGCCATTGATCATAAGGCTGATTTCTGCAACTGATTGCATTGACTATTACATACCTGTACGATCAACAGCAGACCCACAATCGATCACAAAGCTCTATGTTGCAGGACCCATACAATCATACTTACAAGAGACTTTATCAAGACAGTATAAACCTGGGCCCCGTTGTACAAAGAGTTACGATTGATCCGATCAGTCGTAACTCTATGGAAATCCATCAGTGTCATAATTTTTTCTACAGGAAATTTGCAAAATGTCCTTTGTAATCAAAGGAGAACACCCCAAATTGTCAAGAAATCAATGAATTTATGGATATGCATTCATATCTAGAATTTTTTTTGGAACAAACATGCATTTCATATGTTGACTTTGCTGGCTTTCCATAGTTGCGATTGATCGGATCAATCGTAACTCTTTGTACAACGGAGCCCATGGCCCCATCTTACAAAGAGTTGCGATTGATCCAATCAACCACTCATATGGAAAGCCAGCCATGTCAACATCTAAAATACATGCTTGTTTAAAACATTTTCTAGATATGATGTATTACACAGTACATCTATTGTTTTCTTGTATTAAAATTCAGTGTGTTTCTCTTTGTTTACAAAGACATTATGTAAATTTCCTGTACAAAATTTTATGACATTGATGGATTTCCATGTTGTTGCGGTTGATCGGATCAATCAACCACAACTATGGAAAGCCAGTCATGTCAACATCTAAAATACATGTTTGTTTACAATATTTTCTAGATATGATGTATGTATTTACATCTATCGTTTTCTTGTAATTTCAGTGTGTTTCTCTTTGTTTACAAAGACATTGTGCACATTTCCTGTACAAAATTTTATGACATTGATGGATTTCCATATTGTTGCGGCCTTGATCGGATCAATCGTAACTCTTTGTAAGACAGGGCCGAGATTAACTCACCGGATAGAGTAAGTAGAAGGCAGCTCCGATAGTGAAGAGGACAATGAAAGATGAGAAGTAATAGACCCAGTGGTAATAATAGGGATATACTGTGATCCTATACCTGTCAAAGGGAGACATTCATGCCCGGTGAAACTAATTTTTTTTTTAAGGTTCAGACTGTCAGTATCAAAATTTAAGTCCTGATAAACATTGCAATCAATGAATGAAGGAGTGAAAGGATCAATGCATGAATAAATGAATGAATGAATGAATGAATAAATAAATAACAAAATAAATAAATATTCTTTCATTAAAGCAACTACCTCTACATCACTCATTGAAGAGTGGATTTGTCTGAATGAACACAATTAAAACCCAATATCTTTCAAATAAAACCTGTAATCAAGTCTGAAATCCAGAACTGAAATTTCAGCACTTTTTTGTAAAATTATGCTAAATTTCTATTAAATTGGTTGCTATAAAAGAGGAGAGAACCAGAGCACAGTTAGTTTTATGGCATAACATGAATGGCTTCCTTGCAGTTTATTTACAAGGATATAATGTACACACATCTAATGGAAGATGATTAAAGACGAAAAGCAGCTTTGTTTTTAATGCATTTTAGTCCAATCTAAATCTGGATTTATTTGAGACAATACATGGTATTGCAGGTTTGCATGGAAAACAATTTGTATTGGCTTGATCAAGCTTATGCAATTTCCTTTTCAATGAATAATGCGTGTCATTTGATGGGCATGTCAATGATAGCATATTAAAACTTGTATTGCAAGTTCCATGCTGGAAGTTTGGAAAGTCCTAAAGTAAAGCGAAAGCTTTGTGCATTTTTCTTAATCAGCCAAATTTGTACAACTCCTATAATAGCAAATGCATCTACATGGGCAATTCCACAGGTTGATGGACATGAGCTTAAAAATTCAAATTCAATATTTTCTTGAATTTTTTAATACTTTAAGTCCTTCATGCTTGATAGTTTCAGGAACAAGAAATAAAAAGTTTATTTTCATATGTGTACTTTGGAAAAAAATGGTCAAAAGTTGTGTCTTCCATTCTGTACCAAAATACAAGAAAAATAGTGAAAAATGAAATATGCCTTATTACCATTTTGTTATTGCAACAACATACCACTTTATATATTTCTGAAGTTTAGAAGAGTCAAATTACCTAAAATACACAACAGCTTTTCAAGTAAATTTGTAGTACTCATTCAAAAATGAATATTGCAACTTGCTCAGGTGATGTAACGTGAGTAACCAAAAAAACTGACTTTGTTTTTTGAGAGAAAAATTCTTCACAGTTAATTGGTGGGATTTTAAATTCTCTTCCTTCAAACAATCTTTGACACAGTGATGACTAACAAAATCATTAAAAAGTACAATTTTTTATAAAAATGATGAAGAAAAACTGTAACGTGAGTAACTTTGTAACGTGAGTAACCATCATGTAATGTGAGTAACCAGTAAAAATTATGCAGTTAGGTAACATTTTCTGTGGGATGTCAAGTTTTAAGTCTCATGGTGAGTTGTGAAGTTATTTTTGATTAATTAAAAGCAAAATGAGGGTACACCTCTTTGATGTGACTCTTTGTTCATCAAAATATCAGTGGTCATACAATCACACAAAAAATTGAATATTAGTAGAAGTATTCACAATGCGAGAGTGCATTAGTAAGACTTGGTTTCAATTAACCAAACTTTAAAGAGTGTTCGAACAACATACCTGTAACCCTATCTAGGCTGGGGTATTTTGGGAGTTAATATGGCCCAAGGGGGGGGGGGCCTCCTAGGTCCCCCTTGAGATCTCGGCCTTTGGCCGCCCGATCACGCCGAAAATTTGCACGCAGGTTGTCTTGGACATAATCTACAATACTATCAGTAATTTATTTCATGCAAATTGGTATTAAGCAATTATGCTAATTTATGCATAATTAGTAAGCAAAATCATACTTTTCCCTCTTACTCCCTAATAAAGCTCCAATTGTTCCAATTTTTTGTATAAAATCTTTTTTTGATGTTCCTAGCAATGAATTTTACACACATTATTGAATTTTTAATGACATTTGTGTTGTTAACCATACATGGACAAAATGAAATGTGAGTAACCGTAACGTGAGTAACCATATTATCTGCACCCCAAGTAAAAACCATGTGTTCTTTATTTTTTTAATTACCTGTATGTACAAAGTTTGTCTCCCTAATATACTTCTTTGAAATGGATATAATCAACTTTCATAAAAGCCTTGTATGAGGAGACTTTTCACTTATGTCGACTTTTCATTTTATGCATGTCCAAATCATGTAACGTGAGTAACCGACACATTCCAGAGATTTGCCAGGAGCATAATAAAATTTCCCAAGTTTTGTTTTTATACAAAGGATAGTCAGACTGTGTACTTTGTTGTGATAAAGAGATGTTTAGTTCCTATCAATAATAATGGAGTTACAGCTCCAAGTATGAGTCAAGGTGTCTCCAAATGTAACGTGAGTAACCGTGGAATAGCCCGCATGTACATTTAAATCCAAGTTATGTCATTGCTCCATGTTTTATATACATGTATATAGTGTCATAGTTTGTAATTGAATGAAAAGTGCCACAAAGACTTACTGGACATGACTAGCTATCCACAAATTAAAATTCAATCAAAGGATGCAACTTCAAAATTTGAAAGCTTCTTTGAAATGTTTGATTTCCGCATGGTTCTTGTTAAATGTTTGGGAAGATAAACTAACAATTTCTCATTTTAAACTCATTCCTTTAAAAAATAATACCCCCATGACGAGAACATTGATGCCGTTGACTTATATGCAGCCCTATTTTCTCAAGAATACATTCTAAAAAAGATAAATAAATAAAATAAAAGAGCCATGAAAGGGCTAATAATTTCTGCCTGCCCTATAAATGTACTTTCCCTTAGAACGTAATATATTTGTATGTCTATCCCTTTAAATACTGTATTTCAGTATTTCATCAATATAGAGCCAACAATCTTACTACTTCTCATCTCCTCGTGAAATGCTTCCCATTGAAATTAAGTAGCAATACCAAAGATGACCAATTAAAGGCTATTCAATGAGCAGCCAGTCTGGCATTTCTTTCATCAGATGCAGGAGGAAATTAGGCAAATTACCACGATGACCATTATTACCACAGTATAGGAAGGACCCATGACTTGAAATGGAAAGATTCCAAATGATGATTCCCTAGCAAATTACTTTGCAAGTTCTTCTACTATTGAATGGGCAAGGGTGGTACTCTCTAAATGCAATAAAGCTACAAGTAATCCGCAGGGGTTTCCGCAAAGCTGCTCATAAATTACGAATGACTCTACACACGACTGGTGATCCTTTCTTGTGCTATGTGATGAAGGCCTCTGTACTTCACTTTAATAGCACCGAAGAACATATTTTGGTCAGGCATTAGATTGTAACTGACGAATAACACCCGCCCGGAGGGGGTTTCATAAAGCTTTACGTAGTACGACTGGAATATTTTCTTAGGTACATGTACAGTACCAAGTCAGCAACACAGAGATTTTCTTGTAGCATAAGAAAGGGTCACCAGTCGTGCATGAGGTCATTCGTAACTTGAAGAAAAGCTTTAGGAAACAGTCCCTAGGTCCCAAAATCACACTTCTCTTTGAGTGAGACAAGGGACCAATCCTTTCAGAGCACAGGGCAATCATCTGACATACCTCTAGTACAGGGAAGATGGGATGTTTCTAAACCTCCAAAGCAATCCTTGAGCACTAGGCATTCCTCAGACTTACCTTTAAATGCAGGGAAGACCGAATGTTTCTTAACTTCCAAAGCAATCCTCAAGCACTGGGCAACCCTCAAGACTTACCTTAAAATGCATGAATGACAGAATTTAAAGATGAAATATTTCTAAACTGCAACCTCAATACATCTTCAGATGATAGACTCGCACCAGAAGACATTCTGGCTCCCACTTCTGAGTTGATGGTGAGGGAGGGGACAAAGGAAAACTGACAGGTCGGAAAGGATGGAAGGGGTCAAACGAGAAGTACTGGGGTAGGTCTGAAGGGGGAGGGGGGCAATAGAGGAGCACTGGTAGGTCCGAGGAGGAGGGGGGCACAGGATACCCCTACTTACCGCATACAGGGCGAAGAAGAGGAGACAAGTGGATGTGACGCTAATGAAAGGTAAGAAGTAATACCCCAAGGATGGATTTACAGTGGGCAATAAGATCACACGGTACCTGAAAACATAACATGATACAGAAATAACCAAACAGGGGGAAAAAACGTAAAAAGAACATGACATAATCCATGCTGCCTGCAGGGCCTTGTCTTAGGGTGGCCTATCATCATGTTCTGAACTCTTTGGAGATGTGTTCATACATGTACCTGACTGAAACGGCCTTAATATGGTGCTGTTATCAGATTTCTCTCACTGGATTTATACAGAGTGAGCTGAGATTCATGCAACATGACAGGACAGGGGGAGGAGTGCCGAAGAATGAATTGACTGACTCAATAGGAGCATATACGTCAAATAGTGATTGTCAACATTTAAAAAAATGTTGTGTTGTTTCCGGTTTAAATTTCTAACGTCACTCCCTGACAAAATATCAGTATGAACACATCGCCAAGGGTTCAAAACAATCAAATATTGCAAGGCACAGGAAAGTACGGTGGGACTTGACGTTGATGGGGATTGGAGGAGAGGGGTGGGGCAAGGGAGGTGGTACTAGCTGAAAGGAGAGCAGCGAAGCAGAGGGCCGAGGTAGGAATTGATTCATACTCACCACATAAATGAGGAGGAAAGCAGTGCAAGAAGTGCTCATGCAAAGGAAAGGAAGCATATAATAACTCCAGGGATAATATGTAAAAGGGTAGAGCGACATCAGCCACCTGTTAGACAATAGTACAGTTAAAATGCAGGGCTAAAAGAAACGGCTAGTGTGAAAGAGGTCCCATGCTACCGCAGGGAATGCATAACATGGGAATGAGAGCATTCACATTATGCCTCTCTGGCGTGGTACCGATGCTAATTTGAATGTGAGTGTAATAAGGATAAGATAACATTGGGAAAAGTACACACAAAAAAAACTACGGGTCATTCACATAACATGCATCTAAAATAGTACCCGTAATGAAAGACACCACTTTTGGTGCCTATTATTAGTTAAAGGGTGATATCAGAATGATGGCAATATGGTTGGCTTGGTGATAAACATGCATCTGATCCCATACTTGCAACAACAGAATTACAAGACAGGAATAACAATGATTTAGTCATAAAACAATGCATACCAATGCTTAAACAATGACGAAACAGAAGAATGAGGAATGTGTCATCGTGCTAGTATCATGCTTTTTATGGAAAGATATGACTTCATGAATTATCACAGACTGGAATTAATATTTCTGCAAAAGCAATGCAAAATGTGGAACACCATACGGTGCTCAAGCATAGATTGTGAAAGTTATGGAGAGAGAAAAGAATGACAGAAGTGAGAAAATTTGAAATCCTTCAGAAAAGCCATTGTTTATGTTTACATACCAGTCATACAATTCTGCAATATCAGAAGCATCATAAACCTTTACCCTTTTTCAAGTTTACTGACAAGCACGTGCTCAGTTGCTTATGCATGCCAAACAAATTAACTAGTCACGTGACTGGTAACAGGCAAAAACAAAGAAAACAAAAACTAAAGAAAACAAAATTGTATTTCATAAGATCGAAAAACAATCTGACCTCAAGAAAAGAAAAGGGCAGTCAGAGATGGGTAAAGAATTGAGGCAGAAAAGGTTGTGGTAAGTTACAAAGGGGGATGGGGCAAGTTAAAGGGGGTGTGGCTCGTGAAAGGGCGGGGTGAAGGGTTTCTATAGAAAGAAACCCGAGGAGACATGGACACTGGAGCTGACCCTGAAAGTCGGATTCTGGAGCCAAAGCCTGGAGATTATCAATGGAGCAGACAAAGGATCTGGACCTGAAGTGGACCTCTTGTCCTCCTCAAAAATCTGAGTATCGCAGCTGGTTACCTCACCTTGAACCCTGGCAACAACACTTTTGCTTTAATACTCAATGTGACACTTCTTCAGGTCAAGAAAGACTTTCAAGCTATGTGGAGGTTTCAGGTTGATCCCTTCTGGTGCTTACATTATTAAAGGGGAAGGTCACCCTGATAAAAAGTTTATTGTAAAAAAAAAATGATTTAAAATATTGGTGAAGGTTTGAGGAAAATCAATTGAAGATTATCAAAGTTATTAAAATTTTGATTTGTGACTTCATATACAAGCAGCTGCCCGTGTATATATAAATTGCTCAAATTTAAATCTTTTAAAGGTTCATGATTACTTTTTTTTCTATCTGGAGTGGTGTGAAAGGATTTGTCTGTTGATAAACCGAAGGTACAAGAAAAACCATTGTCATATTTTTTAGAACATTACATTTCATTAATTTATATTTACTACACCATAATATGGGGAAGCTGGTCACATACTGTACATGTACGACGTCACAAAAAAAATGAAAATCCTAAAAACTTTTTTATCTTCAAATGGATTTTCATAAAATATTTACTGACATTTTTCTCATTATTTTTTTCTGCCATTTATACGATAGACTTTTTGTCTGGGTGAACCTCGCCTTTAAGAATCATAGACATTCACCCTCAAAGGTGAATGACACAACTTCCTCTGGAAACAGATTGGGAAAAACAAATATGCATGAAATAATGTAACCTCTCTTGACTCATTCACTCTTACGCTATGAGGGGTAAGACTGCAATTGAGTTTCTATTGGGGCGACAAAGTCAAACCTCTAATCAAATCATGGACTCTTGGAGTCATCCCACCTTGATCAGGCTACGGGATTGTTTTCAAAGTTCAGATGTGAACATTTTGAATGCAAAATAAAAAATAAATACAAAATAAAATTCTAAAATGATAATGGGATAAAAATTTACTTTTGCATGCTTCAAGATGCAACACCTTCAAAGTGCAATGAACGGATTCGAGTTGCTCTTACATGTTTTGTAGAATTCAAGAGAGATCTAGGGAGCACTTCACGAAACAAATAATCATACATATTAACTGATCATTGTTATAAGCTACTGCAAAGCCTTGCATCTGATTGGCTCTGAGCAAAACTGTCAGTGAATCACTGACAGTTTGCTTCGTGAAATGCTCCCCAGAGATCAGGGAGCTACTGCCACCAATCGTTGATGGTGCTGATTTCTTTTACCTGATTGCTATTAAGAAAGCATTCATGTAAGCTAGCAACCAGAGGACCGATATCTTAAAGTCCTCTCCGAGGGACCTGGTAATGAGTATAAATGCCTTACCAAAGGGCACTAGCGCACCAAGTGGGGTCCCCAGAATCGGAAACCCTCGCTCTACCAACTGAGCTATCGCGCCTCCTGTTGGGATGCAACCTAACCAAAGCACATGAAATATCTGCGGCAAGGGTTCAAAGGCATCCAACCATGTGCGATACTCATTGTGCCACGATAAAGGCCACAAAGCTGAGGACATCTCTTCCACAAGACTTACCATGAAGCATAACATTACGATGAAACATATTCCTACTATGCTTGCAAATGGGATGAGGTATAAATGAAAGGGAAAGACGAAGCCGGGTGTTAGCTCTATGGTATACCTGAGTGGGGACAGAATGTGGAGACAAAAAAAAAATGAAATGAACAAAAAAATACCCCGAAAGTAAAATATCATTAAGACAAAACATTGAGCTAGGTCTTTAAAAAAAAATGATAGATTTAAATGGGGGAAAATGTATGAAAATTAGAAAAGGCAGTCCTGAGCAAAATAGTCAGGCATCTGTATGGTACTAAAAATGGGAGCATTGTCATGCAATGCAGGAGAGGAGATATTAAATTATACTATAAAATGAAATTAAGATTATTAAAGCTTATATTGCAAACAGAAGACCAAGAGATGGTGACATATAAATAGGGAGAGAGACAGAGAGAGAGAGAGGGAGGGGGGGAAGAGAATAAAATCAGAAGGAGAGAGAGAGACAGAGAGGTGGAATGGCAGAAATATCCAATGTATAAAGTTTATACAGGGAGATATACCGGTACATTATTTTACCCAAAAAAAAATTTGCGGTGTTATTTTTTTAACTTGTAAAGTAAACTGACGAAATAATATAAATTGCTTTTAAAAAGTTGAGAAAGTACAGAAAGAGTGAGTGAGAATGAAAGAGATGGAAAGAGACGGAGAAAAGAAAAAGCATTGAGGGGACACTTCACAATAAATACATACATGTATTTCACAAATGACTGAAATTTGCTTAGTACATGTAAATAGTACTATGCAAATGTTATGACAGAGATACAAGCATAAAAAAAAGGTTGAACGAATCAGAAAATTCACTTCACACACATAGATACATGTACAGATTTACAAAATTCTGATTGTATAAGACCGCTCATGATACTACGAATTCAAAATTTCTTTCTATGCCAATTTTTAAAATTGCACTAGTGAAATATGTATTGTGATTGGCTGCTGGCCTGCTGACCTTGGATACTTTGGTACATGTAATTGGGATACTTGTAACTCTTATTGACAGTGCTGATCAATTATAAATTTAAAAAAACCAACAACATACATACACATTGCATGTATAAGCTTTCTGAATCAATAAGGACATTTTGTTTTGAAGTGCTGCTTTGCATATTAAATCAAATGGTGAAAGTGCACATAGACAAACTTGTATCTTACAAAAAACACATGATGCCACACTGAATGATATACACTGTAATCCCATACTGCCATTGCAAATTTGACATTCAACAATCAATACCAATACTATTCCAAAATTCAATTTCCAAACTGTACATTGATAAAATGTCAGATTTGGAGACGGGGAGGGGGGGCTACAAAAATCCTTGTCTTGCAATAGTTGCAGGTTAGCTGGCATTTTAATAGAGCGACACTAGTCTACAAAGACAAAATTGGTGCTATCTAGAGGTGGAAGAGAGTAACAACATATTGCCCCATAATGCATCATTCTGCCATTTCAAATGAAATCAAATGCACCTTTAATAGTTGGGGCAGCTTTCAAACATTAAAGATAAATAGTGCTGAAGAGCCTGTATCAGTATGTACTGGGGAAAGTGGTGCATTATTTACTTGAAGAGCACAGAAAATGTATTCACATTACGCATACCTGACTGTCAACATTAATTTTAGAAATTTATAATCCTACTCTGATCACGCAATTCCATTTTTTTTTTCATGACGGTCAACACCCTTGCCGAAAGATGATCAAAATTCATAAACAGCTGCGAGCGAGGAAAGCGAGCAAATGAATAATTTTTTCAATACAAAAGTCTCATCTATTATATGGGTCCACTGTACCGTCCACATCTACGCACTCTCATTCCAATCTCAAAAGACAGCACTTTGCAAATGAGTGCTGAGGTGTTACATCATTTTGATAGTTAAAATCCAGTACATATACACACATGTAAAGTGCAGCTGTGAAGGGAACATTTATAGATGTACAATATAATTTTGAAATGATGGTGAAATTATACACTGTGCGTATTTGACAACAACTTCAGGTGTGACAATGCAAGTTTAAAATGTGCATGCGATTTTAGTGGTTACTTGCGTACAACACTTCTTGATGAGAGTTAAGGTTTAGTTTGATCATTTTAAGACTGTCCGTAGTGTAATATATGCTTTCATGGGAAATTTGACATCTACATGTAGATGGGGATGACTTCATCCCTCATCAACAATTGGTCTTAATGAATTACCCTCAAGGCAAATCATGAATTACAACCAATAGATGAAATGCAACTGTTGTATGCCTCATGATAATGTCACTATTTCATTACCCATAGTCCAAGATTTCTGACATAAAGCAAAGGGATGTCGTGTGGGTAAATTTTGTTACTCAATGTAAGCCCCAAAAATAAAGCTACAGGTCTGTAAAATAATATATATTGCTTCCAAAAGAGCCTTGTGTCAGAAATGTATGTACATGTACCTGTAGAATATTATATTCCTCTTCCTGGCTTTCGAAAAACGATCTGTAATTTTATAGGCCATTACATTGTTCTGCGATCCAGTTAAACACAGACCATGATCTGTGTTAAAATTATGGGAAGCCAAAATGTCCAAATTTGGTTTACATTCTATGTTTCCTATGTTCACTGTGCTATTCTTTATAGTGAAGTCAACTACCGGTATCTTAATCATTCCTAGACAGAGCCAGGCTCTACGAATGGTTTGAGTGTCTAAAATACATGTATCATGAACTCTACTGTTTGAAATTTATGTGACAATTGGCAGGTTGGCTCTCTATACATGTAGTTAACCCAAAACTTTATGGAGCAGAGTTTAATTTCAAATCTGACTTATATACTGGCCACAGTGTCAATTTGTCATTTCAGTGTCAATGGATGAATTACTGTGAGTACAGTTGCCCCCTTTCATTATATTGTAATATAAGAAGGCATTTATTTGGTCTGCGAGAATATATTGATAATGTGCAGGACTTGGTGTAATACAGAACTGTATCAATTCAATATCAAATGGAAATAGTAAATATTAGGTGAGATAGAGCATTTGTTCAGTAATCATTTATACTGGATGCAACATGGAATGTGCGGTGGTGGGGGGAAGGGGGGGGGGGGATTGTACATTATACATGTAGCTTGTTAGGGGAACACAAATGAACAAGGCCCTGTTATGGTAGTAGTGTGTAGAAGGGATAGTTTACACATCAATTAATTTCACAACAAAAAGATCAATGAGCTGAAGTGGAATCTGATGCTCTTGAATATATACAGGTTCCAATGCATTGATATATCTTGGGGCTTTGTAAAAAAAATAAAAATATGATAATAAATGTTGAAATAGGAAAACCATTCACATCATAATGTGCACTATGTGCTCTCTACTTTCCTCTCTGAGCAATTTGATTTTTCTAAACAATTTTTTTTTACAAGTCCCAAGATATATATGCCTTATCTACTCCAGTATCACAAAATGCTAAATTAATACTTTCTAAATTTCTTTTAAACAAGCAATACATTGTGCATGTATGAATATAGTTTCTGATGCAGTATGTGCATATATATATTTGCACTCACTACTCAGACTGAAATAAATACCCATCTCCACAAAAAGAATCAACATGAATGATATCGAAATTACAAGGAAACAACATCTAATAAAATATTGCATTTCATACCAAGCAAAGATAGAAAGAGGGATAGGCATGTTATCAGTTACTGTGTACATGTACATTATATTCTGTTTAGGATAATGTTGAGACTGAATTTCACGTATGATTCCAAAAATTCCAAAGACCACATGGATTGGCTTTCATTCCATTGTGGGTTTCATGACATCATAATCAGGTGACTGGGTCACATGACAGCAGGAAATCGTCAATAGTCTCAATTATGTATCATGCTGAATGATCACGATGCCTTATTAAAAGGCAGTGTCACTGGGTTGAACAAACTTGTTCATGTTGTGCCTGCTCTACTCTACATGTATGCACTATGATGCATTGCAGGGGCGGATCCAGGGATTTTCCAAGGGGGGGGGGCACATTTTCCCCCGAGGAAAAATTTGACAAGCAAAAAAGTCTTCACTTTCAAAGGGGAAGGGGGGGGGGGCCAATACTTCCATTTTAACGGCATTTTGACATTACAAATTTTAACTGTGCCTCTCAAGAAGCGGGGGGGGGGGGGGGGGGGCACGGGCCGGCTGTGCCCCACCCCTGGATCCGCCACTGATGCATTGTAAGAAACTGCCACTGGGAAAGTATTAATTTTAAAAGAAAAAAAAAGATTTGGTAAGGGTGGGCTTGTATACAGCTGTATGGGAATTTTAAAGGATGCGCCCTTTCAACAAGGTTAACTTTATCTTCATCCTCATACCGTCAAACCAAACAAGTTTGTAATTATCAGAATTATTATGGGAATCATGAGTTGTGTGCAGGTTTTTCCTGGACTCATCATGACAAAATTTTGTGTCAATTATATCATTGTTATGTAGAAGAATTTAAACACATGTAGTGTATTCTCTTCATGATATACTAATACAAAGAAACTTTCCACATGATGTGAAATTGTATTTTGTTCTATTGTTCTTCACTTTTTATCTGTCTTTCCTGTGGTCCTGTTTTAATTTCCCTTTAAGAGTTAAAAACAATTAAGACAAAATGAGAATGCAACAAATTATACTCAAACAGAAAGTAAAGAGCACAATTTATTTCCTGACTTTAAAGGAGAATGAAACCCTTGAAACCAGCTGAATCCATATCAAAGAGAAAAATCAAAGAAACATATTGTTGAAAGTTTGAGGAAGATTGAATGAATAATAAGAAAGTTATGAGCATTTGAATATTGAGATCACTAATGCCATGTAGATCCTCCCATTGGCAATGCGACCAAGATCTGTGATGTCACACACTTACAACTCCCTCATTGCTTTAGTACTTATTTCACTTATATTCTCACTTTTATAGAATCTATCACAAGGTGAGGTGTTCTCTTTATGAGAGGACAAGTACAGAGGTTTCACAACATTATATCATTGATGAATGAGCAAAAAGAGATGTTTTGGGGTATATTTTCAGTGTCCAAAAGGGGAGAGTTGTTCATCTGTGATATCATAGATCTTGGTTGCGTTGCCAATGGGAGGATCTCCATAGCATTAGTGATCTCGACATTCAAATGCTCATAACTCTTCTATTGCTAGTCCTATTTTACTCAAACTTTTGTTGGTCTTATTCTTTGATTTTTCTGCTTTCACAAAAGCTAACTTGCTCCAAGAGTTTCATTCTCCTTTAATATTACATACAGTTGTGCAGAGTTCAGCAGTTCAGAGTTTGGATTTTGGTAATATCTCCATACATGTACTTTGTGAAACTGGAATAAAAAGGGCTGTCATTATGTACATGTACATACATGTACATGTAATGCATTTAAAGTAAATCATGAATTTCAAACAGAGGTCAGATCAAAAGAATGAGACTGAGTGAGATTTTGCTCCTATGTAGCCAATTTTTTTAATTTATCTATTTATTTTTTTTGGGGGGGGGAGTAGTGCAAGAATATTTTAAAACCTTGTAAAGTTCAGTTTGCCTGCATGAAGTCCTTCCTTTTTTCTACACTTGCGGACTTTGTACATACTCCTCAAAATTTAATTACATAAACTTCAACACAAACTGATAAAAACAACAAAATCTCAAAAGAACTGCATACATGTACACACGTACAATTTTGTTTATGTTCACAATTACATTTTGCATTTCACTTCATCCCTACATGACTGTACCTTTGTTCATTAGGGTTTTCTTTTCTTCTTTTTTTCTGTTTTTTGTTGCTTTCTTTAATGAAAATGAGTGAAAATATTGCTGCTCTTATTTGTATTGCTTACTGTTTATTTATCTAATCAATCATACATTAAAGTTGATATGATAAGTATTTGATGATAGGGCAACAATTGTTTTTATCTCTGCATATACATGTAGAAAGCATACTTTGACAGCTATAACCCCCCCAAAAAAAAAAAAAAAAAAAAAGGTGGGGGGGGGGGGGAATTGAGTCCAATATTAATGCACAACTTCAAATTTGAAACTGGAACTTCTAACTTACAAGCATGTACATGTATTTAATGTAAATCCCTTTATAAGCCTCTTACATGTAAATCCTTAAGGACTTTTACAGTTTCAACAGGATTAAAGAGTGGAGCAGACATATTCAAGAATGAATGTATGGGATAGTTTTTATTCAAAACAACCATTAATCCTCTTTCTATCTTTGCTTGGCATCCTATTCTTTTTCCTTCATCTCTTAACATGTATCATTCATTCCTTCTTTTAAAAATGTTACAGTTCATTGGTAGGCCGGGAGTCCACAAGAACAGTGCTGCTTATTAGGATCACAAGATCATATACCTTACATCAAAACCAACATGCAGGCAATGTGAGCAGAAAGGCAAAGTAACTGCTTACCATTGGAACTTTAATAGTCCTCTATTAAAGAGGTGCAATCAAAATTCATAATAGATTATATAATGGCATGCAACTGATTGGTGTTTTGCAGGGCCATGGTAAAATAGTCCTTTGACAGTATTTGGCATAAAAGTGGCAAATTACCAAACCCTGTTTCACAACATCTTGCAATCAATTGCAATTTTGAAGCATGAATTCTGATTGGTAAAGTGGTCAGTCTTTTGAGCAAAACATGCATGCAACAATTAGATCAATTTGAATTGCAGGTTTTATACTATTCATCTCTACTGAGTTTACAGATCCCTGGATGTGCTGTACATGTATGACAGTACTCAATGGCCTGTATTCTGAGTCCTGGGCCCCGTCTTACAAAGAGTTACGATTGATCCGATCAATCACAACTATGGACGGCCAGCAACGTCAACATCTTATTATGCATGTTTTTCAAAATATTTTATAACTATGATGCATATTTCAGGCATTCATTGTTTTTTTGAAAATTCACTGTGCATCTCTTTGTTTACAAAGGACATTGTGCCAATATCCTGGACAAAAAATTATAACACTGATGGATTTCCATAGAGTTACGATTGATCGGATCAATCGTAACTCTTTGTAAGACGAAGCCCAGTTTAACTGGAAGAGATTGGTGTCATATTTGGTTACCAGTATCCATATTCAAACCACAACTTTGTACCAGAATTTAAATCAAACCCGACTTAAGAATACAGGCTCGTATCTGTCAATACTTCATCTACTTCATTGACCTTTTCAGCATCTTTTCATACATCATGTATGAACTGCCAGAAAACAAAATAGCAAATCAACTTTGTTATCACTGTTGCTCGTTGGTCTACAAGGTTGTTGGTCTTGTCATCCTAGCAAGCCAACGGTCTCATGGACTCTCGGTCTCATGACCTGCCGGTCCCATGAACTTCATGGACAGTCAGTCTCGTGAACTGCCGTTCCCATGAACTTCATGGACAGTCAGTCTCATGAACTGCCGGTCTCATTAACTTCATGGACAGTCAGTCTCATGAACTGCCGGTCTCATGAACTTCATGGACAGTCAGTCTCGTGAACTGCCGGTCTCATGTACTTCATGGACAGTCAGTCTCATGAACTGCCGGTCTCATTAACTTCATGGACAGTCAGTCTCATGAACTGCCGGTCTCATGAACTTCATGGACAGTCAGTCTCAAGAACTTCATGGACAGTCAGTCTCATGAACTTCATGGACAGTCAGTCTCATGAACTATCGGTCTCATGAACTTCATGGACAGTCAGTCTCATGAACTACCGGTCTCATGAACTTCATGGACAGTCAGTCTCATGAACTGCCAGTTCCCAAAACTTTCAGTCTCCTGGACTGTTGGTCTCATGAACTTTCGGTCCCATAAACTTTCAGTCTCTAGGGGGGGGTGTTTCACAAAGATGTAAGTATGACTTAAATGCTGACGCGAATCTGAAATACAACGCGCAATCTAATTGATCAATGCGCAGTAGTGCGCGTCTTTTTGCATGATCTGACCAATGCGGTTATGCCTTTTATAACGCACGCAACTAGGCATTTAAGTGCGACTCAAAGTCATACTTAAATGTTTGTGAAACACTCCCCTGGACTGTTGGTCTTGTGAACTTTTGGTCCCATGGACATTCAGCCTCATGGGACTAACTGAGAAGTATAGATATATCTCAATTTTTAGAAATACATACCCGGTGGTGTAGTTCATCCCTTTCAATGTCGTTCCAGCATCTAAGCCAACAAATACTGAAGGTATATACACACTCTTCGAAACTATGGTAGTGGCAAGAGAACAAATCAAAGAAATAATATATCCATCAAAATCATATTGGTTAGAATTTTTAAAGTACCATTGTCAATAATGCATTATTATTGTTTGAGGGGGAAGTCCAACCCAACAAAATGTTCATATTTGAATAAAAAGAGAAAATCAAATAAGCCTTTTAAAATTTGACGCTGAAAATTGGACTGAAAAGGGATGTAAAACCAGACATTTTAACATTTCCCTCATTTTTCACATTAAACAGTTATCGGCACAACACAGAAACATGCAAACAGAGAAGTCGATGATGCCATCTACTATTTTCTTTCTATTTCATTCTATTATTTCTACAATAGGTTTTGTTGGGTGGACTTTCCCTTTAATAGCTATGAATCTTTAATCTATACCAATTTTGTACCTGATTTGAACTAACAGTCTATATAATCAGTGGAACTATTTATGAACCAAATGTATGTGTTTTTGCTTAAAGGAGAATGAAACTCTTGGAGCAAGTTAGCTTTTGTGAAAGCAGAAAAATCAAAGAATAAGATCAACAAAACTTTGAGAAAAATAGGACTAGCAATAAAAGAGTTATGAGCATTTGAATGTCGAGATCACTAATGCTATGGAGATCCTCCCATTGGCAATGCGACCAAGATCTGTGATGTCACACACGTACAACTCTCCCATTTGGACACTGAAAATATACCCCAAAACATCTCTTTTTGCTCATTCTAATCATATGACAAACGAGTCATCAATGATATAATGTTGTGAAACCTCTGTACTTGTCATCTCATAAAGAGAACACCTCACCTTGTGATAGACTCTATAAAAGTGAGAATATAAGTGAAATAAGTACTAAAGTAATGAGGGAGTTGTACGTGTGTGATATCACATATCTTGGTCGCATTGCCGTTGGGAGGATCTACATGGCACTAGTGATCTCAATATTCGAATGCTCATAACTTTCTTATTATTCATTCAATCTTCCTCAAACTTTCAACAATATGTTTCTTTGATTTTTCTCTTTGATATGGATTCAGCTGGTTTCAAGGGTTTCATTCTCCTTTAATAAAGAGGACCAAGGCAAAAAGTACCTTTTTATGATGATGTAATCTTTTTTTACGTAAACCTTGAGATTGAATAACCTCACACAGAAGAATCACCACCTATCAACATGTTTGTCCTCATAACTTTTGAGTATACAGTTAATAATAAACAACTTCAATAGGAGCCCTCTAAACATCGACATTATAGAGATAAGAAAGGGTGCTGGACGAAATCCAAATAACCTTTGATTTGTAAGACAGACTTTGATCTGTTGCTATCTCATAATATTCGTCTTCTTCCTACAGTTGTACATGTAATCTTTTCTCTTTATTCTATTTTTTTGTTTGAATACCAGGATTTACATCATAAAAAATAGAAAGAATTACATAGTACAGATTTTGTGACCTCTTGCCCCCCTCCCCAATCCCAAGACAAAGCTTGGCGTTTGATCATGGGACTGTAGACTGACCATACTGTACACTGTACATGATAATTAATGGAATTAATTTTTAGGCTTGGCTATACCTGAACATAGATGATAATAAATAGATTCAATCTGGAAATCAGCCTAAAGAATGATCAATTGTTACGTTTTATGAAAGGGGCTCAAGACACCATCTCCTCAAAGCAAGAGCTCTGGTGGGTGTTTCATAAAGCTCCTTGAAAGTTACGACTTACGAGTAATTTTACGAATGACAGGTGATCTTTTCTTAGGAGATACATGTAAATCCACACCAATGAAAATTTGGTCCCACTCCCATCTATTACCTCAAGAAATGATCACCAGTCGTTCGCAGTCTATCGTAACTTACAAACAGCTTAATGAAACACCCACCTGGCGCTAAAGGGAAGCTTTGAACATTTAAGTTCAATACTAGAATATGTGAAATGGGCAGCGTTGCTCAATGAAACTATATACAAATTGTATATCCTGAAAGTGAAAACCTCAAAATACATGTAGCTCATATCAGACAAGATGTAATTGAAGTAAATGCTACCCTTACACATTCCAGGTACATGTACATTGTACAAGACTGAAACCGCTAACCAAAATTGTTGTTTCTCATTCATTTCATTTATCAGTTCCAAAAATTCACCCCAAACCATGGTATGGATTACAATACATTGGATTAGGTGATGACCTGATTCTACCATGCAAAATGAACAAGTTATTTCCAGGAACATGACAAGCTTGTATTAATTTCATTGCAAAAAAAAGGTTTATTTTGTGGATAACTTACAGATACTACCACTCATTGTGGTGAGGATATTTCCTTCATCGTTGTACACGATAGCCCCGACGTACCCTGCCTGCTGGGCATTAAAAACCTGCATGCATATTGGACAAAGCATTTATAAAACGTGACTATTAATTTCTAACATGTTGGATCAGGGGCCCGTTTCGTAAAGGACTTGCAACTGTTGTAACTTTGCCATAATGGCAACTACCATGGTAACAGGGCTCAGCAGCCAATCAGAATCAAGGTTACCATGATAGTTGCCATAATGGCAAAGTTACAACAGTTGCAAGTCCTTTATAAAATGGGCCCCAGTTCATGGAATAAATACACTAAAGACTAATAAAAAACTATTGAAGATACATGTACATGTATCAAAGAAGCTTGAAAATCCATGCACATTCTCTTTGAAAGTATACATCAAAATCAGGTCATATGCTCAGTGCATGTGATATCTGTGAGTTAGAATAGATGTCAAAATTCATAACTATGCAAAAGGAAAAAATGAAAAAAATATATATTTCAAATGTTAAAAACAAAAGCAGAAAATGTTTCATAAATTTCATCAATGCATATGGATTTTATTTAAACTGCTCATTACAAAAACAAACCTCAATCGTTTTTAATGCTAATAAATTGCTATATTTTATCAGCAACAAAACTCATCATAATTTTGATTTTTTGTTTTATTCATCTTAAAATTCACGATACCAGGCCCTGGTCCTAATGAACCCTGGGTAAAGCTGGCAAATCATCAATTCAGATGATTCACTGAAAACTAAAATAGATTTCAAGAAATTGCAGACCAATAATATTTCATGAATGTTGTCCATCTCACTTTATGATTGAATATCTCACATTCTTATTAAATCACACCCCCCTGGAATAAAAAAAAGGAAAATATAACAATTTGAATAGGATAGACCATATAAAAAAATGAAAACATCAAAAAATGATTGAAAATATGAATAAATAATGAATAAATAAAAAACGAAACAAATAAAAAAATAAATAAACAATGAAATGAATTCATTTTTAAACAAATAAATAAACAAACATAAAAAATAAGTATTTGAAAATAAATAAATAAATCTGGTTCTTCTCAGAATACACACCTTTTTATCAAAGTCACATTTGCCTCTCTTGATGAGAGCAAAGTACATCTCTGAAGTGTTTCGTAGATGAACTGGAGGTTTGTCTATCGGCTGACATGCTTCGCTTGGATTGGCTTCCACCAACCAACCCTGCATGGGAAATTCAGAAGAAAAAAAATTTAAAGGAAGGGAAAAGAGAGATAAGGAAGGAAATATGAAAAATTGAACCATTGTTGGAAGGATAACACTAAAAAAGAATGAGTGTTACAAATGAGAATGCATGATAGGAAATTATCATTTAGGGGATATTTTCACATTGGGGCTATTTCCATTTTTTATTGGGGGGGCTCATCATGTTATTAAAGTCAAGGGCTATTTTTCCCCAATGAGCAATATGAATTATGCGGTAAATGCAATTATCAGTATTCTGCCATAACACGAGAGCTGTCCCAAGGCATATTTCTTTGATAAATTTTAAGGGAAATTTGGAATGTAATGAGGGCAGACCTGTTGCACGCCACTACATGCACATGTACATGTATTTACAATGCTTTATAAAGAATGTATATTTTACTACACAGAAAAGGATGAAGAATAGTGAAAAATGATGAATCAATAATTTTATAGTACAGCATCTTTATTTTGTTAAAGAAGCAAGTACATAATGTACACCCCTCATGGATATATTAAAATTTTGTGCAATTTCCTCTGCTTCACTATCCTATTGAATGAGGTTAGGGCCCGGGGGGGGGGGGGGGGCACTTACATTGACGAGTGGATACCATGCACGACCAAAAAAAACATGTAAAAGGGATCTTTTTCAAGATAGGGCATGTTACGTACGTAAAGCACCTAATGTAATAAGGGTGTCAAAACTCAAAAACCCTAAAATACTTTAAAAAGGGTATCTATTTCGCTAGGAAAGCTACGTGTTTAGGGTCAAATTTGTGAGGGTATAAAAAAGACTATAAAATATTTCATAAAAGGATGTACTTTTTGCCCCAGTCAACACTACGCGTTTGTGGAGTCCGATTTGCACGAGATGGAACCGTACTAAACGCAATGATGTAAGTAAAGGTAAAACCGAATTAAGATATCGCTGTACAGGGGTTCAATTCAGGAAATACTTGCCAAGAGTAGCATTTTGTTTCCAATACTTGTGAAGGGTAGAGTTTCACACGGCAATACTTGGGGGTGCATTTTCAGAATATGGAAAATACTTGTTTAGGGTGCTTTTCGAGACCCCATGGTCGCGCATGGTAACCACTCGTCACGGAAGTGCCCCCCCCCCCCCCCCGGAGCCCTAACCCCCGGGGGTTAGGGCTATTCTGTCATCTTCTTGATTCTTTAAATCATTTTAGTTCTGTTGTACAGATGAAGGGCTACACAATAATAATATGATGATTATGTGAGGGGAGTACTCAAATACGAAAGTTGATGCCACAATATACACAGAGATGCCAAGTTCAAAACAATGTTATGCGTGAGATTTTCATGACTCGGCGTCTCTGCGCGCGCGCAGCCAGTACTTACACTTGTACATTTTGAAAAGGCGCGCGCACAATGCACGCGCGCAAGATATGGGCTTCATCATGATATCGATCCATGCTACAAAACCATGCGATGCACGCACGCGATTCATCATATCACGTACTACTTGTGCGCTGACTGCACTCTCGATTCGTCTCACGTGCCGGGGTAGACGCGACGGCGGTCGGCCAGTACGTATAATCTAGCGAATAATGCTACTTTTTCTCTTTTTTTTTCTGTCGGGTCCCAATGCGTGAGAAAAATGGGTGCAATGCGTGAGAAAAATGGGTGCCATGCGTAAGATCGTGAGACGGACCCTGGATGCGTGAGTCTTACGCACAATGCGTGAGACTTGGTAGCTCTGTATACATGTAGTTAATGTTTCAAAGGGAATGGAAATCACATTTCACCATCAGCAAGAAGATTGAGATTTATATTACATGTAAGATGTAAAAATTATATGAGCTCAGATTAAATTAATAAAGCATTCAAACGAGAAGAAAAAAAGCAACATATCATTTTCAAGATTAACAGAAATAATCAGATCAGCCACAATAATGACGATGTACATGGATAACATCACAGATACAAGTAGGTATGAAAAGGGGAAGGAAAAGGGAATTTAACTTCAAGCTCAACATTGAAAAGGGGAAATCAAATACCATTAAGAAAGTTTTTTTTTAGTATTTCATGAAGTGAAAAATAAAACGAACCATTTGGCCGTCTGGGTCGGATCCAAATGCTGCTGTGACTGACTGAAAACGTTGAGTGTCATTATGTGGAGAAGTCTGAACACAAAAACAAAAACAGAAGAAAAACATGACATGATTAATCTTGTCTTTCAAGCATAAAAGACACTCTAGAATCTACTGTATTACAATTTCATGAAGCTTGGCACACTACTCTCCAGAGCAGGATCCTGGTTTGAATTCAAAACATGTAGGCCTACATGTAGTCTACAAGGGGGGTATTTTCACTCTGGGTCACAACATGTGTAAAAAAAGATAATTACATAATGTTCAATATTATTGTGAGAAAGCAGTATTTTCCATGTGTATTTAATACTATTATTTTGTTTAAAATGTAATACATGTTAACTCATAGTACAAACAAGTACATGTACGTGGGCCTACATATGTTTGTGTAGTAATTCTGCAGGAAGTAGGGACTCAAGAGCTAGACGTATAAATACATGACTGATTATCGAAAAATAAAATCCTTCCCAAACCCCGCAGATAGTATTAAAGCCATAAGGTTTCGGTTATGAGAAGCCTGGATTATATAAAAGGCAAAGCTAAAAAATAAATAATCATCCATCATTCCTGCACACATTGTGCTGGAAATGTGTCTGTGTTTGTGGGGGGAGGGGGGAATTTATGCTGTAAATCTACTTTTGTAAACCTACAATGTACACAACAGACTGAGATGCATAGGGCCTACAACATGTATCAGTCAGACCGCAGGTCCCTATGCTAATGAGCAAAAAGGCCAGATTCATCCAAATCATCTCGTGGCTGAATCCTCCTCTTTGCAAAATCTCGTGATTCGTGAGATTTTCTTTCTCTAAGAATTTACCTGTTTTAATCTTAAGTTAAATGAAATATTATTGCACCATCAGATAGAGTAAAAGTTACTCTTTCATATAGGTCATTTATTTTGTATACAATATTTTGTTAAATAAGTAAATTTCTGGCCCGAAAATGTGCCTCAAAACTGAATTTTCTTCCCCTGTTTTCTTTTGCAAATTGTGCAAAACTTTTTATTTTGAGCCTCAATAATATCTCTATCACCATAAAGCTGAATTTCTGTACTTTCTCACAATGCCACTCTTGATATGCGGCACCTTTTAATCGGGTCAAGATCACACTTTTCCCACCAAGGTACAAGACGAGATTTCTGAAATTTTGTACTTGCATGAAATCCAGAGTTCTGATTGGCTGGATAAGGTTCACAGAACTACAGGCGCGGGGTATTTGAGGAGATTACAACATGGGAAGTGTGACCTTCCCACGAACCCAGGCACTGGGACCGTTGGAATTTGCCATTGTGTGGTCTCTTTGACCAATCAGAGTGCAGTATTCTTGTTTTCAAACTGCTTTATGTACTTGGCAAATGAAAAGTGTGATCTTGACCCGATTAGACCAATTCTTAGTTTGAGACCTATATCATTTCAAAGCATACATATTCAGCTTTATCATGATATAAAAATCATTTGGGCTCAAACAAAAATAAAGTGTGAAAATAGCAGCTTTTGTCAGGTGAAAATATTTATTTTGCAGCATATTTTAGATCAAAATTTTAACCTATATTACAAAATCTTTGAATAAATCCAAACACATGACCTGAAAGAATGATTCTTCGTCTTTACAATGGTACCAAATTCATGAAATTCGATGCACAATTAGCTCAGCAATGACCGAATGAAAAGAGGTGTTTTGGTCCGCATCAAGCTCATTAAATATGCAAAACATCTCAAGTCATGAATATCACTTGGATGAAAGAAGCCACTTTCTTGGGACCTGCAGTCTGACTGGTATGCAAATGATCATAAAACAAGGTGCAGAAAGATACAAGTACAGTGTACATGTACATGCACTGTACAATGAACCACCAATATTTTTTTGAACGTACAAATTATATATTATTGAATATTATTTTAATGACCAATTTTGAATGACTGTGATAAAAAAACCTCATGATTTTTATTACATGCATATAAAGTATATTCCATTCTTTTTTACTGTATAACCAGATTAGAAAATAATTATAAATTTTATATCAAAAATATGTTTTTGAAACCATCAAATATTCAATTTTGAGCATTCCTGGAGAGAAGCCATTTGGTAGAGTTTAAGCTGTTGCTCTAGTGAACAACAGCACTGTTTCTGCATTTAAAAAAAATAATAGAATTGGGGAGGGTGCGCTATAAAGGAACATACATTACATGTGTGCAAGTGTGCACAAGATTGTTGTACTTAACATACATGTAGAGAGACCTATTTGTACTATTAATACTAATAATATTGTACTTCTTCATGTACAAAACCAAAGGTCATTTTAACTTGCTTTTTAATAGCGCTACAGGTATATGGAATTCTCTATCAATGAAATCTAAGCTTCTTGCTACATTCTGTTACATGTATGTACATGTACATGTACATGTAGGTCAACATTTTGGCCAATATACAATATATGTACATGTATGTGTGCAATACTAGCATGGCATGGCACTACGTGCCACTGTATATGTACCAGCAAAAATTATAATTTCACCATTGATAGTACTGGTATGCCAAAGGGACGCGATCTTTCCACAGTATGCTACAGGTACAAATTGCTTGATTGCAGTCCTTTCTTTCAGGACTCCATCTCCCCTCTCCAATCTAACTTCCCTTTATAATTATTGTCTCATGATAACTTGTTGCCAATAGCAACGGTTTCCAGAGAGACCAAGTACAAAGGCAGGAATAGTGGAGGATGATGATGATGACGGACGAGGGCTCTTTCAGTTTGCAATGAAGCTCACTGAAAATAATGTAATGTTAAAATATTTCCTTGTACATGCAGTGTAAGCTGTATTAAAGGTGTTCACAATAAACTACATACTGTACATGTACATGTATTTTGCCACTATTCCATGTTTTTATCTTCATGTTATTTCCCTACTTTTTATGTTTCATGAACCAGTTTAGAGTTTAGACTCTTTATGCACTTGTATAACTTTTTTTTTTAAACTGATATCTTTTTTCATCAGGCAAGGCATTATCTGTATGATTACTTCAATACCCCCCCCCCCCCCGGTACTGGTTTAAAGTACATGTATGTAGTATGAACTATTAAAAAAATTAAAAAGTTTATACAAAAAAATGTTTACAAAGAACATGTTCACTCAAAGTCTGCTCCTCTCTGGTACCTTTCCCTCATCCAAACGGATCCAGCATTCAAAATAAGGTTACAAATTATATAAAAACGAACAAGTCTACCTCTTGGCAAAATTGAGGTAAACATAGAATGTGCGATATTGTTGCTTTCGTAATAGACGAGCCCATGTTGTGTGTAATCGATCAAATCCTGTAATTTCCTGGGCACCCAAAATGAATGAAAAACTGACCAAAATCCTCATCAAACATATATATGATGTATACGTACACAAGAAACTTCACATTTTTCTTTATTTACTCGAAATGACCAGTCATGGACTTGGTGTCGTTCATATATACCGGAGCTCACAAGTTCAAACTTTTTTTTTATAAACGACGTACTGTAATATATCAAGTCTCAAAAATTTTACATAAAAGGCAAATTGCACTTACAGCAATGACATCAGCGGCAGTATGCATGATCTCTGCACACAAGACGAGCAGGGCGACAGCAACCTGCCCGAGTTCCATCTTCATCAGATATCGGCGATACAACATCTTCATGCTATGACGAGTTCTGTCTGCTATCGGCTCAGTGCTCTCGATCCGCCTCACATGCTAGGAGACACTCCAATAGGTTGCTCGTCTGTCTCTATTCACTGGCAAGGTGAACTGCTTTACACAATTACTCAATGGACTGATGATGGGATGACGTCACTGCATCGGTAATCCAGCCCCCTTGGCGTTAGGTGATAATCCTGCGCTTGAAATGCCTAGCTGGAATGGATCAAGAAAATGTTTGAAGGATTATTTCAGGATTTAACAGCAGATTCTTAGAACTTCATCATCAACAGGTGCTTTCCTTCCACTGTACATGTATGTAGGTCAATGTAGTCTACAAATAAAGATAAATATGCCAGTTGTGGTAATGATCTCAAAATGACTTTTTACAGAATCTAATATACATGTAATGACCACTCAAGTGTCTGTTTGTACATACATGTATGAATAAAAATATGTGCCAAGGATTCTTGAAGAAATTGTGTAATTGCTGAGAAATAAGCAAAATATGTGCGGATTCGGTCATTTCCGTCGGGTCTTTATTCCAGCAATAATAATACACTGTCCCACGTGTGCCTATCTGTGTTGGCAATCTTCAGTGTGATCGTTTTTCAGCTTAGATTTTATGATTTCACAAAGTTCATTTTATGTAACTGTACCAGATCTAGATCCACGATAATATACATGTAGTAATACTTAACCTTGGTTTTACAGACTTTCTCACGAAATCAGTGTTTTACTGGTTCTACTTTCATTTAGCTTTAAAGGACATCTGTGTCAATTATCATGGGAGAAAGCAAATATATTTTTTTCCCTTCATCATCATACTATCATTTGAGCATTGGAGGACTTTGAGCAAGTTCACAATTAAATTAAATCAAGGAATACAACCCCACCCCAGCAATTATTATTTGATTATTTTGCTACATACATGTAGTGCTTTGTGAAGTACAATACATGTACATGTAGATACAACTATCTGACAGGAAAATGTGTTTCACTTAATTAGGATTCAGGAACAAATTACGGCGAACCTGGGGGGCGTTTCATGAAAGGACTTGTCGGACATTTTATCCGACAAGTCCCATTTTATCCGACAGTTACCATAGTAACAGTACCTCTCAGCCAATTGACATGAGAGAAAGATGTCAGATCTGACAACTTGTCGGATGAAAATGTTGATGAAACACTCCCCAGTATGCATTACATGTCATGGAATGTAATATTCGAATGTGTTTGCCCAACATAAATTTTTTATACTCCTTCAATACTTGGAATGGAAACCTATATTTTTCAATCTATTAATTATTTAAAGGTCAAGTCCACCCCAGGAAAATGCTGATTTGAATAAATAGAGAAAAATCAAACTAGCATAGTGCTGAAAGTTTCATCAAAATTGGATGTGAAATAAGAAAGTTATGACATTTTAAAGTTTCGCTTATTTTTCACACAACAGTGATATGCACAACTAGTTGAGTCAGTCAATGATGTCCATCACTCACTATTTCGTTTGTTTTTTATTGTTTGAATTATACAATATTTCATTTTTTATAGATTTGACAATAAGGACCAACTTGACTGAACCATATAGTATTCAACAATGCTAATTCCTCATGTTCAGGGAGGAATTAATCGTTGTATCACTTGACAATGAGGAGAAAATTAGAAAATTTCATATTTCATATAATAAAATACAAAAGAAATAGTGAGTGAGTGATGTCATCAGTCTCCTCATTTGCATACCAACAAGGTTGTGAATATAACTGTTTTGTGAAATTAAACGAAACTTTAAAATATCATAACTTTCTAATATTTTACATCCGATTTTGATGAAATTTTCAGTGTTTTGCTTGTTGGATTTTTATCCTTTTTTTCAAATCAACTTTTTGTTGGGATGGACTTGTCCTTTAAAGAGAAACACACATACTGCACACAAATAATCCCTCAAAAGGCCATGCAATGCAGCATAATAAGATCCCGAAATGAAATGACTGATCTACAGTGTTCATACTCACTTTACAAAATCTATTTTTGTAAACCTCTTTAATCCCACAACATGGAGATATACTATGGCATTTATTTGAGTAAGCATTCAGGAAGGGGGCAATTAGAAACTGACTAATCTTCCCCAGTTTTACTTGATTACTTAGTTTGACGATCGGGAATCCTGTAATTCGGGCTGTTTACCTACAGACAACACCCAATTAATAATACATCAACTCAATCAGGTTACAAATGAAATCGAGTAATTCAGACTCCATGCGCATGTGGGTAAATGTATATAGATACGTACAGGTGACTTATACGAGTATTTGAGTGGTATGAACGTATGCACTGTATGGAGCATTTAGTTTCCTTTAATATTGAAAAAAATGTTAATCCACATGTCAAAATTAGGTTCTTAAAGGACAAGTCCACCCCAACAAAAAGTTGATTTGAATAAAAAGAGAAAAATCCAACAAGCATATAACACTGAAAATTTCATCAAAATCGGATATATATAAAATAAAAAAGTAATGACATTTTAAAATTTTGCTTAATTTCACAAACAGTTTTATGCACATCCTGGTTGGTACATGTACATGTACATGCAAATGAGGAGGCTGATGAGGTCATCCACTCACTATTTCTTTTGTATTTTATATACTGTATGAATTATGATATACTCTAATTTTCTCAATGACAAGTGAAACAAAGATTGATTCCTCCCTGTAAAAAAGGAATCAGCATTTTTTAATACTATATGGTTCAGTCAAGTTAATAGTCCTCATTGTCAAATCTGTAAAAAATGAAATATTGTATAATTCAAACAATAAAAAAACTAAAGAAATAGTGAGTGATGGACATCATCATCTGAATCGTTTGCATGTCACTGAGTTGTGCATATCACTGTTTTGTGAAAAATAAGCGAAACTTCTAAATGCCATAACTTTCTTATTTTACATACATCCGATTTTTATGAAACGTTATGCTTGTTTGATATTTCTCTACATGTATTTATTCAAATCAATATTTTTCTGGGGTGGACTTGACCTTTAAAGAACTAAAAGTGTTTTTTTTTTTCCTTTATCATAATTTTTTTTTTTGGGGGGGTGGGTATAGATTGTAAATTACCAATTTGTCTACTGCCAACTCGTCCACTCACCACAAAGTCTAATTTTATTAGTCTAATGCCATTCCGCCCATCAACATTTTGTCTAACGGTTACGCTTCGTAATTCCGAAGGTTCGTAATTCCGAACCTTCGGAAATACGAACCTTCGAAATAACGAACCTTCAGAATATCCGAACCTTCGGAATAACGAAGCTTCGGAATTACGAATGTATGCGTTGTCTAACAACCATTTGATCCAATAACCATTTAGTCCAATCATCACTTCGTCTAATCACCAGTTCATCTATGACCATTTCGTCTCACAACCAGTGGGTCTAATATCCATTTGATTTCCATTCATTTCTCACAATTAACACTTAGTCCAATCAGATGAAATGGCACTAAATCGCTACGGGAAAAATGGTTTTTATTAGACAAAATGGTGAGTTGACGAAATGGCAATTAGTTCATGATAGTGGACAAACTGATGGTAGACCAAATGATAGTAGACAAGTTGATAATTGAATGAATTGGTCAATTGGCATTAATTACATATGTAACGTGGAGAAAGTTTACGGTTCACCATGTGTAATATGAAGAAGGGAAGGAAATACAGTCAGAAAGATTAAAATTGAAAGACGAGAAATGATGAAGAGAGGAAATTAGAAGTATTATTTTCTTAAAAGTGAGAAAAGTCCAGAAAAGGACTTTTACTATGATTTTTTTTTTTACATCATTAATTTAAACCACTCCCATTGAAACAAGTACAGTGTATTGTACATGTACAATGTTTTAATATTGAACTAAGAGAAATAATTCAAATAAACTTGCAACTTTTTCCCAATAAGTCACAGCTTTGCAAATCAATGCTTTAATGCAAAACTACATTAGTACCCAAACTTTTGTTTATCTCGCAATCTTTTAACTTTCACAGTAACTACATGTACATGTAAACATGCTCTGAATAATAGTTTTATTTGCTTAATAGGGCAAGTCCAAGAAAAGGTCACCCCAGGAGGCCAAATTTCATCTTTAAAAAGAAGTTACAGTACCTTTGGTGGGGTAAGAAAGCCAAATGTTGAATTTTAAAATTTCATTAAGAAATATTTGATAATATGCATATTTATGCTAATTTGGGGCACCTAATTTGCATAATTGGTAAAATGGGCGATACGTATGGGACAATTATAAAAACTCATAGAAAATAAAAACAAAACTTGTGAGATTTAGTCGGTGGGACATGGACCCCCTAACATCTTATTACTTTTGGGGGGAAAAAAGTGGTGTCATCTAATTAACTATGCAAATTAGGTCTTGTCCAAGGATGGAATGTCCCATACGTAACATTTTGAGGATGTTTTTTTAAGTTATTTCTCATAATACAATACTTGTATTGTTGCATCTCTGGGAAGTTCTAATATATTAAGTATGAAAATGTTATACCACAAAAAGTTTCAAAAATAGAGTTCACTTTTTAATTAAAAGTTAATTATAAATTGTTATGTATTGGACAACATGTTACGTATGGGACATTTACACACAATGTCAATGGGAAGACTTGTGTACAAAGTGAACGGAGAAAAACACATTTCATGAGTGCTTTAAAAATGATTATTTACCTTTTCTTTAGTTTTTAAAGACTGATTTGTTATGAATACTGCTTAATGAAATCAAAGCGAAAAAAATGTGAAAATTGAAAAAAATAAAAAACAATAGAAATATCTGTACATAAGAAATTCATGAAACCATGAAAAACAAGAAAAAAAAATGTTGAGATGGCTAATTTCCTTTTCAGTCATATAAAATATGTCTCAATAGAACATTTTAAAGGAAAGAAACTCTTTTGTTATTTCCATATTTTAAATGGGGAAAATTGTGTACGTTCTCTATGGGGACAAAATGTCCCATACGTAACATGTCATTTAATAATTTGTTTAATTAGAGTCTGTAATTAGAGGACTTTGGCTTATGACATGAAACTTGCCTTAGATATACTAGAGTATTGTGACTTCTATCACACTATAAAGTTACAAGTTGTCAAATGAAATAATTTCTGAGAATTCTCAACTTGAAAAAAATAAAAATTGTCTTTTTTTCTGCGTCCCATACGTAACGGCATATCTTTTCTCTCTGAAAGGTCAAGGTCAAGGTCATATGTCACCATTTTTTGCAGGATTATTCTTCTCCTAGATGTCTACCATCATGAGGGTATTCAATCTAATCAAAGTCATTTAACACTATTTTTCAGGTCATTAAAGCCTCTGAAATGTCGCATACGTAACGCGCGCGAATTCTTGGACTTGCCCAATAATGGAATGAGGTAATAAAAATACGATGATCAACAAAACATGCAAAATATCAATTTTCATTACTGCAATTTAGTTTTTGACCTAAAATTACCAGAAGACTGATCAAATCACATGTACAGTAGACTCCTGGGGCCGATTGCATGAAAGGGTCTTTGCAAGAACCGTCTTTCGTGTCGCCCATTTAATATGATGCGCCATGTGAAACGCATTTTAAATAAATTACCTGCAAACATATTTTATTCATCCGTTAGTAAATAAAATCTTTGTTTATAAAACGATGTGATATGTATGTATCATGAAATTGTATACAAATTGATTTAAATGCTAGCTATTAACAAATTTTATTTGTTTATCATACATTTCAGAAATATACCGCATACAGCGCATCATAAAAGATGGGCGACACGAAAGACGGTCCTTGGAAAGACCCTTTTGTGCAATTGGCCCCTGTACCTCACTTTTTAATTCACTAAAAGCTGATACATGAAGTTACATAAAGCTAACATATTAAATGTATTTTAATTAGGTTTGAAATTAGAACGATTGAAATTTAAAACAAACTTAGATTAATAATTATTCAATATAAATTATTAGACAAATTATAAATTCCCTTATTTGATAATAAACCCAAAGTTTATTGACCTCAAATAACATCGACCTTTGCTTGGATACATTTTTCAGACCTCACTGTATAATCAAGAGCTGGACAGAGAGAAACAGAAGATCCTGCATCCAGAACTAAACCTTTAATAAAGTAACCTTATGTATATATTCATTTGATAATAACCTCACACAAGTTTCATTTAATGATCTAAAACACCAACACATAGTCATAGACCAACCAAAAAATTACACGGGGGCGGCGGGCGAATTCGCCCCGGAAAGTCCAAAAAGAGCCCCGGAAAAGGGCTGAAAACACTCACACGAGGGCGACTGCAAAACTCATAATCGCCCCCGTCAACACTGTATATTTATGTAGCATTTCATGCATACGTACGTGATTGCATTTAAATTATACATTATATTGCATTTAAATGTGGGCAATTCCATGGAAAATGTTCACTTTCGAGAAAAAATGAAGTTTCAGATTTCACTTAAGCAGTCAAATTTTCTTAAAAAGTAATCTATAAAGTTTCAATTTCCAATAGAAAAATCACAATATTGATAAAATTTTGTGTTTTTTTCCATCATCAAAAAAATAAAATAATAAATTGCAAAATCTAAAAAATGTGGCTATTTTTAAACAATTCATCTTTCCTGTCTCTACTAAAAGCAAATAAGGTCCCACAGGTCTCTTTTAACTTTTGTATCGATGATTAATGTTTAAATCAACAGAAAATCATTGTTATATTTCATGCCATTCATCAATTTTAGAGAAATCGATCTTCAGATTAATGTGATTTCTTTACCATTATCAGTGTCATGTCCGTTACGTTTTTCACTTAAAGTTTTCACAGCTTACAGGAAATTTGTCTGAAGGTACTGCAGATTCAGATTCTATGTTAGAATTAAACCCCCTACCATGTGTAGCAATCATTTTCCCTGACCACTTCTCATTTTCATAAAAATGGCGTAACGGACATGACAATTCGCGTAACGGACATGACACCTAATATATGACAAAAGGCAGCATTCACAAAAACAAAATATTAGGCTCAGTGTCACAGACTGTGGTCAGTCTCAATTGTTGAGGATAGCTGGATGTAATAACTCCTAGAATCTGCATGTCATTCTAGCTATTTTTAGAAGTTGGTAAATGATGAAAGTTCAGCTCTTGTTCTGGTATATTTTTCTGAGAATTAACGGTATGCCACATAATATTAGGATAAGATGCAGCTAAATCTGGCAACATACTCAGATCACAATCTGCATCATTTGTGTTTGAACAATAATTGATTATCTTAGGTGTTTGCACTGACAGTTTGGAGCATGATAAAACTCCAACTTGTGAATTCATGAGATCTTTGATGACATTGCTTCAAAGTATCTGACTTTCACCAACCCTCAACTTCTTCAGTGATGGCACTGGCTCACATTTAAAACAAGTTTGTAAATATTCAGATATCTGTGTTACATGATGTAGCTCTATGAATCCATGAATCTACAGTGGCACTTCTTCATATCACAAAGCAAAGAGGCTGTGGAAGGAATGTGGCGCGATCAATAAATTATGTCATCATAGTATTTTGGTCAGCCATAATCATGATTTGAATGATGTATCTTCATTTGTACACAAGCAGCGCAGACAATACAATGAAATTAGATACAGCCACATTTGTCAGCAAGCAAGATCGTAAGATTTAGTACATCCAAGATTTGATGAAAGGATGATTATACCAAGGATCTTTATTTTGAATGAAAAAAATCTCAAAAGCGATTTTACAAACATTCCGATTACCTTATAACTCGTACATAATCGATAATGAAAGACTGGTTTCCAGGTACTGCTCAGCTATTAAAATTTAAAATCCTTTTTAATATCATTTTTTTAATCTTGAAATTGACATTAATACTAGTACATATTCTTTATCATAAAATACATTTTATAATACAGGTGTATGTTCATCTTAGATTTAATCAGGTCTGGTACATTTTGTTTTCTTCTCACAAAAAATCTGATTTGCTCTTCTCAGTGTGCCTATGGTACTATTAAAGCATTGTATTCTATATAAAATTATCATGTGGGCTATAGCTATTAAATTAATAATACCTGCCAAAAGTGCCAATAATATCTACATTTTTTTCTTAAGAATGATAGTAAAGGTACTTTGCTGTTACATAATTACATTCATTATTCATATTTCTTTCATTTTGCAACTAAGAAGTGCTGATGAAGTTCACTTCGGAAGGGTGTCATGTCCGTTACGCTAGTGTATATTGTCAAATAGTAAGCCATGAATAAAAAATAATCTTTACTATCAACTTTTTCTCTTTTAATTAGATGTGGCGGATGGTAGTAACTGGAAAATAATCATTTTACTGGTGTAAAAGAAATTTTTCCAAATATTTTTTTGTTTTATAAATATTGTACGCAAAGCCCCCCTCTCAAATTGCAAAATAATAGGAGATATTACAGATTACCAGTTATGATGTGTGTCTCTAACCTCTAGCCTTAACAAGTAACCAATTAGACTTGTACCATATCTTGTAATAAAATAATTATATTCGCTTACAAAAAGTGGACGAAACTGTCATGTCCGTTACGCTTCATGTGTCATGTCCGTTACGCTACATTTTGAGCTATGAATACAGAATGCACTGTAAAACTTTTGTTAAACACCATTTTATGGATAGAGCATGATCTTAAGGTTAAATTAACACCAGCGTCAGGTGCATGCAATCTAAGAATTCACAGGAATTTTGATAAGCAATAGGAGGTAAAAATGCTTCGTCCATTTCGTGTCATGTCCGTTACGCTGACAAAGAGTGCAATTTCTCCGCAACTGTTCAACGAAACGATTTGAAATTTCATGTGTATGTAACTGATACTTAAATGTGTCTGATAAGCTCAGTAGCAATTATAAAAAGACTGCTAATTCTACTGTATAAACCTTTGAATTACAAAAATTTGTCTGAACGTCATGTCCGTTACGCTGGAATTGCCCACGTGTACTTGTTTGCATTTGCGTGTGACCGCTTATATTACAATCTTGAGCTGTTTCCTACGCGCACACCAATTGTGCTACAAAATCCCAAACTCATTGCCCGACTGCAGTTGCGAACATCACGTATATATGTACGTAAATCACCGCGGAGCTGCCCGCAGAGTCACACAAGCAAATACAAGATACAGTGGCACAATAACATTGCTCATTTCAGCGCACGCGAGTCCATCATAGGATCGTGTCAGCTAAGAGAACTTACCTGTGAATCTCTGTTTACGGGCGTGAATAGTGCATGTGGTACATGTTATTGTGGTATATTTCTTGACTGTGTACTGTGTAGTGTGTAAATTGAGGGGGAGACAAGGAAATATGTCATACTAATGATACTATCACATCTCCCCCTCAATTTTGTTTGTAAATAATGAAAATGTAACTGATGTTAAATTATACTGGAAGAAGAGACAGTAGAGTAGTAGACAAAATTCACTAGAATTATTAGAATAAATCAGTACATCTTGTTAAAGCAGAGCCTGCAGCAGAGCAGCCCTGCACTGCTGACCAGCATCCCTTCAATGTGGCACACACACACACACACACCCATACACACACACAGACACACACACACACAAACGCAAAAAAGCCGCGAGCTCCAGAAATTGTAGCCCTGGAAAGTGGAAAAAGAGCCCTGGAAAATGAAAAAGTAGCCCTGGAATATTTTTAAGTTTCTCCAAAAAGAGCCCTGGAAAGAAAAAAAGTAATTTTTTGGTTGTCATAGACATACCCACGATCAGAAATTAATTCAAAATGCTTTTTGCCTTGCCCTAATACATGTACAGTACACGGTATGTAGATTAGAACTTTACAGTGCAGTTCCAAAGCTACATGTAAGACTTGGAATAGAAAGATGCAATGAAAGGGGGAAAAACACATTCCCTGTCAAAGTCAAAAGTTTTTATTTCCTCAAAATAACAAAATGTAATAGATCAACTAGTATTTAAAATAAACGATCACTGCAGTGATTCTGTTCATTCTCCCACTTTTCACTGAAAACACACAATCAGCTTATTTACAATAGAGTTGTCCAAAACAGATAGAGTATGTGATAGAACCTACATGTACTAATGACCAAAACATTTCACACGAAAAGAGTGGTACGATAAAAAGGTGATATCAAGGGGCTTACATACATGTACATACATGTCTAGACAGTAGTTAGTACTTAGTAGCATATAATAGTGAGTGATTGTATTACCGACCGGCCTTGTATTACCGAACGTGCACATCATACGCATCACAAAATAATTTCATCATACGCTCAAAACTTTGCAACATCCTCACAAAGCCAAGGGAACTTGAATAAAAAGATGATGAAAAATGGTTAAAGCACATTTTCAAAGTCTTTCTATTCTCAAAATAATATAAATTAGCTCATCAGTGATTTTGTTGTTTTCTCAACTTTTCCCATAGAAAACACATGTTTATTTTCAAATGACCAAACTACATGTATTTCACAAGCGAAGAGGGGACTGAATGGAAGCTGATATTGTAAAAAAGAAAAACTATTTCAGCAAAATTTTTACATATTTTGTAGTAGATCGATGTGTTTGTGTATTTACAGGTGTATGGTAACAGTTTGGTAGATTTTATGAGAATATTGTGTTTGATATGATTGAATTCATGAAAAGTGTTTGGTAATAAGATCCACTACCATACGTTAATCATTTTAAAAAACTGTTTAATGTCAATCCTGTCAATTGTTCTCGGTAAAAATTTTACATCTTTGATTTTTGCAAATTTTGGTGGAAATTGTTTGTTGATAGAGTCGAGTACAACTACAAGTCTTGATGAATTCTAAGAAAATATTGTGTTTGCCATGATTGACTTTCTTGTCTTTGGTTTACATTGTAGAGCCAAATTTATGAAAAGAGTTGGCGCCAATGCAGTTTCGCACCGGCCGACTTCGAGCAAATTTCACCACAGCCCACCAGAAATTGTTTGCAAATGTCATTGCAAGTCTCTCAGTCACAGTACGAGGTCAATAAACAATATGCCCATCGCTTTCCCTATTTACCCAAATATCGCGATTGGGAACTGCTGTATGTTATTTTGGCTCCAATCTTCACATTATTATCAAATTCAGACATCGCTTCACAGTAGAAGCTGGGCTTCGCCTTCGCCGCGCCGTAAGATAATTTTGATATGGACTGAAGACAAAGTGAAGTTCTGAAATTAGCACCCAAAACAAAGATTTGCCTGCGGGAAATTTGGTCGAATAAGTTGAACTCGAAGTCGAAGTCTGCCAGTGCAAAACTGGCATTAGCACCCAACACTTAATTTGGTAGTAACTAATTCGATCCACACGTTCACACTGGCACTAACACAACAGTGCATCCACTCTTAAATTCAACTTTCAAGAACGTGTGTGCACTACCCTCACAGCTCTGCAGCTGCATGCATGCCGCACTTTTTACTTAATTCATATTCATGTAAAGTGTACCGTATTCCCCCGTACCAGTCACCAGGTCACAACTGCAAAGTGAACGGTGGAAAGAAAGAGGAAACGAAACCAATGAGTGAGTGGGTCAATAAAGCGAAACATTGTTTTTTTTTCAAATAAATGACAGAAATTAAAACTTACAATAAATATCAATCCTCCAACAAACACCAAGAAGTCTTTCATTTGTTTGATTGATGAAAATAATGAGAATTTGTAAACAAGTTACAGAGTCCCCCGCACCAACTTCGGAATTCCGTAATAAAATAACATTACAAACATTTCATCTAATGATGGCGCTATACCTGATTAAGTTGCGTTCGCTCGCGATCGCTATATATAGTAGATAAGATATTTTGATTGATTGATGGATTGATGGATGGATGGATGGATGGATTCATTCAGACATTCATTTGATCAGTTGGTTTTATTTGCAAAGTTACCAAGACATAAAAATCGATATACAGGGGCAGATCCAGATTTCACCAATAAGGGTGCCGGAAAAATCCCTATTTTCCCATATCGCCCGCTTTTTTTTCTTTGTTGTTGACGGTGGTTCATTTAGGGGAAGTCCTATCAATAAAAGACCCTTTTTTGGTTTTAAAAGTAAAAATTAGTCATTTACTTCTTAGCTTAATGTAACCCTAATCAATTAAATCATGCGTGCGTGAGATGAAAATAATTTTCAATATGGCCTGTAAAAAGACTCGTTAAGGATATAGTTTGCAGTCACTCGAGTGAATTAAACATATCTCAACAATCAAATAATGGACGTGCGAAACAAGCTGATTTTTTTTATATTCCGACCTGAAAACTGGACATTCTTAGCATTATTTTTGTATTCATGAACAGGATAGATTTAGATTTACATTTTTGTTTAGAACTAAAACTGGGCACACCTACATTTCGTAATTATGGGTGGGAATCTCCCTAACTTAATTATATGAGCGCGGAACGCGATCTAATAAAATATCCCATCTGAAAAAAAGACAAGCACCTTCTGTGGTCACATGTAAATAAAATAAATATAAAATGCAAGCCCGCGGTTTGTTTTTCAAGATTTCGACATGTCGGACCCAAAATTGCTCAAAAACGTGATTCCATGCATGCATGCATGTAGGTCAATATTCAAATTGCGTTTCTGACCAAAAATCATGAATGTACGATTTTTTTTGGGGGGGGGGGGTTGGTCGTTCAAATGTATTTATTTTCTGCTGTATAGTTATGATCTCAAAAGATTCCTCAACAAATTTCATTGAAAAGACAATAAAAAGCAAAAGGTAAAACAACAAAGAATTGATCTGAGTATCGCAATATTTCATATACACTTGCTAAGAACACCAAAAGAGTTTCTATACCAAAATTTAAAACATTTGGAGCTTTATTTAGAGAGTTATAGAGCAGCGGCGTAACATGGGTCGGTGCATGGCCAGGGGGGCAAGAGCCACAAATTTCCAGGGAAAATTTCCCGGTCATATTATAGTATGAACAGGCGTAATGGTGTAATGAGGCGACAATTTTGAGAAGGCCATGATATTGCGTATCGGGCAGAATTTATCTTTAAAAAAAAGTTGCGAGCGAGCGAAGCGAAAAAATCAAATTTTGTGATAGATTTTGACGTGATATCCAGAGAATAATATATTTCACACTTCTCTCTTTAGATTCCTTTTTTGTGGTCTGTACGCCTGAACATGGTTCTTTGCGACAGTAGCGTGAAGAGTAAAAAAAAAAAAAAAAAAAACCCGAGGGGCACAGTATGTGCTAAAAAGCTGCTTTATATAAGTCCCGAGCGAGCGAAGCGGGCGAGAAAAAAAAACCTTTTCATGAGAATCTAAGTTTGAGCTATTTTTTGACATGCAGTAAATAAAATCATATCTTACACCTTTCCTTCGCTTTTCTTTCCTCCTATTTTTTTGTTCTTGTTTGTAAAACTTTTTGGGGCCATGGCCCAACCCAAGTGCTGTGTGCTTGGGGTCCGGGGCAGAGCTCCCGGAACTTCTTGATATCAAAGCCATTTAAACCTCGCAGATTGCCGCTATTTTAATCAAATCGCGGGCATATACATTATACAACCAAATATTTTGAGGGGGCAATATGGGATTAAATTTAGGGGTTAGCAATGTGGGAAAAAATTTGTAAAAAGTTGCCAGCGTGCAAAGCGAGCTGGAAAAAAATGCCTATATTGAAATTAAATTCTAATTATGTGATAGATTTTCCAATCATATTCAGCAAATAACACATTTCATTGTTTCCATTCATTACACGTACGTTGTCTCCTATAATTTCTTCATTTCCTCTTGTGTGTGCACCACCCAGGACCAAAATCCAGTTAAAACCAATTAGGGCAAAACCAATTGAAACCAGTTGGTCAACTGGTTTCAATAGGGAAATTGGAACAACTGGTTCCAATTGAAAACCAGTTGCCAATTGGTTCCAGTTAAAACCAATTGGTTCCAATTGAAAACCAGTTGCCAATTGGTTCCAGTTAAAACCAATTGGGCAACTGGAACCAGTTGGCAATTGGTACGTGTCAATTGGTTCCAGTTGTTCCAATTTCCCTATTAAAACCAATTGAATCCAATGGAGGCAACTGGTTTCAATTGGTTCCAGTTGAAACCAATTGGAGGCAACTGGTTTCAACTGGAACCAGTTGAAACCAATTGGTTTCCAACTGGATCCAATTGGAACTAATTGGAATGAACTTAATTAGTTACAAATTAATTAGCATTTGCACTAACTATTGCTCATATGCCAACACAGAAGCAGTATTATATGTCTATTAATACCAATGTAAAGGGCATTGATAAAATACAGACTTTCATATGTATATATTGTATGGAAGATCTTCAAATATATGTATTTTTATTTGATGTAATTTGGTAACAGTTAGTGGTGTACTAATTATCCTTTAATCTGTTTTAATTATAATCTATAACATTTATGAACATGGTTTTCACTGCTAAGTATTCTAAATACTTATCTTTAAAAAGTGTGGCACTTGAAATTGAAAAGAATTAAATAGATACATTGTTAATGATGATGAATCTCATAAAACATTAATCTGTGCACACTGGCAGATAATATGCAAATTAACTGGTTTCAATTGGATCCAGTTGGGTAACTGGAAAATTTCCAATTGGAAATCATTTCCAGTTACCCAACTGGTTCCAGTTTTATTTCCAGTTACCCAACTGGTTCCAATTAGAATTCATTTCCAGTTACCTATCTTTCCAGTTAGAAGTCATCTCCAGTTACCCAATTGGTACCAGTTAGGATTTCCAGTTACACAACAACATGGTTCAAGTTAGGATTTCCAGTTACCCAACTGGTTCCAGTTAGAAATCATTTCCAGTTGGAAGTCATTTCCAGTTACCCAACTGGTTCTAGTTAGGATTTCCAGTTGCCCAACTGGTTCCAGTTGGGATTTCCAGTTACTCAACTGGTTCCAGTTAGAAATCATTTCCAATTGGAAGTCATTTCCAGTTACCCAACTGGTTCCAGTTAGGATTTCCAGTTACCCAACTGGTTCCAGTTAGAAATCATTTCCAGTTGGAAGTCATTTCCAGTTACCCAACTGGTTCCAGTTAGGATTTCCAGTTGCCCAACTGGTTCCAGTTAGGATTTCCAGTTGCCCAACTGGTTCCAGTTGGGATTTCCAGTTACTCAACTGGTTCCAGTTAGAAATCATTTCCAATTGGAAGCCATTTCCAGTTACCCAACTGGTTCCAGTTAGGATTTCCAGTTGCCCAACTGGTTTCAATTGGTTTCAACTGGAAATTGTTAAATTCCAGTTAAAACCAATTGAAACCATGCAGTTAAAACCAATTGAAACCAATTGAAACCAGTTGGAAATCCAACTGGTTTCAATTGGATTTTGGTCCTGGGCAAGACCCCCCCCCCCGCGCCTGTATGCCAGTGATTGAACGTGATTGAACGGGGGGCGTTATAGAGCCATTTGAAGGTTATAAATGAAGAGCCCTTACTGCGTGATGGGGTCTTATTTGCATAAAATTTAGCAAGCTTTTTTTTTGTCCCTTTTCTTTGTTTTTCAATTTAGCTTTTGACTAATTCCATATCGTTTCCCGCTATTGTTTGCCAATTTGTCATCTTTTAATGTATTTCCCACCGTGCTATTGCATTACATAGGCCTATTTCGGAATGATTTGTTCTTTCTCAAATGTTTTTCTTCCGTACATTTTCCCGCTTTCCTTCCTTTTCCATTAAAAAAAGTTTTTTCTTCGTTTTCTTTTCGCTTTCCCTTTCCTTTTCCTCCTTTTCCATTTTTCTTCCCCTTTCCCTTTCTTTCTCCCTCCTTTTTGTTCTTTTTGCCGTTTTCCTTTTATTTTCCCGGTGAAATCCGCCAGGGGGCAGCTTGCCCCCTGCCCCCCCCCCGCCTGAATGATTTCGCATAATCACTTAATAGAAACTTGCATGACATTACTTTCTACACAATTTTGTACTGTCCCAGACGAACCTGCGTGCCAATTTTCGGCGCGATTACGCGGTCGGCGCCTCGGCGGCCGAGATCTCAAGGTTGGGGGGGGGGGGGGGGGGGGCTCCATATATGCACCCAACCCAGATAGCTCTAGATCCAGCTATAGAGGGAGAAGCAACCGCCCCTCCCCCTATTAGAGGAGGGGGTGGACTTAGGGAAAGGAGCGGTAGAAGACAAGTGAATAAAATAAAGTGACGTGCCGGTGAAGACCCAATTAAGTTTAAAAAAAAAACTTTCATTAATTTCACATTTGCTCCGAAATAATTTTTTTTTTTTTATCATCATGAACCATTCGAAGAAAAAAAAAGAAGAAATTTATGCAACATATGGGGCAGCTGATCAATCAAAGATTGAAAATTTTACTAACTTTCTTGATCTTTTGAGGGTTTTTTGTTGAACCTTCCTAATTGTTTATTATTATTATTATTTTCTGCTATTTTGTACAACCAATTAACTGTTCTTCATGCAGGGTGAACTTCCCCTTCAAGGAAATATGAAATGTTTCTTCGGTAAAAATAAGGAAAGGGGCACTTTTGTAAAGCTTCAAAAAGTGTGCGTGTGCGTGTGTTGGGGGGGGGGGGGGGTCACTGTACCCAGGCGCGTAGCCAGGGGGGGCGGTCGCCCCCCAAAAAAAAAACGTCCCAAAAAAGAAAAAAAAAAGAAGAGAAAAAAGAGAGGAGAAAAGGAAAAGCGAAGGGAAGAAAGGTAGCTTTGTGGGTTTTTCTTTTTATTCTTTATTTTTTTCTCAAAAGAGAAACTCCTTCACTCTTGCTCTAAATTTATATATATGAATTTTGCTTCCGCGCTGCGCGCGGTTAAATGACAATATTGCAGTTCTCCTTTGTTTCCGTAACCCTTTCTCTAGCCCTGTTTTTCGACCTCAGCTATGTGTTTCTTGCCATGGAATAAGAGTAAGGTTATAGGCCGAAGTATATGAAGTTATCTTTTTTTTCAAATTGATCACGCAACTTCTGGTCGGGTCGACTTCGGGCGGGTAAAATCTTTATATCAATTTCTGCCGTCACCTCCATATAGGCCACTTCTCCCGCTTTTCAGCACATTACTACACAACCATAATTTGGGGGCAAACAGGTTCCTAATTTCAAAAGAGGAAGGTACAAAATTCGTGTCATATTAAATAAAAAAAAAGTACAACATTTTTTAATTCAAATTCTATTAAAATTTCCCTGCACATTCATTTCCTGTCCTGTTTTGTATGAGGCGCCGAATGTACCAATATTATATAGAACAATTATTTGTTATATAATCATTATTTATTAAATAATAACTATTATTTATATATAATTTACATTTTATTTGTAAATAACTACTATTATATAAAATATCATTTCTAATTATTTATATATAATTCCAAGTAATACTTCATTATTTGTAAATAATAATAGTTCGACATTCCATTATTTATAAATAATGATTATTTGTTTTTCATTATTTATAAATAATGATTATTTGTTTTTCATTATTTATAAATAATGATTATTTGTTTTTCATTATTTACAAATAATGATTATTTGTTTTTCATTATTTATAAATAATGATTATTTGTTTTTCATTGTTTATAAATAATGATTATTTGTTTTTCATTATTTACAAATAATGATTATTTGTTTTTCATTATTTATAAATAATGATTATTTGTTTTTCATTATTTACAAATAATGATAATTGGTTTTTCATTATTTATAAATAATGATTATTTGTTTTTCATTATTTACAAATAATGATTATTTGTTTTTCATTATTTATAAATAATGATTATTTGTTTTTCATTATTTATAGATAATGATTATTTGTTTTTCATTATTTATAAATAATTTGTTGAGTTTTCCATTATTTATAAATAATGATTATTTGTTAAATAATGAAAACGTCTACTTCATTATTTATAAATAATTTTTTCGAGTGCACCATTATTCTCATTATTTATAAATAATCATTATTTAATGTTCGAGTTTTCCATTATTTATAAATAAAGATTATTTGTTAAATAATGAAATATCTACTTCATTATTTATAAATAATAATTTTGTTTCAATATCCCATTAATCATTATTTATAAACAATTTTTACAGTTTGCCATTATATACAAATAATCATTATTTATATACAAATAACCATTATTTATTAAATAATGCCATTATTTATTAAATAATGCCATTATTTATTAAATAATGGAAAACTCGCTATAACATGCAAATGTGGGACCGCCCATGATATGAATATTCATGATGCGATTTCCTTTTTCGTGATTTTTCTTCACAAATTTTTGTCCATTTCCTCTTCATAATGACATTTCTTGAAGCAATTTTCTAGGGATATGGTCTGATTGTAATATTCTTCATTTTCTATATAACTTCGTCTTCGTAGAAATATCAAAAAGTGTAATTTTATACGATTTTTCCTACAGTTCACAATCCCCATAGGCGCGCGTGTACGGTAGGGACAACCGGTGAATCGACGGAGTGCTCTTCATCGAAATACTACGTTGGTTGGTCCCCGGAAGTGGCGGGCGGAATTTAGCCCGAATCCTCGATGGAAGTCGATCAAGTGCATATGAGCTGAGAGAGTGAAATATCAGTGTACTTGTACAGGCCCTTCTACTTTTTATAAATATTTCTTGTTGCTTTTTTTGTTAAGTTAATTTTTCCTGGTGTAGAGATAAGTTTCAGTTCTAATAATGCACTTCAAATACATTTTGGAGTGTCTGTTTGAGGCGTTTGGGGCGATTTCACCCTGGCCCCAAAATGCTCGCAACGACAATACGGGGGCATGATGACCCCTAAATTTTTAAAAACTTATTTTTCTATTGAAAATTATCTCAAAATTCACCAAAAGTGTGCACGAAAGCCTTCGTATTTCTTTTTTAAAACTCCAAAAAGTGCCCAAATGACAAGCTTGGTCGCTTCGCTGTGTCGCATTCAACTTGAGAACGTTTACGCGTCTGCTTCGACATATCCCCCCCCCCCCCTCCTCCGAAAGAAATTCTGTATACGGCCATGCTCTAAAGAGCCTGGCACATTGATTTATGTATACTTTCATTTTCATTATTTTTATCTCATTATCAACATGGCCTTATGCAGAATTTTTTCCAGGGGGGCCGGGGCCAGAGCATGACGCGCGTAAACTTTCTCAAAAAAATCTTGAAAGCGAGACAGCCACGGGACCAAGCCCAAATGACAAGCTTGGTCGCTTCGCTGTCTCGCTTTCAACTTGAGAACGTTTACGCGCGTCTGCCCCCACCCCCCGAAAGAAATTCTGTGAACGGCCATGCTCAAAAGAGCATATGGCACATTGATTTATATGTACTTTTCATTTTCATTATTTTAATCACATTATCATCATGGCCTAGCTTACACAGAATTTTTACCGGGGGGGGGGGGGAGCAGCTAGGACGCGCGTAAAGTTTCTCAAAAAAATCTTGAAAGCGAGACAGCGACGCGACCAAGCTCAAATGACAAGCTTGGTCGCTTCGCTTTTTCAAGATTTTTATGAGAAAGTTTACGCGCGTCCTGCTCCCCCCACCCCCCCCCCCCCGGAAAAAATTCTGCGTAAGGCCATGATGATAATGAGATAAAAATAATGAAAATGAAGTATACATAAATCAATGTGCCAGGCTCTTTAGAGCATGGCCGTATACATAATTTCTTTCGGAGGAGGGGGGGGGGGGGGAAGCAGACGCGTAAACGTTCTCAAGTTGAAAGCGACACAGCGAAGCGACCAAGCTTGTCATTTGGGCACTTTTTGGAGTTTTAAAAGTGAAATACGAAGGCTTTCGTGCACACTTTTGGTGAATTTTGTGATAATTTTCAATAGAAAAATAAGTTTTTAAAAATTTAGGGGTCATCATGCCCCCGTATTGTCGTTGCGAGCATTTTGGGGCCAGGGTGAAATCGCCCCAAACGCCTCAAACAGACACTCCAAAATGTATTTGAAGTGCATTATTAGAACTGAAACTTATCTCTACACCAGGAAAAATTAACTTAACAAAAAAAGCAACAAGAAATATTTATAAAAAGTAGAAGGGCCTGTACAAGTACACTGATATATTTCACTCTCTCAGCTCATATGCACTTGATCGACTTCCATCGAGGATTCGGGCTAAATTCCGCCCGCCACTTCCGGGGACCAACCAACGTAGTATTTCGATGAAGAGCACTCCGTCGATTCACCGGTTGTCCCTACCGTACACGCGCGCCTATGGGGATTGTGAACTGTAGGAAAAATCGTATAAAATTACACTTTTTGATATTTCTACGAAGACGAAGTTATATATAAAATGAAGAATATTACAATCAGACCATATCCCTAGAAAATTGCTTCAAGAAATGTCATTATGAAGAGGAAATGGACAAAAATTTGTGAAGAAAAATCACGAAAAAGGAAATCGCATCATGAATATTCATATCATGGGCGGTCCCACATTTGCATGTTATAGCGAGTTTTCCATTATTTAATAAATAATGGCATTATTTAATAAATAATGGCATTATTTAATAAATAATGGTTATTTGTATATAAATAATGATTATTTGTATATAATGGCAAACTGTAAAAATTGTTTATAAATAATGAATAATGGGATATTGAAACAAAATTATTATTTATAAATAATGAAGTAGATATTTCATTATTTAACAAATAATCTTTATTTATAAATAATGGAAAACTCGAACATTAAATAATGATTATTTATAAATAATGAGAATAATGGTGCGCTCGAAAAAATTATTTATAAATAATGAAGTAGACGTTTTCATTATTTAACAAATAATCATTATTTATAAATAATGGAAAACTCAACAAATTATTTATAAATAATGAAAAACAAATAATCATTATTTATAAATAATGAAAAACAAATAATCATTATTTGTAAATAATGAAAAACAAATAATCATTATTTATAAATAATGAAAAACCAATTATCATTATTTGTAAATAATGAAAAACAAATAATCATTATTTATAAATAATGAAAGACAAATAATCATTATTTGTAAATAATGAAAAACAAATATTCATTATTTATAAATAATGAAAAACAAATAATCATTATTTATAAATAATGAAAAACAAATAATCATTATTTGTAAATAATGAAAAACAAATAATCATTATTTATAAATAATGAAAAACAAATAATCATTATTTATAAATAATGAAAAACAAATAATCATTATTTATAAATAATGGAATGTCGAACTATTATTATTTACAAATAATGAAGTATTACTTGGAATTATATATAAATAATTAGAAATGATATTTTATATAATAGTAGTTATTTACAAATAAAATGTAAATTATATATAAATAATAGTTATTATTTAATAAATAATGATTATATAACAAATAATTGTTCTATATAATATTGGTACATTCGGCGCCTCATAGTTTTGCGCCCTCAGTTTGATTTTTTTCTTTATCATTCAAAATTAAGCGCTTCAGGATAAATCAAAGAAATTATACATCATTCTTTTTTATATAATTTCAATAAATCACAGAAGTTTCAACTTTTTGCGCACTATTTTCCTTGTAATGAAGTTCAATAATCTTAGAAAATCAATTGAATTAGAGCCGATGGGGTAGAGATATATGCATTTGATGAAACGTCCGCACTTTTGAAATTTCAGAGTTTGATTGCTCTGCACGGGGAGCACGGGGAGAAATATCTTCCTCTTGTTTTGCGAGTTAAAGATATGCACTGCCGCTAAATTGTTTGTAATCAAATCTGATCTTTCCAAGGGAAGCATTCAGTATAACTTAGGGAATATCCTTATCTCGGGATCCTTTTCTTTAGAAAAAAAATTGATAAAACGCTTTAGCTTTCGCGCTTCGCGCGGGGTAAATATTATTTTAATTTCCTCCATTTTATCCCTTTTTGTGCGTTCACAATCACTTTAAAAAAAAACGTTCAAAATCAAAATATAGTCAACTGAATTGGAGCTGATATAGGTATTAGAGACAGGAGAGACGGCTCCTTTTCATTTTAACTTAAGAAACACCGAACCCCTCCCTGCACCCACCCCCTAGGGAGCGCGCTTCGCGCGCTCTGTAAGTGTTGGCCATAGACATTTACCGCCCCCTCCAAAATGAAATCCTGGCTACGCGGTTGACTAAACCCCTGCTGCAGCATCACGGTCACCTTCCCTGCTCTACATAAATAAAAATAAATATTACTTGTTCATTGTTCCTGTATTTTGCTGATAATAGTGCATACAACCGTTTTGAAGAAACAAACAAGTATTTGATATATTGCCGATACCGTATCACCGTTCTGACGTCATTATTCTGCAGTCTGCTGTAAATAATTGTTTGTGCCGGCGCCGGGTTCTTAATTCTTCTAAAACAAGAAGTAATTTGAATCAAAATGCCTTTATCAAAGAATGTTGATCATTTTGTGCTTCCTAACATCATCATTATGGCTGTAGTCACAGTGGGTCTTCTTTTAACGGTGGTATGTTAAACAATTTATCTACTTTTGTCTGGCCGCGTTGGATCAGTTGGAGCCGATCGGCACATCCAAGGCAAGGCCCGGGGTGGCCGAGGCGAAGGTGATAGCTCGGGTTCGGTCCGAGCCGAGTCGAGCAAGCGTCTCCGCTCCGATCCGGGGCGGTGCACTTCGCTTTCGCGCATGCTGAAAATTAGTCCAGTGGCTCAATACTAGGAAAAGGACAAATTTTGCAGATGTGGGAATATGAATTATCATGATTAGATCTGTCTATGACTATGCCATCAAAAATTTATCATAGTTTATTGATAGTTTTATGATTATAAATTTATAATAACTTGTATTAAGAATTTTTATTTTTTAGAAAATAGGCCCCCCCCCTATAGTATATATTTTTTATTCTGTTCAATGTTCCCGCTGTTCACATTTTGATAGGGGGCCCAAGGGGGGTCTAATATATTTTGAATTGTATGCTAAAAATCAGTTCTGTCATTATTTTGCATTGCACCCAGGATAGATGGGCCTTATCGTGAAATTTGTCACCTCTCTTCTCGTGTGTGTTGGTGTGTGCGCGCTCGTTGTGTACAAAGTCAATGGGAGTGGAAAGATGTCACCACCGCTGACGAAATAAACGGCAGTGAATGGACTGGTGACATAAACCACGATAATGCCGATAGATGTTTTATTAACATCTATTATTAGGGAGTTCGGTGAAATGCCACTTTCAGAATTTGTATCTGTCTGTGCACCCAGTCCGTACAACACAAATATAAAGCCATTTGGCATTATTAAAGGAGGAGGAAAAACCCTATAGAAACCTATACCATGAGAAACTTTTATGAATAAAATGTTTATGAATAAAATGATGTATAATTCAAGGGCATGCATTGCCTCACATAGCAGCGCATTGCACTAAAAAATGATTACACAGTCCTGTTCATTGTATTTTGTGTATTAACTTAAAGTTGTGAAAATCTACTTTTGCTGTAAAAAACATCTGCACATTCTTTCCTTTAAACAGAAATATCTCTGTCATTATTTGACATCAGGAGTTGATTCAAGCACCATTCTTTTTCTTATTTCACAAGTTTTCCAGTGGTACCAAATTTGTTGGGATGCCTTCAGGATTTCAAAATGTCTCTGTCTCCCCACTCAAACATTTTTTTTGACAAGAAAATCTGCATATTTTCCCATGTAAATTGGAGTATCTCCAACAATATATCAGACAATCAGTTGATTGAAGCACCATTATTTTTCTTATTTCACAAGCTTTCCAACGGTATCAAATTTGTTGGGATACAAGATTTAAAAAAGTCACCGAACTCCGTACTATTATAGGTGAAACTGGGCCGTTTTCCATTCTAATTTAAACTCACCTTTGATGAAGTTTTGACGCCATGCTTATTTGATATTTTTTATTTCATTTAAATTAACTTTTTGGGTGAACTTGATATTCTATAGAGATATTTCTGAATTCTGATTTAAATGTATTTTTTGAAAAATATTTTAAATTTGTTTCTTCTAGTTGTGCACCTTCAAACCCGAGGTTGTTCCTTATGCCTACATGGGACCACTTGGTGATTTGGCTCACTACCTTGCATACAAACAAACCCTAGTTATGCAGACAATGTAAGTATATTGTTTGCCCAGGAAGTGGCCGAAGTTCAGAACCAGCTTGGGTGACCAGACGTCCCGGTTTTTAAGGGACAGTTCCACATTTCAGTAATTTTTCAAGTGTCCCATATGACCCTGCCCAGAATGCCGTTTTGTCCTGTATTTAATAATAATAATGATAATAATTAGACTTATATCGCGCCAAATCCACTCTGTAGAGTGCTCAAGGCGCTTTTTAGGAAATTATAAAAGAAATTAAGAAGAATTGAAGAGAAATGTTTTGAGGTAATGTTTAAAAGTTTCAGAGGTCAAGCACTGTTTGATGTTTTAAGGGAGGCTATTCCATAACTTAGAGGATGAGTAAACAAATGATCTTTCACCTCAGGTTTTGGAAACATTGGGGGTAACAAGAGAATTGGAAAAGGAAGAACGTATTTCACGGCTTTCAACACATGTATGTGAAAATATTCAAGCATTTCATCTTTTTGGAAAAAGGGTGGAATGTGGAAAATTGTATTCTGATCATGTTATAATCAATGAAAAAAAAAATTTATAGAAAAGAGGTACAAACTTTTGCTCGCTCACAGCTTTTTAGAAATTTTGCCCCATATGCCATTTTTAGCCCCTCTGAAATTGTTTGATTCAGTCACCAGAAGTGTCTTGTTTTGGGACTGTCCAAATCTGGTCACCCTGGATCCAGCAGGTGTAGGGAATGGAGGGGGGGGGGGGAGAAGTGAAAATTACCTTTTTCCCCGTACAGCTGGAAGTGGATCTTTACTCCACTCGTGCACTTCCTTTTTCTGTTATAATTCAAAGTTGTTTATGAAAATGCAATCTATTTGATGTATGTTGGAAGTTCCTTTGGTAGCAGTAGAGACGTTGAATGGTACACAGTATGCGCTATATAAGAAATAAGATATAAGAAATGAGTGTATCAATGTATGTTAGATGCATCATTTTGATCCAGGCTATCTTTCTTTATGATTTTATGACTTGTTAAACATGTTTTCTTGATTAAATAATTTTTTATAGTATTTGAACATGATGGGAAAGAAATAGTTTAAATAAATGTGATATTAATGATAATTGTAATATGATTATAATAATTGAAGTAGTAGTTAATACCAGGGAAGTTATTTAATTCAAATTTAATTTCTTTGTTTTGTCCTGTTCCAGATGTTGTACAGCAATCTTCCTACATGTTGTTGAGGCCTTCTATGCGTATTACCTAGCAGGGTAAGAGATGTTTCTTTGACAAACAAAAAATTCATTGAATATGATAGTGATAATGAACAAGGTAGACCTACAAGTACTGATAACTGGGGTGACTTTGGTAAATCTCTGGGAAGAGATATCCCATTTTTAACCAACTCCCCAAATAATATTCCTGAGTGCTAATTATGGAGGAGTCTATGGTTTCTATATTAGCCTCTTCCTTCAATAGTGATATTTTGTTGACAGCCATTTCAAAAGTGTATATTTTTTGAGATACTCTGTAGTGTACAGGTTTCTCATTTTCCAGTTGGTGTAAGACACCTAAAAAATTCCCCAAAAGAGAATCCACATTCACTGCAGTGTTAAAGCATATATGTTGCAGATTTAGGCAGTAGGTTACAAAAAACGGTTATTTGCCAATATGTAGATTGCCAACTCGTCCACTCATCTCATGGTCGACCTTCATTTAGTCTAATGCCATTCCGTCTATCAACATTTCGTGTAACAACCATTTGGTCCAATAATCACTTCGTCTAATCACAAGTTCATCTCTGACCATTTCGTCTGAAAACCAGTTGGTCTAGATAATACCCATTTCCTTTTCATTAATTTTGCCAAATTAACACGTAGGCCTAAACCAATTTGACCAAATGGTATATGGACTGAATGGCTATTGGACCATCTGGTTATGAGATGAAATTGTGAGTGGACGAAATGGTAATTAGACCCAGTGGATAGTGGACCATATGATGGTAGACCAAATGATAGTAGACGAGTTGGTGATTGGACGAATTGGCATTCGACCAATTGAAAATAAATTGTAAAAAAGTAGCCCCTGAAAATGACCCCCCCCCCCCGCAAAAAAAAGAAAAGAAAATGGATCAACCATATATGATATAATTTACATGTATGCAAAAATCAACTATTCCCTTTTTGTTTTTATTTCCATTTCCAATTCTATTGCCAGGACGAAAGAGTTATCAAGTTCCGCAAGACTCAAGTGGGGCATTGGTACTCTGTGTTTTGGCATCTTCTGCATGTACGAGTTGTTGAAGTATGACCCAACTAAGCATCAGAAGAATGAATGATTAAAGTGTGCGAGCTACAGAAATAATGTGAACCTACTTCAATGACAAGCCAGGTTGTGTGACCAATATTTCAAGTCTTCTACAGGGTTTGGTACTGTATATACGGTAAGCATTGACAATATAAGGTGCCTTTGCCAGAACCTCAGGGGAGGCTGGACTGAGCTGCATGGATTCTCTTTAGGTGGATGTCAGGTTATTCAAAATTTCAAACTGTATTCTAGTTATGAAATGTCTGCAGTTGGATTGTAGGCCAATAAGCTTTTGGGCAAATAATGGTGTCTTTAATAATTGTCAGAACTGCAGTATAGGGAATGAGCTTAATAATATGTGAGCTAGTAGCTTTATGAACTTCACTGGGATGCCAGGCTTTTCCCAATTTAAAATAGATCTATATTTTTCAAGCTTCAAAGTGTTTATATTTTAAATGTAGGTCAAACGTGATCGTCCTATAAACTCTGAACCATTGCAAATAAAGGTGTTTTTATTTCAGAACAATAACAACAGAAGGAATGAGTTAAATAGTATTTAATGGGAGATGCCAGGTTTTGTCCCATTTCAAACGGCATTCAAGTTATGAAGTGCCTACATTTAGTATTGTAGGCCAATCATTATCTTCCTAATTACTCTGAACAGAGTCAACGGGGCATGTGAAGATATCTTTGTTTCAGAATTCAGAGCTACAATGGATTTTGAGCCTACTTCAATGACATGCTAGCCTTGCTAGGTTTTGTCCAGTTTTCAAAGTTTATTCAGGATTCTCCTATTATTTCTAAAGTCTGAATATTGGTGTATATAAGTGTGTTCTTGTTTCACGAGTCCACTGTTTCTAATCTGATGAATCAACTGTTCATAACAGTACATGTAGACTCATTAATAAAATTGTGTGCTTTACCATAGCAACAACCATCAATTTAGTGCAATGTGATAAAAACGCTCATCAGCAATGGAAATTTTTTTATACTCTACATGGTAAATTAGGCGAAATTCTGCATAAACCATGGGTTTAATCGATCGATGGGCTTTATATTATCTTTGTGATTCGGACCGATGTTTTCTATTTTCATTCTTACTTTTTTTCATATTTTAAGTATGGGAGTGCAATCTTGTATGAATAATGATTTTGAATTAAATTAGATTATAGATTTTAAAAGTCTTCCTTTTTCATTCCTTTAAAAAGATTTATCTCACTTTTATGAATCTTGCAATCATTTCAGGCTTCATGTACTGTATGTCATACTTAGTCATTTGAAATGTATATAAATCATACATATTTTTTTCACTTGGCTTTCCTTTTCAAACAGGAAACGTATATTTGGGTGTTCCATAAAGCTGTTCATGAGGTAAATTGCCAATTCGTCTACTGCCAACTCATCCACTTACCACATGGTTTACCTTCATTTAATCTAATGCCATTCAGTCCATCAACATTTCATCTATTTGGTCCAATAATCACTTTGTCTAATCACCAGTTCATCTATGACCATTTTGCCTAATAACCAGTTGGTCTAATACCTATCTTCTTTTCATTCATTTTGCACAATTTAACACTTAGGCCAATCAGACCAAATGGTAAATGGACTAAATTTGGACCAACTGGTTATTAGACGGAATGGCATTAGACTAAATGAAAGTTGACCATGTGGTGAGTGGACGAACTGATGGTAGACCAAGTGATAGTAGATGAGTTGGCAATTGGACGAATTGGAAATAAACCGTTGAGACATTCACAACTTTACACAGGACAGATGACCTGAGGCCCGTTTCATAAAGACTTGATATAATAACAAATTTACAGTTTATGTAACAAGCTTATGATCAGCCAATCAAATTGATTGATTTCAGTAGCTTTGAACTGTCATTGCAAATTTGTTATTATAACAAGTTTTATGAAATTGGGATTCAGTTCTTGTGTGCTAAAGCAAATTCTCAAATCATTTTACTCGCATTCAAAGTAAGTTGGGTAATATTAAAGAAAAAATACCTTTTTGTCAATAACAAAAATTTGCTTTAGCTTGAAATGAGAAGTAAATTCCCATTTTATATGAAATCACAGAGAATAATTTGTTTAGGTTTTAATTCTTTGGAGAAAATAAATTAAGAGGAAAGCCCCATAAAACAATCTTTCTCTCTGTCCCCTTTTTCTCCCCCCCCCCATCTTTTTTTTTCTCTCTTTGTGTGTGTGTGTTTTTTTTTTTTGGGGGGGGGCGACTGCCCCCCACTGGCTACATGCCTTTAGCTGGTGAATCTAAAGTCATAAATGTTGCTAGCAAACAGCTTCATGACACACCACCATGTTCATGTATATGTAACAAGTTTGATGAAGACCTGGGGGGGGGGGGTATTTCACAAAGAGTGAAGTCTGACTTAGAGTTACGGTATGCTTTTAAAACGATACTCCAGGCTGAAAATATTTATATCTAAATAAATAGAGTAAAAGTCACAAAGCAAAATGCTGAAAATTTCATCAAAATCGGATAACAACAAAGTTATTGAATTTTAAAGTTTATCAATACTTTGTGAAAACAGTTATATGCACATCGTCATGAATATTCATTAGGTGGGCTGATGATGTCATATCCCCTCTTTTCTTTTTATTATGTTATTACATGAAATGATAATTGTTTCATTTTTTCATACATGTGTAATGTGTCTCCATTATGATGAAATAAGTTGCAGCAATAAATAACTAATACACTTACATGTAATCAGTTGTCAATTCAATTGTTTTAGTTCTTGGTAGAAAATATTTAAATAAACCTGATTTCAAATAATAAAATACAAAAGAACAAGTGGGGACATGACATCATCAGCCCACCTAATGAATATTCATGAACACATGCCTTAAACTGTTTCACCGGAATAACGCAAATCTTTAAAATTCAATAACTTCGTTATTTATTATCCGATTATGATCAAATTTTCAGCATTTTACTCCGGTCCGTGAGTTTTACTCTTTTTATTGAGATATAAATATCTCCAGCCTGGACCATCCCTTTAAAATGTCGACGGACACATGAAACGCACAATCTTATTGATGGGTATGCAGTAGTGTGTGTCCTCTAAGCACCACTTGACCAATTTTTTCTGCAAACAACTGGGAATATAAGTGCGAATCTAGGTGACACTTAATCTTTGTGAAACACCTCCTGTGTTCTTCAAAGAATGTGGATTAGTGCTGGCTTAAGCACATTTTATGGATTTATGGTGCTGTATTCATAAAAAACAATTTTAAACTGTATTCTACATGAATTTTATTATGTACATGTCTTTTTTTTCCAACCAGAATAAATATACAGGAAAAGAAATTGGTGTTATTCTTTTGATTATCATTATGGTTTATGTGTTGATGTCTATTGATATTGCTGCTTACTTGGTTGCTTCCACAAGACCACAACAGAGTGCCCTGTCTTACAAAGAGTTGCGATTGATCAGATCAACTAGAATTATGGGAAGTCTACAACGCCAACATCTAAAATGCATGTTTGTTATTATTCTCCAGATATGATGTATATTCATACATTATCATTTTCTTAACATTACCATTCAGTGTGATTCTCTTTGGTCACAAAGTGCATTGTGCCATTTTTCTGAAGAAAAAGTTACGACATTGATGGATTTCCATAGATAGAGTTTATATTGATTGGATTAATCATAACTCTTTCTAAGACGGGGCCCAGATGTTTCAAGAACATATTCATAAACATCTTTAAACACAATCTGGGACCTGGCACACTATATATTACCCAGGCTGTAGCTCCAGCTACTAAAGGCGATTGTTGCATTCAAGGAATTAATCCTGCCGGGTACCCATTCACCTCACCTGGGTTGAGTGCAGCACAATGTGGATAAATCTCTTGCTAAAGGAAAATACATGCCGTGGCTAGGATTTGAACCCATGTCCCTCTCATTGAAAGACGAGATTCGTAACCACTAGACCACAATGGCAGCAGGGGAGGGAGAGGGGGTAATTGGAGAAGACTCTCCCACAGGATACTATAAAAACTGAGAGGTCATGCCCCCCCCTGATTGCTAACCTATTTTTAATTGTTAGTATTTTATAATAAAGATGAAACAGAAATAGCACTAAGTGTAAAGAGACTTGAAATCATAATCTGTGTTTTTTTTAAATCTGTTTAATTGTAATAAATTTAATGACTAATAACAATACATGTATATATATCGACATAACATTTCAAAATGTAAAAAACAAATAACATTTAACAATTTTGAAATAAAAGACTTTTATAGAATTACAGTACTAAATTTACATTGGAAGTACGTAGTCAATAGTAGGGCGACTAGTAGAAAAATAAAGTACAGTGTATGATTTTGAATGAACTTGCCACTATCCAAAAAAAGTTACTATGATAAAGTCCTCTTTAAATATTGAAATTACATTCACTGATAATTTCAGTGAAATCTTTGGTGTAGGCCGAGAAGCTACATTATACGGAAGCTTTAAACTGCCATCAACTTGTCGATACTTTATCTTGCCAAGAACTAGAATGTTGAATGTCAACATGGCGAGATAACGTTATTCACGACGTCGACTTATAAAAAGGTGTATGTCAACATGGCAAGACGATTGTCTTGCCAACTCGTCTTCTGAAAAGTTGTACGCACTTTAAAGCTTCCGTAACATCAAAAGCTTTAAAAGCAACGTTAGCTCAAATGATGTCAAGAGTCTTCATGAAATGTAACCCAAATGTATAAAAGTGAAGGTCTAATTTGTACATTAATTGGTCAAAAATCTAGATGGGAATTCAGGCTTCAACCTTTTCTTATAGTTCATTTTAAAATTTTGCCTAAATTGGACTTTGGTCTATTAGCGAAGTCTAATGACTAATTGTAATGAATTCTGTCTTACACTACATTGGGTCAGATGCATAAAAATAAGCAAATGCTGGAAAGCAATTGCTTCAAGCACAAGCAATTACTAGCCAAGCAAAAGATCATGCCTTAGCTTTATTTTGTATGCATACCCCTTTGCATGTGCTTAATCCCTTTTCTTGCCTTCAGAAGGCAATTGCTAGCAGTTTGAACAATAGCGACTTCACGCTTAGATGTGGTGCCAAACTTTTCCTTTAACTTGTTTCTAATGAATAAATTTATATAGGTTGCAATCAGTTTGCACTTTAATACTAGGAAGAAAACATTTCAATGTAGGCTACTGTACACATTGGAGTTCTCTCTCAGGTACATAAATATGATTCTAAAATGCTAATGCCCTGATCAAGCAAACGCTCAAGCTGCTCTGACGGAGCTTGAAAAAATCCTAGCAAATGCTTAAACGCACAAGCTAAATGTTTGCTTTATCCATACTCTTTTTAGCAATAGCTTAATTGTTGAGTAAATGCTACCAGGTAATTTGCGAATGCTTGAGCTTACTGGCAAAAGCATTTGCTCACTCATTTTTATGCATACAGAATCAAGCAAAAGACTAGCAAAAGCAATTGCTACTTTTTATGCATCTGACCCAGTGGAAGTGCTAACGAGTATAGACTTAATGGCGGTTAGTGAAATAAGATAAGAGTATATCTCCCGATGATGAAATGTAAATGACCTTCTGTAATTCATGGACTAATTGGGGGCTAGCCAAACTGGATATTAGTAAAAAGCAAACATTGGATGAAATTTATTCATATCTGCCAATGGCGAGCTGTAATTAAAAAACATAATTCATGTTAGCTTTGAGAAATGAGTGCAAGACACCAAGAGCTTGGAACTGAATGCTTTGGTTCTAGTTATCTGAGAGCCATGGATGCCCATCCTGCGATAAGAGTCAAGCCACCGATGGGAGCCAGTCTGTTGAGAGCAGTGGATCCGGTCAGGGCAGAAAAGTAGCAAGTCCCAGAGAACAACACCATTCCCAATGTCAGGAGGCTACCGCTCTAGATACAGATAATTATAAATGAGAAATTATAAATTAAAAATGGTAATTATCAGAGGAACATTAAAACAGCAGTATGAGTAGAGGAAGTGTATTTACAGAATCATTCATGATTTTAGGGGAACAAGATTCGAGAAATGTTTTATCAAGGAGACTTTTGATAACATTCCCAAAGAGAACTCTCCTGCTACTTCTCAATTCTCATTGTTCTACTATTAGATTTTCATTATTCAGACAATCACACTATATGTAGAGTCTTGTCATCTCTGTTGGTGAGGTTCAATTTGCTATTCTTGCAGGCTCCACTCATAGTGTTAAGTATATGGCAATAGACTAAATAATCTATTGATTGTTTTGAATGGATATTTTTATCTTGGGATTACTGCTGCTGCAAAGCCTGTGTCAATAGCATCATTTTTTTAAAAGAACTTTGTATCATGGTTTCATACCAAAATGAAGAATTTTAAAGGGAAAAAAAAGTTGGGGTCCCAACTGTATTTAAATTTTAAAATTTCCATTGTATACATGATATATGTATGTGTTAAGTTAATGCAACATTGTTACATTTTGTAACATTTTAACATCTTTTAAATATCAGACTTCACATATTGTAGATCATATATTATGATAATCTCCAGGCAGAAAATAATATTCTACTTTCGGGTGCTCTCTTTAACAACCTAGATCTACTGCTGAAATTTGAAAAATTTGATAAGTGAATGGGGATTTTCCAGGGCTCTTTTCTTATTTTCCAAAGCTATTTTGAGCATTTCGGAAGCGAGTTTATGCGATAATAAATTAAAACCTTGAAATTATATGGGCCTAATCATTATCTTGAAGGCTTTGACACGACAAGTTCAATATCTTACCAGAATGGGGTGATTAGTAAACTGAACTCCCAAGAGAGCTAAGGTGTGTAAAAAATGGTATCTGTTTCCAGTCTCAAATGTCTGAAAATATACAAGGAGATAAACAAAGATGCTGCATGTCAACATGTATACAAGGTAATTCATTAATATTAGGAAAATCTGGATTCACTGGGCCTCACAAAATAATAAGTTATTACCTATAATAAAAGTACATTTAGTTAGGACATGGACCCTCCCACTTCTTATTATGTGGTGTCAGCTATTAACATGCAAATTAGGTCTTGTCAAATGATGGAAAGGTCCCATACGTAACATTTTGAGGAATATTTTTCTCAGAATACAATACTTGCTTTGTTCTATCTCTAGGAAGTTCTAATTTATGAAAATGTTATTCCACAAAAAGTTTCAAAATTTGTATTTTACTTTTTAATTAAAAGTTCATTAAAAACTGTTGTGTATGAGACAACATGGTTTGTAACATTTGCACACAAATAATGGGGCAATTTGTGTACAAAGTGAATGGAGAAAAACAAATTCAAGAGTACTCCAAAAAGTGTTTTCTATACCTTTTCTTTACTTTCTAAAGTCTTGATTTGTTATAAATACTTGATGCAAAAATTGTGAAAATGGAAAAATACTAAGAAATTACAAACAATAGAAATACATAAGAAATTAATGAAACCATGAAAAAAAAATTGTTGAAATGGCTAATTTCCTTTTCAGTCATATCAGATATATCTCTTTTAAAAGAAAGAAAAAAAAAGTAATTTCCATATTTGAAATCATTCAAATTTTAAAATTGGGAGAAAAATTGTGTACGTTCTCTATGGGGACAAAATGTCCCATACTCTCTTGATTTGTTTAGAGGGTTCCTGCCTTATGAAAGAAACTTGCCTTTGATCTATACTTGAGTGTTGTGACTTTTATCACTTTACAAGTTGTCAACTAAAATACTTTCAGGGAATTCTCAATTTGAAAAAATGTTTAAGAGTTTTGTCTTTTTTCTGCGTCCCATTCTTAACGGCACATTTTCTCTCTGAAAAGTCAAGGTCATATGTCACCATTTTTTGCATGATTATCATTCTCCTATATATCTACCATCAAATCAAAGTCCTTAAACACTATTTCTCAGGTCATTACAGCCTCTGAAATGTCCCACACGCAATGCGCGCAAATTCATGGACTTGCCCAATGACTGAAGTGGAGACCATGTAATCTACAAGAGAAATCATGCATTCACATTTCTCATCATGTGATTCTAAATCCTATTGAGTATTATACAAAACTTAGAAGTGGATTAGACAAAAATTCATATCTGACAGTGACAAGTATGCAACTTTCAAGTCTAAATGATTTTTTTGAGATTAACTTACATGCTTGACATCAGGGGGTTGATTTTTCATACCTAGGTTGGAAGAATAACAAACAAGAGAAACTTGGCAAATAATACAATACACCAGATGGTGGCCTGTACTGTTTCGAGAAGAAGAATACTGGCATAAATGAAGACGGGGCTCTAAACTCAGGACTCTCTTGGTGTAATCTTGGTGTAATAACATTTACCAACCCAACCCATCCATTTCAAAGGCATGCTTCTTTGCCTCACTTCCTCAAAATCAAAAAGTCAAATTAGCCTCCCTGCTCTTGCAGTCCCAAAAGGTTAGTATTAGTATACTAATAATAACCTCGCAATACGTGTGAGTGGTCCCAAATATAATTTCCAAATGTCTGTAGATCTAGTAACAAACTCAATATTTTCTGAATGAAATAAGGAAACCTGAATATAACAAGACAATCCCTGCACAAATAATGATAAAGCCAATATTGGACGAATACCGGTATGTAGTGGATTGTATTACGAAACACTTTCCATGAATTCAATCACATTCTCATATCAATTCATCAAATTCCACCATACACAATACATGCACAAATTAGTTACAGAATATAATGATGGGAAAGACTTCCTTTAACTCTTTAAGAGCCATTGGCAGCTATAGTTGCCCATAGCCATCTAGTGCCACTGGCAGCTATAGTTGCCCAACTAACTTTTTTTTGTTTAACCAATTTTACAGCCAGAAAATCAACACTATATTCTGTGTTTTTTATGTTGTTATATTGGCAAGGAATTCACAATTGATTTTGTTATATAATGAATAGTGGTTTACATAGACATTTTTTGAGTAAAATGGCATTTTTGCATCATTATTTTGAAGAGTTAATTTCGGATATTGCCGCGATCTGAATCAAAATTTCCCCTATAGACACGTGTGATATAAAGATTGTGTGTAGCAATACACGTACTTCTACGGGCAGAGCAAAGGCGAGTGTGCGAAGGCATTCAGCTCAGAATTGACCAATGACAGAGCGGTACGATGTCTCTCACCCAACGCTACTCGCCCATTCGCTATTGTTTTATGAATATTCATGAGCTATCGATCGGCTCTTCTGCAGGCCGGTATGGTAGTATTCTTATGTCAAGGCTTTTTTCTGCCTGCAAATGTGCACGGTTTGGGGGAGATTTTTTGCGGGTAGGGGGGGGGGGGGGGGTGGGGGAAAGGTCTTATACTTTGTTTTTTTAGCATTCTCACAAAATTGTTCTCGTTATAAATATATGAGTAAAGAAGGCTGTCATTTCCAACTCTCATCGCACTGCAATCATCACACTCATTATTTATTTATTCATTTATTATTATTATTATTATCATTATTAGTATTACTATTATCGTAATCATTATTATCATTATTGTTATTGCTATTATTATCATTATTATTCTCCTTTACCTTCTTATTATTAATGTTATTGCCATCAGAATCATCATCATCATCATTATGATTATTATTAAAAAATAATTGTTGTAATCATATCAATTGCATTCCTTCTGCAGCCAAACTCTCTCTTCATAAACTTAAGATCAGGTAAATAACGGTTCATATTCGCTTGTGTTTTTATAGCCCAAACCATAAAAAAAAAGAATGATTGACATTGTTATGCTTATCAATATCAATTTTATCATATTCAAACTTCTCACAAAAATATGAATCGTTCAATATTCTCCTCGAATCAAATAGGAAGAAGCAAAACAAATACATGTGATAATTAAAACGGCCGATAATACCGCTTTATTCGTCTCTAGATGTTTTGAGGAAAAGAAAAAAAGGGATACATGAACAAAACCGATCAGACCGAACTGTTAGTTGCTGCATCATTGACGTCACTATCAAGGGGATTTTAAAACGACTTTAGAGAGTAGAAATGAAAATGATAACGATGATAACGGGTTGAATATTACATTTCTTTATACCACGCATATCATTGTACACTATGTTATCTGAACAAATAAATTTCTTTTACCACGGATAGTGCTACGAGCTGGGGAGGCCCTGGGCGGATGCAGGATTTTTCTGTAGGGGGGCTAATTGTTTTCTCTTTACCTGGGTCACCCATAAGAAATCAATACCGGAACCTTCGAAAGTATTCAAATGTCAAATCAAAAGACGCGCGTGAGCCCCGATTTCTATGAACATCCTGTGCTAAATTACTCTCCTAGATAATAGGTCAGAAGGGAGCGCGGATTAGAGATTCCTCATGAAAGAGAGTCTGGGCATCTATTGTTCATGACTTGGTGGCATGACCAAAAGAATGTAGTCACGTAGAATGTTAACAGGTGGCTACTTTGGTCAGACCAGTAATACAGAACAAATAGGCCTATTTTCTTTTTGAAAATTTGTATTGATTTTTTTGTTTGTAACTGATTTGCATTCCCTCTTCTTTGATTCACGAAAAATAAACTTTTTTTTTCTTACTTCTGTGCACTTTGCCAAGAACGCCCATATTATTTTGTGGGATTTTATACCCCAAACTTGTAAGTATTGAAACTGTCCGACCCCTCTTTATCTTTATTTCAATATATCATCTTCAGTTCTTTTATATTTTGTCTCCTTCTGACTGGCAATAACTTTGTTTGTTACACTACGAATAAAAAAAATTACAGAGTCTTATTTTGAAGACTACACGAATGAAAGGGTACGGTTGGCCGCACTTTGAAGATACATGGCTCTAATATATTATTGTGTGTGTTTGCGTGGGGATCGCAGCTGTGCTGTGATTGGTCACTTGATCGGCGACAATGCCCTTTTTTGGAACAGGTCGCTTTATCGTACTTCAGAGGAAATAACTTGAATAGCAAAATAGTATTTTATTCAAAAGAGCATTATTTTTCGTTATTTCTTTTTGTTCAATTTCATTAATAGATACGTCATTTGAAAGGGTAAACATTGAACTTTCATTTTATCTTCTTAATTTCTTGGTATCTCTACAATTCCTCAGGTTATTTACTTTTTGAAATGTTCATGAAATCATAATTTTCTAGGTTTTACTTATTGAAAAAAAAACGATGTAAAATATTACATCTTTTCTCCATTTTTCCAAACGCAAATATGAAAGATAATAACACGACGGCGACCATAAAGCCCATGAACCATGCATCATTCCATGTGTAGAAGGTTTTATTATACAACGTACGGGTAAAGAATTATGACCGTTTTAAAATCAGTCGCTGCTCACATTTCGGTCAATTTAGGGTTCCCTCGAATATCCCTGGCAGTAGAGGGGTATTGGGCCTGGCAGGGTAAGAGTTAATATGTCCCCTCCACTAATTAAAAAAAATACTTCTCTAAAACTCCCTTCTTTCGTTCTCTTTTTCTTTTTTTTACTCCTTGGAACTGCGTAATTCAGAGGTGAATTTCTAACTAGACCAATGCCATGGCAATGACATGTGCTGCGACGCCACTTCTGGCGTCCACAACACTCGACTTTAATACCCCTTTCATAAACCCATCCTCCAATTAGCCGCCTAAGAGTAATGCGGATAATTCAATAAAAATTGCGTTCACAAACTCCGAAAATAATCCGCACTATTTTTACGAGCGCCCGTCCTGAAAAAGGCGGATAATCGTCATGACAACTGCACACGCCCCCTCCGATGCGGTTGTGTTGGAAAAGGGTGACCTTGTGACCAAGGCCCTCGCTGCCATTGAGTACGCGTGGCGCCCGCGCCACGCGTAATTCAATTTTGGAGATTTAGCGCCACGCGTAAATCATTCCATCGATGAAACGCCACGCCTAAAAAAAATAGCGCCACGCCTAATTCCGCGAGCGCCACGCCTGAATTGCTCGAAGCATTTTCTACTTCCATGCTCTAAGCAAGTGCCTGGCTGACCGCTTTCATGCATGCCAGCCCCGGGGATGCTAGCGCGCTGCACCCCGCTCACCACGGCACTGACTGACCCCAGCACACCACATATTCACCGCCCTGACAGTGTAGGCATGGCGGTTGTAGTGAGCGTGTTTACGTCATTTGCCTGCATGGCGAGCTGGTACAGCCAGAGAGCTACACATTTTCTCTCAATATACAATGTATAACAGAGGTACATGTACACACACAATCAATGACTGAGAAAGAATGTATCGCTCTGAATTCAGTATCCTTGAAGTCTGTGCATGATCGAGTATTTCAAAATTAATTTTTGATGATTGTTTTGAGTGACTGGATAAAAATTAACTCCATCAAATGTTATATGTATGATTTTGTTTACCCTCATTTTCCGACCTACCTTTTTCATCTTTGTCAAGTTTCACAACTACAGGATGTTTGTGTTTTTTTTCTTAATCATATTATGGGCCAATAGATTGGCGCGGTTCCAAAATTTTGAGGGGGTGGTTGTGTCCCCTAAATTAGACGACCTCCCTCCACTAAAAAAAATAATAAAAAATGTCATCACTCATGAAGGAATTTTGCCCCCCCCCCCTGAAAAATGACAAGCAAATAAAAAAAAGTCATCAATTCCAAACTTATTTTGGGTACATGTATGCACACACCCCACCCCTGGATCGCGCCTGTCTGTTATAATAGACCTGATTTATATATATTTTTTTTTTAATGACTTAAATTAATTGAAATACTGTTATATCGTTATGAATCTATAATTTCTCTTTCTTTGATGGTACCCGTGACGGTAATGAAATATCTGAAGTTCTGAACACTCACAAAATAAAAAACACCAACTTAATTTATACATGTAGACGCAGTTGGCCTTTACAGGGTAGTACACAGGTCACTTATATCATTTCTTCCCATTTTTTTCTAAAGTGTAATACAAAGAAAGTCGATGTTTGCAAGTTTTAGTGTTAGTGGTAAATAGTATTCGATGGTTGAATGTTATTTGAACTGATTTATGAATGTGTAATATTTGGGTTGAGGTGAGGTTTTGGTATTTTTTTTTTACCTGCACGAATTGTCAAATCAATCTTGAAACTGAAAGATATGCCTTTGTTTACAATTATTGGAGTGCAACTGAGTTTTGAGTGTTGGATAATTGTGATTTTTTCAAGCAAAGATAAAGTTATACAAATATCCTTTCTTTGTAAGTGTTTGACAGAAAATACAATGTATTAAATAAGTTGAAAAAGTTTTTACCAAAGTTAGGCAATATAAGTAATAGATCATGAATGCCAATATTTTCTATGTTCTTACCATTATATTTCATGTCTCACAGTTACGCTAAAACAGGCCAACATTGAATAAATCCCAAAATACGTCATCATGAATGCTCAAGAAAACCTCGATATCTAAGCAATATTCCTTCAAAGTCAAATACGCTTTGTCTCGCGTATTTGATCTGACGGTATTTTCCATTTCCCCCCCACACCTTCCAACTAGAATGAAAACCCCAGACAACACAAGTATCAGATTTCTGATGACCATGTGCTTCTCGATCAAGATTGCGTAATTTGTACTTTTCCGTAAACAAAAGTTAAGCGATGGGAGGAGGGTTCAAAGTCCGTGAAAGGGGCTAGTCTACGTTTTCAGTCGGTTCTAAAATGTCAAACTGCCTTGCCAAAATGCATATTCTTCAGTAAACTATACATGTATTTAAAATAAGGAATAGTTGGATTAAACTAAAAACGTTTGCATTAAATATGACTGGAAAATTTCCATAATTGAATTTGAACCACGACTGGTACTTTTATTAATCATATCGAGCTATCATTAATTTCTTGCCAATAAGGCAAGCCTCCAATTTAAGACTAGCAAACAAACTTCTTCTTTATCATCATACTCATCCAAAAGAATGATGAAAGCTGGAACGTAATTTTCTCAATATGGAAGAGATAAACAACTCGGGGGATAACTCTGAAATAAAGTATATACAAGGATATGAAATTTAAAAAATATATAGAATGTGAATTGAAAACAGATTTAAAGAAATAGGATCAAAAGTGGCAAAATATATCATGCTATATATATTATTCAATTTGATTTATTCAATCTAACTAAATTTGGTATCCTGTTCCAAACTCTATTAAAACGAAGTACAACTTGTTAGAACAGAAATAAAGAAAAATAATAGGGGAATAAGCATGGAAGAAAAGATGGAATGGAGGAGAGACCACTCAGATCAGCATGGAGAATGGCTGCATTGTGTTCTGATTCAAGGAAAATCAGATGAACTGATGGGACATATGGAGTTGGAAATTGGTCCAAAATATTTTTTCCGGGGAGGGGGGGGGGGCGGCGTGTAATCATCTACCAATTAAACAGATCAAGATGACCAAACTGCTCACACAATCCACACACAAATTACAGCGCAAACAGTCATGTGGTGTCACTCAATGGTCAGAAGGATTTTAAAAAAAAGTTTTACGACCCTCGTAACTCACTTGCCACATCGAGCCTGGGGATCCACTCGTTAAAGGAGAATGAAACCCTTGAAACCAGCTGAATCCATATCAAAGAGAAAAATCAAAGAAACATATTGTTGAAAGTTTGAGGAAGATTGAATGAATAATACGAAAGTTATGAGCATTTGAATATTGAGATCACTAATGCCATGTAGTTCCTCCCATTGGCAATGCGACCAAGATCTGTGATGTCACACACGTACAACTCCCTCATTACTTTAGTACTTATTTCACTTATATTCTCACTTTTATAGAGTCTGTCACAAGGTGAGGTGTTCTCTTTATGAGAGGACAGGTACAGGGGTTTCACAACATTATATCATTGATGAATCATTTGTCATATGATTAGAATGAGCAAAAAGAGATGTTTTGGGGTATATTTTCAGTGTCCAAAAGGGGAGAGTTGTTCATCTGTGACATCATAGATTTTGGTCGCATTGCCAATAGGAGGATCTCCATAGCTTTAGTGATCTCGACATTCAAATGCTCATAACTCTTCTATTGCTTGTCCTATTTTACTCAAACTTTTGTTGATCTTATTCTTTGATTTTTCTGCTTTCACAAAAGCTAACTTGCTCCAAGAGTTTCATTCTCCTTTAAGATAACTCGATCGACTGTAAATAAAATGTAACCTACGATACTCCTGGGGGACAAGCTGTCCTTATCTGACCTATAGTCAAAACACTGAGGCTAATCATTTGTACGAGAGCCAAACAAATCAAGAGAAGAAAGGGAGATCATAACGAAATGTATATAAAACTAATTCTAAACCATTAATACACGAAAACAAGTCTAAAACATTCTAAATCGATCATTATTCTGAGATGTTTGTGACTTCTGTTCGAGAACGGGATTTCATAACGAAATGTATATAACATATATTTTTACTTGTTAGCACCTCGGAACAATTTTAAAACGTTCCTGGTTGTCCGATTAGTAATCTGAGATATTTACGACTTCTTTTCTGTTTTATCATCCTTTCCACCATTGTCCAAATAATATTATAAGTCATTCATATTTCTTTTTGGAGAACAGGATTTCATAACGAAAGGTATATAAAATATATTTTTACTTGTAAGCACCTCGAATCAATTTTAAAACGTTCCTGATTGTCCGTTTAGTAATCTGAGATATTTAGGACTTCTTATTTCTATTCTGCTTTATTTTCCTTTCCGCCATTCCTTTTGGAGGACGGGAGTTCATAACGAAAGGTATATAAAATGTATTTTTACTTGTTAGCACCTCCAATCGATTTCAAAATGTTCCTGATTATCCGTTTAGTAATCTGAGATATTTAGGACTTCTTATTTCTATTCTGTTTAATTTTCCTTACCGCCGTTCCTTTTAGAGGACGGGAGTTCATAACGGAAGGTATATAAAATATATTGTTACTTGTTAGCACATCAGAACAATTTTAAAACGTTCCTGGTTGTCCGTTTAGTAAACTGAGATATTTACGACCTCTATTCTGTTTTATTTTCCTTTCCACCATTGTCTAAATAATATTATGTCATTTATATTTATTTTTGGAGAACGGGATTTCATAACGAAAAGTAAATAAAATATATTTTTACTTGTTAGCACCTCAAATCAATTTTAAAACGTTCCTGATTATCCATTATAAAATCTGAGATATTTAGGACTTCTTATTTCTATTCTGTTTTATTTTCCTTACCGCCGTTCCTTTTGGAGGACGGGAGTTCATAACGGAAGGTATATGAAATATATTTTTACTTGTTAGCACCTCAAATCAATTTTAAAACGTTCCTGATTATCCGTTTAGTAATCTGAGATATTTACGACTTCTATTCTGTTTTATTTTCCTTTCCCCCGTTATCTAAATAATAAATATTTCATTTATATTTATTTTTGGAGAACGGATTTCGTAATGAAAGGTATATAAAATATATTTTTACTTGTTAACACCTCAGAACAATTTTAAAACGTTCCTGGTTGTCCGTTTAGTAATCTGAGATATTTAGGACTTCTAATTTTTATTCTGTTTTATTTTCCTTTCCTCCGTATCGGAAGGTATATAGAGTATTTTTTTTTTTATTTATTAGCACCTCAAATCAATTTTGAAATAATCCCGATCGTCCGTTTAAGCAGCGCGCACGTGAATCGTGAGCGCGCGTAAAGCAGCGGCGCGGCGCTAAATTTGGGCGTTGGAAAATATCATCAATTCTGAAAAATGCGCCACGCGTAATTCCTTACTTTGCGAGAGCCCTGCTTGTGACCGCACCATGGCAATTATCCGCATTACTTGAAAATGCGTTCATTAAGTCAAAATCTGGTCCCGATGCCGCTATTAGTATTATGCGGATAATTGCAGCATCAAATTTTCAAAATAATGCGGATAAGTCTGGTCCTCCTCCGATTTTACGACCAAATTATGCAGTATGCTGCTATTGATTATTACTATACTTATTAGCCGCATAATCAGTAGAGGCGCACGGCCAATATTGGAGACTGTCTCCAATGTGGGAGATTATCTCCAATATCAGAGACTTTTGTAAAGAATTTGGGTATCCAATATCAGAGACAGTCTCCAGTTTTGGAGTCCAATTTCCTTTGTTTACATTTGCTGCAAAAGGATTAACTTGGCGGCAAATAAAAATGTGATAAGCAGATTCCTCATGAAAAATAGCCCCTTTTCACCGTCTACTTTAAAAATTCACCGTCTACTTTTGTTTTTGATAAGGATTTTTGTTGTCAATCACACACAAAACAAATGGGCTTCTGACCTCAGTGAGACAAAATTTTGGGTGGAAAAAATCATGCTTTTGTTGGTGTTGTTTCTTTTGTCCTTTTGCAAAGCAAGTCTCCAATGTGGGAGATTGTCTCCGGTATGTCTCCCCTATGGCTATTATTGGAGAGAGTCTCCCATATTACCGTATTGGCCGTGCGCCTCTACTGATATTTGGGGTATTGTTCTATGCTATGGCTTCATTTTTCTGTGAGGCGGCAAGTAATGAACCCTTGACTGTTTGAGTGGTCTATTACAAATACCAGCAAGCAGTGCAGTTTACCACTGCAGCTGCACTGTGTCTGTGATGAACAATATAATTAAGAAAACAACTAACACAAATTAAGGCACGTGGGACTGATCTCATCTCATGAATGAACGGAGCACAAAACAAAAGTAAATGGAAGGATGCACATACCATGAGCTCCATATGCCCCGAGAGCAACAGCTAGAGCGCCGGAAATCCCAGCAATTCTCACAAAGAGTTCACTGGACTGAGCGATGACAGCCATTTTAAAGTATTTTTTGTTCTCGCTGAACTGAAGAAGTTGTAATTGTACTTGTAGCACTAGCAGAAGTCCACAAACCGAACAGTAGGTGGCGCAATAGCTGCACAATCGCGGCAGTATCCGAAGACGAAGTTCAAGTTCAAATTCATTCGATTTCTCGTCTAACTAAGTATGGCTACAAGTTCCGGAGGTGCTCAGAAGGACAATAAGTTTCAGTTCAGGGAACTGGATAGGATATGTGCGTCTTTAAAGAACAGTGAGGTGCAAGATTTGCTGATGAAATGGTAAAGATATCCTCGTCGCGTCTTTCTCGGGCGAATATAAACTGCTACAGCGAGCCTGCGCCGCGCTCCCCCTAGCCTCCGGCCGCGCAGCACCTAGCCAGGAGGCTCCTACTCCTGTCCTAGCTAGCCGCACCGTCCAAAAAAAATAATCTTAAAGTTTAGGCCTAACGTTAGGCGCAATTATAAAATTTGCAGAAAAAATAAGCATTATCATGGTCCAAGGCCAAGTCCCCACTCCCCAGTGACCCGGATCGGAGTACCTTTAGAATCCAATGTCATGAATCGATTACAAAAGAGCAATTACCATAGAGATGTATACTAGTAACGCTAGAGGGCGTACTTCGTCAAATCGCTGTGATTACGTGGAGACCGTCCGCCATTGCTCGATAGGTATTCGCAGCCTGCCATGCGCGTACAGTACCTATGGGGCATGTATACGGATTAGCACAGAACATGACAAATTGATGACATATGAGCACGAAAGCATATGGAAAAGCAAAATTGTAAATATTGCACTGGATTAAAGTTCAAATACAACAAAAATCTAGCAAAACTGAGGTCAAAAGGCCTATATAAGCCTATCTATAGCGCATAATATAGGCCGATACAGCTATAATACAGGCAAACGATTTAAAGTCCCAATTGTTTTTGCTTAGGTAAAATTTCGATACATTAATATGACTTCTATTTTCTAATGATTTGGAAGAGATGAATATCAAAAATAACATTTAGGCCTAGGTCCTGATAAATAAATTTAATGTGTTTTAATATGATTTGATGTACATTAACCTAAGAAAATTCATAGGCCATATCACAGTGTCTGATGCATCTGAGACGCTGTATCGAAAAAAAAACCACGATTGTATTTTTATAGTTCATAGTTTCCTAATTACTATTATGCTGATTGCTGATAATTTATTTCTTCACTTTAGATAATTGTTATAATTCATTTTCCATATATATCTACACAATAGGGCCTATAATATAACTCGATCCCTTTTCCCCATGTCTTACACGCTGATGTAAACCAACATCACAAAAACTCGCGAATCATAAAATGACTTTTTATTGATATTTGGAAATGATTTACGCATTGATTCAGTTAAAAATTGATGATTTAGATTTCCTTTGCTGGCAACCATCCCATCATATTTATAAATATGTATATAAAGATCAATGTATAGAAAAGTTTGTTGACAGCAAAATTTGCATATCAAATGCGCGCATGCAGTCGTACAATTTTGCAATGTACAGGAGGCCTAATGAGGGGTTGGATGTTTATGTACAGTGTTATTGCCTTACAAACATTTTAAAACTTCGGAGAGTAAACAAATCACAATGTGCAAAACAATTTTACTTTGATTTTCTGGAAAGTATAGACTTGATTCTCCCCGGCTGAAAATATGCTGATCGGCAAACTGGCTGAAATATTTTGTTTATCGCCGTTGTTTCTGATCCTATAATGATTGGACCAATATCATGTGAACAAATCAAGGATAGAATAATAAGGAGAGGAAGAAGGGGGAGAAGGAGAGAAGAAAAGGGGCGGGATTATGATATATAATTTGTATTATACTATAAAGAATATTATTACTACTGCAAGAGTGTATAAAACTAATATCATGAAAGACATCAATGCAAACTTATCATAATTATGAAAACGGTTGCAAAATTGTGAGTACTAAAACCAAACATAATTATGAAACAATAATATTGCAAAAGTGACAATACTTGGAATAAGATATTAAAAATCCTAATTTAATCTCAAATTTGATACCTGCCTTGAAATTGTGTTAATTAACTGTGTCTGTGTCGCTTGAATAAATGAACTTTATGGCAAATATTTGTAAGCACTGGCACCGGCCTAACATATAAACAGATAAACACGCGTTTTGAATATCCAGTTTTGTTTTTCATTTTAAAAGTATAACTGAATTTGATTTTCTAGTTTTCTTCCTTTAATGTCATTTGCTGGCCTATGGACCTGAGTTTGGTTATTCGATCAGTTTTTTTTAAATAAGATTTCCATGGATGAACAAAATTATTATATTATATAACGGCGTCGCGGAATGATTTTGAAAGTGATGGGGTGTATAAAATCACAATCATTTATTATGTGTAATGTTCATTTTCATTTCAGGGAGGGGTCCGGTCGCGCCCCCTGTATTTTATTTTGATCAGTATGTTAAAGCGAATTTGCTTAGGTGTGTTTGTTATTTTAATTGCACACACGGCCCCTAAAAAGCGAATTAAAACAAATCTAACTTAAAGTGAAGGGAATTAAAACTGTCATTTTTGAAAGAGCGAAATGATATTCCTTTGATTTACAATGCTATGTATGTTTAAATTGTCACTTCCCACTCTATATTTTGGTGTTTCTGATGTTAGATATTTTGTATTTTTGATGTTGTTTGTTGATGTTGTTCATAGTTATCTTGACATGTATTTTAAACTGCAGGGCGCCTTTGTAAAGCAGTTTTAAGAACTGAACAGGCCTACCCTGCAGTATAAAATAAATAAAACAAAATAAATAAATAAATAATAAATAAGTTTGAACAAATTAGGCTATATTCTCGACATTTTAAATCAATATTTTATTTTCGGGCCATATAGGCCTGCAGATTTTGGGGAATTTATTATGTTCCTATAAGAACAAAATCAGCACGTTCACCAAATAACACAAATTTCAACATTGATGGTGTAACGGGAGGCTCACCAAGAACAATAATGAGATGCCCTTTAATAGCGCATGTAGATCAAAACACTAACTTATACAGAATTATTGTACAACTTAATATATAAAAATGATAGGCCTATATTTCATACAAATTAAAGCAAGTTACATATCATGTAGGCCTATATAGAAATTACAAAATTATATCCAACATAAACATAGAATCAAAGGACGTATATGTGGGAAGGATGGAAGGAGGACGATGCAGTTAAAGGTAGGGAAATCCAGAGAAGGGCTAATTCACTGCAGTCTTTTGAATTAATTGTCAATCTTTCTATTAATGTCCGCTGTATGTTTTTATTTTTATATGATTGTTTATATGATAGTATATCAACATTGTTATCTATTACAGGCCTACTAAAACGGACAGGTAAATGCAAATTATTTAGAAATTCATCCCGAGAAATCAGGTTTTTAAAATGCCAAATTAATAGCATAATCCCCATGTAATCACTCTAATAGTGTATTGAGATGCAATTTGTCATTCATATTTTCGATTTTTATGAGGTTGTGTTCTTTTCTTCAAGATAAAGGCCGGAGACGGCACCCCTTTTCACAGCGTTACAACGCACGAGCTATGGGTACATCCGGGTACTTTTGCGAATCTATACCTATCGAGCAATGGCCGCCACGCTCCACACAATCAAAGACGTTAAGTACGCGCGCCTATGGCGACTCCGCACTCTAGCGTAGTTAGTATACATCTCTATGGCAATTACCTACATTGCTGCTGCCGGTGTGGTGCGATATCAGTTTTGTCGCCCTCTACGTTCGTGAGTGAATTAAGAGTCCCCGGCGACAAGCAGGAATCGGATCGGGAGATGGATAAAGGATGGGGGGAGGGGGCAGATGGGGGAGGGGGGATGGCCCCGTAGAGGGAGTACACGACTTGTCCAATGTGGTGGATGTAGTAGGAGAGAGTGAAGTAATGGCAGGTGATATAATAATCAGAGGACTTAAAAAGGGATGATATATATGAAGGGATCAAAGAGGGGGCGCGTGATCGAGGACACGTGCAATGGTATATAATTATGTTGATGATGTTGTTTAAGGAATGATATACGTTGATATCTATATATGGATACAGAATACTTGGATACTATTATATTAAAACATGTATGGATATGAATACATGGATACGTGGATACTTGGATACTATTGGATACTTGGATACTTGGATACGTGGATACGCGGATACGTGGATACTATTGGATACTTGGATACTTGGATACGTGGATACGTGGATACGTGGATACTTGGATACTGTTGGATACTTGGATACTTGGATACGTGGATACGCGGATACGTGGATACGTGGATACTTGGATACTATTGGATACTTGGATACTTGGATACTTGGATACGTGGATACGTGGATACGCGGATACGTGGATACGCGGATACTATTGGACACTTGGATACTTGGATACGTGGATACGTGGATACGCGGATACGTGGATACGTGGATACTTGGATACTATTGGAGACTTGGATACTTGGATACTTGGATACGTGGATACGTGGATACGTGGATACGCGGATACGTGGATACTTGGATACTGTTGGATACGCGGATACTTGGATACGTGGATACGCGGATACGTGGATACGTGGATACTTGGATACTATTGGATACTTGGATACTTGGATACTTGGATACGTGGATACGCGGATACGTGGATACGTGGATACTTTGATACTATTGGATACTTGGATACTTGGATACGTGGATACGTGGATACGCGGATACGTGGATACGTGGATACTTGGATACTATTGGAGACTTGGATACTTGGATACGTGGATACGCGGATACGTGGATACGGGGATCTTAGATACCTTTGGTTACATGGATACTTGGATACGCGGCTACGGGCACATGCCTACATGAAACTTAGATACATAGATACTTGGATAAGAACATCAAGGAGTTTTTGATACTCTGGAACATGGAAAACACATGAAGTGCATGATACTAAGTGTACTTTTAGAACGAAGCATCACAGACCCTAATTACCTTATTTTCAGATAATTGACATCGTCACTTTTAATCTGTATTTTTCTTGAGAGAAAAGATAGAAAAGGCTACTTTCATCAGTGAATCTTTAAAAATTGGCTGCTCTCTTTATAATTATAACGAGACATATATCAATTCCCTAAGCCCATATGATTACAATTTGACCAATTAATCTTGATCCTTTTTAGGATTGATTTTATTTAATTAAGTTGATTTCAGTAAACAAAATATAAATAAACTATTTGGATTATTATAGATTTTTCAGTCAACATAAAAGAAGGCTAATATAATAACATGTACGAATATGCAGCTTAAAGGTCAAGTCTACCCAAAAAGTTATTGATTTGAATCAATAGAGAAATAAGAAACAAGCCAATTTCATCAAAAAACGTATGTAAAATAAGAAAGTTATGACATTTGGAAGTTTTTCGCTTATATTTCGCAAAACAATTACAATCATGTACAACTCAGTGATAAGTAATAAGACACGAGCAACAGAGAACAACAAAATAGTTAAGTAAGGGGATAATAAGAACGATATACGTTTTGGTTATATTAAAATGACCAATCAATTTCAAAACATTGGTTACAATTGGACAATTAATTTCACTCACTCCTGTTGGTAATTGCAACGAGACACATCATAGGGCCAATATCACAATCCTTTTTTTAAACAAATTAATTTCATTCCTATGTCTTGTTATGTGAATGTCTCGTTCTGATTATAAATTATCTCATATGACTCGTTCTATTTATAATTATTGGCATATAATTTACTTCTTTTAAAAATTTTTAGAAAGAGTGAACTTGATGAAGAGAAATAGAAGAGGAATTACAGAAGGGGGAAAATAGGATAAAAGGAGAAGACGGAGGAGGAGAATGAAGAAAAATAGGAATATGAAGTAAGGGAGTGCAATACAAGTTTTGTGAATGATATATTGCATTATTGGCATATAATTTACTTCTTTTCAAAAATTATCTTCCTACTTATACATTTAGAAGACTACATGTATCAAGAGAGCATGGAGAACTGCAATTGTAACAGAACATCGGCATGCAATGACGCCTATGATATAATATCTCGTTTTAAGCATAAATTGGATTAAACTTTAATTGGTGGGTTGTAATGTGAATGTCTCGTTCTGATTATAAATACGGATAAGTATTAGTCCTATATGATTCGTTCTATATCTTAATTTTTATCAAAAATGATGTTTTTTTTAATAAATATTTTTCTGAATTTAGACCTAGTTAAAAATTGAATAAGTTGACCGGTTTATGAAAAGACATGACTTTCTTAGCGTTTTTTGAAATGGTGAACAGGAATGTTATATCTGACTAAACAATATTACTGATTCGAGTGCGAAGCGCGATTTAAAATATGTTATAGGGCCTATTGCGATCGGAAACTTCATATTTTAAGTACGTTTTGTACATAAATTTAGACCTAAAAACGGACATTCCTTGCTTTTTTTTTTGGGGGGGGGTCTTGTTGTATGCATTAAAAATTCTTTAGTAATTTACGTTAAATAATGTGTTTAATTGCCAATATTTATTATCATCTACGATTATGCTGTAACGAAAAATGCATACACGACATACCTACAGTTACAACATCACCTTATTAATAAACTGGTAATTAGACACTGTCTTGCTCGAATGCAGTATACTGAAAATTTATCAAAATCGAATATAAAATAAGAAAGTTATGACATTTAAAGATACGCTTATTTTCAACAATTGGAAATTTTGAAACATGACGTGCTTGCACAACACATGTAATTCGATTTAATTATGTTAAAAAATGTCACTTCAGAATTCCTTCAGTTCATTGATAAAGAACCACCTGTGAATGCCTTTAATACCGTGTAAGATTAATACCCCAAATTCTTGAAAGGAGGGATTAAGATTTAATAGTGATTACGTAATCTATTGAAGTTAATGACCGGCATGAACGTGAGACCGGCATGAGACGAGGAAAGAAAGATGAAATAAAAAAAGAGAAAAAAATGTGAAAAAGGAATATAAGAAAAAACAGAAATTCAAGTTTATATTCCTAATGCATTCAGAATCCATGTCATATTCATCATAATCTCTAGATTTATAGAGAAAAAACAGCAAAAATATTGCTCTACAATTCTAAAAAGAAGGGTATATACATGTATATATTATTTTAATTATACGAACCAAAAGTCCAGTTTTCTGTCTTATAATTTACTGTGAAAATCACAAGAATTTGATTTAAAAAAAAATAGGTAGGCCTGTACAATTTTTTTTTTAATTAAAAAAGAAACAAAAATAGAATGGACAAGAAAGGAAGAATATAAAAGAGAAAAGAAAAATATATTAAAAAAAAAAAGAAGAAAAGAAAGGAGAAAAACAACGTAAAGGAAAACAAGTACAGGAATGTTTTATTGTTACGGGTCCTTCGGTCGTCGGCTTTACCTTATTTGGTTTAGTACGACCCCACCTTCTACACCTCGCGCAAATCGTGACTCTAAATACGAAGTGTTGGGGCAAAAAGGACATCCTTTATAAAACATTTTAATTTTGTTTTATCATCCCCGCGAATTCGACCCTAAACGCGTAATTTTCCTAGCGAAATAGATACCCTTTTTTCATTATTTTTGTGTTTTTGACACCCTTATCACGTTACGTACATAACGTGCCCTATCGTGAAAAAGACATCCTTTTTACGTGTTTATTTTTTGGTCGCGCATGGTATATCCACTCGTCAATGTAAGTGCCCCCCCCCCGCGGGGTTCAAACAAGGACAGAAAATGAGCTATGCCTATATTATACGAATCGCTTCATATTTATCCTCCTAAACATTCAGAATCCATGTCATATTCATCATAATCTCTAGATTTATAGAGAAAAAACAGCAAAAATATTGCTCTACAATTCTAAAAAGAAGGGTATATACATGTATATATTATTTTAATTTATACGAACCAAAAGTCCAGTTTTCTGTCTTATAATTTACTGTGAAAATCACAAGAATTTGATTTAAAAAAAAATAGGTAGGCCTGTACAATTTTTCTTTTAATTAAAAAAGAAACAAAAATAGAATGGACAAGAAAGGAAGAATATAAAAGAGAAAAGAAAAATATATTAAAAAAAAAAGAAGAAAAGAAAGGAGAAAAACAACGTAAAGGAAAAGGAAAAGTGTTTAAACAAGGACAAAAAAATGAGCTATATGCCTGTATTGTCTTGAAAATGATTTTTTTTAAATAAGATGACTGAGACACGTACTGCACTGGGCCATGTTAAACCAAGAAAAGAATATAAACCAACAAAATTCTACTTTTAGTTAACGACAGATCGACCGACTGAAATGTGGATGAAAATATTTTCTGATTCTCCCTTCTTTTCCCCCTTTTCGCGAAAGGTGCATGGATCCTCCCCTGTATAACATACCCCCACGACTCTCCCTCTTTCCACCCCCCCCCCTTTGGCGAAAGCTGGATACTCCCCTGTACCCCCTCCCCCGTATCCACAAACATTATCCCAGCTGCCCGTATCCTCGTATCCACGTATCCGCGTATCTTCGTATCCATGTATCCAGTTATCAGTACGGTAGTAGTATCCACGTATCCGCGTATCCACGTATCCTCGTATCCATGTATCCAGTTATCAGTACGGTAGTAGTATCCACGTATCCGCGTATCCACGTATCTTCGTATCCATGTATCCATTTATCAGTACGGTAGTAGTATCCACGTATCCCAGTATCCACGTATCCTCGTATCCATGTGTATCCACGTATCTTAGTATCCATGTATCCGTTTTCATCTCAAAAACGTAATTTCTAAAAAAGTTAAGAAGTACCGGTACGTCGTATCCGTTGTTTTCTCGTTTTAAAATCTAGAGATTTTTGTAATCGATTCATGACATTGGATTCTAAAGGTAAGCCCCCGGATCCATGGCATGGGCCTTTTGGACAATTGATTTATTATAATAAAATAATGAATATATGGCAGTGTATCCTATTGCCGGACACCTTTATTTCAGTGCTTTAAAAATGACAACTAGAGGAAATACAATCAAGAAAAATTCACACTTGCTATTCCAAATATTCTGAAAATTATGAATATGGTAAAATTATTTTATATTTACCAACCATTTTCTTTGCATCGCACTTGCCGCATACCCCTCCACGAAAAACAGTTATTTTTCGTGCGTGACAAATTACATCATGATTCCGGACGCGCGCCGGACGGGTAAAGATATTCTTGATTATAATGATGTTAGAACAAATTTGTGTGATTTTTTCTTCTTATATCATATCATGAGTAAATTCTAAGTTTTTTTTTGCTGTTTTTATATCGATTCTGAGCAGATGTTGGTAATAATAAATTCGTGTTTGATATTAAACTTATTTTATTTTTTCTTGTTAGCTGCATGTTTCATTGAACTTTCCAATATTATGCTCGTTCGTATCGTGACGCTCATCAAGTTCTATCGATGCGCTGCCGATCGTCGACGGTTATACTCAAGGTAAACCTCGCGCACGGGTACCTTGAGAACTAGCCGTCGACGATCACCCACAATAAACCACACCTCATCATTCGATCGAAGGAGCGGACGAGATTGAAATTCGGCAGATCAGACCCATATTTCCGTTAGAAAATATATCAATTGTTAATGCAAAACTATGTTATTTGATATTTCAAGCATTTTCTGTCATTTTAGAGATAAATAAGGTAGAAGTTGGATTTTTTTCGCCTTGTTTGCAATCCTGTTCTATGTATTGCTCTGTGAAATTGAATTGCGGAAGTCTTACGGTACGAAATTGTTTTCGAACGCAGTAATATGCGCGTCCGGAATCATAATAGTGTCCGGTAATACAATACGTGACTATATAGCCTTATTATAGGCCTAGCCTAGGCCCTGTGACTAAAGTTACATGCCCTAGCCTAGGCCTAAATGAAAAAAATCTTTAAATTAAAATGATGTTCTGAATTTCCCTTTACTAATTTGTAAATTATAATTGCAAAGGGCAAGTCCAAGAATTCGTGCGCGTTACGTATGGGACATTTCAGAGGCTTTAAGTTTAATGACCTGAAAAATAGTGTTGAATGACTTTGATTAGATTGAGTACCCTCATGATGCAACATAGACATCTAGGACTAGGAGAAGAATAATCATGCAGAAAATGGTGACAATATGACCAAACCTTTTAGAGAGAAAAGATGTGCCGTTAGTCGTTACCTATGCTATGGGACACAGAAAATCAGCCATTTCAACAAAAAAAAATTCTTGTTTTTCATGTTTTCATGAATTTCCTATGTATTTCTATATGTTTTTTCTTCATATTTTTCCATTTTCACATCATTTTTTTCGCTTTGAATGTTTTCATTAATCAGTATTTATAACAAATCAGTCTTTAAAAACTAAAGAAAAGGTAAATAATCACTTTTTAGAGCACTCTTGAAATTTGTTTTTCTCCATTCACTATGTACAAATCTCCCAATTGACATTGTGCGTATCCAGGATTTTCCAAAAGGGGGGGGGGGGCACATTTTTCCATGGAAAAATTTGACAAGCAAACAAATAAAACTAAAAGGTTTTTAACAAAAAGTCTTCACTTTGATAGGGGGGGGGGGCACACTTCTGTTTCAACGGCATTTTTTACATTACAAATTTTAATTTTGCTTCTGAAGGGGGGGGGGGGGGGCACAGGCCAGCCATGCTCCCCCCCTGGATCCGCCAGTGGTCCCATACGTAATAATTTTTTATATTTAATTAAGTTTTAACTAAAAAGTAAACTATATTTTTGAGACTTTTTGTGGTATAACATTTTCATACTTATTAAATTAGAACTAATTCCCGGAGATGCAACAATACAAGTATTGTATTATGAGATATAACTTGAAAAAATATCTCAATTAGTTTTTAACTAATGTATGGGATATATGGACAGTAAAAAATCAGGGGCTTCTTTTGACAGATTAAGAGATAGATTTCAAATTTTTATTTGTGTGTGTTTTTACTAAAATCTGGAAAAATAAAATTTCTGTTTGGCACAAATTTACTAACTTTTCACTAAATTTATTTATTAATTTGATATTTATTTCATTTTGTTATTCCAATAATTGTCATTCGGGGGTGGTGCAAGAGCTCAGCAGATTCTGTGTGTTCAGCCATACATGTAATTTCAATAGGGAAGAAAGTGTTTAGTAACAAAGATTTCTTTGTAATTTTCAGGGGAATGAAGGGCCGGATGTTTGTGCAGTATTTCAGCTATGACCAACTATTTCAAGCTTATCAGAAGGATGACTTTATTTTGGTAAGTACAGACTACTCCTATCTCTAAACTAACTTAGCAGATCTCCAAGTCTCTTTAAAAGGCTGTAGAAGTAAAAAAAAAAAAAAAAAAAAGTAATCCCTCTATCCAAAGGTAGATCCAACATTTACCAGAGGAGCCTATTTCTTCAAAAAAGAAAAAAAAAGGGATAAGAAATAAAGTTACCGTATTACCACTCATGGAGAGCATTTTCCTGTGCATAATTTCATAGCCCCCCCCCCCCATCTACCTCTCCCTCCCTCCTGAAAAGACAAGAAAACAATTGTTCACACCAAAAATACCCAATAGAATACAAATAGAGATGTGGTTGTGGTCTAGATTTTTTAGAGCTATATATTACTACATGTTTATTTTTACTCAATCATACACAGACCCACTATCATTAGTATATCTATATTCAATTTGATTTTACATTTATAAATTTCATTTTTGTTTCATTTTTCCAATTCCATTTTTCATTCATAAGTCATGGAGAATTCCTGGAATGTTTACAATGGGCCATTGTATTTAGATATTTTGGTTGAGGTACATGCTATGGTATCAACACCAACTGAAGAAGTAAAAAAGTGGTCTCTATGAGCAGATTGTCTTTATGGACAGTTTCCAAGGAAAACAAGCTATGCTTGTGCTCCTTTATAGTCAATATTCCTGTATAAATGATTTGTTAAAAATATAGGCTAAGACTTTATTTGCATAGAATTTTAATATATCTTATAATTACAAACTCCTGTGAATACTTAAAGCAAAGTAGCGTAATTTGGTGTTGTTTTAACATTGATTTACATAAGGATTTCTTCAAAGACCCTGTTGTCATGGCAACCTTAAGTTTACTATCAGACAGTGGATCTTGGGGTCCTCCTGGTGAGTATTAATTTTTCGTATTATTCAACACTATTTTGAATGTCAAAAGTTTATTTTTTAAGAATTAAAAATATCAACCAACGTGGTCACTTTAGAAGCTTTTCACCAAAGAAAATTCAGGTATTTTTGGTGAAAATATTTTTGTGCAAGGGGTCCCAAGGTGGCCTTATCTTATGGGAATAAGAGTTTGATTTCAGGTTTGGGCCATATTTCATAAGTTATTATGATCTATTGTTTTTGTAAATTTGAATTTTGAAACAGTTAGGATAGATGGTCAGTCTTTTGAACCGAATGCACATGAAAAATAAAGCGTACCTGTAATGGAGTTTTGCAATTGATTGTGATACCGTACCTTGGTATGGGAGGGAGCACATTCTGTGTGCAGTGCAGTTGAGGCAAATCGTTTGGGTACCAAATAGTGTTTCCATCAGCACCTGGAAATTGTAGACTATGGACTGGTTATTCTCATACGTCTATTACACCCTATTCAATGGTAGCATGGACGTACACAGACATTTTTCCGGGAGGTGGGAGGGCCAAGACACGTATAAATTTTTGTAAAAACACAAAAGCAAGGGAGCGAAGTGGCCGAGTGTGTCATACGGCGTTTTTGTATCTTTTAAATTGAAGTCAATTTTTTTTTTTGGGGGGGGGGGCAACTGCCTTCCTTAATCCCCCCCCCCTGTTTGTATGTTCATGAATGTTAGTTGTTTTTTTTTTTTTCATTTTGAATTGTCATTATCAGTGTAAAAAATGAATGTTTTTATTTTTTGTGGGGCTCCTTCGAAGTCCACCAATTAAAAACTTTAACACACTATGAACCATAGACATAAAACATAATCTGTGGGTGTATTTTTTCTCTTTCATTTATGGTGTCTATTTAATAAGTTTTGAGGGATAATTGCCCAAAGCCCCCTCTTATTTTTCACTGGTCTTCATGCTTTGTTAACCTACTGCAGGATTCACAGCAGAGAAGGTGGAGGTTGTGCAAGTTCCTTGTTCTGTGACGTCGATGACCTTCTTTGATCGTCTGGAGGGGGAGGAGCTTGTGAGAGAAGGTGGCCGCATCGTCAAGTGCTTTGATGAGTTTTACGAGGATTTCACAATATCGGATGAAGTCAGAAAGGTGTGTGGTTAAGAGTTATGGTCAACTTTTTTAAACAAGAATTTCAAATTATTTTTTTGAGTGAAATTAATCCATCGATTGTAAATTTTCAACTGATATTTGCAATTGATGTGTAGTGTTGTTCAAATGAAAACTAAAGGGATGTTGTAGAGTGAAAAATCTTGGCCATTATTTGAAAATGATGTAATTGCACAATGGCTTCTGTTTCTATTTCCTGTTTGATCTGAAAAATAATCGATGTTGTTGCTTTAAAATGGTGTAAAAATTTTGAGGTAAAGTATGTAGTAGAGGAAGACTAATCTCAATGTCTCAAATTGTTCACAGGAAGTATTTTCAAGTAGTATAAATCTTAGAGCTTTTTTGAAAACTAAAATATCAATACGGACGATCAATCCATCAAAAGGCTATTTGATTTTCTGTCATTACTAACCTATCCTATTCATTTAATTCATTTTGTCTTGTTGGTTTTAGGTTTGTTTAGTAATTATAATACTTTCTAAAAATGATTATATTCGCTTTATATATAGTGCTTAACATTACTTTATCAGAAGTCTCTAAGCATTCTACAAATAATGCAGAGCAGCTGTTTCGTGCACTGCATTTCATGACAGGTACCCATTTACCTCACCTGGATGTGGATCAATTCCTTGCCGATGGAAATTATGACATGGCTGGGATTTGAACCCACAACCCTCTGTTTCAAAGTCTGGAGACTAATCCACTTGGCAAAAAGGCTCCACATCTTGATTTTGATATTTTGTATTATCTGTCCGACATTGTTCCCGTATGTCTTGATCTTGATCATTTCTAGATGATTCTCCTTGAAGACTCTGATAATTACGAGGTCTTCTCTGAGCTGGAGAGGGAGCAGTTTCTCTTCCGTCTCTTTGAGCATTTATGTCTTGGTGGATCTCTGTGCCAGTATGAGGATAGCATTACGCCTTACCTGGATACCACTAAGCTACTCTACAAAGATCTTGTCAGGTACGGTAAACTCTTCAAAACTTTAATTCTTCAAGTGCTTTCAAATCATGTATGGACCATATATATTTTCCGAGGCAGAATATGATGTAGGCCTATCCTTGTATGGTAATTCTCATTGTTTTCATTTTGTACTGCGCATTGGAACTTTGGTCAAAATCGCTATATAAATATCATTGATATTGCTGTAATTACTATTATTATTATTATTGTTGTTATAATTATAATTATGATTATTATTATTTCATTCATAATTTTATTCATCACAGAATGTACAGAGAGACTTGCATTTAATTAATCATGATTAGAATTAAGTGCGATGATCTTGTATGGAAAATTCTTACTATCAAAAGTGAATTAATCTGCTTTTGCTTTATGTTCTGCTGGTCTGCCCAAGACCCTATCTTATAAAACTATAGTTGATCTTCAGAATTGAATACCCAGTCCTACATTTACACTTCCTAATCAATATTCCATGTGTTATTATTTTCTTTATAATCATCCTTTCCTTCTTTTATTTGCCAGTGTCCAAAAGGATTCATCCACCAAAGAACTGAGGGTCATATCCCATGTATTCAAGGTGAAAGCCTGGGTACGCTCTGACTTTTAAATCAAGCTTTTGCTTAACTACTCCCATAACATGGCTTAACCCTAAGAAGACTGGGGGGGGGGGCTGATTCAGCTCCCCCTCGACATTTTTCGCGATAAATCCGCTGCTCGAAATTTTTTGACCGTGTCGCTCGCTGACTTTTTACTTTCAAGCCTAGCGCAACTTTTGAGACCATAATTTTGACCCCTGGGTACGCGGTTTCGAAATTACGCAACATTTCGTAAGTGCATGCAGACCCAAAATTACTCAAAAACGTGAATTTGTGTACAAATCCAATGCAAATAGTGTTTTTAGCCAAATTCATAAAATGTATCATTATTTTTCCTTTTACTGCTTAAAATCAATTAATTTAATCTTGTTTATGGTCAAAATAAAGTCCCCAACAATTTCCATTGAAAAAACAATAAAAAACAAAAGGTCAAAAAACAAAGAAATACATAAGAAATTTAGAAAACAATAGAATACATAAGAAAATAAATGTGATGTTGAAATTTTTGAAAAATGAATTTGATCAGATGCCTATCTAGAGTATGTGAAACAAAAATTAGCATTTTAAGGGCATTAATTTATTAATTAGAGCAAACTTATGATTTTACGCATAAATTAGCATAATTAATGAGCAATGAGATTTTTCGCAGAATTTGATATTATAGTTTTGTAGATAATGCCATGGGTAATGCGCGTGCCAATTTTCATTGCCGTCGCGCGATCGACGGCCGAGATCATAAGGGGGGACTGAATCAGCCCCCCCCCCCAGTCTTAGGCATCGAAATAGCCCAGTCTATTTAGGGTTAATGCATTAAAGTATAATTTTGGTCATATCCCATGTATTCAAGGTAAAAGCCTGGGTAAGCTCTGCTTCAGATTAACGTCAAATTCAATCTCGTGAATTACTGCTCTCATTCTAGGCAAGGTAGTCGGTCTTTATGAACACTTATGGAAGAATCATATCTATTAATCTTATAGGTCACAGGTTCCTAGAAAGAAGTTCAATCCATTATGATACTCAATGTCGAAATATTCATCATTAACATTTTATGTGGGATTTAGTGCCCTCAACAATGACAGCATAATAGGAGCAAACATTCCTATAATACTGAGCAGGTAATACTTTGCATAATGAATGCGATGCAGTCGTGCCTTATGACAAAAGACTCTTACTCCTTCAATTGTTTGTATATTTCTGTTTTTTGTAGGATAAAGACAATTTCCAGTTTTACCCTTGTGACCAAGATCATCGGCAGACCTTTGCTTACTTCATCGTGGATCCCCTGAAAAGACACGTCGGTATCCTCTACCATCGCTTTGGAAGTGGCGTCTTCACATAAGCCATTTCATACATTCAACAGTATTGAACTTTATGAAAGTATGAACAGTTTTCGCTGATACGTCATCAATTTCCTATGGACGGATGTTTACATAGATGTACACAAATTTGGTTGGAAAAGACCATCGGCAGACCTTTGCATATCTTGAGAAGACGAGTCAGTTTTCTCTACCATCGCTTTTGGAGTGGTGTCTTTACATAACACCCGGCATATGATTGCCTGTACGGTATCGTGGCTTATTTCCTATGGACAGATGCTGACGTGCATCAACCAGCTTAGTTAGTAGAGCGTCCACCTCACAATAGGGTGTTTGGAAGTTCTAGCCCCCGCCGCGTCAGACCAGAAGATGTTAAAAGATGAGAGTTGCTGCCACCCTGTCTGATGTAATGATTCAAGGGGTAGATTAAAGTTGATCCGTCACTGCTCAGCGACTGCTGGGCTCACGATCAATTGGGCAAAATTATTTTTTTGAGGATTTCTATTTCTGATTTCAATTTCAAACAATATGAATTATTACTATTATTACGTGTATGGATAATCCATCATTGGGTGAACAGTGATGTCTTATCACCTAATATTGGATGGAAAAGACCTTAGACAGTACTACACAACATATCGGATGCATCCGAGAATGAATCAACAAGGGTACGCTAGGCTTTGCGATCTAACATGCGAGTTAGTAAATGTTTATTTGTATCCCTACATACGTAATCAACAAAATTGAAAGGCTGAGATAGACCATCGCAAAAATAATTGCAATTCTATATCTAGAATGGATCAAACCTGAGCTGTTATGTACAGCTGATTTAATAGGATACCATACTCTTAATACATGCATACATATGTTGCAGTCTGTACCATCAGTGATGTTATGTATGTTATCTTCAATGTAGGCTAGATTCTGAAATGTGCATTCTCAAAGCAAATAAACATTGTCATGAGCAGAGAGAGATTGCAGGAAAATCCAAATTTTGACATGGGTGCAATCTATTGGGTGAGAAATCTCATGGAAGATAACATTACAATTATTGGTTTTGGTGTTTGCATCTTAAATTTTACCAGTTATTTGGGAAATATTATTATCTTTTGAAGGATGGAGCAATTCATAAGTGTTGCATATTATCAGTTACTTCAAGTAGTTGTCCATTTCCTCTCAATGAGAGTGTACTCAACTATTAATTTGAAAACAAACTTATTTTAGTTACACCAGGACACAACAAAACAGACTCAAACCGGCCAAAATTCACAAGGGGTGCGTAATCCATTTTTCTTGTATTTTTAGGTGCACTATTAAATGTGCGCACCTACCACTATCACATGCATATAATTGGATCATAGTGGGGCAATGCTTCTTTTGAGAATTGGGACTGTGTTTGGTAACTAAGTTTCTAAATACTTCATGTTCCCCTGCATGTATTAAGTTACATTTTATTATAATCTTGAGCCGTCCTTGAATTTTACACCTTGATCATGCGTTATTGGATATTCCTTCTAAATATTGTAGAAAGGAAGTTATTTCACTTTTTTCTTATCTTGTAAAATGTAATTATTATTGAAATGTTGTTGTTGTGTGTGTGTGAACTGAATATCAGTATAAATAGTGTATACATGACTTTCCATGTTCAATTAAATTTGTGCTTTCATTTTATCTACAGTATATACTTAATGTGTTTGCTTGGCTTTAACAATTACAGGGGCCCGCGTCATAAAACTTGTTATATTAGCAAATTTGCAATAACAGTTCAAAGCTACTGAAATCATTCAATATGATTGGCTGATAGTAAGCTTGTTTTAGAAATTGTGGATTTGTTATTATAACAAGGCTTTATGAAAAAGGGCAGGGTTCTCTCGGGTAGACAGACACAGGAATCCAGAGAGCAAGCTCATGACAGCACAGTCACATCTGTGAAACCGACCCTAGACCGCCCAAATCTATCACACTATTTCCAATGACATAATACCATCTGTCAGTTTGGAGTCGGTTTCATTGATGTGACAATGGCATGAAAATGAGTATGATGGGACATTTTTAGAGTGATGGCATGAGAGAGATGTGAAATGGAAGAGAGTTAAAAACCATGATCCCTTTTAAACTTTCCACGTGTACTTCGCACCAATGCACACTTGGTGGCATACGAACTTCACATAGCACGGTCAAGCAAACTGCATTGTTTCCCTCCTTCCTTGAAAATAATTCAGTACAGAGGGGTTCATAGCCCAGCACACAAAGAGTTATAGCATCTACCCTATGCATACAAGTCTTGCAATTTTGCACATTTTTACAATTCAATACAAAAGGTTTGATAGGTTTTTTTTCCTGCACATTTGTATTACACAAGCTAGCAAAATCAATATCATACATGCATTAGAAAAGCAGGATTCAAATAAAATATTGAAAGAAAAATGATCTTAATTGTCCTCTTGGATTTGAATCAGTGTGCAAAGAGTTAAGGGGCAACGGGCAAAAATAAAAGACTTACGATTGAGAAAAGAATTCTAAGTGGTGAAATTAATTTTATATTCAATCTGAAGTAAAGTATTTTGGAAAATACATTAACCCTTAACGACAGATGGAGGTAGGAGGGGGGGGGGGCATGATGGTACCCTCTACATTTCAAGCAATTTTTATTTTTACTGATCTGCAAGCAATCACTTTTAAACTAAGTAGATTTTCTAATGAACAATAAATTACTGGGTACCCCTGACAAGAGAGGGAGAGAAAATCTGCTTGGGAGGCTACTCTGCCATACTTTGGCAAAAGGAAGCAAGTTACAAAAGTATAATTTGGTGTAAATGAGCAATGTGTGTTCATCATATACAAAGGTGTCAATGCAATTTAACAGCATATTTTCTTCAATATCTTTCCATAGAACGATCATTTCTTCCCTAAATTTTGCCTGAACGTGCAACATACAAAGGGTGTTTCAGAAATAACAGTAACTCACATTTGACTAAAGTGTCACTTGCTTCCTTTTGCCAAAGTTGGACAGTACTGTTTCCATGAAATTTTCTACTTACTATTGCTCCTTGCAAATATTAAGCCACACATTAACCTGAACTTTAAACTGAACCCTAACCTTCAATCTAATCTGCCTTGCATCATAACCCTACCACAACTATACCCGAGGGGCAATTGTTGCACAAGCAAATGTCATGTTACTGATTAGGGGAAAGGAGGGGGGGGGGGGTGTTGCCTCAAAAAGACCTGCATTTAGCAAAATAGAAGAAATAAAAGTAGCCACATTTCAGATTTACCTGGCACCTGTCTTACAATTTTTGAAATCAATTTTGGATCAAACTCAACTTTTTGAGTTTGAAATGGTCCTGCTGTTTCGTAAACCTACATAAATGGAAACATGCTTATTTTCTAAGCACTATTCCAGGTTCAACAGGAATAAAGAAGGATATTCTAAGAAAGCAAAAACTAATAGAAATTAGCATAATTAGCATCAGATGGCCTTGGCCTTAGAAAAAATATTTTGGGCATCTCACTATATGTTTCATTTTTCTAAATTATAAATAAATACAATTCTTATAACGGAATTGTGTGGTTGAGAACAAAAGATAAAATTAAAAAACAAAAAAGACAACAATGAGTGAATGAGAATACACACTGTATAGTCACATATTTACATTACATCTTTATTATATAAAACAAATCTGATAATACAGTGTTTCACCGAAGGAATGGGAAATCAAACTTAGAGTTGTTGCCAGCCATACTGGTGGACTTTTTTAGCCCAAGATGGAAAGAGAGAACACTGATCCTTCACAAGCTGTGAATTTCATATTCACTAATTTTGAAAGTCCAACATGGCTCAATTTCCACTTCTGCCTTATGGTCATTGCTGCCCATGGAATCAAAATTAAAAGTGAGACTACAGCCTGAGTGTATTCTGAACTCTAGTTTAATTTAAGCTCTTGTGTAGTTTAACTATGGATAGCCAAAAGTGTAACAGATTTCTCTATTAGTAAAAGTTCATTTTGCCATCTCATTTGACACATAAACCATCGATAACTTATTCAGTCGATATTAGAAAATGACCCCCCCCCCCATTGAAGATTGATAGAAGATAGCTCAGTCGTTAGAGCGGAGGGTTCGGATTCCAGGGTTCGGATTCGAGCGTCCCGAATTCGATTCCTACTTGGTGCGCCAGTGCCTTTTGGTATAAAGGCATTTGTCCTCATTACCAGGTCCCTCTGAAAGGACCTTTCAGCAGTTGGTCCTCTGGTTGCTTGCTTACTAATATTCATGCTTTCCTAGCAATCAGGTAAAAATCACCACCATTTACAACCATGAATGACTGGGAATAATTAGTGAAATAGCTCTCTTCATTATTAGAGCATGAGAAAAGAGCCAAGCAAAGGTAGGAAACATTTAAATATAAATGCAATTTTCGGCTTCCCATAATTTTAACACAGAATGATACCATGGACTAATGTAAACTGGAATTCAGAATACAGGCCTACACATATAACAGTGAATATGCCACTTTGTCCTGTTTTAAACTTTCTTCACCGAATCATGAAACCAACCACTAAAATGTTCTACCCTAAAGCTAAAGCCGGGGTAATAATAATAGCAGGGCCCGCTGGGAGAACAGTTTTCAGAACTGAAGTGGCTTCCTTGGGTAAATATATATACCTATATTATTATTACCCTTTATCTATTAAGAAAAATAAGCTTTCTTCTGCAGTCTAAGAGCTCAGAACTTCAGGCATGGCTCCATATCTGATCAACAGCTACCTCGCATAATACAACAACGTGAATTTCTCATCATCTCTTGGCCGGCTTGGGCATTAAGAACACTTTCACGGGTTTACTCAGCTCCACGGTCCCTCTACTGCTACTCGATGACATCTCCCCTTTTGATGAAGTGGAAGGGCCCGATCCATGAAGGTCACGGGTCATCACGATACTGACCTCGATCTGACTTGGTTCTGGAGATTTAAAACAAAGGAAAAGATAGGAGAAATAAGAGTTCTGTATAAATTTCATTAGCATGAACCAACTCCCTTAAAAGCTAAGAATAGAATAATTCACGTACAGTATATTCTGAAGGAAGGGGGGTGTGTCAAATTGACAGCCCCCATTAAAAGCCTGGTCTGAAATAGCACAGTTAAAATAGGGTGAAACTGACCTGACCACAGACCGTGCGATAGGTAGATTTCAGTCATGAAGCGATGTCTAAGATTGCTCAGGATTCTGAAGTCACTGCTACGAGGGATGAAGAGTTGCGTTCGGGAGTCCGGGAAACGCACCTGTCGATGAAAAAGATCCTCATTGCTAAAAATGTCTTTGAAGATAGTTTATTGATATTTTAACACGTCTTTGTAGGGTATACATGTACTGTAGGGTATGTGCTGTAGGGTATACATGTACATGTACTTACATGTACCTGGAGCATTGCAGCTACAACATCTTGCATAATGGCAATGTTCCCTGCATAAAGTCCATTTCAATTTCACTCTTTTAATTTTCACTTTTAATTTCACTTTCGATTTTTATTAAATTCATTTTATTTCAATATTCAAAATTTGTTAACCATCCAGTCAAAAAATTTAAAAACAAATTGACAACAAAATTCATGCAATGATGGTAAGGAGACCTTGGAGAAAGCAATGCTTATAAAAAAGGGCCACCGAATACCAAAAATATACAATTATAACATAAAATACAATACAGTCAACCTCACATACACCCTTAATCATTGAGCTTTTGGTACTGTAACAAAAAGCTTGCTATGGCTCTTGATTATAAAGCTGAATTTTACACTCAATTATATTGATCATTATGTGCAATCAAGCATAAATATGATCAATCGCTAAGCTTTGTGATACAGACCCCAAGGCTCCATTACACAAAGTAACATGGGGCTACTTTCTACGATCGATTGCATTGATTAATGTGCATGAACAATTGTCCAAATCAGTCCAAAAATAAATTCTCGCTACCCCAAATAGCGATTTCGCTGAGATCCGGGAAAAATCCCTGTAACGCGCATTGCATTATGGGATAGCTTTTCGGTATTACAACTTCCTGTTCGGAAGTCCAATGCACTGTTTTGCCATTGAGATCAACAGTGCCGTCATCCACAACACAACGTTGCTTTCGCTCGGAAAGTTCGTGATCACAACCCTCTCTTCCACGATACAGTTTAACGGCCTTTTCTGCTAAAGTCACTCATTCTGCCCGACGCTTTCCATTGCACGGTATTCCTCTGTCAGTTAAGATTTTTTTTTGCCGAAACTGATTTTTTATCCATTTTGTAAACGGAATGAATGCTGTAGTGCATATATTTAGCGTCTAGTCGAATACGATCGTGATATCAGGCCGGTCGCTAAATGCAAAATTGTAAGATATTCATTTTTTGTTTTATTTTTTATAACCAAATAAAAACATGAATAAAAATTATTTTCACGTGAAATATATTTTTTATTTTTATTTATAATTCAAATGGAATCAAACTGACCAAATTAAACAAAATGTATTAAAATCTGTACATATTACGCTGATTGGCATCGATTTCAGCGTGGTGGAAAACTCAGTATTGCGAACCTCGCGCGAGCATGCATTACTCTGAACCGGAAGTGGTGATGACGACCCGACGGAGTGAAAATTATCTCGTCTCGTGCATTATGAGATTTTTGTTCCTATTTGGGGTAGCGAGAATTGCTATGCATTGTGTTATGAACCTCAGATCTTCATATCTATTTTCATCTATCAAAGGGCATTCAGTGCTATTACCAAAGAGCCTTTAGACATGACTTCAATAATTCGTCAGTTGAGAGCCAGAAGGGCATTACTGCAGCTGAAACATGTTCCGTTGAGAACCAGAAGGGTGCTATTGCTGTACAATGGCATTGGTAATAGTGGCCTTCTGGTTCTCAATGGTACATCTCTGACTTCAATAGCGCCCTTCTGATTCTCAGGTGATGATTTGCTAGTCGTCGTTCTCACCTGAATTCTAACCCGTTCCAAGTCACGCACATTCTCCAGCTCCGCGTCCACGAATAGACCGAGAGTGAGTCCCGCGGTGAATCGCAGGGGATTGTCGCTCCCGCCCGCAGGCTCGCGGATCACCGCCGAGACACGGCTGATCGTGTTGGCGAGGCTCAAGACAGGAGCCCGGTTGTGAAGGAGGAGAGGCTGGAGGAATTTGGTGAGGATGCCGTGCCTCGCCGCTGACAGCTTCAGAACCTGAGTGAAGACGGCATGTGTGAATGAATCTGGTGTGATGGTCGCTGATGAGAAGTGTCTGCAAGAGAATTGTACAATGTTAGTTTCAACTTACTGCAGAACAAAATATGTCTTGAATTTTTTCCTGAAAAAGTTACACTTCCAAAACGCAATCCTAATAGCAATAATTTCTGCTCATACAGAAACACTTAATCCAAGCAGCTTCTATGATGAAAAGCAAAATTTATTACAAAACAAATATTGTCTCACATCTCAGTCAAATAATCTAATCTACATGAATTACCTCAGCTTCATAAGCATGTCACAATTTTCACTTCAAAATCATTTCGGAAATGTGCCTATCAAGAACTCACTCTTGCATTGCTGATGCTCTCGTCAGGAACTTCTGTGCCAGATGACTGGACGAGCTACCACTGCTACCACTGTTGCTACTGCTCCCCCTGAGCTGTACCACGAGTTGCAGGGCCCATGCCCGAAGTCGGAGTTGTTGCACCATGGCAAGCTCGGACTCGCTGCAACCGACGTAAAGATGCTGAAGTCTGTAGCTAAGTTCTATCACCTACATGTATGAAATTATAAACAAATAATGAATGTTCATGAGTGCAATGGAAAGAAAACTTGGATCATTCATTTAATCTTTCATCATATGAACTATTTTGTCCATTGCACGAATGAAAAGAACATTTGTTATTTGGTTTATACTACATCTAAAAATCTATTCTTTTTCATATGAAATAAAGGAATTTTTAATGCAAAATATGGTCGTGCAGTGCGAGCTCGGTCTGCTGATTATCACGTACATGTACATACAACATGTGCGCTTCAAACACGAGTAGTTCTGTGGTGCCTCCTGTTTCGGTGCGCGTTTGCAATGGACAAAATCGTATGGATTGCACGATGAATGGATCCAAAATTGCAAGGCTGATATCATTGTAAAATGGGCTGAATGATCGATATCAAACAACCAATCAAGTGACAAGGATCTAGCTAGGTGTCATATAAATGATCAAGATTAATAGACATTGGTCAGTCCTGGGAGAGGTAGGCCTACAAATGCAAGGGTTCTATTAACTTGGTCTACTAGCAGATGGTCTATCTCTCCGACTAACATCAGGGCTAAAGCCGCTTGGTCTATCTCTTGGCCCATCCATCACTTGGTCTCATATCCACTTTAAAGGAAACAACGATTAATTCCTCCTTGAACATGTGGAATTAGCATTGTTTGATATTATATGGTTCAGTCAAGTTGGTCCTTATTGTCAAATCTGTAAAAACTTAAATAATTGTATAGTTCAAACAATAAACAAAAAAAGAAATAGTGAGTGAGGGAGATCATCGTCTGTCTCATCTGCATGTCACTGAGTTGTGCATATCACTGTTTTGTGAAAAATAAGCAAAACTTTAAAATGTCATAACTTTCTTATTTTACATCCAATTTTGATGAACTTTTCAGCACTATGCTAGTCTGATTTTTCTCTGTTGATTCAAAATAACATTTTTCCCAGGTGGACTTGACCTTTAATAATGATGATGATAATAATACTGATAACAACGACAATGACAACAACAATAATAATAACCATAATTATAATAATGTAAAGCATGCTCAAGGCACAAAGAGAGCAACAAAGAAAACCAAAGTTTTTTTTTTTAAGCAGAAATTTTAAAGATCCAACAGATATACAACTGTTGATGCCTTCAGGAAGGCTAGCAGATGGTCTAATTCTCAGTTTGTCCAGTGACATGATGACTGAACCAACCTGGTCTAGTTACCACTTGGTCAATCAATTTCTAGTATAATAATGATAACAATGATAATAATGGCATACATGTATTTACCCAGGGTAGCCACTTCAGTTCCGAAAACTGTTCTCCCAGCAGGCCCTGCTAGTAGTATTACCCGGCTAAGCTAGGCTACTGATACAAGTGCACACAGCTTTTTGAGGAATTATTTCCTGCCGGTACCCATTTACCTCACCTGGGTTGAGTGCAGCACAGTGTGGACAAATTTCTTGCTGAAGGAAAACATGCCACGGCTAGGAATCGAACCCACGGCCCTCCGTTTGAAAGGCGAGAGTCAGAACCACTAGACCAAGACGTGCCCGTCTAATATAGTCTATAATAGTCTAATATTCACTTGGTCTAATTGTCATTCATTCTTATGTCAAGATGGTATAATGTGCACTTTGTCTACTTACTTTTACACACTTTGTGAAATGAAAATGAAAGAAAGAAAGGAAGCATTAACCGTGGTCCAGTAGATGTATAGCCAAAAAAGGACAAATCTGAGAAAGATTCGAAGTGTTATATTTTGCTACCTACCCTTTCTGAAGCAGCAAGAGCAGTCTCAGCGCTCTGCTGAGGGCAAAGCATGGCTGGGACGTTCCAATGATCACCGCTCAACGCCTACAAACATAAAACACAGAGTAAACATTATTCAATCTGATAGACCTTAGATGGGGTATCATAAAGCTGTTTGTAAGTTATGAGCAACTGACTGGTGATCCTGTCTCAGAAGTTAAATCAAAGTCAGTGGGAATTCACTGTGTTTCATTTACCACAAGAATGGATCACCGGTCGTTCGTAAAGTTGCTCGTGACGTACAAACAGCTTTACGAGACAGCCCCATGACGGACAGCTGCGTTGATTTTCTTGCTTACTGGGTCATCCATGGTATGGATGGAGTCAAGGCCAGCTCAGAGGCCACATTTTGCTGGCCTTGGCTTGGCCTCGGCCCAAGTCGGGTGTACAGAGTCGTTGGGGGAAGGATTTCCTCCAGACCTTGACTCCATCCCTGATCAACGGGTTATTATGTACTCCTATTTGTGATGTAAAATCTGGTTCTTCTCTCCAGTCACATGACAATGTATTGAGACCACAATATCATTAGCTTTAAGATGAACTTTTTTCAATGATATCTTGGAGTTCATGTACTACACAACAGAAAATAAAAGACAAATCCATATTAACAAACAGTTGTAATTTTTTGCACATGGTTCAACTCTAGACTCGTAATTCCACCATAGACTCATAATTTTTGTGAGGCCGCAATCAATTTTCAGCTTAACAGCTCACGGTGGGGTCTCCTTCGTTCATTAATTCCTATTTCTATAGAAGAAATTTTATATTACCTTTGCTAGAGTGAGTTGACAGTCGATGTACATGGAATATAACTGGGCAGTAGCTGTTATCTTGGGTTCTAACTCACTAATACGTTGTAAATCCCTGAGGAAACAATTGATAAATAATAATAATACAATGCAACTTATAGAGCTCATGTATCAAAACTGCAGATTGCTCAAGGCACTGTTGTTATCATTACAACACATTCATAATATCAAAAGTAAAAAAATATATATATATATTTTCTATCCAATCAGGAAGGCACAGAATAGAATTAAAAATTGAATAAACAAACAAATGAATATGTCACTTGTTACATCAATTCATAATTTATGTTTTTTTTTTTATAAATCCCTTGACTTTGCATTTCCATAGCTACATGTAATTGTAATATCTCATGCCATATGAGATTCTCCCATTTTTAATTTGTTGTGTGAAAAACCCTTAGTAGCAGGCATAGGGGCAAAGCGTATAGGCGTTTCTCCACCGGTGAGGTGCATGGAAATGTGGTGCTAAGGGCGTTCCTGCACCAACACAACGAATTGTAGAAGACATTATTATTTCCTACTCTTTCCTTCTCTCTTTCATCATTCTCTATTTCTTTCCTCTTTCTTCGCTTTATGTTGTTGTTTTTTTTTCTATCCTCTCTAACTGTTCTCCTATTCTGCTCTCATCTCTTTTTCCGCATTTACAATGTTTCACCTCTCATGCTCTCCTTTTCTGTCTGTTATAAAGGCCTCTTGTCAAATGTCTGCCGTGTCTTTAAGCAGAACTTCCATCGTAAAGGCCACGTATACATTTTTTCAGTTCCCCTGTCGCTTTATACATTGTTATTTTTTAGGGAGGCGCGATAGCTCAGTTGGTAGAGCAGGGGTTTCGAATTCAGGTGACCTGGGTTCGATTCCCACATGGTGCGCTAGTGCCCTCTGGCAAGGCATTAATCCTCGTTACTAGGTCCATCGGATAGGACCTTAAGCCATTGGTCCTGTGGTTGCTTGCTTACAAGCATTCATGCTTTCTTAGCAATCAGGTAAAACAAATCCCTATCATTTACCATAAAATGTGAGGAATTGGTATTGAAAATCTGTTTGCGAGTTCCCTGCGGGAAAGATTCAGCTCTTACTTTTGAAAAGGTGCTTTAAACCCAGCGCACACTATGCGGTTCGATTGCACTAAGATCTGATTGCAACAACTTGCGAATTGCATCTCAGTGCAATCAAATCGCATGCCAGTGCACACATTGCAACAACTCTGCAATGCGCCGCATCTCCCCCTTTTATGCGCATGTCGTCTGCACTGCAGCAGCTAGTAAATTGGTTGGGATGTCATCGTCAAGGACTCATCTAATTGGCTGAATGATCAAAATCGCAGGAGAATCACAGGAAAATTTGACATATAAATTATCCGAGATTTGGTATGAGATCCTGCTGCAACAAATAGGATCGCAGTTGCACGTGTTGTAGGTTGACGCACATTCCGCAATTTTGCTGCAGTTGGATCTAGTGCAATGCGTCGCATACTGTGCACTGGATTTTAAAAATCTCACTTGTTTTTTCTAGCCTTTCCACACCTTAAATCCACAGTGCACTTACTGTACAGTGAGCTGCATGATGTTGATGGCAGCAGAGTTAGACAGACTATCGAGACCCTTGAGTTTATCTAAGGTCTGTTGTAAGAAGTCTTGAGGATTGGTCTGCCTGTCAGCCATACTGTCTCCTCTGTTAGAAAGACACTGTCTCTGGGCTGGTTGAAGGTTCTAGGAAATGAAGGAAAGAACAAATACAAAAATAAATAAATAAAATCAAAAGGTGGACATTCTCCGGCATTCAGGTTAACTGTGAATATACATACTGCTGATACTGATAAGCTGTAACGAGATTGTAGCTGAATCTAAAAATACAGTTTCTATATTTCAGGGTCAAATGGATGACTGCTAGCATGGTTCTAATAGTTTGAACAGCATACCAGAGTGGTGTGTCCGGACAGCTTCACCGTAATCCTCAACACAATCATCACTTGTCAACACAAATTTTAATCAGTACTAATATTACCAATGACATAAACACCATAATGCTAGAATTTCATCACAATAATTATTATCAAAACTCTGAACATTTACAATGGAATTATTATTGCCACAATGATAATCATCAACATCATTATCAAGTTGATATCAACAACATCATCATCAACTAAGAATACTATCTGTAGTGTACCTCTACTTCAGGTACAAGGTGTGGTAGGGAGTCCCTCAGATAGGTATAATGTCTGAAGGTGTACTCTGGAAACAGGGCGGACATGGTAGGGGAGTTGACTGCAGAGTTGAGGATCATTATCATCACAGCAATGTCTGGGTGAAACATTAGTCAAGGTCACAGTGGAATATGGAATTGGAAATGGTTTATTCAAATACCTACATTTTTAACCAGTTTGATTAATCTAACTGGCCAGGAAACATACAGGTGACATCTTTTTAACAGTTGTAGCTGCTAAGAAATGGAACAACCTATCTACATCCCTGGAGATGGCTGCATTTGTGGACCAGCTAAAGATACTCTTGAAGGCCTCTTTATCTTGTTAATAATCCTTTCTAGAATTTTTTTTTTTACTTTAACAACATTATTTTAAATAAAGTCTATTGACTTTATTATCATGCAAAAAAAAAATCTTGGCTTTGGGTTTAAACTTCAGTTTTTTTAAGTCAAGTGTTACTTTGCAAAGCTTTCCAAACCCCTCCGCACCCCAGGCCAGGTCTTATGCTTCAACAGTCTGAAGAAAAAAACGTAATACCAAGACAGTGTATACATGGATTTTTTTTTCTACACAAAAATTCATTTCACACACTAACTCAAGGATACAGGCCGGGTCGTCCATGTCTGGTTCTGGTGTATCAAAGTAAGGATGAGTGCCTAGGAGGTCTGGTACCAAGGCTAAGGTCAGGTCTGGGTGGGCGGTACCTAGGTTCTTCAAACAGCTATGTTTGGAAAGAATGAATAAAGAATTCAGTTAAGAATCTTAACCTGATGCTACAATCTCATTAACGACACCAACTGAAGGTACATGTATGCCATTGATATTAACATAATACATGGTTCCCACGGAAATTTGAAAACAGAATTCCATGACTTTTCCATGACTAAATTACTGCTTTCCATGACTTCCCATGACGTCCCGGGATTTATGTAGAATTTGGGATGCCACAAAACTGGGAAAAATGGAAATCGTGAACAACAATTATGATAGCAGAGTATGATCACAAAGTATGAGAGTTGCGAGACATGACAAACTGGAAAGCTGCCATAGCCAAGAGGTAAATGCAATTCCATTACTTTTCACAAATTTTCCAAATTCCCTAACTTTTCCCTGACCAAAAAATTTACCAGGGTTTTCCAGTAACACGGGTGCTTCATTGGCTGAAAATTAAGTTGCGTAAGAATGTTTGAGTTGGGTTTGATCGCAACTCTTTCTGCAACGGGCCCCTGGTCTGTAATAAGGCTTTGAGTTAGCCGATTGTTTGATTTTTAGAAGGTCTACATGTAGTTATTCAAAGTCTACTGTGGCCCGTATTCTGAAGTCGGGTTTAAATTAAACCCTGGTTTTAAGTTGTGGTTTAAGAATGGAGAGCCAATCGGGGCACGAATCCCTAACAGTAAACATTCAATTTATTAATTCATATGATACCCAAATTGTTCATAATTGTCTGGGAATGATAACTGAAGTATTTTCTTCATTATGAAAGAAAAAGAACCAAAATATTAAACATAAGAAATATAAAATATAAACTTATTTTTTTGTTTTTTGGCTTCCCATAATTTTAGTACAGAGTTAGACCGTGGTCTACGTTAAACCTGACTTCAGAATACGGGCCTGTATGTTCATTTAAAGAACACTTGTCTCTCTCCAGTAAAATTGTACCAGGAAACTTACTTCCATATTGAGAGCCTATCATGGGGGTACTTGCTGAGATTTCTGATGAGGAACATTAGAGCCTTGTGGAGGCAGGACTTGGTTACCATGGCAATGGATGACAGCAGCTCATGCAGAGCCTCCCTCACTTCCTTGGAGGAATCCTATAAACAACATAAAAAACAAACAAATAAAATGTTGTGTAATGTACTAAATTTATGGTAGTTCTAATTGATAGAACTGTCTACATTTTACACATGTATATTGATGGTTATTGCATTTGTATCTTTGTTTCATATTTTTTCATCATGTATTCTTTCTTCTTTCTTTTGCTGGGAACTATCTTGCTAAGTATATATCTGGAAAATAACATTTTAATTATGCTTATTACAAAAAGAAAAGGACAGAAATGGAAAAAAAATGCATTATGTAGAATATTCCATAATACCATGTTTACAGTAAGAAGGAACAAATATGTGAATGTTTAAAAGTATAATGAGAGGCGACAAAATCTGTAAAGCACAATACAATGAAATATAAAACACTGCTATGAAAAATCAGATGTTCTAAACTCACATCAAGAACATTCAAAATAATCTCAAGCTGGTCTTCTCTTAATTTGATGTGATGGTTGATCTTTCGTAGACTGTGGATGGCGTTCAGACGGACACTCTCGATCTCGTCATTGAACATGTCGACGAGGAAGTCGAGGGAGAGGATGGCAAAGGATGGCGACTGGAATGCAAGCTCACAGAGGGAGTCTAAAGCAGTGGATCTGACCTCTGATGTGAGAAAACGAACAAAAAGATAAATGCATTAAATCCTGATAATAGCATTAATAACAATAGTAATGAATAATTACACAACACTGAAAGAAGTTACAGTACTCAATGCCCTCCTCAAACCCCAAAAGTGTGGAAATTATTCAATACATTATTTATAAAGGTAAACCTCAGTCTGGAGGCTTGTTATTACTTAGCCTTAATAAGCTCCATCAACATCATCATGATCATCATTAACCTTGCCTAAATATGATCATCGTCTTCATCCTCATCACTATTATCACCACTACCACCACCACCACCACCACCATCATCATCATCATCATCATCATCATCACCATCATCATCACCACCACCACCATCACCATTATCATCATCATCATCATCATCACCACCACCATAGTCGCCACCATCATCACCATCATCATCATCATCACCACCATAATCATCATTATCATCATCATAATCACAACCATCATCACCATCATCATCACCATTATCATCATCAACATCATCATCAGCACCACCATCATCATCACCATTATCATCATCACCGTCAACATCATCATCATCATGAACACCATCATCCCCACCACCTTCATCATCCCCAAAATCATCAACAAGATTGTCACCATCATCATCAACATCCTCTCCTCCATCTCCTCAATCTTACCTAAATATTCATCCTCGAGACCGTGGACGAAGGCCCCACAAGCCCCAGACGTTATCAGGCTCACAGATTCAGGGTCCACGTCCTCCTGCGGCTTGTCATCGGCCCATTTCTTACCAGTCGACCACTCCCCTGATGTGAACTGCTCCTTCTGTCTTTCATGCGCAGTTTTCTTTTTCTGAAAAAGCAGTAGTACATTGATGATGATGAATATTCAAGAAACTCTTGGATGCCTATCGATTTTTCAATGATCTTTGACAGTTCATTGCTCAACTGGTCTCTTTTGGAGAAAGGCTGAGTCGATGAACATGTATTATCTAGTGGAGCAAATTGTGAGGCACTATGTAACCGGAGGAAAACGCACTATACCAAACACGCAATGGGTTAGATTTCATTAATATGATAATCTGAAACGATCTTATTTGGCCAGTCTTGGATGCACTATCTTTTGCCTCACTGACCTTCTCATTGGCCTTGGATATTTTTTCTGCTGTTTTGAATTTTTCTCATTCGTACTGTAATACAGAAATATGTCCTACATAAAAGTGGCCTTGCCCTAAAAATATAGCAATCTGAGGCCTGAAATTGGCGAAATTTGAACAGTGAAGATGAGACCAAATGCATAATGCTCAGGATGATGCCGGAGATCCCATTACATCAAACCTGCCTATAAACATTGCTTTTGATGGAAACTAACATGATGCTCAATAGTTTCCCCGGCAGATATGACTGATGGCAAAGTTACCAAAAATTTGATATTTATGCACTAAGACCCTGGTTGACTTGACCCTTTAATATCTCACCCTGAGTCCTGACATTAATTTCTTATCCAGAGTCTGCTCAAGAAACCTGGTACTGACGGAATGCAACGAGCCCAGGAGACCCGCTGCTTCCGCTCGAACCTTGGTTGAGGAATCCGTCACCATCTCGCAGATCTTGGCAAAACCATCATCGACAAGCCTCAGGGTCTCCTCCGTGGTTCCAGGAACCACAACGGGCTCGTCAGGGTAGACCTGACTCAGGACCCAGACTAGTTTGAGTGCAACCAGTCGGACCCCTTCATGATCATCCGTCAAGGATTTGATGGATTGCTGGTAGAGGTCTAGGTCTAGTTTCTGCCCTCGCAGGTGTAGGGAAAACTGTGAAGGGAGAGAGTTTACATGAGAATGATCAAGTGCTGAAATGGTAGGCAAGCATGAACAAATATGAGCTTCTTTACACTTAACCAGCAGCGCAATACCGAGACCAATTAAGGAAAATTTGCCTCGATAATAACAGTAATAATATTCGGCTTTCATATACATGTAGCACTTAATACATCAGAATGAAATCTGTAAGTGCTTTACAGATACAGCAACATGCTCATTTGATTACCATACATTTAAAGTAAAACTAATAATACAATTCATTGTCTTTTGATAGCAAAGAAATCAATCACTCCTCCAACATACTTCTTTCAAACGATAAAATAACCTCCAAATATTGTTCACAAGAAGCAATCTCTCAAAACGACAGATTCAAGAACACAGTAAACATATTGAGAATGCCCGTCTAATGACAATGAACAGCTGGGAGGTCTTTGTTAAAATTGAAGCGAAACAGTAGTATCGTCCTAAGTTTCAGTGCCGGCGAAAAATTGCAAATAAGCTGTATTCCAGAGTCCAGGACAAAATTGCTCTTTTGATTCACCAATTTTCAATTTTTGACAAAGACTTCTTGGTTGTCATTGTCATAAAAGGGCATTTGACAATACATTTTATGTGTTCCTGAATCTGTCGTGCATCATGGGGCGAAAACTCCCTATCAACTGTAATTCAATATCACCATATTTAACATTTTACTTTATCATGCAGACAAACCAAAACAATCTTTCTCATCATAGCCGAAGTACATGTACACCTTGCATTCAACAAACAACCTCATAAATGTCCTTACCATAGCTTGGAAAGCAGCTTCCCTGACCCTTGCGTCCCTATCGCTTGTAAAATCTCCCAGCATCCTTTGTACATTGCCTTTGCGACGTTCCTTGCTACTCTTTCCCGAGGACGACGACGACGCCACCGATTTGACATCGCACATACCAAGCTGGCCAATCATGCTCAAGGTAGCACATCGTACTGCGTGGTTTGAGTCGGTTAAATGCTTCAAGTGGAATAGATTAAGAAAGTAAAATTAAGGAAATATATTCATTCAAACATTTAAAAAAATGCATTTTGAATCTGATGAAACAGTGAAATGGTTACATGGTAACAGTGGTAGCAAAGGAAACATGAAATGGTACAAAGAATTAGTTTGGAATCAGAGGTGTTGGACAGTATTGATCGAGGACTGGATTAATACATAATGGCTCAGATGGTTCCTAATGATTGCATTGTGGTAAGGATAATATCAAGGAGGTGCGTCGTTCAGCATATAAGATGAATATTTAGTGGAAATTGACAGTCAAGTAGGTGACAGAGAGTCAAATTGTCAAGAATGTCAACCATCCTCATTTCATCTATATACTCTTTGCCCACTTCAAACTGTGACATCTGAACTGTTCGACAATTCTTCTTCGGGGTATTCATCCAATCTCACAAAATCTAACTCTTCCGTCATCTGCCATTCTCACAACCTTAAGTTATTTTTTGAAGTAACATCTTATGGTATAAATGGGACTCTCACCTTACAACCCTGCTCTGAAAGGAGGGATGCTATTAAGGCTGGACAAAACAAAATCTGAAAATCATCTAGAATGACTCCCTTTCCTACAAGTACATGAAAAAGGTGATTTCTATGGCTGAAATTATGTAGAAAAAATCTAAATAACGAATTTAGTCTAAAAAGTGGCATCCCTCCGTATGGTGTGTGTGTGTGTGTATTTGAGTTTTGTCAGATGTGTATCAATCATCTCTCTTTCAATGCTTTCCACAATGTTATCATGTTGCTCTTTGTTAATATTGAAATTTTTCATGCTTGAATTACGTCATATTCACAAAACTTAAGACGAATAAAATATCTTCCTTCATGTAACTTCTGAAGGTTTCCATGGCGAAGAAGAACAGTGTAGTAGGTTTCATGGTACACCATGCACCTTTCTTGGGCAAGTGTTGGTCCTGATGAAAAGGACAACCCAAACTCGAAGTTTCGACAAGTGGGTTCTTGTCCTCTTCATCTTATCCTATTTTCCTTACCTGGCAAGTTGCCAGATAAGATGGAAATCTTGTTATCATTTTCAACTGAACTCCTACAGCACCACATAGGAGCATAACATGTTTTGCAGTTGGTATACAATGTACATGTACTTACTTTTTGAGCAAGTTGCAGAAGCTGACGATGGAGATCGGAGGTCAGAGGAAGGCTCCGTCCAATCACAGTGAGTGTGGTAAATATTTGACCTTTGACCTTGTGAGAACCTGTATGACAAAACCAAGGATGGAATCGACATGGACATGTAATTCTTGAAACAACAATCAAATACCATATCCTTGGGCCTTGTCTAGTCTGAAATAAGCACTTGTAAAATTCATCATCCATGCACACATTTGCTGACCATGCAATATGAGTGCATAAACTCTTTCTTCAAGTTGTCGTTTTTTTTTTTAAACAGAAATTGAATTCTCGGTACTGTACACTTGAATATCAGATGTGGAACATGAAAAATCAATTACCTTTGGCTTTCAGCCCAAATCTTATGGTTGGTTGACAACACAATGAGCATTGGTCAGACTAAAATGTGATGATACTTTACATAACACACAAAATTCATGGTACTTTTTAAATCCAAATTTTTCTAAGCACTGCATACCATAAAAGTAGCTTAGCATTAAGCATAGCTACAGTATTCTCATCAGGCACTTGAGAATTCCAAGGAAATTATTCCAATAGGGTACCCATTTACAACACCTGGGTGGAGAGTGGCAAATTTAGACTAATATTATGCAAAAGGATGCAAATGCTGCAATGGGATTGAAGACCCAGACCTTCCAGGAAATTTAAATACCCCTCCTTCAACAAAGCTTTCATCTCACCTTCAGTGGCTAAGAGCGTCATCAGGTCATTGGCGATGCCCACAGCGTTCACACCCGGGAGTCTGGCAATTCGACCCAATAATTCAATGACCTTTGACCTTACATGAGCTCCTTCCTCTTTGCTGTAGTGCTCAAAAAGAGTGTTGATAATACTCTCTGGGTGGAAGAAATAAATTGAGGTATTTGACAATTTTGTCATTTTCATCTTAAAAATCACTTTTGAACATGGCCATGAAATATGTGCTATTGAAATGCATTTTTTTATGATTATCATTATTAACGCTATGAACATCACTTGCCATTACCACATATACAACCACTCATTATGGAAGCTGGCCCAAAATTGTGGACCAGACTTTGCCAGACCTGGGTTCCGTTTCAAATAGACTTGTTATAATAACAAATACAAACATTTCTATAACAAATTTAACCATCAACCAATCAACTGGAAGGATTTCGCTAGCTTTTAACTGTTATTGCAAATTTGTTATTGTAACAAGTTTTATGAAACGGGCTCGAGTAGATACTCAATACCTTCACAAAATACCTCAAAACTTTTATTAAATTTACATTTGAAAGCACACTTGCATGAACATGGGCATATCAAAATGCTTAAAGAAGTTGATTTATTCTTCTGCACATGTATCATTATGAATTTATACCTGTGATTATCACTGTCATTATCTCCATCACACAAGCTAAGCTCTTTGATAGTAGATGCTTCCACTTACTCCTATCAATTCTGCATACCGGTACATGTACATGTGAATGTATCTCTTTTTATTACACTTTGCAAAATGTAAATTATACATGTTTTCATTCATGTAGGAAACTGAATACATCAGATCAAATCAAAATTAATATCAATATCAAATCCAAATTCAAATTCAGATTTGACTTCAAAGTCACATTCAAATCTAAGTTCAATTTCAATTTCAAATTCAAATTCAAATTTGAAAATCATAATCGAAATCAAAGTCAAAGTCACCGTCAGTGAAAGTCTACATCAAATCAAATCAAACTCAGAATCAAACAAAAATCCAAATGCTGTAAACAAAATAATTGAAATAAAATGAACATCAAATTAGAAAAGAAAAACCAACTCAAATCAATTCAAAATCACCAACACCAGCGCCCATCGTCTAACGTACCTGCCGCATCTTGACCGACTGGTAGCTGGTTCTCTAGATCAAGCAGCTGAGTAAGGGCCTCTCTGGAATTACCAGCCCTCAGATCAAGGGTGACCTGGGTCACCTGAGGTCGGGCTACAAGTCTCACCTTAATCGGAGGTGCCTTCGGCTCATCCTGTTTAACAATGAGAAGAAAAATGTAAGTTCTTATCAAATCTAAAAAGGAATTCAAACCGACCAAGACAGGAGGATATGCGTCACGTACCTTGGCAAAGAACAAAAAGAAACAAGATAATGACATAAACATCGCGGCATGTTTTCCCCGTCTTTTTATAATATTTTTTCTGTTTTTTTAATGAATTCTAGATCAAAAATGAAATCAATGTCATATCAATGTCGGAAATGAAGATGTATCCCTTTTTTTACATGATTTAGGGCTAGATCTTTTAGAAGAAAAGTAGAAATCTTGGGGGCGAAAATTTCAGGTTTTTTTGCAGTACACGACTACATGCACATGAATGGGACGCAATCCCTGGCTCTGTGGAGAGTAAGCACATGTTAGTGAATTATTTGTACTCTCTAGCACTTGTTCACTGCAACCACCCTGCCTGTGGGGAATCTACAGGTAGGACTATGGCATGCCAATGCTGTACAGAGCACACACTTTCAAAAATCATTAAAATGTCACTTTTGTGACCAAAATTACTAATTTTCATACAGTTGCAATTTATTTTTCATTAGTAACTTGGGAATAATTTTTGTATTCACTAGAGCGCTCAAAAACGTGAATTTTTGGCATATTTTTGTGTACGCCCTCTATTGGTGGAAAGTAATATGGCAAGAAAATTTTCATTTTTTATCTCTATTTTTAATTAAGAAAAAAATAATTCAAAGAATCAAATTTACTTAAGGGCCAAGTTGTATGACGAATAGGTGTAATGGAAACTGTCGGTGTAAAAAAATCAAGCATTTGTCCCTTAAACTAGAGAAAATAAGCCAAACATTGCCACCCTTATTTTGCCACACATGGAGATATAACTGAGAACAAGGTTATATCATAACCTTGTTCATTGAATGAGTGCTCTCTAGGAGCCTCCTCACTCCTGGCTAATGTAAAATATAGATATATGACTATGTAAAAATATTTTAAAATATCATCACAGAGTCCTCAAGGTTAGGCAGCTGCCCTATCATGCATGTAGACCCCTTCAAATTTTTATGCATATATTTCAAGATTGTAGAGGTTCATGACTCAAAATTATCTTAGGGGCTGGTGCGATGTGAATTAATTTGTCTGTTGATATAGATATACTTGAACTTAATTATTTAAGTTAAAAGCCATCATTTTCTTTAATAATAGAAAATTATGTTTCATTGATAATTTCAATTCAAGAAGGGCTAGTGGAAAGCTGCTCGCATACAACACAATGCACAACACAAATCAGAAAATTAAATTTGTCTACTTTTAATGATAATCTTTTGACATGTTTGATGAATGATGGATTTTCCAGCATTATCATGATTATCGTGGTTTATGTCACCAGTCCATTCACTACCGTTTATTTCGTCAACGGCGGTGACTTCTTCTTTCCACTCCCATTGACTATGTACACAACGAGCGCACACACACAAGAAGAGAGGTGACAAATTTCATGACAAGGCCGATTTTCCTCCCCAGAATATTATTATTAATTATTTTTCTATTATTAACGTAAAATTGTGTCAACATGAACTTCCCCTTTAGATTATTTTCAATTTCAGTTTCATTTGTACATTGTATCTCCATGTGTGTAAGCCGGTGAGAAAAATCCTTTAAAAAGGCTTTATGGACAATAAAGTTATTCAGTTCAATGCAATACAATTCAAGTCGAGTTAGATCCCACAATAATCTCAATATGTGGGACCGAACAAAACAAGTTCATTCAGATCCATGTTGTCACAAACTTTTTTCGATATTTATAGATAAAGGCGGGTAAATTTTCATACCTGAATTATTTGGCTAAACTCCTCATATGCACGTTTCTTCAGATGAGCTGCCATTCTGTGGTGAGAAAGTCACATAAATGTAGGAAAAGTCAATATTTTCAAGGACCTCCTTTCACTTTGCTGTCCATTCAGTTTTCTGAAATTGAATTAACGCCCTCAGTCGCTCACGGCGCTAGCGCTAGCGCGCGCGCAAGTGCAGTTGAATTTGCGGTAATTTTGAAAGACCCTTTTTGAAAGTGTTGGACTCTCTTTTTGGCAAAGCTTTTTCTTCATTCAAAACACATTTGAATTGAAAGAAGTAATTAAGGTTATCTGCAGAATTGAGAGGGAAGGACAATGGCGTCCACAAAGGATCAAACATGCAACGCCACCGATTCTCTGAAGAAAGGAAACTCAGATTTTCTCACCCCCGTTCATCCAGCGAAGAGAAGTCGACTCTCTGTGGCCACTCCCGCCCGGAACTCTCCCGCTAACACGATACAGATCCCCGCCTCGCCGTTTATGAAGAAGCTGGGCTGGGGGACTGGTGTGTCAGTTTATTTGCTGGAAAGGTTGGTTTATTTTTAGGCCTAACTTAGTCTAAAGTAGAGGCGCTGGTCCAAAAATTGGGATTGTCCCAGAAAACAAGGACATTCTCATAAACCAAGTCCAAGAGTCATGTCTTGATAAATTTAGACTGTCCTAAATTTATTTTAATTTTTATGGCCTGGCTTTATGGGGACGTTTTTTTTTCACTTCCCCCTACGGGACAAAGACATCAATTACGGGAATTGAGAGTGCTAAAAATAGATTCAGTGACCTCAATTCCCCCCAGTTCACCATCTATTTTCATGACTTACAAGTTACATAACTCATAAGTTACTTACAGAGACCAGTAGAGGCGCACGGCCAATATTGGAGACTGTCTCCAATGTGGGAGATTATCTCCAATATCAGAGACTTTTGTAAAGAATTTGGGTATCCAATTTCAGAGACAGTCTCCAGTTTTGGAGACCAATTTCCTTTGTTTACATTTGCTGCAAAAAGATTACCTTGGCGGCAAATAAAAAAGTAATAAGCTGATTCCTCATGAAAAATTACCCCTTTTCACCATCTACTTTAAAAATTCATGGTCTACTTTTGTTTTGATAAGGATTTTTGTTGTCAATCACACAAAAAACAAATGGGCTTCTGACCTCAGTGAGACAAAATTTTGGGTGGAAAAAATCATGCTTTTGTTGGTGTTGTTTCTTTTGTCCTTTTGCAAAGCAAGTCTCCAATGTGGGAGATTGTCTCCCCTATTGGAGAGAGTCTCCCATATTGGCCGTGCGCCTCTACTGGAGACAGTCTTCCGAGTTCCAATAATCTTGTTATGAAACCTGATAATTAGTATGTTTACATTACTCTAGGCTCTAGCACAGTACATTTGTCAGCACTTGACAGGTGAATGAGATAGTCCCTGTTAACTGGGACAATCCCTGTTAACTGGGACAATCCCAGTTTTCTGACCAGCGCCTCTACTGGTCTATTTGGTTTTTGATTAATTGAAAAAAACTGCGGAGGGTCAAGTCTAATGATTAAGGCGAATCTAATCTTCCTGTGCCAGAATAACCGTCGTTTCTGGGGATTTATTTAACAATTTCTGACATTTTGATATACCCCCGGTACTTATTGCCGTTATTGGTAAGTGGAGCCAACGCAGTTCAGCGGAACAACCAAAATACAGAGACTGAAGCTTTATCCTGTGCCTTGCCGTAGATAGATCTAACGTTAGGGATAAACTTAGACCAAAAGCTTCGGTCTCGATAATTGGTTGTTTCGCTGATCTCCGTTGGCTTCACCCACCACCAATTGCGTACGAGGAGAAAAAAAAAAAGTTTAAAAAAACTCTTCGAAACAGACGGCTGCCAGCTGTCTAGGCCAGGATAAACTAGACCAAAAGCTTCAGTCGTGGTCTCTGTAATATGTATTATTGGTTGTTCCGCTGAACTCCGTTGGCTCCACTCCACTCACCAATTACAGAGACCAAAGTTCTAACTCGATCTGTACAGGGACTCAATGGCCATATGTTTATGTATTCAGTTTGGATATAAAACCAGGGAAGTGGGAGTTGCACGTCAGCCGAAGTAAGTCGCTGTTTTTTTTTTCCTTTTAAGTTTATGTTTTCCTGTTCAGGCCAAAACGGAATAGTATAGATCTAATAATCTTTATTTTGGTTCAGTTCTTTTTTATATTTTATGAAATAAAGACAAAATCGATGAGCCCCATCGGGGGGAGGGGGGGGCGGATTTTGCATTGTTAACCCCCTAATGGCGGCTGCACAATCGCGAGCCGTCTGTGTACTAGGAGAAATATTTAAAAAAATTATAAATGTTGAAAAACTCCTCAAAACAGACGGCTGTCAAGGGGAAACATGATAAACTTCCCAGAAGATGACCTAACGTTAGTTTCTGCTTGTTCAGTGCTTGATAAGCATTGGGAGAACATTGCCTATGATGATTTGAGTGATTTTTTATTTCCGTGTGTTTTTCAGGGAATTTTTTGCTGTCTACGATACCCCTGTCTCCTAACTTACTGCCACGTCCCTGCCAACACAAGTAGGCCTAGTGCATCTAATTTTGCCTGAAGTCGTCAGAGCAGCAATATTGCCAAAAATTCTACTATTGTTTTGATCGATGAACAGGCTTAGTCTGAGTCCTACATCGTCTGAGTAAACTAAATTAAACTAAATTAAAGTAAACTAAACTTAAGTTAAGTTAACAACAAACAAATCATTCAATTAAAATAATAAATTACAGTCATTTTGAATTTTTGTCAGTGTCATTATCACTGCAACGACCTAGGTCTAGGTCCTAGTATTAGATGCACATGGGCATGGCAATGGCATGCCATGTTGCAATCTGCGAGGACATTATAGATCTTGCCATAGGGGGAAACGTTTCGATGCCACATGGAGTGGACTGCGTCTGCGCGTACAATTATTCAGTAAATGAGTGGGAACACCACCAACGCAACATGGACTTAGCAAGGACGTGGCTCAGACATAGCACTTATGGGACTATTTCACATTTTTCAAAAACAACAAAGTTGGCGTGAGTCCGACCTACATGTACCGGTAGGCATTTTTTTCCTGAATTTCAACGATACATCAGCTCAGGAACTTCCTCTGTTTTTCAATCCATGAAAGCGTGTTTAAAAATATTTGCCCAATAAGTTTGAGGTAGATCTAAAATGTAAACAAGGTGTTGCTTTTTCCTCCTCGGCAAAAAAAAAAGTTTGATCTATTTCACATTGATCTGTATGTCTCAAAACATACAAAATGAGATTAAGTTACTAACTGTAGCACTTTCAATTTTAAGTACTAAGAAAATGATAGCAAACAGGTGAATTTGCTGTGTTATGTGTAGGCCTAGTAATAATATGCATTATAATTCCCACATAATCGCTTCCAACCTGTCTGGTGCAAATTGTTCATAGTGATATTAACTGATATGCTGGTTTTGCCTTTGCTATTAAAAGGAATTATGGAGACTTCCAAAAAGTAAGCAGTTCAGAATATAATCACTCACTGTACTTCCGTACTTTACATTTAACAACATATGGTGCAAGTATTCTAATGCTAAAAGTAGTTCAGGTTTTTTTTCCAAAATTTTTCTTTCTGTTTCAGGAGCCCAAAGCCTGATGGGAGTGGACGTTCACCCTGGGCAGTGAAGAAAGTACGCAGCAAGTATAAAAAAGATAGAGGACTGGTAGATGTAGAAGGCAGGCTTAAAAAGGAGGCAGTCATTCTAAAGGTAGGCTGTAGATACATGGACAGACTGCAGTTACTACGGTAGTATGTCACTTGTCTACCTTTTGTTCATAAACAAATTGTGAAAAGCATGAAGTGCATTGCACTGAGTTGTCCCATAATGTAGGCCTACTTTTAGCAAAAGTCAGATCTGTATCGGTTTGCAGGAATCCTCCTGTTAAGGTGCTAGGCGACTCCCAGATAGCTTTTCTGCATTTTCCCATCGTTTTGTATATTACAAATGAGAGCAATGTACAAAATTGTTAGCCATGAAAAGATGCTTGCAAGGTTCCTGCATAGGGTTGGCAGTTTCCTGAGAAATTTGGGTATTTCCCACCCAGGTGGGATATACTGGAAAACATTTAAAAAAATAGAAAATGGGGAGTACAGGGAGGTACAGGGAAATGCTAGGCTATGCTAGGCTATGCTTAAAATTAGCATTTCCCTGTATTTCCAATTATTTCCCAATCTACTAAAAAAAATGTTGAGGCAGTATTTACTGGTATTTCCAATCCTTGCCAACCTGTACTTTTGGTAAGGTACCTCAAGGCAAGTTTGCATGCATCTGATCTACAACAATTGTCTTTTCTTTTGAAAGCCTTGTATTGAACCAAATTCAACTTTGATTAGTGGTATACCGTATAGTCTTGTGAGAACCATAACGTGCTGTGGTGCCAATTGTTCTTTAATATGAGTTTGCAATCCCTGGAGCCTAGTCTGGATAGTGGATTCATTAAATACTTATTTCTTGGTCTGGCATTACTGTGGTATTATTAAATGATCAAAAAAGCTTGTTTATTGAAGTTGTTCATACAATTTGTATGATGTTGTAACGTTTCAAATTCTTTCTAACATTCATCGCTTTCATTTACATTTATCAATTACTACAGACCAAGCAGGTCTTTGCGCTCATCCACTTCTGGCTTCCTTGTTATTCCAAAAGTTTCAAAAACCTGGGGGGAAAGATCATTTGCTTTTGCATGCCCCACTTTGTTGAATAGCCTTCGTGAAGACATAAAAAAATGTACCTCTGTCGAAACTTTCAAAAATCTTCTAAAAACTTTTTTATTTAACTCTTAGCTCTTTATGTGCCTTGAGCACTCTACAGAGTGGATTTGGCGCTTTATAAGTCACATTATTATTATTATTGTGCGATATCATGTTGTTACAGAAAATGGACCACCCTTGCATTGTGGAATTCCGAGCTCTAAGCAAGTCTGCGGATGGATCACTGTGTCTGTCAATGGAGAATGGCCAACAGTCATTGATGGATATGATTGAAAAACGCAACGACATGGGGAAAGGTAACTCGAAGCAGCAACTACACAACAAATTTGAAAGAAATGGGAGCGGAGGGAAAGGGCTGAACATTGATAAAATCACTATTTTTATGGTCATTTTCATGATTTTGTGCATGATCATACTTAAAAACATGCCTGGCTTTGTAAAAGTCTTTAACCAATAAAGAATTGATCCCTTTTGCAGTTTTTTTTTTAAAGGAAGTGAAAATTCAGATCTGGGATTAATGCTACTGAACCAGGGGCATGGTCTGCATGGGATGGTGGACAGTTGCCCCTTAGATATTATTGAAAGATATTTTTTAAAATGACAAAATGCAGTGTTGTTCTAATTGAATTCTCTATGATGAAATGTGAGGATTAATCATCATGAAGAATTGTGGAATTCCTACAACAAGAGAGACATGACTCTGATGGGGGGGGGGGGGGTGCCCCTAGACATTGAAATAAAAATGTTGCTGAAAATGTGATGATTAAAATACTCTGTGTAGTAGTACCTAATTGTTTTATCTATTCTAAAATGTGAGGATTAATGATCAGAATATTCTTCTGGGGTTCATGCCAGAAAGCCACACCTTTGATTTTAGTCAGGTATCTAGCACTGATTCGCGCAGTCGTCAGTAATGCATTCATTGCCCTTGCCAATGTCACTTTCAGGTCCATTCCCAGCTGTTCAGATCTACAAAGTAGCCCTGTCCCTAGCATCAGCCCTCAGTTATCTTCACAATGACCTCAAGTACCTACATGGTGATCTGAAGAGCGGCAATGTCCTCGTCAAGGGCGACTTTGAGACTGTCAAGCTCTGTGATTTTGGAGTAGCCCTCAAACTCAGAGATGACCTGAACGGCCTGGAGGTATGCATTCAATACAGTCGTATGTATCCGCTGTATGTGTTGTTTTCTGCAGTTTCTACAATATTCACCAAACATAGGCCAGAGGTAGTAGTAGTAGTAGTTGTATTAGAAGTAGTAGTAGTAATATTAGTAGTCATGGGCGGCACTGGTATTTCGGTAATAAGGAGGAGGGGTATGGTAAAGATAACCTAAACCGAATCCCCCTTCCGCCAGCCCCCAATAGTACAGGGGTATACATGTAGATTAACTCATTCAAGACCTCTTTTATTAAAACTAATTCCTTTTTCCTTTGCTTCCTCTTTTCTCCCCATTTCCCCCCCTTTCTACCCTTTTTTCACTACCCCTAAAAAAATGATAATAGAAGAGTTCTTGCCCCCATGTGCCCCCCTTGTATTACTGAGCAAGGTAATAGAAATGCTGTTGTAGTACTTAAGCCATGGTCTGCTTTTCTATTGTTGATAATCATGATAATCAACTTTTGGTTTCCTCGGTATGCTTTGACATTCACAGAATCCTACAGATGACTACATTGGCTCTCAGCCCTGGAATGCAATGGAAGTTCACATCGGTGGTGAAATCACCCATAAGACAGACATGTTCTCATATGGCCTTGTTATCTGGGAGATGATGTCCCTCCAAGCACCCCATCTGGATCTTCTCTGTAAGTACATTTTTTTCTGTTCTTGGAAATGAACAATGTTAATAAAATAATGATAATAACAATGATAATAGGCATTTATATTGCGCTATCTAAAAAAATAATCTTTTACAATGTGCATTATTATTATTACCCCTAGCTTTAGCTACAGCAGTCTTCCAGCGCTCATCCCTTTTGGAAGAATTAACCCTGCTGGGTACCTACATGTATTCACCTCACCTGGGTTGAGTGCAGCACAGTGTGGATAAATTTCTTGCTGAAGGAAAACATGCCAATTCTGGGATTAGAACCCTTGTCCCTCTGATTGAGAGACAAGAGTCGTAACCTCTAGACTACGATGTGCCCATAAAAATGCAATTCTCCACAGCATGTATTTGCACTAGTAATCAAGAAATGTGGTATATCTGTGCAAAATCTATTGGTCCGAATTTGCAGGAAGAAATAAAAAACACAAGTGATATAACTAACGAACATCCTTCAAAATACCTTTTAAATCGATGTCCTTTTTCAATATATTTTCAACCAATATCTGAAAGTGAAATCATATCTGTTGTAGATAAATTGAAACATAATACTTCTTCTGGGTTCGACAACGTAGACATAAAAGTTATTAAGAAAGTCATTCCATTTATATGTAAACAACTATGCGATATTTTTAATGAATCAATTTCTACAGGAATCGTACCTGATAAACTTAAGATAGCAAAAGTGATACCTGTATTCAAGTCAGGATCAAAAGAAACTGTAACGAATTATAGACCAATATCTGTTCTTACTGTCTTCTCAAAAATAATTGAAAAATGTGTATATACTAGGGTATCCTATTTTTTATTGTCTCATAACATTCTCAATAGTACACAATACGGATTTAGGGAGGGTCTCTCAACGTCATTGGCTCTAAATAAATTTACTAAAGATATTGCAAATTCCATTGAAAATAAAAAAACAACCGTATTTTCATTTTCCTGATAAAAGGTATTTTCATCGACTTGTCCAAAGCATTCGACACCATAGATCATCATATTCTAAAACAAAAACTTTATCACTGTGGTAACGGGGAACGCCCTACCAGTGGATTGTGAATTATCTAACAAATAGAAAACAATTTGTCTCTGTTGATTCAATTAATTCAGTTATGTTAAATATTGTTTGTGGGATTCCACAAGGATTCATATTGGGCCCATTGTTATTTCTTATTTACATAAATGATATTCAATGCTCCTCAAATATTTTAACTTTTATACAATTTGCAGATGATACTAGTATATTGTTTTCTCATAATGATATTCCCTTTATAACCTATACTTTAAACAATGAACTTCAAAATTTAAGCAATTGGTTAAAATGTAATAAATTAGTTATAAATATGTCTAAAACAAATTTTATGGTATTTAGTAACATTAATCATGATATCAAGGATATTAAATTACACATGAATGGATCTCAGTTATTACATACAAATCATTCAAAATTTCTAGGTATCCATATTGATGAACTCATGTCATGGAAATATCATATCGAAGTTGTCTGTGTTAAAATATTTCAAGTTGTCGGTGTATTGTATCGCTTACCTCACGTTCTCCCACCTAAAATACTTCTTTCCATTTATAATACCTTGTTTCTCCCACATATTTCATATTGTAACATTATCTGGGCTTGTTGTCCAAAATATCTATCTGATAGAGAGAGTATTCAAATTGCAGAAAAGAGCGGTTCGCCTTATTTCCAATTCTTCATAGTATTCCCACTCTGCTCCATTATTTCATAAACTCAAACTATTAACTGTGTATGATATCATGAATCTACAAATCAGAATTTTTATGTATAAATGCAAACATCGTCTACACCCTCCTCATATCTCTGATTTATTTCCCATTAATCTAGATTTACATTCTTATGAAACCCGTTCTGCCAATGACTTTCATTTTCCAAAGGTTCGAACATCATATGCTAAATCCACTCTTTTATTCACTGGCCCTAAACTGTGGAGTTCCTTACCAAAAGAAATCAAAAACTCAGTATCACTCCATTCCTTTAAACGTAATTTCAAAAAGTACCTGCTTGATACAAATTTTAAAAACAACAGTAGAGCTTAAAAATCAAACTTATCCTTTCCTTTTTTGTATTGTTTATGTCATTATTTAAGTTATCATTCTAAATTCTTTTCCCATACGTAATGTTATTTGATTTCGTTTTATGAATGTGTTGATTTTTCTTAAGTATTATCTTGAAACTTATGAATGAGAGCCATATTCACATGCTATATATTGTTAAGAAATGTCTTTTTTAATAGCACTAATATCTGTTGATTTTATGTTGGGTGCCTGATTTTAAGACTTATTTTGTCTTCTTTGGCTCCCCCACAGTAATGTACATTTCTTTGTATTACTTTTTAACAACTCCGTTCACTTTCCTTTTTTTTCAAATTATGTTTGTTTCCTATTTTGTACATATTTGTAATGTTTTTATATTATTGTGGAAATAAATGATTTGATTTGATTGATTTGATTTGAAAATCGTAAAAAGGCCTTAAAAACAGACATACCGATGCTTTTTGACGTGCACTCATCGGAGAAACATCGTGTGAATGACTAGATCGCCAAAACAAAAAATATATAATAGAACCGCAGGAGACAATGGACGCTAAACGGCGAGCTTGTTTAAAACAATTTCACCAATTTTCTAATTTTACATTCTCATTTTGCTTTAATTGCCCAAAGCCTCACAGAAAATACACACAACTAATGTGTAAATTTTAAAGACCTGTCTACCCTATAATTCTCGGGGGGGGGGGGGATGCTGAACAAGGTTCCTTTGTTTGATTAAAAGACCATATTCTTAGAAGAAATTGGCTGAAAACAAAATGTAAATGATTGCCAGGGGTGGGGGGCACCTCCATGGTGTCACTCTTTCAAATGGTTTTGATGCGACATGATGTGTCGTGACATTTACTTTGTGTAATTTTGACTCACTGAGCTAGTTATCATGCAATTCTTCCAGTCTAGTACCGGAAGAAGAAACTTATACACATAGTTTGGAAACATGTCTTATTTAGTCATACCTAAGTTTTTATCTCAGTTATGAAGCACAGATGACCTGCCAAAATGCATTGAAATCTTTGAATATCATTTAATTTTTATATTCAATCCATTCTTGATCATAAATTTATATTGAATTATTGGACGAATTTGATCTGCCTTTGAATTAACTTTCCATCTCCAGTGGAATAGTAAATGTAATTATTAGCGATAAGTTTCAGAGATTGGTTCGTAATATGACAACCATGCTTATTCAACGATTGGCTCATTTGTCATTAGCATTTCATTGTTAAGTTTCTCTCACTGATCCCTGAAATGAGAGTGGATTCAGATTCACATGCGACTTTCTGCGCAAATTGTTCTGATAGGCCTCAATATTTATCGTTTTTAATCTGCCATACATGAATGATTTCCTCAGCTGTTGGTCTTAAATTAAAGATGAGATAACACTTCTAAGATAAGTATGAAATTCATAATAAAAAATATGTTTAATAATTGTGAAATCTATCTCTGAAAACTGGTTTCCTTTTTGTGGGACGTAATGTATTTAGAATCTTGTTTTGTCTTTTAATTGGTGCAGATAGTGGAGATGACAGCGAGTATGACGATGACGAGACCAGCTTTGATGAGTCTGAGTTTGAGGCAGCTCTCGGGACCAGGCCCCCACTTCCCAAGGAGAACCTGGGACCCGAGTTCCAGTCCCTCATTGAGCTCTTCTGTGCCTGTACCGACGAGGATCCCGCCAAGAGACCCAGCGCTAAGATGGCCCTTTCTGCTTTGGAGGACGTGAAGCTTTAACCCGATAACCCAGGTACCTTTGAAGGAATACAGATTTTTACAGACTCCAGGGCTCCGTCTTACAAAGAGTTGCAATTGATCCAATCAACCACAACTATGGAAAGCCAGCAACGTCGACATCTATTATGCATGTTTGTTCAAAATATCTTCTAACTATGATATACAGTATATTCATACATTCATTGTCTTTTTTGAAAGTTTAGTGTGCTTCTCTGTGTTTCCAAAGGACAGTGTGCAAATTTCCTGTTGAACAAAATTATGGGATTGATGGATTTCCATATAGTTGAGATTGATTGCATCAATCGTAACTCTTTGTAAGACGGGACCCTGCTAAGCTTTAACCTGGTGCCAACTAGAACTGGATGATACCTGTACAAAGTCTATGGGGATTACAGAATTCAGTATTCAGTGGGTTAACAGGGTCTTATGTAGCAGGACAATTCCATATTTACCTGCAACTTTGCCCAAGTCAAAACTTTTGGAACCACAGATATCTGTTCAGCTTTAAACAGGTATGTAATACATGTATTGCAAGATCAGTGTTCCGTTACGCAAAGGCTAGCGATTAATCGTACGCTTGATTTTCGCGATTAATAGTACATTATAGTCATGCAATCAATGGTACAAAAAATGTTCTACGATGATTGCCGAGCTTTGTGTTATCAGCCCCAGGTAGAAACATCGGGGTTGTAATGAGTCACTAAATTGTGGGTCGAGTCAAGTCATTTGAGGGTTTGAGTCATGTCAAGTCGAGTCAAGCCAGTGTACAAATGACAGAGGGGGCGCGTCGTGGAATACTGCTGGAGTCACTGGTAGGTAACTACTAGAGTCATGACTTGATTACAACCCTGTGAAAAGTTGCTAAGACTTGGGTGAATGTGTGTGGAAGGTCGTCCATCTCTCTGTACATGTATGTGGGATCTTCCTTTCATTGTTCAAGTTGAAATGCTCTCTTCTGATCATAACTTGATCAGTTCATGATGGGAAGTGAGCAGGGGAAAAAATGGGTTCAGGCATAGAAAAAGGTTGAGGAGTTTATGGGATTTGCCAGAAGGATGATGATGATGATTATGATGATGGTGATGATGATATTATGACGATGCTGCTGCTGCTGCTGATGATGATTATGACTATAAAGAAGATGACAATGATGATATCTGAACCGTGACTTGGCCATAGTGATATATTTTGTGTTGAGTAAATACATAAGACAAAAAAAGTACATCTTTATTTGTCTCTAAAACGCTTTATTCATGTATTAAAATTTAATACATTTGGTATGACATTCATAGTAATGATGTTTGGTCTCTTACTTTTATGCCGAAACACCACCCTGGGGGCTTTCATACCTACAATGTAGGAACCCATTTCCAGAAGTCTCATTGCACTTTGAGAACATTGGATTTCTCCTTTTGTAATCTACAGGTACAATTTGGTTCTGATATATGAGAAAATTATTGGTGAAGTTTAAAGATAAATAAATGCCAGTTGTTGTAACGACCTCAAAATGAGTAAGAACAGAATCCATTGAAGTGACCACCCAGGTTTTTGTGTATGAATAAAAAATATGTTCCTTTTCGGGCCCAGTGAGTAAAACTGAATGGCCTCCCTGATAAAAATTGTGCGTAACTCACAAACAGCTTTATGTAAAACCACCTTGCTTTTGCTGTTCTGTTGCCTGCATCAGACCTACCAACCAGTACGTTTTAGCCGTATTTAGTACGTTTTTGCAACCAAAATACGGCAGTACGTTTTTTCTTTGAAAATTTTTTTTTGTAAAAAAAAAAAAATATATATATATATATTTTTTTTAAACTAAATCGTAATTTATTGAGAAAAATAATCTCTATATGTCTCTATTTCATAAAACGTGCACAAATATGGTTATTAGATCAATGTAATTTCAGGTAACTTGTTTTTTTTTTCAATCATTTTGTTCAAACCAGGGTGAAGATATACATATGTTTTAATGTTTTTTTTTTCATCTGCAAGAGCAGTGCGCATTTTAGCTTGCATGCAGCTTGAGCGCCGCGATGAGCGAGTGCGCCAAGCATTTTATTATGAAATACACTTTTTTTGGGAAAAATACAGTTTTTTTTAATCACAGAATACAGTTTTTCATTCCCAGAGGTTGGCAGGTCTGCTGCATGATGTTGGAATCATTTGCTTTAGTCGACATTAATCAATCATGTCAAATTTTCAACTAGATTTTGCAATCGATAAATTTGCAAATACGTTTGTCAAATTACCCCTCACCACCTCAAGTCTTCCACTACTCACATCTGACCAGACTATGGATACAAATTTCAGAATTGTCATTGGAATTGCAATCAATGTTCATATTGACAGATTAGTATATCAGGGCCCCGTTGCATAATAGTTACCATTATGGTAACTTTGCCATCCAATTGTAACTACCATGGCAACAATGCTGAACAGCCAATCAGAATCAAGGATTCCATTAAAGATACCATTGGCTGGCAGACTTACTAATATGATAGTAACTTTTATGCAACACCCCCCCCCCCCCCCCGGTATATGTGGTATGCATTTTTTTACTAGTAATGTATATATGTATGATATGTCCAGAATTTGTAAGATTTAAAGTTGTATTTTTATTATCCAATGATAGATCATTTACCTTTACCTCAGTAGGCCTCCAAGGTTTCTCTGTATTTGGGAGATTATGCACTTAAAAAGATTTCTTGTAATTAGCTGCAATGAAACAAATTTGTAAATAAAAGAAAAAAAAAAAAATTATGTGCCTTCTTTGTATTTTTTTTTCCTTTGGATTTCTTAACATATTAACCTTTATATTTATTATTTGTGATATTCTTAGATATGTAGTTAAATGAATAATGATAGTTTAAATCTAAGGTTTAACAATTTTATTGGTAGCCAAATTTCGACCAAATATTGATGATTCAGGCACTTTTGAACACAAAGGTATGCATATGAAAACAGGAAATCATATTTTACTATTAACGTTTGAGACTACATATCCAGGGAGTAACATATTGTTGATAAATATAACTATTATTTTTTTTTTAAAGTTTTGTTTATTGTTTATAGACATTCCATGCACTAATTGCTCTACCTCCCCCCCCCCCCCCCCCCCCACCAACGAAGTTTGAAGGGGGTATACTCGGCGTACGACCGGGCGTGCGGTCCGTGTCAACTGTTGTAAATCAAACTACTTACTCATGTAAACTATGTAAACTGTAAACTACATGTATTGGAAACTGCGTTGCACACTGTTAGAAAATTTATCCTTAAAATAAAAGAAGTTCCTGCAGCCGAGTCTCGAGAACACCTGTAATCTTACCATATTGCGTAATCTTACAGGAAATTGGTGCATGTATTTGGTGTATGTAACCTTACAAATTTCCTTAAAGAAAACACCCTTTTCCCCTTTTTAAACAGACCTGTTCTGTAAATTGCGGAAAATTCCTGTTTTATGAATTTAAAGAATGATTCTGTTATTGCTTTCTGCAAAATCTTCTCTTTTTTTCCTGTAAAATCAGGGGGGTTTTAACAGTGAATGGTAACAGCATGGGGCGCTGGTATTAATCAACTTTTGTGATACCTCTAGTTTGAATTTAAATTAAGCCCATAGTCTTGGTGAATCCCTTAAAGTGCAGTGGATGTTCCCATTCCAATTGTTCATGAGATCATATAAATGCCCTAAAACACTCCGATCTTCTTTATCTTCACAGACTTCATGAAAAAAAGAATGGCACAGCAGCATGACAATCACAAATTTATGTTCAGGACGGCATGGGGTGGGTGTTAAATTGATACCCCAAAGTTGGTTTACTGAAAGGCAATTGGTAATAAAATCTAAATCTTTGGAAATCTGTAATAATAGCCCATTGTGATTCAGGAAAAGTCCGCCTTATTCTATATGCACCAATAGTAATGTATCATAATATCGATGCAGTATTTTCTTAATAGAGGTGCAATTAACTATAAAATAGCCATTTTAAAGACAGAGTTTTTTTATATTAAGCATCGTAAAAGTGAAAGCAGGGGCCGCGAAACATTGCAAGTGGGGGGGGGGGGGAGGTGATCATGCAAATAAATCACAATGAGATAATTATTTTTTACGTTTTTGTACACTGTTTTGGAAATTTTGAAGAATAAAAGCATTGTAAAAGTGAAAACAGGGGCCGCGGAACGGTTTTGAAAGTGAGGGGGGGTGGTGATCATGCAAATAAATCATAATAAGATGGTCATTTTTACGTTTTTGTACACTGTTTTGGAAATTTTGAAGAATAAAAGCATTGTAAAAGTGAAAACAGGGGCCGCGGAACGGTTTTGAAAGTGAGGGGGGGGGGGCTGACCATGCAAAAAATCACAATCAGATGGTCATTTTTACGTTTTTTGGAAAAAAAGTGGGGGCCGGGGGCTGACCTGGTCCCTCCAAGCCCCCCCCCCCCCCCCAATTTCTGCGGCCCCTCGAAAGGATAATTTGAAGCAAACCTGTCGAAAAATTGATTATTCCATCTTACGTGTTTGTCATTGAGCCAAAAATAAGCAAGCATGAAAAAAAAAGGATCTTCGGCCCTGGATCTGACCCGGCAGCCAATATTTTTTCCATACATGGGAACGCTATGGCGCATGAATTATTCATAAGTTGAGCTAAAAAACTGGGGAGCGTTTCATGAAAGGAGTTGTCAGACGTTTAACCCGACAAGTCCCATTTTATCCGACAGTTACCATAGTAGCAGTGCTTCTTAGCCAATCAACATCAAACAAAGTTGTCAGTTGACGCGACCTTTCGGGAAAAAATGTTGATGAAACTCTCCCCACGTTTCTGCATCTGATGATTTCAGACCCTAGCATTTAAAGGGGAATCCAGCCTTGGCCATAAAATGTTGTGTTGGGAAGGAGAAAAATAAATTAAATAGAATGGTGAAAGTTTGAAAGAAATCGAACAAGCAATAAGAAAGTTATAGCTGCTTTAAAATTGAGATCACTAATACAATGTAGATTTCAAATTGGCAACTGGGTAAGTAAATTATGACAAGGGGCAAGGACAACTTTTCCATAGGCCATGTACTTTATTATCAGGGATTTGTGGTTTTCTCCTAAGTACCCATTCCCCTGGGGCAGCAATCTAAATATAACCCACGTAGTATATTGTTTTATGTCCTCATGAAAGAAAATATAATTTGAAATAAAACTTTTGGGAAAAATGACATTTTAGCCATAATATGTATTGGAGTACATGGAAGAGTAGTCCTTGCCTTACATCACTATGACATCCCATATGCGGCCAATTTGAAGTATCCATGGGTATAGTGATTACCAATATTTACAACTTTTAAAAATTCATAACTTTCTTGTTGTTTGTCCAATATTATTCAAACGTTCACCTATCAACTTGTCTGATTTTTCTTTTCCTTATAAAATTAAGTTTTTACTTGGGCTGGATTCCCCTTTAACTTCCCCCTTCATATTGTACAGCGTATGGGATTTGATGTGTTTTGACTTCTTTTCAGGATCATTGAGTAAAACTAACTTACTAAAAGTAACTTATATATCCCTGATCATACTGCCTGAAGACTGAGTTTAAACGTACCCTTTAAAAGCCACTTAATGTGAATTTGGCGAATGCCAAGATTTTTTTTATTACTTTAATCATACTGGTTGCAATATTTTCAGGATATTTTCGGAAGTGCACTGTAGTTTCGCAATTTCCTCCTCTCTGTAACATAACAGGAAGCAAAGATTTCGCAATAATCTCTCCCCCCCCCCCCCCCCCGTTTCCTGTAAAACTGTTTAAGAATATAAAAAGGTGCTTCGATCGTCAAGGTTGCAGTTTAGTTGTTTACAGTTCCAGAGCTACTTCTTATCTTTTTAAAGTTATTCGGTATGTATTCTGAATATTCTGATACGGATCCCTCTCATAATCTCAGAGAGCAACCATCAGTATATTTTTTTTGAATTCTGAATCATAAAGGAGTACTTGTTCAATGACAAAACGTAAGTATTATTATGCTTTAACATTTTTTTTTTACATTGGTTAAAGAAATGAAAATAGAAATAAAGGCGACTGCACACCTTGCGATTGGTATGCGATTCAACTTTGGAATAAAACGTAGTAGAATTTGATGCTAATATTAAGACTTGGAATATCTTACTGTGTAATGTTCGAATTCATCATACGAATACCAGTGGCGTACCTAGGATTTTCCACAGGGGGGGGGGGGCAAAACCGTCCGCCAAAAAATTTGACAAGCAAAAAAAAAAAAAAGTCTTCAATCACAACTAAGGGATTTCGTACCAGAAAAAGAAAAAAATACAAGAAAAAAAAGGTCTTCAAGCTCGTCAGGGGGGGGGCAATATAGGTCTTCAAGCTCGTCAGGGGGGGGGGGCAAAAAAGGGTCTTTCAAGCTCGTCAGGGGGGGGGGGGCAGAGTGCCCCCCGTAGGTACGCTATATAGTGACGAATACCTATGTTAAAATCTGTGACTATGCTGTCATCATTCTTAGAGTAAAAGCAAATTTAATATATGGTCGTACTGACGTCATAGCAGTCGTACGATTGGCTACGATTTGAAACTAATTTGGCCTTTACTCCAAAATAAAGGCTTACAATCTTACAAAATGGTTATGTTAGTATTCTTTCAATTAATAAATAAAATGATATGGTCCATTCACATTTTCAGAAAATGAGCAAAATGCGATTTGTTCCAAAATCGGATCGCGAACAGTCTTAAGGCGTGCGGTGGCCTTAAATGATCTAAACTGAGTTATGTAATATTCATGGTTGCTGATAAAATTAAAATACATACATGTAATAATTCTCCAGAACTATATCTCAAACTAGTATTAGCTTACTGACTTGATACAAAAAGCACTATCATTGGATAACTCAAAATGTGTTGTTTACCATGCGGCATAACTCTAAGATATTACTAATCAAATATCCTTGCTGGGTCAGTATACGCTCCTTCGCATAATAGTAGCGTGGATGTGTTGAGTGTTACGGTACAACAAATGATGAAGCTCAGTCGTAACAGTTAATATTCAGGAACATTTATTATAATATAATGAAATCAGATGAAAGTCAGAGACGGGTCTAACTGAGATACAAATATAAAATATTGATGAAGAGTTCTATATAATATAACTTTATGATGAAAGCTCCGGTACTTGGTTTACGGCCATGGGATGGACCAGGAGTACAAGCAGTGGATATGTAGGGTAGAGCAGAGCTCAGAGACCCAAAAGAACCAAGAGTAAGAGTTTACATCCTTACTTATACTATTCCCTAACAAGACTAAACTAATTACAGGGAACAATAAGATACATTTTAAGATTCTACCAAAGTGAATGGTCTACTTAAAAGAGGGATTGCATTTGTAGACCAGCGGCGTAACAGGGGTCGGTGGCCAGGGGGGGCAAGAGCCAAAAATTTCCCGGTCATATCAATGAACAGGCAATGGCGTCATAAGGCAAAAATGTTGAGGGGGCGATATGACGTATCGGGCAAATGTATATATATATATATATAAGCGAGCGAGCGAAGTCAGCGAGCAAAATTTTTTGACATCTTTATTGCAAAAAATCCTATTTTGTGATAGATTTTAACATAATGTTAAAAAGATGATATCATATTCACCCTACTCTCTTTCCTCTTTTTCTCTCTTTTTTTGTACGCCACGGTGAACAGGATTTTTGTTGTGAACTTATGATTGTGAGCATCAGGGCGAAGCTCTATATGCTTGAGGGGGCCGAGTATGGCGCTTTTGGCAAGAAGTGGCTTAATATAGGTCCCGAGCGAGCGAAGCGAGCGAGAAAAAAAATGACCTTTTCATGAGAATCTAACATGAAGATAGATTTTAACATGATATTCAGAAAAATATAATACACTTTCCTTTCTTTCCTCATTTTGTTTGTTTGGTTGTAGAACTTTTGGGGGCCATGGTCCAAACTCATCCATATAACAGTGCTTTATGGGTGGGGTCCAGGGCAGAGCCCCGGAACCTCTTGATATCAAAGCCATTTTAAACCTTACAGATGGCCACTTATTTTAATCAAATTGCGTGTATATTTATATAGCTTTAACACAACACATAAATTCAATGCATTTGTGTATCGTAATCATCCAAATATTGTGAGGGGCACACCATAGCAAATGTGGGAAAAATTTGTAAAAAGTCGCCAGCGAGCGAAGCGAGCCAGAAAAAAAAGGCCTGTTAAAATGAAATTCTAATTATGTGATAGATTTTTACATCATTATAGCAAATATCATGTCATATATTTTTTTTCAATTTAGATTTTGGCTAATTCCATTCTGCCTTTATTTCCCGCTTTTGTTTGCCTTTTTGTCATCTTTAATTTATTTCCCTGTCTTACTAATCATGCTAATGTATTTGTATATCGGGGCGAATTGTTCTTTGTCACTTGTTCTTTTTCCTTCCTTTTCCCGTTATCTTTCCGTTTTCCCTTTTTCATGTTTTTTCTTAGTTTTCTTTTCCCTTTTCCTTTCCCTTCCCCCCTTTTTTCTTTCCTTTCCCTTTCCCTTTCTTCCCCCTTTTTTTTCTTTTTCCCGTTTTTTTTTTTCCCGGTGAGCTCCGCCAGGGGGGGCAGCTTGCCCCCCCCCCTGCCCCCCCGCCTGTTACGCCACTGTTGTAGACAGATGTAAAGAGGGATAATTAATCTTTTGTGAGGGGTGATAGAGAGAGAGAGAAAGAGTGAGAAAGGGAGAGAGATGTTTGACAGCCAGTGTAAAGCAGGTAAAATCAAAGAAGAGACATTACAAAGAAAGTGAAGGTAGGATTACTGGACAATGCCAAAGCTAATCAGTATTACAATGGCTACTCAGCAGCTTCTTAAAATCTCATTAAAATGAGACCACGCTTATAGAAATCAGAGCAATTGAAAAGGAAAGCTAATTAAACTAAAACTGAATGTGTATTTTTTGTCTTACATTATTTTAACATTTCTTATTTCTACTCTTACACGAGTAATGGAAGTCTCAAAGTGTGCCTAAATATAAAAGAACTTAAGCTCGCACTTCGCGCTCTCGCACTATTTGATTAGTGAGGTGTGTATCGTTTCCATTCTTCTCATCTTTATTTGTTGTTTTACTTAACTATATACATGTATCAGGTATGGATCTATAATTTTCACGGTGAGGGGAATTTTGTACAGGAAATTGTTGAACCCCCCTCCAAAAAAGTTCTTCACTTCCAAATAGAGCTCATTTGTTAAAGAAAAAAATGACAAGCCCCCCAAGAAAGAAACACATAAAAAAGGTCCTCACTTGCCTATGCAAGCCATATTCCACTATTTTTGGGGTGCCTCTCACATAGGCGGCGAAAGCGGGGGGAACAGGTCCCCCCAAAATTTGAGGTGGGGGGACGGTCCCCCTAAATTTTTAGCTGATAACCTTTTTTTGGAATGTCAATTTTGTTTCCTGCGTCCCCCCCCTAAATTCTGGTGGACCCCCCTTAAGATGTATATTGTTCCCCCCCCCCTAAAATTTAGGTTGATGACCTTTTTTTTTTTTGCTTAACAAATTTTTTGTCCATCACAAAATTTCGGGTAGACCCCCCCCCTAATTTTTTTGGCTTCCGCCGCCAACGGCCTCTCATACAGGAAGAGGGGGGGGGGGGGCACGGACCGAATTCAGCCCCTAGATCCCCCTGGATATATATATTCAGAGGGGAAAGATTTCCGTCATTTTTTTTCATCTCATCAGGCTTGTCATAGGATTTTTTTTCTTTCTTCTGTTATTTTTTTCTCACATCCTATTCAGATAAAGCTATCTGTGAACACGTCGACGTACTGAATATTTCATGCTGTGGACAACTTCTATATGTAGACATTCTTGGACACCTGTCATCACTTTGGCTTCGTTGGGAAAGGACGTCATAAAGGCAACGCCATCATCAATCATTGGAACGCCTATAGCCACGTCGTCCGGATCGGGCCAACGAAGTTCACTCCCTTTGCATCTTTAATGTCTAAACCGTCCATTAACAAGTAACATCCATATAAGAACTTTTGCATCTATGGATTTACTATTGTATCGATGTCTAATTATCGAGACTGGATCAAAGTAGGTAGGCCCACTATGTAATGGATTTTTGTATTAAGTTGTTCAATGTAAATGGCGTATGTGTCCATTCCCTCTAAATATGGAATCTTCAGACAAGAATATGCTTTCATTTCTCCGTGAGGAGGTGAATTGCGCAATTTGTTTAAATCAGCTTAAAAATCCGCGATTACTCATATGTATCCACAGTTTCTGTGAGGATTGCCTAGAGACATATTACAAGAAAGAAAACCATAGCGTTGGAAAGATCGCATGTCCGGTCTGTGACGAAGACACTGTTTTATCCGATGCGGGAATATCCGGACTGAGGCGTGATTTTCGCGCCATCGGTCTGATAGAAAGAATGGCGAAAGATAAAGAAAAGATGCAGCAGCAGAAGGCAAAGAATGGACTACAGCTGTGTGAGGTTTGTGGTCATGTTGAGCAAGCATCAACTTCCTTCTACAACTGCCAACAATGCAAGTTAGCTTTGTGCAATGAGTGTGGGGCGGCGCATAAACATCCTGTCCGTTTAAGTACGCATCATGTACATGGCGACGGGTTAGATCTGCAAGATTCTGATGATCAAGATAAGATGATCTTCTGCGAGAAACATGAAGGAAATAAGAAAGAGCTGTTCTGTAAGTTATGTCTCGTACCGGTATGTGATCTTTGTTCTATCACAGACCATCCTGTACAGCAGAACCATGATTGTATCAAGGTTGAAGATTTCGTCCCTATGATGCGTAAAGAAATACAGTCACGATTGTCTAGACTGACTAAAGCATACCTAATATGTTGGACCACCATTTATTCGATTAGGAACGCAGAAAAAACTGCCGAGGCACAGAAAGATGTCCTTAATAGTGCAATTCATTTTGGCATGGAAAAATATGAAATGAATCTGAAAGCTAGGAATACAGCCTTTTTGAACTTACGGAATCAAACTTTTAGTCAGTGGACAGAGATAATCGAAGAAAGAGCTGAAAACATAGAAAAAATTCGGTTGAAAGCAAAAAGAACACTTGAGGAAAATATAAAGTTCGCTTTAATTGCTTCCATGCACAAAGACCTTCTGGCATCCTGTGATAGCATTCTCTCTCAGAATCCAGATAAATTTATCTGCAGAGAGATAAAGAAAATCATTGGAGAAAAACTGCTCCATTTCAGATTGACAGACAGAGGGCCTTCATTCGAACCTTTGCTCACGATCCATGAAATATTTGACAAAAAAGATTTATACGTCATGTCCGTATCAGATGTTAGCAGAATGTTGGCCGTAACATTTACCTATGATAATCGAATAGCCATTTTGTGTTACTTTACTGGACCTTCTGCGTTTCCAACTAACACGGACATTAGCCAGAATCCTAAGAGTTTGTTCAAAACTTCAGTGTATCGGTATGATACGACGAATTATTGCGCCATACAACAAACTACAGCATCCCCACGAGTGGCGACTAAATTCGGAATAGAAACAAGACTCGAGGAGAAGTTTCATTCAAGTAGCTCTGAATCGAGCTTTGCATCACTATCAGACCTAAGATTTGTATTAGGCGATGGCAAACTGGATGGAGACGTATACCGCATCACAAATGTACCAAGCCCCATTTCAGACATCGCCACTGACCTCAAAGACAACATTTACTGCAGTGTTCCAAGTTGCAAACAAATATGCGTAGTTCGTAGCGATGGACCCCATTTCAAAGCGATTCCTACTGGGAACCTAAAGCCAGAACAGATTGCAGTGTGTCCTCATAGACCGAACCAGGTCATATTCACCCACGACTCTTCAAAAGTGTCAGTTGTCGACATGAGTGGGAAGCTTCTGAGAACCATCACCCGTCCGGAATGGAAAGAAGTAGCTATTGGATGCGACAACGACAGTATACTCTACGTCCTCTGGAAGAACAAAGCAGGGTTGAGGACTCTACAGAGGTTCTATTTGAATGGAGACCCGTTCATGGATGCTGTCTTTCAAGAAGAGAAACATGACTGTACAAGACTTCTTCTGGCAGTGTCCCCTGGAGGAGATGTAGCTGTTGTTACCAGGAAAGACAATGTGATGCTGATTACGACTAAGCGTGAATTCACTGGCGAAGAAACTTCCTTGAAACAGGTCTGACAATGAAGGTGGCACTTCTCCCAACCATCGCATAAGCTTGCTTCCCCCATGGAGTACAGGAAAACGGGGTTGTGGAGAGGAGCCTGATCCAAATCTGTTAAATAGGAAGTCTATACTGTCTTTGAAATGTTGTGGTGGTGGCATGATCTGTCCATGATTATGCCTTGGGACGGCTGTGTCTCTGGCAATGCGTTAATTGTCATTCAGACCATTTCTTATATACTTTGCCCAATATCCATTTACGCAAATCCATTTCGTCAGGGGTGGCACAACGGGGCGGGGGGTACAAGTAGTAAAAAGGGGAGGGGAAGGCCGGGGAAGAAAGGAGGTAGAAATCATGAAAAGGAGAGCTTTTCACCGTTTGACCGATATTGTTCGATTGAAGACGATCATAATGCCATCATTTTTAACGTGTCTTGACCCATCAAGATAGACCATTTTAGCAATCACTTCGCCGACGCTTTCTATAACACTGATAATCTTTTGTCAAAAACCCTTCATAACAAAGAAGTCTATGTCGAAACCGGTGAATCAAAAAAGCAGTGTTGTCATTGACTCTGGACATGTCCTCTGACTTGTTTGCAATATTTCGTCCAGTCCGAATCTTAAGACGGTGTGCTGTTTAGGTCCACCCACTTTCGACAATGACCTCTAATCTGTCCATTGTGATTTGACGGGCATTTCCAGTAGATTCTTATAACGTTAAAAAATTGCGAAGTGAATGCTAAATACGCTGATACCCTTGGGTCACGTATATTATGTCGATATAGGATCTAGTGTAGATTTATATGATTAAATGTGCTGTTTATGAACCAAATTTTCATTGTGTAATCATTTTGGGCGTTGGATCAAGTGACAGTTCAAGTGAGTATTGTTGTACCAATCTTTGTAAGATGGGCCCCATGGCTCCGTCTTTAAGAGTTACGATTGATCCGATCAATCGCAATTCTATGGAAATCCAGTATTGCCATTATTTTATAAAAGAAAATTTTAAAATGTACTTTGTAAACAAAAATAAGCACATTGAATTTCCAAGGAAACCATGGATGTATGAATACATCATAATTATTAAGAAAATATTTTGAACAAAGATCCATTTCAGATGTTGACATTCCTGGCTTTCCATAGTTGTGATTGATTGGATCAATCGTAACTCTTTGTAATACGGAGCCGTGGACTCTGGACGACGATGATATATTTGCAATTGTTCGTCTGGTCCGAATCTGAAGGTGATGTGTTGTCCCGGTCCACCAACTTTCGACAATGACCTCTAATCTGTCCATTGTGATTTGACGGGCATTTTCAATATATACTCAACGTCACAGGAAGCGTCTGCGAAGTGGTGCATAAATAAACGCTATTGATAGAAGCATCTAAGAATAGAGAAAAAAGGGATTGCCTCAGAAGTTTATCCATGTATTACACATTTTGTGATGTGATTTTGATGTTCATGTATTATGTATATTGCTTCGGTAAATTTTTTTTTAATCGTAACGCTGATAGATTGCCAGTTACCAGCTTGTTCATCAAAAAAAATTGTTAGAACCATGTAGTCAACATTATCCTAATCTTATTTTTATTGTTAAATGAAGAAAAATGAGAATACATATTTAGAGTGCATTTCGACGATTCTTAGGTCCTTTTATATAAACTTGGTTGCATGTTTTAATTGCAGATACTTCAGTTATATGTGCAGGATATTACCATAGGGACCATGTTACTCCTTTTCCGTCTTTCCTTGCTGTATAATGATATCCGATTTATCTTACTGTACTCACATTATGATAGCGCCCTTTTCCCCACTGTTGCGCGATCCTTAACGAAAGCCACGATTGGCCGTTCGTAACTGATCGCGAACATCATTCAAAATCTTTCTACGATCAACAAGAGTACCACGACTTTTCTGATACGATCTGATAAGATCACTACGATTATACTCCACGATTAAGTACGCCGTTTGAGTCGTGGCGCAAATCGTGATAGTAGGAACTAGGTATGGCATAGTTATACTCGATTTGTTAAGACTTCGTGCATAAAGTCAATGAAGTAGTGCCCAATGTTTCCTATGTTCATTACATCTATTTTAATGAAGAAATTATAAATCAATATATATTTCCAATACATGTGTATCATTATACATCCATTTCCATTATACATCCATTTCCAACCTGATATGTAATAATCTTGAATATAATTTTTGTACAGGGATACTTGAAATATGTTTTGTTATTTATATGTTTAAATGTACAAAACAAACTGTAATTGTTGAAAATGGAAATAAACGAAATGAAAATGAAATATGTTTGGTATATTTTCATGTTATGGTTTATGTAATTCAATGTTCGCTCATTTATCTCATTATGCATGACGTATAGCCAATCATTTATTTTCTTCAGTATAATCATATATCATCTTAGCATAACATGAAACCGTGTTTTCAATGTTTTTGCCATACTGTGAATCCATTGCATTGGGTCAGTGACGAAAACCATTTTTCTACTGATCTTTTGCACTCGAATACACTCGAATATTCTAATAAATAAGTAAAGAAATGAATATATGCTAGAATGCTAAGTCAGAAAGATGTAACAAAGCATTGTCTATATATCGAATATATGCTAGAATGCTAAGTCAGAAAGATGTAACATAGCGTTGTCTACATCGAATATATGCTAGAATGCTAAGTCATAAAGATGTAACATAGCGTTGTCTATATCGAATATATGCTAGAATGCTAAGTCAGAAAGATGAAACATAGCGTTGTCTATATATCGAATAGCCTATATATGCTAGAATGCTAAGTCAAAAAGATGTAATAATCTAATAATAATAATAAAGATCTAATAATAAGTGTGCATGTTGGTAAGACTTAAGTTACTGTTCATTTATACCTCGGTCACATTTGCTCTAAGGCGGCCTTACGGCGATCCGAAAACAGCCGGTTTTAAAAAACCACCTATATGTAGCTGGTACAAAAAAATATTAATACGGCTGTTTTCGCCACGCCGTAGAGCAAATGTGACCGAGGTATTATCTCTTACATGATTGTGATGCATGCTCTAAAAATATGAATTAGAACTCTCTTCCTTTAATGCATTAACAAGAATCAACTTGCAAAACTCCAGGCATAAACGTTGAAAATTCAAATTTCATTACCTCTTTCCGGCCGTCTCTTTTTTAACCGCGTTGTAAAATACTACCCATTCTCGTCCTCATTTGATTATGTTGATTGTACACTGATTTAGTAATCAAAATGTTCCTTAATTGTGTAAACATCTTATTTTGAAAAAAAAATAAAGGTTTGTATTGTATTTCCAACAGAATATCAACCTGATGAGTTCTTGATTTCCGATTTTCTTGTATGCACGTTATGTTGGTGCGTGCATGAAGTGTCCGAGTCAGGATTTGCAAATAGTCGTGAGGAAGGGTGCAGCATTTTCTGACTATCGGAAAAATAGAGGTCAAATTATCACCGCCATCGAAAGAACTTCCACTAAAAGGGCTTTCACAATTGCTCGTGCGATCGTTTGCGATCAGTTGGTCCCCATCTGGTCACAATATATGTTGCGCAGAATCACAACGGTTTTAGCAGTCGCACCACCAATTTTGAAAGGGGCTTTATTTTTAGGCCCACTCCTCCTGGATGACACGACATTTGCTCCTGCTTAATTTCGTCTAAGAGTAAGATGCAGGGTTAGGGTATATATATAAACCCAGGGTTGAAGTTGTTCATTCGATTAGTGTGGTGAATTTAGAGCGGAGTAATTGTCGCCGGAGCAAATGTCATGGAACATTTTCCAAATCATAACAGTCCCCAAAGGGGGAGGAGGCAGATTTTCCTTTTGCCTCCCCCACGTACATCACCACCTGGGTACATGACTTGTGTTAGCCGAGTTTGGGCATAAAGCATCTTTAGTCATTGATAAACAGTTCTTTAGTGTTATGTTTCTTCTTTCACTTGGGTTTTATGCTTTCTTGGTCCCGTATGATATGAAAGAACACTTCTGATTGGTTCCTGGTCACTCATTTGAACTAAAAACGCATGTAACGTTGATCTCAGTTGGTCCGTTCATTTAGCGATTGATCGCGCTAACCTTATGGGGGCCCTGGAGTGACTCTTTCCTTTGAGAATGGTATTAACATAGACTGGGGCCCGTAAAGCCCCTTTCACAATTGACGTACGACCTGTTTACCACCACCTACAACAGTTTTTTCTTGTTGTTGCACGATCGATCCCTTGGTGTCTTACGAGCACTCGCAGTCGTTGTAGACAATCGCACAAACTCGAGGTGGTCGGAGGTGATCGTGACTGGTCGCATCTGAACTTTGAACATGTTCAAAATCCAAACGCGATCAAATACGATTGATTCACTCGCAACAGGTCGTACCATCAGTCGGGCGATCATCGTGTGAGTGTTGTTCAACGTTGTACGACTTGGTGCGAGAGGTGGCACAACTAAGTATAGTCGCATTTAGTCGACTGGAGGTCGTACAACACTTGCACATGTGCTGGAGACCTACAGAGACCAGTCTTGCGACTGGGTGCGATAATATAAGACTGTTACAAGACCGATCGAAATTACAGCTTATAACATTCCACTACCGTTGCATTCGAATGTATGCGACCGTTCAGCCCCTTTCACAATTGACGTCCGACCAGTTTACGACCGCCTGCAACAGTTTTTTCTTGTTGTTGCACGATCGATCCCTTGGTGTCTTACGAGCACTCGCAGTCGTTGTAGACAATCGCACAAAGTCGAGGTGGTCGGAGGTGGTCGTGAATGGTCACATCTGAACTTTGAACATGTTCAAAATCCGAACGCGATCAAATACGATCGATTCACTCGCATCAGGCCGTACCCGGGGTCGTACCATCGGTCGGGCGATCATCGTGCGAGTGTTGTTCAACGTTGTACGACTTGGTGCGAGAGGTGGCACAACTAAGTTGTCGCATTTACTTGACTGGAGGTCGTACAACACTTGCACATGTGCAAGCAACCTAAATGTACAGAGACCTGTCTTGCGACTGGTTGCGATAATAATATGGGCCATAAGACTGTTGCAAGACCGATCGCAACTGCTTACAACATTGCATTACCGTTTCATTCGCATGTATGCGACCGTTCCACTCGCAATCCCTCGTGCAACACTCGCATGTGATCGCACGAGCACAATAAGAGCATATGCGACTTACTCGTGCAACGGGGTTTACTGGTTGTTTTTGTTGTACGACAGCTGTTGCAACTGTGAAAGCCTCTGTGCGATCTTATGAGATGACTAGCGATTGATGCCTGTTGCAGCCTGTCGCACGACCAAAAGGTCGCAAATGGTCGTACGTCAATTGTGAAAGGGGCTTAACACAAAGCTTAGCAATGATCGTACAACATTTTTCTACGATTGATTCCATAGACTTTAATGTACAATCAATCGTAAAAATCAAGCGTACGATTAATTGCTAACCTTTGTATTACGGGACCCAGGTCATGGATAGATGAATGGAAAGCGTGACAATATACTTTGACAGTGATTTATTTAGAACATTCATGAATCATTAAACCTGCATACAAGACTATGGACCAACTGTACCCAGCTTTCTTCAAGTCTCTTGCCTCAATAATGATTTTCCAAAGGGGGGAGCACATTTTCCCGAGGAAAAATTTGACAAGCAAAAAAAAATGGTTTCCAAACAAAAATTAAGTACATTTCGTCCACAAAAAACTGACAAGCAAAAAAAAGGTCCTCACTTTCAAGGGGGGGGGGGGGCACACTTGCGTTTTAACGGCATTTGTACATTACAAGTTTTAATTGTGCCTCTCAAAGAAGGGGGGGGCATGAGCCAGCTGTACCCCCCCCCCCCGTGGATCCGCCAGCGACTTGAATCATTGTGCTTAAACAAAATGGTCTTTAAGCATGAGCTCAGTGAACTCTCGTTTAATCCGAAATGTTGCATTAAAAAATCAAAGAGGTAAAAAAACTAATATTGAACAATAATGAAAACTTCAAGAAGAGACAAAATGCTTATAACATCAGAAGTCGATGGGTTTTTATAGCACGTGCACTCTTTTCTCTCGGTGAAGTCTACAATAATGCTGATTCATTTTGAAGGGCAGAAAATGCTTGTCACATGTTCTATAAAATCATGAAACCAAACAAAACAAAAGAAGATTATTATCACGCAATCCTTATGATTCTTGAAAAGATGGCTTATCGGTTGATGGGGGAGGGGGCCTGCGCCTTTACCTGCTCCGAAGATAATTAAAGAGGTACTCCTGGCTGAAAAATATTAAATATATCCAAATAAATAATGACAGATAATAATTGTATTTATGATATTTTCTTTTAATCTAGATTTTCACATGGCAACATCATTGATAAACGGATAATACATTATACCCAAGAATTGGTAAAGCCATTAATTCGCTTCCCCAGTAATGAAAGGAGAAAAACTATTATTACGATTGATGAATATTTTAGTTCTATACGAAAGTGCACAGTACTGTTGCAACATTATCGTGCCAAGGGCGTTCTTTCAAATATAAAAAATCCCATCGAATTTCCTTTAATATGCCCCAATTCTGTTCATGACATAAGATTTGATGTCAGCTAAAGATACAGTATAAAATCAAATGATTTATACTTCATGGAAAACGGGCAATAAGGATCGACGGACAAACATAAAAAATGCACCCGAACGATGGGCGGATCACATCATTTTAAGTTCCACCATGAACGTGACTGATAATGTGAATGGAACAGTCATGCAAAGTCATTCAGTGCCACTGTCGACTGAACGTTGAACTGCTCTTTGCACTAGCTCCAGCGGGTGAGTTTTCACGATTTATTTTACTTGCTTTATTTTGTACTATAATTGAATTGTATACTTAATACTATAAATTGTAAAAATAAAAATTGTTTACTTGATTTTTTTTGACATTTTTTTTCTTTTGGTTTATCTTAAATCTGACTGTTGTATGATATCAATTTCAGGTTTTTGGGGAAAAAGTTGCACTGGATACATGCATTTTGTAATTTTTTTAAAGACATAAAAGTCTACGTTTCTCATGATCTGTTTAACACCATGATATCAAACTTTTAAAATATTATATTTTTTGTTTGGGACTAGAGAGATACAAGGAATATAGACATTAAAGGGGAAGGTCACCACGACAAAAAAAGTTTGTTGTAAAAATAGCAGAAAAAATAATAAAAATTATTGTCGAAAGTTTGAGAAAAATCCCTCAAAGAATAAAAAAGCATATATCAATAGACTAATCATTTCACAGCCATTTCTAAAGAGAAAAGAGACGAGATAATTGAAATTCATGCATTGTATGTTATGTAACTTATGGGGCAGCTGCTAGTATATGACGTCACAATTCAAAAACTTAAAAACTCAAATAGCTTTCTTAATCCTTGATAAATTTTCCTCAAACCTTCACCAATGATTTTTATTATTATTCTGTTATTTTCACAATGAAATAGCTGATCCTATAACTTATTTACAGGATATCTTTATATGTACATAATCATGTATGTACACCCAAACACACCCTCACCATCACACATATATATATTATATATGAACCAGTGGCGTACCTAGGATTTTCCAGGATTTTCGTCAGGGGGGGCAAAAAGGTCTTTCAAGCTCGTCAGGGGGGGGCAGACTGCCCCTCTGCCCCCCCCCCTCCCCCCCCCCCGTAGGTACGCTAGTGATATGAACGCTTTCCATGAAACAAAATTTTGAAATGAAATAATAAACACTGACTAACATCACTAATTAGAAGTTATCGTTGCTATATACAGTAGTGTTGTATTGAAAGTTCCCGTTTAGTTTCGGAAAACTCACATAATTACTTTGGACATATACAAAATTCACATCTCAACACAAAATGTTGTTGAATTGTTAATATTTGTTAATTGTTAATAAGTATTACAGAATCCCGTTAAGATATATGATTAATACATGTCCGTAGCGTTTATCATGGCCGTGGGAAGCGAGGGTGCTTCATTGTACTATTCTCCGTAGGCAGCACCCCCTGGAATTCTGTGCCCCATCTTACAAAGAGTTACGATTGATCCAATCAATTGTAACTCTATGGAAATCCATCAGTGTCATTTTTTTTCTACAGGAAATTTGCACAATGTCCTTTGCAAACAAAGAGAAGCACAGTGAATTTTCAAGAAAACAATGAATGCATGAATATATATCATAGTTGGAAAATATTTTGAACAAACATGAATAATACATGTTGACGTTATGGCCGTCCATAGTTGTAAGACGGGGCCCAGGTAGGTGTGTCAAATTGGAGAAATACATTGAAACTGACCAACATTTTGTGTTGAAACTTTCCTGTTTGTATTGCTTGTCAAATATTTATTGGGACCAAAACGACCTTAAGTTTTTAGTGATTTATTTTTTTTTTGCTTGTCAAATTTAGTTCATTTACTTCAGCACCCCCAGCAAAAAAAATCGTTCCCATGGCCTTGGCGTTTATGAAGTTTTCCAAGTCCGAAAGGAGACTTGCTTTCCCATATATGACTTAATTGTGGCTTCGGTCTTTAAAACAGAAAGCCATGGGTTCAAATCCAAGCCATGCCGGCAGCCATGGCATGACTGGCGTAATTTCCTTCAGCAGAAAATGATCCACTTTTTGCTGCACTCAACCTATGAGTATTAAACATATGAAATGGGTACCCGGTAGAATTGAATGAAAGTGAGCGCTGAGCACTGATATTGTAGCTCGAGAAAAAGCTGAGGTGATAAAAGTTGCGCTTTTTATTCTCTGGCAAAAACGCTTTACGAATCCAGTTATACCTCTAGTAGCTAGTGTTTACAAAAAATATTCCTTTTTTTTTTAAATAATAATAATAGTAGTCAGTTCTTGCATAGCCCATAACACATTATGAATAACGTCTCTATGCGCTTCCAAGGACTTGGATATTATTACCCCGGCTTTAGCTCAAGCAGCCTTTCCAACGCTCGGCATTTCAAGGAATAAATTCCTGCCAGGTACCCATTCACATACATGGGTTGAGTGCAGCACAATGTGGATACATTTCTTGCTGAAGGAAACTACGTAACGGCTGGGATTTGAACCCATGACCCTCTGTTTCAAGGTCTGGAGACTAATCCGCTGGGCCACAACGCTTTTAATTGTTATATGATTTGAGAACTGTTGTAGAAAAGTTTTTAAGTTTTTAGATGTAGGCCCCTATGCATTCATATCCTCACATCCTCAAGAAAGCGAAGCGACCGAGCTACAGAAATTGCGGTACCCCGTCAGATATCCCTTCATGTTGCGTTTACCTTAAGTACTATGATAAAGATTACGGGATTCTTAATTCCCCCTTTCATCCTTTTTTGTGTTTTCTACCCCCCCCCCAAAAAAAAAAAGGCCGCCCTCAGAAGTTACATGTCTTTTAAATTAATGACGATTCTTTACAAATGCTGCAGAAATTGGTCTGTCTCCCGATCCCGATTATACATTTGTTTTAAAATTGCTTACGGCAGCGCATAATTGTGCGAGTGTGAGATAAACTAAGAGAGGAAGCACGCGTTCACTCCGTTCCCTCTGTGCGATAAACTTACTACTTTTTTAAGTACCCCCTTGATGTGATTTTTTTTAAATTGCTTTTGAGAAATAACTCTATCTTATCTTGTCAGAATTTCTAAAAGAACATCTGTATGCTACATCTTCTATACGAAATCCTAGATCGGCTCCTAGTACATGACTGTAGTCAGGGGCGGATCCAGGATTTTTCGAAAGGTGGTGGCACATTTTCCCCGAGAAAAAAAATTGACAAGCCAAAAAAAAAAAAAAAGGGTTTCAACCAAAAATTAAGAAGAAAACGTTCGCAAAAAAAAATTGACAAGCTAAAAAAAAAAGGTCTTCACTTTCGAAAGGGGGCACACTTCTGTTTTAACTGCATTTTTACATTACAAATTTTAATTGTGCCTCTCAAAGGGGGGGGGGGGCGGCTGTGCACCCCCCCCCCCTGGATCCGCTAGTGCATGTAGTACCCAATTATCTTTTCTCATTTGGCCCACGGGAGATATTATATATATACGAAGAGTTTGGTTGCAAAAGGGGTTAGGTCCACTTTGAACCATTCCGAGAAAAAACATGTTTTTTATTTTCACTTATTGCAATATTTTTATGAGAAACTTCATTGTCATGATGTACTACCCTGTCATGTGGACATAAAATTGGATGTAAAAGAAATCTACCTGTCTTCAATTTTTTTTTCAATCTACTGTATATATATTTTTTTAAATCATCATAGTGGACCTAACCCCTTTTGCACTTTTGCAAGCAAACTGAAATGAATCCAATCTCTTTTGATTAAAAAAGTGATTTTTCTTTCCCACTTTTATTCACGTTTTCATGTGAATTTCACACTTTCTTTGGTATCATCAGAGCGTCTAAAATTTTAGAGGTTTTGAGACAGAAAACAATAAAATTTATGAAAAATGGACCTAACCCCTTTTGACAAATGAGCTCTTCAGAAGAGTTTGGTTGCAAAAGGGGTTAGGCCAGTCCACTCCGAGAAAATCATTTTTTATTCTCCCATATTGCAATATATTCTTATGCGAAACTAAATGTTCATGATATCCTACTATGAAAACATAAAATTGAAAAAAACAAGAAATCTACCTGTCTTCATATTTTTTTAAATATTCTTTTCCCAAAAAAAATTTGTGTGGACCTAACCCCTTTTGCAACCAAACTGAAATGGACCTAACCCCTTTTGAAAAAAAAAGTGATTTTTCTTTGCCATTTTAGTTCACTTTTTAATAGTAATTTCAACTTTTCGTTGCTATCATCTTATATAGAGCTACTAAAAATATATATATTGAGACAACAAAAAATCAAATTTCATGAAAAATGGACCTAACCCCTTTGCAAGTTAGCTCTTCATATATATAATATGTATGTATCACTAGCGTACCTACGGGGGGGGGCAGGGGGGCACTCTGCCCCCCTGACGAGCCACAACCCATACAAAAGACATATACCTGCCCCCCTGACGCGCTTAAAAGACCTTTTTTGCCCCCCCTGACGAGCTTGAAGACCTTTATTGCCCCCCTGACGAGCTTGAAGACCCTTTTTTTTTTTTTTTTTTTTTTGCTTGTCAATTTTTTTTCTGGTACGAAAACCTTTTTTTTTTTTTATTGAAGACCTTTTTTTTTTTTTTTTTTTTTTTGCTTGTCAATTTTTTTTCTGGTACGAAAACCTTTATTTTTTTATTGAAGACCTTTTTTTTTTTTTTGGGCTTGTCAATTTTTTTGGCGGCCGATTTTGCCCCCCCCCCCTGTGGAAAATCCTAGGTACGCCACTGGTATGTATATATATATTGCGAAATCTAGTTACACATATTTCCTAAGCTCTTGTAAATTAAGAATTTATAAAACCATTAAAGGAGAGTTGTATTTATTGTAAATATTTATTCAAGTCTAATCACTGCGTCAATGACGCTTTCAGTACACAAAATTATTGTAATTAAAAGGGATGCCGATATTCGAATGATTGATTATTTATCAATAAAAAGTGGTGAAAATACAGCTCCACTTGCTCGTCGACACGGTCGGATTGACACCTTTATTTCAACACTCGCATTAAAAAGGCAAAATGTTGGAGGCCCGAATTTTTTTAGTAAGTAAATACCTTTTCATTCCAAACTTAACGTGTTTTATCCCAGTTTATAGATCGCATTTTTCACACAACAGTTGCTTTACGGTTTATTTGTTAGATTTATGGTATATAATTTTCAATTTTATATGACAATTAATTCAGAAGTTTACTATGGGCCATATTTACTAGATTTACCGGGTGTTTCACCCAAATGTATAGGCTTTAATAAAGCACGTTCATATTGACAATTCGTAAATATTTTCAAATGATAAAGTTTTTTTGTTTACATTACTTGTAAAATAAGAGTCTCATAAAACTCCATTCTAGTGAGCACGATCAAACAACCATCTGAATATATTCTGAAATGATTAAAAAAATATTTGCTATTTTTACAGACCCGTAAGACGTCAAATAAACTTGGATCAACCTTGACGGGTCTTATATCTCTAACATGACACTTACTTCAAGGTCAACTGAGATCACGGTGTCTTAAAAAAAATGGGACATCAAGAAAGTTAAATTAATAGAATCTTTGATGCCACAAGGGACAATATTTATTTTTGGTTAGATATCAGATCCGATTGCTCTTAAGAATAAGAAACAAAATGTATTGTGTCGTGGGAAAGGTGTCAGGCTCTGTATTTCGAAACCTGTCAGATTTTTGTTGTTGCAAGTTCAATGCGTTGAACATAATTACAATGTATGCAACCTGAACATAAACATGCTCAATGTGCGTGATGTGACCTTAAATCGTGTAACTGCAGGAAACAGAGACGACGCCAGAGGCCTGTTGCATAAAAGAAAGAAAGAAAAAAAAAAACGCTGGCAATTTTTTTTTGCCATGTTCGATGTGCATGATATGACCTTATAAATAGTGTAACTGCAGCTTGTAGGGTGAACATTTAACAGAGACGACGCAAGGGGGCCTGTTGCATAAAACAAAATATAAAAAACTCTGGAATTTTGTTTAATGTGTAAGTTTCAATGGCATAATTTTGTTTGCCAGAGTTTATGTTTATTTGCCAATCTTATTATGGCAACAGTTTTATGCAACGGGACCCGGGATATTTTGAAAGGGGGAGTGGTTCGAGGGGAAGACGTCATTTTTTCTTGATTAGATTATAGGAGTGTTATAGGTGTTTAGACGATCGACCCAGACATCACTCTTGCCTTGTTTATTTTTTTCTTCTAATTTTTCCCTCAATTGTTCCCCTCCATTCTTTCACTTGCACTCTTTTCACTATATCATGTAAATGCTGCGTGACCACTGCCTCCCCAGGCGCTTGCCCCTGCGAAGTTTGACTCATTGAATTCCCGCCCCCCCCCCCCCCACAAAAAACATGGCCCATGAAACTGGCGGCATATCATGCACATAAATACATTATTCTATTGTACTTCTTTAGAAATACGAAGCTGGATTTGTTATTCGGTGTCATCTATTCTTTACAGAAAACTTCGGGAGTAAAGTCACCCCAGAATAATCATCATGTCTGGCGTCACGAGGCAAACGGTTGAATTCAAATAAATCCATGATTTAAAATGTCTCTTTTCATCTTTAAATCAGGAAAATGATTCTGTTTTGGAGCAGTCATTTATCACGATCCCTGACAATAGGGCTATATACGCATGATACATGTACATGTACATTATGTTTTCATGAATCTGTGACATATTATCAATCTTGTCATCGTCGACTACAAAGAAATCTCGATATACAAATACCAGTCGTCTATAGCTCTTTCAGCACACATTGGTGTTAGCGCTTAAATCTGGGGACCTCAACATTTATTTTGCCACCCAAAAGATGTTACCCTGGGCTTAAATACAATGATCAGCAACCAATCTGTCGGTTTTGAACTTCAATAGGTATCTGCAATACACGTAGGGACGCATCACGGCGGCAAGGGGGGGGGGGCTGGTGACGACCACCCCTGTCAGTTTTTCAAGGGGGTGGGGAGAAAATAGAGAGGTGGGAAAATGGAAGATAAAAGAGAAAAGACGAAAGAATGTTATTGCATAAAAGGAAGATTTTCATTTTTGTAATCTGTGTTTTCGCTTGGACCAGGAAATTTCGAACAGGCCTATATATCTACTGGCATTTTCGGCACGTTCGGTCAGTCCACGCCATTGTTCGCGTCATGGCTATCCAGTGGGGCGGAGTGGCGGCGCTGGTGGTGTTCTATCTACTCATCTTCGCTGTCGGAATATGGGCATCCAGGAAGATCAAAGGGTCTGCTAATACGGAGAGAGCAATGGTAGCAGACAGGGATTTTGGCTGGGGTGTTGGCCTTTTTACGTTGATTGGTGAGTCTTACACGAACCCATGCAAAAATGCAATATAAAAAAGTTGTTTATTAATGTAACCCCTGAATGAACTTTATGAACCATTATTAGAGTGCACCCCAAGGGCAGATGGATTGATGTTATAACCAATCACATTCAAAACAGCTTTGGCAAACTCTTTTGAAAATATTTTGTGAAAAATGGGAATATATATTATGTAAGTTTTACTGCATCACTTGTTCAATATTTCAAATATACACTCTAAAAACACATATATAACATGAATAAGGCGAAAAGGGTCGAGGGATGACAATGTTTTCAACCCGTTTTAAAACAGCTGCCTCTCCTCGGTCTTTTTAAAGAAAAATTCATAGCGTCCCACCTCTTTTTTTAGAATGTGCTTGCATTCGAAATAACCACTGGTGGATCGAGGGGGGGGGGGCAAAGCGTAATGTAAAAATACCGTTTAAATAGAAGTGTGCCCCCCCCCCCGCACTTTTGAACATGACGACTTTTTTTCTTTGCTTGTCAAATTAATCCTCGGAAAATGTGCCCCCTTTGGAAAATCCTGGATCCGCCCCTGAAAATAACCATTGACAGGTTGAAAGGACATATACATGGGACGTGGACAGAAGCTTGCGTTCAATCCCAAATCAAATATATAAACGAACAGAAAAAAGTCAAGCGCAAGTCACTCATACAACTTATTTTGCAAATTTATTGATTACCGCCCAATTACAATGCGTTTTTCGCGCAACGCCCCCACTTAAGCGCTCGATTTAAATTATTAAGACACAACTCTTGCAACGCCCCATAAACAGCGGGGGTGCTGAGGGTGCTGTGTGGATTATTCTCCATCAAAAGCACCCCCAGGTATTCTGGACGGTGTGTAAAATTTGAGAAATGACCTTCATTTTGTTGTGAAACCCTCTTTTTTCAAGTTTCTAGGGACCAATTTGATTTCCATTTTTTATTGAACCCCCCCCTCCCTTTGGGCTTTTGAAATTTCTTTGGACAAAGGTGACCCCGATTTGGTAGTGAAAACCTTTTTTTTCTTTTATAATTTATATCAGCACCCCCAGTAAAAATACAAATTGTTCCCAGGGCCCCGTATACATGGTATAAACAGTAATAGAATTGACTCTCTGATTAATAGGCAATAATATGGATACTGTAGAAATGATATAAATCTCCAGTCTTCTAATTCATCAAACTTCTATGAATGTCTTCAGGGCTCTAGCCTATTCTAAGAATTGAAAGAGCGGGATCAAAACTAAGTCGAAATTAAACTCATTTCCGACGATGGGTATACTGGCCTATATACATCGATATCCAGTTAATGCTTCATGAGATGTGCATACAAGTATAATGGAGTTTTGGGGATGATTAAGACCCTCCCCCAAAAAATGAAGAATAGAAAAAAAGAATAAACAAAAATAAAAATAAATAAATGAATTAAAAAATAAATAAAATAAGATAAATAAACCAACGTACAATCTAAAAATCAAGGATTTAAAATAAATCTAGATCGGCTGTGAATAGTGACCAGCCGAAGATTAGATTTAGTTTTAAAACTTGTAGATTTAAATATAAATCTAAAAGATTTGAATTGAAATCTTTTGAGATTTGAAAGTTAATCCTAAAGATTTAAAATAAATCCAACATTCGGCTGGTCACTATCCACAACCGATCTAGATTAATTTTAAATCTTTGATTTTTAGAGTGTATGCTTTTGATACCAAATCAATCATTTGGCCTAGTTTTTCTTAATCATGAAAGCTGTTCTTTTTCAATTCTAAGAATCAATTGAATTGCTATCCATTCTAAGTTCACTCTTATTATGCTTATTTCTTCGAATCACGTGATCTCCACCAATCAATATCTCTTACACCAGTCGCGTCGCCTGCCAGATGATTCCCAGAAATTAGCCATCATACAAAACAACTTACATCCACACTTTGTCTTATTACTTTGTGTTATTCTTTTTATATCAAAGTCTAGTGAATAGATGATGACGTAGATCCTTTGCCATTCAATTATTTTTCCCCAGGCGTATAACGAACGAATATTCATCACTCCTCGGGTTCATAATGTATCCATGCAGCTTTTGTAATGTTTGTATAGGCGTTGATATTGTTACATGTATTACCAGAGAGATGACAGTTAGCTGGTATTACATTGATAATTATATACGGATTAGTATTAATGAACGAATGAACAGTTGTAAAACCATTTCTTAGCTTGATTAGGTTGATTTTCGAAGGATCTGTTAATTTTGCATGATAGTCGTCAAGTTCAATTCATGGACAATTTCCATCTCAAATAGGCCTTTGTTATTTATAATAAATTATCAAAACATTTATTTCAATAAATGATATATGTATAATTGGTTATAATCAATTGGTTATTATTATTATTATTAGACTATAATTACTTATCTCCGTTATATATTGCATTGTATTGTATTCATTATTGTTAATAGTTGGCCTATATTATGTATTTTATATATTGGTTTAGATCCTGATATATATAAGATCAAGAGTATGGAGAGGGCTGTAGCAAGGTCAATACCAGTCTTCATCAAGATTTCGGGCACATGCCCTTCATCAGGATCTAAACCAATATATAAAATACAAAATATAGGCCTAATAATAACAATGATAAATACAACACAATGCAATATATAACGGAGATAAGTAATTATAATCTAATAATAATAACCAATTATTCATTTAAGGTAATGGAGAGAGTAGGTGAGGGGGCATTAATAGGGGTTATACGCTTAATGCCAAATAATTTGAATGCTTCACAACACTATGGATATCGAATTTCATATACTAATGCACGAATGTCACATTTGATAATTCCATGTGTTTGTTCGACAGCTACATGGGTTGGAGGAGGTTACATCAATGGAACAGCAGAGATCGTTTTTACCCCTGGGTGGGGTCTCGTATGGGCCCAAGCACCGTGGGGCTACAGTCTCAGTTTTGTCATAAGTGAGTCTCTCTCCTTTTTTTCAGGCGCGGATCCAGGGGGTGGGCACAGGGGGAACGTGCCCCCTTCTTTTGAGAAGCAAAATTAACAATTTGTAATGTAAAAATGCCATGCATGAAAACAAAGGTGTACCCCCTCTTTTCAACTTGAAGACCTTTTTTTTTGCTTGCCAAACTTTTTGCGTACGAAAACCCCATAATTTGTGGTTGAAAACTTTTTTTTTTTGCTTGTCATTTTTTTTTCTCAAAATTTGTTCGGGGACGAAAAATTTGCCCCCCCCCCTTTTCGAAAATCCTGGATCCGCCCCTGCCTTTTTTCATGCAATCGAGTCATGTGCGTGAGTGTGTGTTTGAGTGGGTGAGGGAAAGAGAGGGAGAGGGGAGGGGGTATAATTAAGCAACGACTTAAATAGTAAATCACTTGGTTGATTTACGTTTTTATACCGTCGGAAAACATAGTTGATCCATTAACTAGTCATGTCAGACTAGTCCCATGGTCTGTCGTTGGATCATTTCAGATTATGCATTATTGTTCTTAAAGTTTGAAAATTACATTTTGGGCCAAAAATTACTTAAGATTTTTGAAAGTGCATCAACAGTGTGACATTGGCTAAGTTGCGAGAAACTGAATTTGAAATCCGGTCAATGCTTCATATTCTAGTCACTGTTAAAATCTATATTATTTTATCTTGACTCTTTTTCTTTTCTACAGACTCATGTACATGTCTTGTTAACTCACTAATGCCTGTTCAATACCCTAGCATATTTTGCAGTAAATCTGTACGTTCCAATCAGAATGCATTATTATGTGTAAATTGATAGTTGGAGCCACGTTTTTACTTGTGAAAATATCACCAATAATATCTTTCATGTTACGGAAGACTGGATTTGAACATTGTGTATATTTCACCAATTGCCATTTAACTTTCAGGAAATTGAATCTTACACGTTTTCCCATGAAAATGTCTTATGTTGACCTTTATTTTAACCAATTGCCTACTGGAACCTGGTGATTCATGACTACAAAACCTATGGGAATTTCAAAAATCCGAGTGGTCAATAGGTTAATCGAGCTGTCACACCAGGCGCTGTACCTATCTCATTTTCAGGGGCCCATTGCAGAAAGAGTTGCAATCAATCGCAACTCTAAAAATCACGCGCAACTTAATTTTCAACCTATCAACAGCGCGCATTTTGGACTTGCGATTGATTTTTTGGCTTGCGTTTAAACGCAACTCTTTCTGCAACGGGCCCCATCATGTATAATGGAATTCTTGGTAGTGATAAGGAAATATATCAAATATACTTGATGAAAAAAAATTAACAATGTACTCGAGGATTTGTCTTCCAACAGTGAGCAAAATGATTATTCAAACTGTACTCGAAGTCTTACAGACACCTAAACGCAGTTTTCTTTTCCCTATAACTGTCGCATTTGTTAGTAAAGAATTGCAAGGTCTGATCTGCGAAAAGGCAGTTGGCATTGATAACCTACATCCAAAACTGCTTCAGCTGGCGGCAACCGTAATAGAAGAGCCACTCGCATTTTTATTCAATTACTCATTAATATCAATGTCCCAAGGTCCCAACAGAGTTTAAAACAGCGAAAATTATACAAATTTTCAAAGGAGGAGATACATATCAGGTTAATAATTCTAGGCATATTTCACTTTTACCTGTACCGGCTAAGATCTTAGATAAAGCTATCCACTCTCAACTATATGATCTTTTTAAATACCAATAAATTTATTGGCCCACGCACAATCAGGGTTTTGACTAGTCCAGATTGGACCTTGGTGTTTGGAAGTTCTCTTTCCCAAAACTAACATAGAGGGCACATGACTCCCACTCTTTAATCAGCGCCAATTCACTCATCTTCCCACCTATCATACCCCTGAGGGAAGATGAGTGGATGCATCTTTTACTGATCACACCATAAATACATATATTTATTTATATTTATATATACTTTTTTATAATTGAATTCAATTTTACTTTATTGCTCCTCCTTTTTTGAGGGAAAAATTTCCTTCCCTTGCGTTCACACTTCTTGCATCCGACATTGAACGCTAAATTGGTATGATATGATGACTTGTTTCGAGGGGGCGGGGGGGGGGGTTCGATTCATGCGTATAAAAAAACGGGTTTGCCCCTCCTTCCAATTCCAGAATATATATATGCGGCCATGAATTGTGTAATGAATTGCGGATCTTGGGGGGTTAGGGGTTTAAACCCTCACCTTGGGATCCCCCCCCAAAAAAAAATATAAATAAAAAGGAGTGTGGATCAAACTCCAACACCCCTTCCCTGTTTAAGGGAGTCGCGCAAGCAGAAGAGTGGCGGATCTACGGGGGGGGGGGGCGCATTATATACGTCGCAGCTCATCGTTATTGGGTCAAACCAACTCAGGGGCGGATCCAGGATTTTCCAAAAGGGGGGGGGAATTTTTCGAAAGAAAATTTTGACAAGCCCCCCAAAAAAGGTTTTCACCCACAAATTAAGGATATTTAGTACCCGAAAAAATTTGACAAGCCCCCGCCCCCCAAAAAAATTAAGGTTTTCAACCACAAATAAAGAATATTTCGTACCCGATAAAATTTGACAAGCAAAAAAAAGAAGGGTTTCAACCACAAATTAATCATATTTCGTACTCCCATTCACATAGATGGCCTTTTCTTCGCCAAGCAGATGAGATCAGCTAATTACGTCACAATGATAGACCCGTTTCAGATCAAGTATGGCAACCGAATGGGCGGGCTTCTGTTTTTGGCTGCATTGACGGGAGAATTGCTGTGGTGTGCCGCCATTTTAGCAGCGCTAGGTAATATTATATTTTCCTATTTTTTGCAAAATACGTAATGCTATTTTTCTCTTACTCCTATACCTTGACATGAATAGGGCTGATTTATCGGTAACTCAAATTTCGCTTTTCTGGAAGCGCAACATTTTGAAAATGTCATTGAAGATCAATGTACAGCTTATAACTATGATAGGTATGTTTTCATTAATATTTTTTTGCTACAATAGGGTTATCTTTTTAGGTTAATAGTTTCTAATAAAAGAGATGATAACTTTAACATCCGATCCAGATAGTGTTTTTCCGTCCTGCTTATTACAATGTGCCACATGAATGAAAACACCATTTGAAAAGTTTCAAATTATTAGCAAAGAAGTAAAAGAGGAGAGAACAAAGCCGAGAAAGTGGGAGAAATAGAAAATATCTTTGAAACACCCCCCCCCCCCTCCACGCCTTTTTCGAATTCCCTTGGGCCGCCCTTATTTCTGGTAAGCCTAATTCCGAATTTTCGCATTTACTCCGGGAAACTCTCTTCAACTCACCGATTCCTTTTAAAATGCAAGTCAAATCACAATAGAGAGCTAGGACAGCATCGGAATCTCTTGACTCTTGACAACAACATAATTTGCAAATCTTCGGATGATTTGCTGTCCCAGTCCACCAACTTACGACAAATAAAAAGCCTGTCAGCTCTCCATGGTGATTTCAAATGCATTTTCGAAGCGTTGCGTTGTAGAGAGTTTCCCCGTATTAGTAAATGCGAAAACCCCTTTTGGCTCTTTACGAACGTGGATCACAAAACGTTCTGAGTTAGGCCTAATTAGAGTCTCAGTCATATGTAAATTTATAAAAAAGAAAACATCAGTGAAAAACTATTTGGTAGTTTTTGTAGTTCATATTGATAGTCGTGCGAATAGATGTGTATGCAACGGCGAATAAAAAATTACTAGTATAAGGTGGGCAAAGAAAACCTCTAATTTTCTTTTTTTTAAATCTAATGACCCCCCCCCCCCAAAAAAAAAAAAAAAAAAAAAAAAGAGGTCAAACATCAGTAATTTTTTTTAACTCTCATCGGTTTTTTTTTGGGAGCGGGGGGGGGGGGGGGGCAAGAAATCCTTCCAATCACACATTTGGGCGATTCCATACGTGTCGTACGGGACATTTTGTCAACAATTTCTAGTCTCTTAACTGATTGCTTGATCAATGAAAAATTACTGTTTGTCAATGATAAAGTTATAGTGAGTAGTCATGTGAAAAACTGATTACCAACAAAAATATTTGATTATAAGGCTGAATTACGGGCGAAAATTTTGTGTGTCGTACGGGACTCAGAAATGTCCCTTACGACACGCAACATTTTCACCTCTAATTCACCCATGGACAGCATATTTTGTTGGTTGTCAATTTTTCATATGTTTACCCAGTAGTACTCTATTATCACCACAAAACAAATTGAAGTTCTTTGTTTGTTTGGACAATAGGTTGAAAAATGTTGCGAAAATAGCTTATTTCTCTAGCATGGAATCGCCCATTTATACTTTCTTTTCTGCGCACCCCTCCTCCCTCCCTCATCCACCTTTGTATGGACTGCTTAAAGAAACCCACCTCTCCTTTTTCTTCCTTTATAGGATCAACTATCAGTGTCATCCTAGAGCTGGATCAAAATCTTTCCGTCATTATCTCGGCATGCATCGCTGCAGCATACACGCTCTTCGGCGGGCTTTTCTCAGTGGCCTACACTGATATCCTCCAACTGATCTGTATATTCCTCGGTCTGGTATGAATCAACAGTCACTGGTGGATCCAGGGAGGGGGGGGGGGGGGGGGAGGGCACAGCTGTCACGTGCCTTTGAGAAGCAAAATTAAAATTTGTAATGTACAAATGCCATTGAAAGATATGCTTAATTTGTGGGTGAAAACCTTTTTTTGCTTGTCAATTTTTTTCGGGTACGAAATATCCTTAATTTGTGGTTGAAAACATTTTTTTTTTGCTTGTCAAAATATTCCTCCGTAAAATTTGCCCCCCCCCCCCATTTTGGAAAATCCTGGATCTGCCCCTGTCAACAGTGGCGGTGATTTCTGCCCGCCCTCTTTATTGAGTGTTTCATTATATACACTTCAGTTCGGAAATTATCTTTGTTTTTATAAATTATATCGACTCTTATTTACGCATTTGATTATTTCTAACAATTATTTTTGTTCCGTTTTTTTATATCATGCCAAGATTTTGACATATCTACTTAAGTTATTTTAGCAAAGTGTGCTATGTAGTGATATACTTTATATCTTAATTCCTTTCTTCAGACAAGTTGTCACAAGTCATGAAACCGGGTTCAAAATTGATTTCAGGGTTGGGGGGGGGGGGGAGGGGATTGTCTTGGGAAGATTCCAACTTGCAATCACAGGGGCCCTGGCGGATGTCTTTTTATTTCATTCCCCTTATCTTTGTCGTTTGTTTTTATTATATTCTTTTTAGTGGATCTGTTTACCCTTTGCGATGACCAATGCTGCTGTCACACCTATCAAGGACACAACGGATCGCTGGGTAGGCGAGTGGGACGTCAGGACTACTGGACAATGGCTTGATAGTTTCCTACTGATAGTAAGTAGACAAGTATCGATATGGGGCCCCCGTAACCACTAGCGTACCTATGGGGGGGGGGGGGGCAGAGGGGGCAGTCTGCCCCCCTGACGAGCCACAACCCATGCAAAGGACGTATCCCTGCCCCCCCCTGACGAGCTTGAAGACCTTTATTGCCCCCCCTGACGAGCTTGAAGATCCTTTTTTTTTTTTTTTTTTTTTTGCTTGTCAAATTTTTTTCTGGTACGAAATCCTTCATTTGTGATTGAAGACCTTTTTTTTTTTTTTTTTTGCTTGTCAAATTTTTTGGCGGACGGTTTTGCCCTCCCTGTGAAAAATCCCAGGAACGCCACTGCCCGTAACATAAAGCTTTATAGATTACCGAAGCGTGACGTCATCAATTTTCAAGTTTGCATTTCAGTATTTTTTATAA